>NW_026555245.1:32508844-33202689 GCF_021234165.1 Pteronotus mesoamericanus | reverse complement strand
GGTCTTCTTTAGGTAGAAAAGAAAAGGCTGTAACCAGAAATAAGAAAATACAGGGAAGAAAAGAAATCTCACTTGTAAAGGCAAATATAAAATAATCACAATGAATCGACCACTTAAAGAGCTAATATAAAGGTTAAAGTGCCCTGTCTGGTTTCAGGAACTGTAACCCCGCCGGCAGGCAGGAGGGCCCCAAGGCTGGAAATAATCAGGGAGGCCTTGGAGAAACAGGTCCCTGAGGAGACATAACCTGTTCACTCCTGGCAGGAGCACAGCTCCTGTCTCTCTGCTTGGCTCTGTGAGGGTCGCTTGCTGATCACGGGTAAGACCCCTCAGTGGAGGGGCAACCTGAGCCAGACATCGACCGGTATGGGAAGCAGACAAGGAGGAAGGACAAAAAGGCCCTCACCTCTTGGTTTAGCTTGAGTGTGGCTGGAGTCCTCATTCTATTTGAAAGCAGCCTTCTCGTCTCTTGGCAGCTCCTCCGCTACCCACCACCCCTAACCTGGCTCAGGCTCAAAATAATACCAGAGACAGTCCTAAACTAGATCTGGCAGTTCCCAGAGAAATCAGGCCTAAAAGTAAATTCTTTAAAGTATGCTTTGTTTTTCCCTCAGAAGCTATAGCCAGCTCATGCTGAGAAGGAAATTGACATTATCCACAGACCCTACCCTATACCCTTAGGCACTCTTGTGTTTACTACACCCTCCTGTTTAGTCATCTCCACATTTACAAGCCTACTCTCGGCCCCAAGTAAATCGGTGTGTTCCTGCCATTTGTTTTCTTCAAAACATCACCTGTTCTCTGTAAACATTAACCTACTGATATAATGAGATAACCTGTGCATTCCTGTTACCTAGCCCCACTGATAATAAAAGCCTTTGAACAAAGGGACTCCGGGTCTTCCCCACTAGAGGGATGTGTCGTGTCCCCTCTCCTGGCAAACAGAAAAGTGTTTGCAACAATTTGTGTTTATTCCCCAATCCGGGACAACCCCAGGACAACCTCTGCAGGACTCAGAGCCCATGCCCCCATCTCAGCAGGCCCCGGATGGTAACCCTCAGATCCCGGGGAGCCGCGATCCCCGCAACATGCTTGGTACCCACTGTGGCAGTTGCTGCCCACACCCAGACGAGCAGTGGCTCGCGGCACTTCCCCCATGCGCCATGAGACACTTGTAAAGGCAGACATACAATAATCACAGTGAATCAACCACTTAACGAGCTGATATGAAGGTTAAAAGGCTATAGCAGCAAAATTAACTATAAATACAATAAATAATCAGGGGATATACGAAACAAAAACATTTAAACATGATATCTAAAATAAAAAATGGAGGTGTTGCAAAAATGTAGTGCTTTTAGAATGCAATTGAACTTCATATGTCCATCAGCTTAAAATAGACAGCTATAGATATGGATGAATGTATATATAAACCTCATGGTAACCATAAGCTAAAAAGAAAAAAATACACAAAAAATGAAGAGAAAGAAATTCTATCAAAATCCCAAAGAAAACCAACAAATCCAAAGGAAAAATCAAGAGCAGAGCAAAAGAAGAGAAAAACAGTAAAAATAACCAAAAAATAATTAACAAAATGTCAATACCTTAGTCCTTAAATGTAAATGGACTAAATGATCCAATTGAAAGAAATAGGGTGGCAGAATGGATTAAAAAAATGACCCATACACATGCTGCTTCCAAGAGACTCACTTTAGAATCCAACCTGTGGCACGTGGGCCTCATGCAGCTCAGGATGGCTATGAATGTGGCCTAGCACAAAATAGTAAATTTACCTAAACCATAATGAGATTTTTTTGTTTTCATTAGTGTTTGTATATTTAATGTGTGGCCCAAGACAACTCTTCTTCCAGTGTGGCCCAGAGATGACAAGAGTTTGGACACCCCTGCTTTAGATAGAAAGACACACATGGACTGAAAGTGAAAGGATGGGGAAAGATAGTCTATGCAAATAGAAGTGAAAAGAAAGTTGGGGTAGCAATACTTCTGTGGGGTAGCTCAAGGCCTGGCAGCTTCCACTACCTGCGATGGGGGCTGGCTAGGAGGCCCCTGGCCGGAGGGAATGTGTATTGTTTTGGGAATGGGTTGTAACTCCCTCCTTATCTACTTTTAGGAGTGGCTCCTGGTCCCATGACTGCTTCTTGATCTTTCTTTCTGCACGTACACACTGAGGTAAGGTACACACTGAGGTAAGGTAGTTCAGAGTCCCGCATGGGACACATGCTTCCTTTGCAGGGGACCCCTTAGAATGAGCCACAGACTGGAGGAGGGCCGGTCTTTCTCTCACGGACCCACTGCCGGTGGTGCACTCCCCAGTAATGTGAGTAGTAAATGGCATGTTCACATCGGCAAGTCCACCGGGTGGTTTTTTTCCAGAATATCATTAACACTTAAGCAGCTCTCTGGTTTGGGGCTCCTGCGCTACAACTCATGTCAGACAAAATAGACTTTAGAACAAAGAATGTAAAAAGAAACAAAGGTATTTCTCAAGTTTAAAGGGGTCAGTTCAAGAAGAGGATGTAACAATCATAAATATCTACATACCCAACATAGGAGCACCCAAGTATGCAAGGCAGATGTTAATGGACATAAAGGCAGAAATTAATAGTAACACAAAATAGTTGGGGACTTTACTACTCCGCTTACTTCAATGGCTAGATCATCCAGACAAAAAGTTAATAAGAAAATAATGGTTTTAAAATGTCACATTAGACCAGTTTGACTTAATAGATATTTATAGAGCTTTTCATCCCCAAACTGCAGATTACAAATTTTTCTCAGTGCATGTGGAACACTTTCCAGGGGAGATCACATACTAGGCACCCCCGACTATGGCAGGGTCAGCACCTTCAGATTTACCTTTCAAATAAAATTCTCTCACCTGGCCCCAGCTAGAGAAGGCCCACTCCACACAGAGCTGTTGGTTACAGGCCTGGGTATCGACCGGTCGTTTGGCAAGCTGTGTGCACATGTCATTGGACACAGGAGTGGAGATCCCAGAGGCTTTCAGCTTCTGACAGGTCACCCGGCGGGTCTGGATGCCTCCTCCGCAGCTCCTGGTACAGGCAGACCAGGAAGTCACCATCCAGCTGTGGAGAGAAGGGGAGTCAGGGCAGCTACAAAGGGCCCGTCTTGGGGAAAAGAACGATGCTGTACCTCTCAGAACAAGAGTCCCACCCATCTCCAAGCGCTCACCACACAGCTTCTAATTTGGGGGCCATGGCCCTTTTCACAGTACATACTTGAAGTGATAGTGTAACAGGACACAGTCAGGGCCCCCCAAAGGGGATTTGTACCGGGATCCAGAAGTTGGGGTGTCCAAGAAAAATAGAGACTATTCTCCCCTCCCCCTCCCTGTCAGGGCTGCCATGGGGGAAGGGAGACAGGGAGCAGGGCCAATTGAGAGTCTTTTTGCATGTCAATAACAGGAGGTGAGCTTCATACTTCATATGCAAAGATGGTTATTTTGCATATCAATGAGGCTAACCAGGAAGGTTTGCATAACTCTAACCCAAGAGGGAACTGGGCAGCAGCTCCCCTAGTTACAGCACTTGCCAAAGGAGCTGGAGATGGGGTTTCGGGGGAGGATTCATGCAGGGGTTTAAAACCCAGGGGTTTTATGACCATGCGGTTTACAAAGCAGGATGTAACTGGGAAGGGGAGACAGGGCCTGTGGGAGAGACAAAGGGACACAGACTCTGGGGAACAATGGGAAGACCATGTAGGAAGAAAAGGGGAGAAAGGACTCTTGCTAGTAGGCCATGAGAGGGTGCCACATGGTTTTGGATTAAGAGCTGGAGATCGCGGCGACACAGCGGATGGTGCTGGGAACAGTGAGAGGCCTGCCCAGCCGAGCCCCGGACTTCTGTTCTTTTTCTTCTGAAGGACGGTACCCTGACTGGCCTGACTGGCCTGACTGGGCAAAGAGGGGAAAGAAGGACCGTGTGTGTTGGCAGACTTTTTAAATGGTGGGTGTTTTGAAGGGATTTTGAGATTTAAGGGCAACATTTAGCCATTAATCAAAACCTGTGTAACTTTTGAATAAATAGTTATTTTTCCTTTTCACCAAACTCTGCCATTGAGAGCCATAATTTCAAGGGCAGCGGGCAAAGAACCTACAACTGAGGGACCCCGAGGAAGAAGGGGAGCGTTGTTTCAGTAGTAGCATCTGGGCACCCCCCGCCACGGGTCCATTATTTGGTAACAATAGGCTGACGATGGCCCCCCTCCCTGCCCCCCAAAGAAAGCTACGTCAAATTCCTGGAACCTGTGAATGTTACTTTATTTGGACAAAGGGTCATTGCAGATATAATTAGGGATTTTGAGATGAGATTATCCTACATTATCTGGGTAGGCCTTAAATATCATCACAAGTATCCTTATAAGAGAAAGGCAGGGGGTGGTTCCACACCAAAGAGGAGGAGACAACCTGACCACAGAGGCAGAGGATGGAGTGATGCGGTCACAAGCCAAGGGAGGCCCAGAGGCAGCCGAGGCTGCAAAGGCCATGGGACAGATTCTCCCCTAGAGCCCTTGGAGGGGGCACAACCCTGCAGACACCTTGGTTCTGAACTTCCGGGCTTCAAAAGAGAGAGAATAAATTTCTGTTGTTTTAAGCCACCATGTTTATGGAAATTTGCTACAGCAGTCACAGGAAACAGATACCCTTTGGAAACTGACTAAAAAGGTACATCTTGAAAGAATATCCTGAAGACCAGTTGCTTCAGTTTGACCCTGGTCACCAAAGCTGTGTGCTTGCAGATGGAACACTGTGGGGGAAATAGTCTTGAGCTAGATACACTAAACTGCAGTTCCGGTACTTGCAAAGGCACCAAAGTGTGTGGCAAAGGAGAGACAATTTCCTAGGGGAGTCAGAGCCAAATCTGTGTTACTTCCTGGTCTAGGAGGCAATCTGGGTCTTACTTAAGCTGACATTTTGTCGGCTAGTACTCACTGTATTTTCTGCCTCACCTTAACCATGTCTCATTTCATTTTGTTTAATGCTTCAGACCCATGCAAAGTTCCTTCCAACTTTCTGGAGCTACTTCCCACCTCTATGAGCCACAGTCCATAGGTCTTACACCTCTTAGAGGGCTGAAAGTAGTAGTTCTCAGAATGCTGGTTCCAACTACAAATCAGATCCTTGGAAGTGACACTGACCAAGAGAGTGACAAATGGCTTTTCTCAGAGAGCTGAGACATCACCTAGGAAACTCTGAAATCCTTGGTCCATATACAAACACTTTGCATGTTTACACCTTGGAATAATTCTCAAAGAGGAGGGGAAGGGGGGCGGTTTGGGGAAAATAGCGAGAAAAGATAGTGCTTTCTAGCCATTTCACTCAACCTGGAGGAAAAAACAGCATTCATTGGTTTTACTGCATGAGAAAAAATTTATTGCTACGTGGAGGGGTCCCATCTGGGTCAAAACAGAACTGCTCACAGCCATTCAAAAAGATGACCGAGGCCATGCTTTCTGTGTGTTTATGTGAAGAAAGCTGCCAAAGGGCCCAAGGCGTGGAAACCAGTCAAAGGTGAACCTGCGGCTACTTCCTACTCCGGTAGTGCCCCATCTGGCTCTCAGGAGAGGCAAGTAGCAGGGGTGGAGCAAATCACGCCTGCATCTGGACCTATGGCTTGTTTAGTTTGGTGGAACTACCGTGCTCCGTGCGCCCTGAGAGAGAGGACTGCATTCAGAATTCCAACCCACGGCAGCAGAGCCACTTAGGAAGCAGGCAGGAGGTGTTTGAAAGCTCCTGGGGGCACTGAAACTCAAGCGGACACAGCCATTATTTCGTTTGCAGAAGTAAATGAGGCTGATTGATTCTGACCATCACCCCAGCAAACCAGAAAGTCCCTGGCATGTCCAAGACCTCTTCTTCATTTCACACAGTTTGGCAAGGGCAGTCTTCCAGTCTCTCATATCCCTGGTGAATGTCAGGCCTGCATTTCAATCAACTTTTATTTCCAAATATACATTTCAGCAATTTTTCAGGAGCTGGGGTGAGGGGTTTAAGAGAGGAGAGGTATGGGCTATGTTACAGTTCAGGAAGGGTATAAAAGGACATTAATCATTCCTGTGGAAACCTTCCCGTCAGCAAGTCAAACTGCTGATATTAATGAGTGTGTTTCATATTTCATTGAGTCTCTCCTGGTTTCAGCTGCTCCTTATGACTCAGCTGGCAAAACACAAAGCGGTTGCCTAAGTGGTATATGAAAGTCCCATAGATAGGGTAGTAAAGGGGCATTTCAGGGACCAGCCAAGTTCCCCCAGGCTCAGGGCACCATGCTGGTGCCAACTCTAAGCCTATCCATTATCCCTGTAGCTACTGACTGAAGACTGCGGTGGGCACACTCAGTGGGACTCACAGCTTCTCAAAGCTCAAGGAAGGTGTGAGAGGCGGAGACTGTGGGTGTCATCTAGATTCTATGAGGGAATGTATATCCAACATTGAGGTGACTATAGGAAATGAAGTTATTTCAACTTCAGCAGAATGCCACCATTTGTGGCAAAGGAGGAGGATAAGATTTCTTTAACTAAAAATGAAGTACTGATTAACACTGGTAGTTAAAGTTAGAAGGAAGGGGAAGGGTTGGGGTAGAGGCCAGTAATCCCCATGCCCTTAGCATTTCAACTGCAAACACATTTCTTCTTCTACAGACAGAGAGCCAGTTTCTTTGCAGGATGGGACCTGTCTCCTGCCAGTGCCTGGGATGTTTCTGCTTCCTGAACAGAGCCTTTCAGGTGCTTGGGATGCTGGGAAAGCCCTAACCTGCTGAGAGCTGAGGAAACAAACACGGCTGAGGGAGGAAGCTCATTCTGAGGGATGTTTTCTGTGTGGTGGAGAGTCCTGATAACCCTGTGCCTATAGGAAAGAACAGCTCCTTGGAGGGGAGGCCCTCTCACCTGTGCTTGAAGTCTCTCCCTGAATAGTGCTAGTCAAAGAAGGGCTGGTCACCATCTTGGCTAAAAGTCAGGGTCCATACTGAGGGGTGCGGAGGCCTGAGCCAGCCTCTGCCACACTCACCGAGAAGGGCAGTCTCGCCGGTTGCAGGGGACAGGATTCATAGCAGGGCGAACCTTCCCTGCGCAGTGAGTGGGGCTGACCTCTGTGCTATTCAGGAGACACTTCAGGCGGGGCTGCTGAACGCCCCTGTTACCACAGGAGGCTGAGCAGGTTGCCAGTCGGTCCACAGACCACCAGTAATCTGTCACAGAAGGAGGATCAGAGGTAAAAAGTAGAGAGCATTATTGTCCATACTGTATATTTCTTATGAGCATGGCATTGGGGAGAAGTGGGGTAGGCATTATGAATAAGCCTCTGCCCCTCAGTGGGCTCTATTCCCAGCTTGTGTAGGCAAGTTATGTGGTCTCCAGAGCCCTCAGTTGGCTGTTCTATAAAATGAGCACCATAGTTGTTACATCAAGTTATTGTGAGGCCTGGGTATAACGAAGGTAAAGAGCCTAGCCCAGTGCCTGGCACAGAGAGCGTACTTAACCAGAGGCTATAGCTTTTATTATTTTTAAGCATACTTCCTAAAATGCTCTTCCCCCTGCCCCCGCTAGACTGGCTCACCAGAAAGTGGCTTTTTTTCAACAAAGAGATATAAAAATATCAGAGATATTTAATCATATTTAAAGGTGCAGATTCAAGTTAGACTTTGTAGATGTTATAAAAAACCAGCCTAGCCCTGGATGGGTGGCTCAGTTGTTTGGAGTGTCATCCCATACGCCAAAAGGTTGTGCGTTTGATTCCTGGTCAGGGCATATGCCTAGGTTACAGGTTCAGTCCTCAGCTGGGGTGTATATGGGAGGCAACAGACTGATGTTTCTCTCTCTCCCTCAAATCAATAAAAACATATCCTCAAGTGAGGATTAAAAAAAAAAAAGCCAGCGTATCCAGGGAGGAATCAATTACATGAGACATTAATATCAGGAAGTAAGGCAATTTCTTTGGATTTTCTATTTGGGGGTCTCAGACTCACTGGTGGGAAAGCTGTTTAAATAACTGTAGGTTGATAAACCATGAGCACATATTTCCAAAGTTGTGTGTTACAAATCTTGCAGATAGGCTCTAGTTTTTGGCAGAGAAAGGCTGGCTGGCAAGAAAATGGAATATTTACTTTCCTGTTTGGAAAGCCAAATGGCAGGGAAGGGTGTTTAAGGGAAAAACCAAATTTTTCAGCGGTCTCCCTTTTTGTGGCTATATTGGCACAGAAGGCTGTCCCTTCCCATAGGATCCTCCACTTAAAATATGCAGTAGAACTTTGCTGTCCCTGAAAGTGCCACACATAGGCCACAGGTACAATGGAGGGGTCGAAAACTCAAAAGTCTCACTTAGTTTCTATAATAAGGCCAGTTTTGGCCCCTCTCCAACTGTTTTGGATTTATTCATAACTTTCTTGGTGCAGCAAATACCAGGCCCTGGCCAAGGGCTTTCCGACCCGCAGGTTTTCCAGGAGGTTTAATGCACCAGCCACGCAGGCTTCTCAGTCTGTTCTCTGACAGGGCCACAGGAAAGGGGCCTGGAAAGCACTTGGCGGGTGACTGCAGCTGAAGGGTCTTTAGGGGGATGGGCAGGTACTGGCACCAGCCCTGACACTCCAGGGCCGGAGGCAACAACAAAGGAGTTCCAATTATGACTTATTTTAGAACCGAACCAACAAAGAAAAGTTGCATTTTTCTTAACAGGTTACTTTACATGTGAGAGTGTGTGTGTGTGTGTGTGTGTGTTCTTTACCAGTTAACCCAGCATAAAGGAAACACAGTAGACTTTGCTATATGGTGGAGTTTCCTTGGTCCTGAGCAGCAACAACATGATGAGCAGTAGGGCCTTCTTAGGAAAGCAGCACTAACTTTTCCAGGTTCTGCTGGGGGGGAGGGGTGGTCTGGAGGCTCTGCTGAAAGGCCTCATTGTATGGAAACATGGTTCAGTTTCAGTTTTCATGCTCTAGGAATGACTGGAGATCAGAAATCACTTAGTCTACTAGAGAATTAGATTTTCAGGGGGACTATGTCCTCAAGAAATAAGCCCAGTACCCCAAAGCTCAAAGGGTTTCTCACCTTGGATGACAAGAGAGGCCTTCTGCACGAGCTCTCCTGCCTCGTTCTGAGCAAGGCAACTGAATTCCCCTTGAGTCTCACCATTTAGGTTTGCAACCTGGAGAATCTGTCCAGCTGCCAAAACATGATGTATCAATCCTGTGACAGTGGCAACTGACCGGCCATCGTGGAACCAGGTAATATTGGGGGTAGGGTGACCTTTGATGGGGCAGCCTAGAAGGAGAGGAAAAGAGAGGTAAGCCATTGGTAAAGCCAAAGGACATGTTCCTGAGGAGTTGTTTTAGTGTCTTCATGGCTCTAGAGGCCAGGTGTACAATATGGTTTTCCCCACAGCATTTTTCTTATGCTTGCCCTTCCCAAGAAAACAGGGGATGTGTTTATAACTCTGGGACTCTGAAAGGGTGATTATTATTCATTCAATTAAGTAAAAATTATTGTATGATACAAAGTGCCTTTTTCTACCTATATCCCTGTACTATCTTAAAAAATGAAGCTATTTATATTCACTCATTGAATATTTTTAAATTTAATTATTTCCTACAGTAATTGTATAATGAAAGAAATAATTTCTTCAAAGCAGTGAGTTGGAAAGATATATACTACATAGTAATAGTAGTAAAGAATGAACATTAAAATCCTCAATAAAATATTGGCAAACCACTTCTAGCAATACATTAAAAAGATTATCCACCATGATCAAGTGGGATTCCTCCCAGGGATTCAAGGATGGTTCAATTCACAAATTAACAAACATAATACATCACATAAACAAAAGGAAAAACAAAAATCACATGATCATATCAATAGATGTGGAAAAAGAATTGGACAAGGTACAGCACCCATTTATGATAAAAACACGCAGCAAAGTGGGAATAAAGGGGATATACCTCAACAAAATTAAGGCCATATATGAAAAACCTACAGCCAACATCATACTTGACAGGCAAAAACTAAAAGCTTTCCCACCAAGATCGGTAACAAGACAAGGTAGTCCGCTTTTACCACTTTTATTCAGCATAGGATTGGAAGTTCTAGCCACAGTTATCAGACAAGAAAAAAGAAATAAAAGGCATCCAAAATGGAAAGGTGGAAGTAAAACTGTCACTATTTGCAGATGACATGATAGTGTACATAGAAAACCCCATAGACTCCACCAAAAAACTATTTGACCTAATAAGTGAATTTGGCAAAACAGTAGGATACAAAGTCAATATTCAGAAATTGAAGGCATTTTTGTACACCAACAATGAAACATCAGAATTAGAAATCAGGAAAAAAATCCCATTTGCTACACAAACAAGAAAAATAAAGTACCTAAGAATAAACTTAACCAAGGAGGTAAAAGACCTGTACTCAGAAAACTACACAACAGTGAAGAAAGAAATTAAAGAAGACACAAATAAATGGAAGCATATACCACGTTCATGGATTGGAGAATTAACATCATCAAAATTTCCATACTACCCAAAGCAATTTATAGATTCAACGCAATCCCTATTAAAATAACAATGATATATGTCACAGATATAGAACAACAAACATTTCAAAAAGTTATACGGAACCATAAATGACCATGAATAGATGCAGCAATTTTGAGAAAGAAGGACAAATTAGGAGGGATCACAATATCTGACATCAAACTCTATTACAAGGCCACTGTAATCAAAACAGTCTGATGCTTGTATAAGAACAGACACATAGATCAACGGAACAGAATAGAGAGCCCAGAAATAAACCCATGTCTCCATGATCAATTAATATTCGACAAAGGGGACAGAATGATAAAATGGAGTAAAAATAGCCTCTTCAACAAATGGTATAGCTACATGCAAAAAATTGAAATTTGACCACCAACTTATACCATTCACAAAAATAATCTCAAGATGGATAAAAGACTTAAATATAAGTCATGACACCATAAAAGTCCTAGAGGAGAACATAGGCAGGAAACTCTCACATATTCCACGCAGCGTATTTTCACCGATGTGTCCCCTAGAGCAAGGGACATAAAGGAAAGAATAAACAAATGGTACTTCATCAAAATAGGAAGCTTCCACACGGCTAAAGAAAACAGCAGCAAATGAAAAGGGAACCAACTGTATGGGACAATATATTTGCCAATGAAACCCCGGACAAGGGTTTGATCTCCAAAATATATAAAGAACGCACACAACTCCACTCTAGGAAAACAAACAATCCAATTAAAAAATGGGCAAAGGACCTGAAGAGACACTTCTCCAAAGAGTGTCTACACAGGGAGGACATAACATGGGGCCCAGGACATATGAAAGGATGCTCAGCACCACTAGCCATCAGAGAAATGCAAATTAAAACCACAATGAGATACCACTTCACACCAATCAGAATGGCCATCATAAACAAATCAACAAACAACAAATGCTGGCGAGGTTGTGGAGAAAAGGTAATACTAGTACACTGTTGGTGGGAATGCAGACTATTGCAGCCACTATGGAAAACAGTTTGGAATTTCCTCAAAAAGCTAAAAATAGAACTGCTTTTTGACTGAACTGATTATACCCTAAGAATCCCAAAACACCAATTCAAAAGAACCTGTGCACCCCAATGTTCATAGCAGCACAATTTACAATAGCCAAGTGCTGGAGGCAACCAAAGTGCCCATCAATAAGTGGGTGGATCAAAAACCTATGATACATTTACACAATGGAATACTACGCAGCAGAAAGAGCTATTGCCCTTTGCGAGTGTGTGGAGGGAACTGGAGAGTATTATGCTAAGTGAAATGAGCCAGGCAGTGAAAGAGAAATACCATATGATCTCACCTATAAATGGAACCTAATCAACAAAACAAACTAGCAAGCAAACTATAATCAGCAACATTGAAAGAAAAAACAGACAGTAACGAGAGGGGAGAAGTGAGGGTGGAAATGGAGAAAAGAAGAGGAAGGGTCAAGTCAACGAACATGTATGAAGGACCCATGGACAAAGCCAATGGGGAGGAAGGATTGAGGGTGGGCGGTGGGGGTGGGTGCGGCAGGGGAAAGTGGTGGCTAAAAAATGGAGACAAATGTATTTGAACAATAAAAAGAAGACTCAAATTTTAATTGGTAAAAGTCTAATTCTGCCTTTATTTTACTCTTTACATGATTTTCAGGCCAAAAATTTTTTAACAGAGACAAGGAAAACAATTTTAAATACTGATCTCATTTCTCTATAAGTCAAGAACTTTGGCTTTCAGATAACTCTTACCAAGACTGCACTGGACATATACAATGTTACACTTATTTACACAGTCATTGAACATATTTTGATGCATTACAATTCTCAAATATTAATCTGATATATTGTATCTACTAAAGACTTTGTAGCAGAGAGTTATTAAAATAAACTGATTGTAGTTGTGAGAGAAAAATCATTTCATCCAAATACAGAGTACCTGTTGAATTTTCTGTTGTGTTCCTAGC
The DNA here is from genome assembly GCF_021234165.1 of Pteronotus mesoamericanus. Taxonomy (NCBI): domain Eukaryota; kingdom Metazoa; phylum Chordata; class Mammalia; order Chiroptera; family Mormoopidae; genus Pteronotus; species Pteronotus mesoamericanus. The sequence continues at coordinate 33,190,165 of NW_026555245.1, read as the reverse complement.
AACTTGGTTTCCATCAGAAATTTACTTGGAAGTTTAAAACACATGAGAAACCATTAAATTTAAAAATGCTGGAAGTTTTTCTTCAGTTTAGTTAAAAAAAATCTATTTGGTCACTATTGTTCTGGAGAAAGTTAGGATTGTTAAGACTATTTTTCTTCTTGTAAGGAAATACCTAGTGATATGATTTTTAAAAAAGCACACTAATAAATTGCGGTATGAAGGAGAAAATGATGAGATCTATGAGACACACAGATGGCCACTTGCATGGATGTGTGGGCCTATGGATCTATAAAGACAAAAGATTTTCCAGTGTTGGACTAATTCCTATTCTGGGGCAGCACTGTTAGAATTGGAATTTGATACAGAGTTAACAAAGGAAAGGCCCTTAGAGGTCACCTACTCCACTTCCAGAGGAGGAAACTGGGGCTTAGTGATGTTAAGAGACCTTCCCAAGGTCAGGAACAGGCCTTTGTATTCCTTGCCTTGTGTTCTTATCTCCATATCTACTAAGTTGTTCAGCTGGGCACCAGCAATTTACCTGGCACCCTGTTACCTATGTCCTTTGTTTACCCACTCCTTTATCCCCTTGCCCTTTCTTTTTTTTACATTTTTATTTTAACTGTGTAGGTTGAAGGGATTGGCACAGGCAACTTTGAAGAAGAACCCTGGAAAATAATGCTAAAATCTGTGTAGGAAGCTCAGTGTGGGATATAGTGCTACAGGGTCCAATTCTTCCCTCTTCCTTGTATTGACTCACTCGGCCATGCAACTTTGCAGTGCCCTCTCATGATGGGTGGGCAGTACTTTCCCACCTCCTTCCTGACTTTGGGATTGGCCATGTAATTACTTTGGCCAATAAAATGAGTTAGATGTTACACTAAAAATGAACAATTTGAAAAAGGAATTAAGAAAACAATTCTATTTATAATAGCATAAAAAAGAATATAATACTTAAGAATAAACTTAACTAAGGTGGTGAAAGACTTCTATGTTGAAAATTACAAAACACTGCTAAAAGAAATTAAAACAAATAAATGGGAGGATAGCTCATGTTCATGGATTGGAAGATTCAGTATTGTTAAGATGTCAGTAGTCCCCAAAGTGTACTAAAATTCAATGCAATACCTATCAAAATCCCAATGATGGAAGGCGTGCTGAGACCAAAAAAAAATATGGCCCAAATGAAAGAATGGATCAAAGGTACAAAAATAGAACTAAGTGATGAACAGATAGTCAACCTATCGGATGAATAGTTCAAAATACTGGTAATCTGGATGCTCACTGAATTGGTTGAGTATGGTTGCAAAATGAAGGAAAAAGTGAAGGCTATGTAAAGTGATATAAAGAGAGACACACAGGGAACCAAACAGTAAAGGGAAGGAAACTAGGACTCAAATCAACATTTGAGAGCAGAAGGAAGAGATAAACATTCAATCAGAACAGAATGAAGAAACAAGAATTCAAAAATATGAGGAGAGGCTTAGGAACCTCTGGCACAACTTTAAACATTCCAACATCTGAATTATAGGGGTTCCAGAAGGAGAAGAGGAAGAGGAAGAAACTGAAAACTTATTTGAACAAATAATAAAGGATAACTTCCCCAATCTGACAAAGGAAATAGACTTTCAGGAGATCCAGGAAGCTGAGAGAGTCCCAAAGAAGTTGGACCCAAGGAAGCACACGCCAAGGCATCATCATTATTAAGTTACCCAAGATTAAAGATAAGGAGAGACTCTTAAAAGCAGCATGAGAAAAGGAGACAGTTATCTACAAAGGAGTTCCCATAAGACTATCAGCTAATTTCTCAAAAGAAACCTTGCAGGCAAGAAGGGGCTGGCAAGAAGTTTTCAAAGCCATGAAAAGCAAGGACGTACATCCAAGATTATTCTATCCAGCAAAGCTATCATTTAGAATGGAAGGGCAGATAAAGTGCTTCCCGGATAAGGTAAAGTTAAAGGAAGTTCATCACCAAGCCCTTATTATATGAAATGTTAAAGGAACTTATCTAAGAAAAAGATAAAAAACTATGAACAGTAAAACAGAGGGAAGAATGGGGGAAAAGGTACAGGGAATAAGCAGCATAAATAGTAGGTACAAAATAGGCAGCGGAAGGTTAAGAATAGTGTAGGAACTGGAGAAGCCAAAGAACTTACATGTACAACTTATTTGGGATATTCCCTAAGTGGGTCGGGGGGCAGGGAATGCTGGGAGTTGGGCAGTGTAGGGTGGAGGGGAATAAAGGGGAGGGAAAAAATGGGACAACTGTAATAGTATAATCAATAAAAAAAACCAACCAAAAATGAACAAGAATTCCCAATATTGTTCTTTTGTATAGGTAGAAAAATCTATGTTAAAATTGAGATGGAATTTTGAGAAATCCCATATAGCCAAAGTAATCTTGAACAAGAAGAACAAAGTTGAAGATCTCACACTTACTGTTTTTAAAACTTTTAAAGCCACAATAATTGAAGGAGTATGGTACTGGCATAAAGATAGACAGTTGACCAATGGGATGGATAGAAACACCAGAAATAAACTCTTGCATATATGGTCAAATGACTTTCAGCATGGGTGTCAAGAGCATTCAATGGGGAAAGGACAGTCTTCTCAACAAATGGTGCTAAGAAAACTGGATAGCCATGTGCAAAAAAATGTTGAATCCTTACCTTATCCCATAAATTGAAATTAATTCAAAATGGGTCAAAAATCTAAACCTAACAGTTTAAAGCATAAAAATATTGGGAGAAAACGTAGGAGAAAAACTTCATGATAATTGGATTTGGCAGAGATTTCTTGGATATGAGGCTAAAAGTAAAGACAGCTAAAGAAAAATGAGATAAACTGGAGATCATAAAAATTGAAAGTTTTTGTGAAAAGGACACTATGAACAGATGGAAAAGGCAACTTACAGAAAGGGAGAAAATGTAAATCACAGATCTGATAAGGGATTAATATCCAGAATATATAAAGAATTTGTACAACAAGAATCACAAACCACAAAATTAAAAAATAGGCAAAAACTTGAATAGTCCTTTCTCTGAAGATATACAAATGGCCAATAAGCACATGAAAAGATGCTCAACACCACTAATTGTTATAGAAATCAGGATAGTTATTATAGAAAAATTCCCAACAACAGAAAATAAAAAGTGTTGGTAAAGATGTGGAGAAATTGGAGGCTTGAACATTGCTAGTGGGAATGTAAAATGCTGTAGCCACTGTGGAAAACAATATGACAGTACCCCCAAAATTAAATATAGGATTATCATATGATTCAACAATTTCACTTTTGCATATGTACCCAAAAGAACTGAAAGCAGGGGCCTGAACAGGTAATTTTACACCAAGGTTCATAGCAGCAACATTCATGATAGCCAAAAGAGGAAAACAACCCAAATGACCATCAGTGGATGGAAAAGCAAAATTCTAATACATGTGACAATATAGATGAACCCTGAAAACATTATATGAAAGAAGCCAGATACAAAAGGACAAATATTATATGATTCCACTTATATGAGATACATAGTATAGCCAAATTCATAGATTAGTGATTCCCAGGAGCGGGGCAAAGGGGAAATGAATTATTATTTAGTGGGCACGGAGTTTCAGCTTGAGATGATGAAAAAGTTGTGGAGATGTGGAGCATAATTGTTGTACAACAATATGAATGCATTTGATGCCACTCAACACTATACTTAAACATGGTAAGATAGTAAATTTTATGTTGTGTGGATTTTACTACAACAAAAGAAATGAGTCAGATGTGCTGGTGTACCAGCTCCAAACCTTAAAGTCTACCAGGGGTGGCCAACCTTTTGGCATTTCTACACCACACTGGAGGAAGAAAAGTTGTCTTGGGCCACACATTAAATACATTACATGTAATCACAGAAAAATTTCATAATATTTTAAGTAAATTTATGATTTTATGTTGCACCACATTCACAGCCATCCTGGGCTGCAGGTTGGACACCCCACACAAGAGACCTTGTGAGTTTCTGCTTGTGCTCTTGTGCCTTTGCCACTGCCAGCAGCAGCAGAACATGCCTGGACTGGCCTGATGATCCTGAGAGGGGAGTAAGAGAAACACTGGGGAACGGCCCAGCCACCCTAGCCAAACCCAGCTTAGAGAAGCTGAACTAAATAAGATCAGAAAGAAAAAATGGCTGTTATTTTAGGCCTCTGAGTCTTTAAATGCAGCTTCTTCTTCTTCTTCTTCTTTTTTTTTTTTTTAAAAAAAGCTTTTCTTTATCCCTCTATCTTCTCCCATCTTCTTCATGGCAATAGCCAACTGATACGCTCAGAGAGAGAGTGATCCTCCCAGTTCTTCCTGGTCCACAGAGCCAAGGCCTGCAGTAGGGCAGAGCTTTTTTCTGAGTGCTGACCCAGCTGTTACCTGATCTGTATCTTACTATGTGGGTACATAGGGGGAGTGGTTTTTCCGCATCTAATACCACCCAGTGCTATTGGGCATCTACATGCCACGAGCTCCATTGTGGTGTCATCACATTCCTGTTATGCAACAGTGGTGGGCGTGGCCTTGGGAGAGATGTAATGTGGTAGGCAGTTAGACCCACATGAGCAGAGCAATGGGCCAGGTACAGGTCATCAGGGCCAAAAGCCCCAGGTGCCTAGCAATGGACAAAACTGGGAAAACAAGGACCTTGCCCCCAGGGTTACGTTTTCTGCTGTAGCATATCACTGGTCATGTGGATTAGATCCCATGACCTTTCACATCACTGGTCATGCAGCTCAGACCCTCCCCTGACACTGCCTCTCCTGGCATGTCACTAGTTGTGTGACAGACACCCTAAGAGGAGGAACAAAGGGCAGGGGAATAGCCTAAGAGACCCCCATACAAGCCCTTGCACGACCACTCCCTGAAACACTAACCCCTAGGGATAACATGTAGGTCTCAGTAGAGTTTCAGCATGAGCCCCCAAAAGCAGCAAAACCCGACAAGGGACACTATGGCTGACCTCAGGACCAGTTATGATGACTAAAGACCCCCCGCCCTGGTGCTGGCCAATCAGTGAGACCATGACCCTGAAAGGATACACCTAGAAAGCTGATGAATATTCTATAAAGACCCTCCCCTAAAATCCCTGCCCTTAAAAGCCCTTAGTACTCAGTGCATTCTTCCTCCAAGAAACATGCACACACCAGCCCCTTTTCCCTCCCCCACACCTCCCACCCAAGTTGTGTTTTCCTTACCTCTTTCTTTCTCCTAAACTCCAAGGGCCCTTTTGCCTTTGTAACTTGTTTCCTGAACCCATTCTTCTACAGCTCACTTCTTCTACCTCTGTGACTTCCTAAATAAACTGTTGTTTATATTGGCTGGCCAAAAAGTCTGTTTAGTTTTTTCCACAAAATGAAAGACACATTTTTCATTTTCACTAATAACTTTATTGATTTAGATATTTTGAGTATGTCGGCTATCTCCTGTGTGGTAGAATGTTGATTGTTCTCAATTAAAGTCTCAATTTGATTGCTATGAACTTCAACTGGTATACTTGACCGTGGAGCATCGTCCAGCCAGAAGTCTCCAGCATGAAACTTTGCAAACCACTTTTGACACAATTCAATCAGTCACAGCACCTTCTCCATATACTGCACAAATCCTTTTTGCATTTCAGTTGTGTTTTTTGAAATAATAAAGCATAATATGTCAAAAATCTTGCATATTTTCTTCCATATTTAATATTAAATGGCTACACAGAACTTCCTGTCAAGATGATGGCAGAGGTAAACACAATTTGCCTCCTCGCACAACCACATAAAATTACAACTAAAATATAGAACAACCATCACTCAGAACCATTAGATTTGAGTTGAATGGAAGTCTGATGACTACAGAATTAAAGAAACCACATCCATCCAGACTGGTAGAAGGGGCACAGACACGGAACTGACCAGTCCCTCACCCACGTGTGGTGGGTAAAAATTTGAGAGGGATATTTCAGTAGCAAGGAGTCCCAGCTGCATAGCAGGCCCCCTAGCCCAGGGATCCAGTGCCAGGAAGATAAGTACCCACAACAACTGGCTGCAAAAACCAGTGGGGATTGAGTTGGAAGAAGCTTCTGGAGCCCAAGCAGTTCCCCTTAAAGAACCCACACATGGATGCACCTACTCAGACTCACTCCTTCTGAGCTACAGCACCAGAGTAGCAGCTTGAAAGGCACCAGTGGTATACAGGGAGAAACTGAAGTGTCTACCATCAAAGTGAGCAAAAGCCACTGTCCCTTTTCTAAACCCTCCCCTCACAGAGTCAGCAAGCTGGTGCCATATCTGAGTCTCTATCAATCTGGCTAACACTGTTTGCCCTGCCTTGGAGATCACCAGAGGCTCTGCCCCACTCAACTTAAGGGCCCAACTAAGCTGCTTTTCCATATGAACAGCTGGTCTTGGCTCAGGCTTCACAACTTCCTATATCCTATCAAACAAGCAATAGTGGGTCTCAGTGAGCCCCAGGCCTGGCACTAGCAGAAGCCAGCTTAAATTCACAGCTTGGCTTCACCTGGGAATCTCCAAGCCCAGCACAAGTAACAACCATCTCATATTGCTTTATAGCTCAGGCAGAGTGGTCCCAGGAAAAACACAGCTGGGGGCTGACCATGGCCTGCACCACCTGGGAAACCCCAGAGCCTCCACACCAAGAGGACAGCTGCAGATCACATGAAAGCACCACCACCCTGCCCCTGCATGGCTGATCCTTCACAGAGGGTGGAGATTGGTGATAAGTGGTTAGAGCCAATCTTTCCCTGACAAATCCCTCCCATTGATCTGCCAACAGCAACCAATGCTCAACTACAAGAGGAGGCTGTACTCAGCCCACATGAAGGGTGCACCTTGAGTATTCAGCTTGGGCGAAAGGGGAGGCTGTGCCACTGGACCCTACAGGACACCTACTATATAAGGCCATACTACATACCAAGACATGGAGTCAAAGCACCTCTACTTAATACACAGAAACAAACATGGGGAGGATGCCAAAATGAGGACACAAAGTAATATGGCCCAAATGAAAGAATGGTTGGAAGCTTCAGAAAGAGCTATATGAAATGGAGATAAGCAATCTCTCAGATGCAGAGTTCAAAACAGTGGTTAGAAGGGTGCTCAAGGAACTTAATGAGGACTTCAGCAGCATAAAAAAAGATCCAGTCAGAAACAAAGGATTCACTAATTGAAATAAAGAACAATTCACAGGGAAACAACAGTAGAGTGGATGAAGCTGAGACTCAAATCAATAATCTGGAACATATGGAAGCAAAAAACAATCAATCAGAACAAGAAGAAGAAAAAAGTGGTGGGGGGTAGGCTGAGACAAATGTATTTGAAAAAATAAATAATTAAAAAAAATCCAAAAAAAGGAGGATAGTACAAGCAGCCTCCGGGATAACTTCAAGCACTCCAACATTCATATCATAGGGGTGCCAGAAGAAGAAGAGAAAGATCAAGAAATTGGAAATCTATTTGAAAAAATAATGAAAGAAAACATCCCTAATTTGGTGAAGGAAATAGACAAACAAGTCCAGGAAGCACAAAGAGTCCCAAACAAGATGGATTCAAAGAGGTCCACTCCAAGACACGTCATAATTAAAATGCCAAAGGTTAAAGGTAAAGAGAAAATCATAAAAGCAGTGAGAGAAAAGCAATTAGTTACCTACAGGGGAGTTCCCACAAGATTGCTAGCTGATTTCTGAAAAGAAACTTTGCAGGCTAGAAAGGATTGGCAAGAAATATTCAAAGCATGAAAAGCTGGGCCTATATCCAAGATTGCTCTACCCAGTAAAGATATCATTTAGAATCAAAAGACAGGTAAAGAGCTTCCTCAACAAGAAAAAACTAAAGGAATCCATCATCACCAAACCATTATTATATCAAATGTTAAAGGGACTTATTTAAGGAAAAAGAGAGGATCAAAACTATGAACAATAAAATAGTAAAAAATACATATCTATCAACAATTGAATCTAAAAAACAAACTAAACAAACAAGAAGAACAGAGACAGAATCATGGGTATGGAGAGTGTTCTGATGGTTGCCAGGTAGGAGAGTGGTTGGGGAGAATGGGTGAAGAAGTGAGGGGATTAAGAAGTACAAATATGTAGTTAGAGAATAGCTATGGGGATGTAAACTATGGTATAGGAAATGGAGTAGCCAAAGAACTTATATGCATAATCCATGGGCATGAACAATGGTGGGGGGATTGCCTGAGGAAGTCAAAGGTGCTGGGTGGAAAAATCATGATAACTATAATAACATAATCAATAAAATATAATTTTAAACAAAAAGAATGACAACACCAAATATTGGTGAGTTTATGTAGCACCTGGAACTCTTACCTTTCATTGGTGAGAATGTGAAATGGTACAATCTCTTTGGAATGCATTCTGGCAGTTAAAATTAAACACATACCTTCCCTGTGACCCAACAAGGCCACCCCTAGGTATTTACCCAAAGAACACAAAAATATGTGTTGAAAAAATACATTACAAGAATGGTCATAGCAACGTTATTCATAATAGCCAAAAACTGGAAACAGCCCATATATCCTACAATAGAAGAATGGATAAACTGTGGCATACAATGAGCTGCTACTCAACAAGAAAAAGGAACAAACTACCAGATATTGGATGTATATCAAAACAATGTTGAGTGATAGAAGCCCTACACAAGGAGAATACACTATATGAATCCTTTTACATGACATTTTATAAAGAAAAACAAATCCATAGTAGGAAAACCTCAGAACAGTAGTTGCTTCAGGGATAGGAGCAGAGCAGGAAATATTGTAGAATGATGATAATTTTCTCTTATCTTGATATGAGTTAGGATCTACTATGGTGGAGGGGATTGCCTGAGGGAATGGGGTGTGCCTGGTACGGGGGGCGGGGGCAAAGGGGGAAAATCAAGACAACTGTAATAGCATAATCAATAAAACTAAAAAAAGGCTGCGCAAAAATTCACCAATTCTGATAAGTTTTTTAAAAATGCACACTGATACAAGAGTTGTCACAATACAATCTAACAAAATTGTTTCAAATGAAGTTAAAGACAACTAAGTACTACTAGAGCCATCTTATGAAAACAAACTTTTGCCCAATGGAATAGCTTGAGGCTTGGCTCTGAATTCTTTCCTAGCCAGAACTCAAGTACTGAGGTTGCTGAAACAAGGTCCATCTGACCCCACTGGTCTAACATCCAGGGACATTCTCACCGCCAACAAAGAAATCAATTCACTGGGGACTCCTGGGGTTGGTGGTACTTATCTCCTACAGTCCCAAATGAGTCTGGGGTTAGACGGAGTTTTCAGTGTTTAATAATGGGCAGAAAAACTAGATTTATTTAGGCAAATAGCATGTTTTAAAAAGTGAAGCTTGAAATAAATACAGCTTTTCAGACTACTGAAACAGCAAATGTGTTGTCTCCCAAACACAACATCTTTGAAAAAGAAAGGTGCCTACCCTGTTGAGATGCTGGCTCCATAAATCATTCTGGTTGGTCAGTGTAGATAGAGTTCTGGTGAAGCTGACTAGATTATAATTTGATATGTAAGAATCATTTCCTTTGCTATGTCCAAGGAAACAGGAGATATTTGGCCAGGGAATCTCTCATATTTACCCCTAGGCTTCATCTTTCCAATTCTATTAGGATTCATTTATGAGAGAATATTTAGGCAGAAAAAGGACTGGTAGCAGTCTCAGGCTGTTTTCTGTGGCTGATAAAGTTCCTTATCTGGGAGCCAGAAATATTAGTCAACTAAATAATGGGCATTTGCATAGCAATTACATTAAAAGTCCTCTCTCCTTTTTGGAATTAGAGGCCATAGTGAGCAAGCAGCCAGGATACCTGTCTTGGTCCACCTGGACACTAGGTCTTGGACAGGTTACCAGCCTTTAGCCTAGTGCTCCTACTGGGGATGAGGATGAGGCAGGGGTCCTTTAAGGACAGGCATGAGGGCTGCCAAGAATATGGAGTCCTTGAAATTCATCTTGAGAAAGCCCTATGAGGAGCAATAACTAAGACAGATGTCTTTGGAGAGCCTGCCTTTGCAGTATTGCCTCTCACTCTGAAATCTACCAAGGTGAAAATCAGTTTTGCAGAAAGTTTTAGAAAGAAATGCCAATTAGTTACTTTCAAATAGAGCTACACAGATTCATGATACTCAAATACAGCTCTAAATTCTGATGCGGTTTTCTGGCTTCAGTTTTCTAATCTATAAATGAGAGCTTTTGACTTAATGATTTTCAAATTGATGTTCCCTGAAACCCTAGGGTTCTTCAGAGGTATCTAGGGAGGGATCTTCAGAAGGAATTTGCATAGGTGGGACCCTGGGGCCTTTACCCACATTTTAATTACAGCAGAATTAGATACTGGGCTTCTACATATGAAGATTCCACCATTAGAATAAATTAGATAATTGTTAAGGTGATTTTAGATTCTGAGACTTCTCAATATCATCTCAAACTCATCTTCTTTACTCCCCCATGCAGCCAAGGGCAAAGTAGACCTATATTAAATCTATACTGCTTAGATAAATATATAGTGAAACTGAACTATGTCAATGAAGAGCTCATGAAGAGATAGTATATATGGAGGTTATTTAGGATTAAGATAAACAGAGACCAGGGATACCGAGTAGGAACGGGAGGGCAGTCTAGTAGCAGTGTGAGCAAAGGTGCAAAGATGAGAAAACTGGTGGTATGATTGGGAGAAAAGACTAGTTGACTAGAACACGGAAATGCAGATGAGGCTGGCATGGTGGAAGGGAGTTGCAATGGGAAGGGTCTTGAAGGCCAGAATCTGGTCTTTGGGAACAATTGAAGAGGGGGAGTGATATAATCTAGATGGGCTTTAGATGGATAATTCAGGTGATTGTTTGCAAGATGTACTGGGCTGAGAGAAAGGAGAATCTAGGATTTCAGTTCAGATATGTCAAGAAGTGAGACCTATTTGCAAAGGTAGCTCTGACAGTATGTGAGGAGGAGAGTGGTGGAAATAAAGAGGAGAAACTAAAGATACTGGAACACTAGAGGGACTATTAATGGATATAAGTAAGTCAGGAGAAGTTATTCTTTATCCCCATCCTAAAGATGGGTAAGTTTAGATTTAGGCATATTGATTTTAAAGGTTGTTAATGAAATTCAGAATGTGAAATCCATCAATACAATGAAGATAAAAATGGAAGTCAAAGATAAGAGCTAGGCATAGAGTTTTGGGACCTAGTCACATATATGTGTGTAGATGAAATCTTCAATGAGGAGAGATCAGGCCTCAGGACAAAACAATGGGACAACTCTGAAATTTGGTAATTAGAAAAGGAAGAGGAGGTTGTAGAAGAAGTTTGAGAAGAAGAGGTCTGAGAGATGGAAGGGAAAAGAAGATTATGTAATATCATGGAAATATGGAAAGGAAGTTGATGAAGAAACCTGTTTGTTAGCAAATAAGTGACTAATAAGAATTTGTGAAATGGATGAGTGGTTTCAGTAGTTTATGAAAATAACTTACCAAACAACCCTCCTTTTTACAAACAATAAGTGGTAAAATTCACTAAAACTCATGTTTGAATGGTCAGTAAATCCAAGTTAATGAAATTGGGAATGTGTTTATATAATCAAAACACCCCATTTAAGGCTCTGCATACCCATTTCTTTGTTTAATTTAAAAGAGAATTTATCTCTGGGTCTTGAATCTTTTGAAGTGGGTCAACAACTGGGTTATTAAGAAGATAAAGAATTACAAAGGAGGGTGAAAAGGAATGCTTCAAATATTGCAAAATAGGAACAGAGTAGATCTTGGCTAGTCAACTCATAAATCAATTTGTCGATTCTAGCTTCCAGTAATGATAAATAACTTGGTTGGACTGTCCTTCCCGAAGATAACAATAAAAAAATATAAACAGATGAACAAAAATACATGAAACAACTCTTTAAAAGTACTGTGGAGTGACAAAAAGAACTGGCAGAAAAAGGAGGGATAGCTTATTCAAAAAAAATTCCAGTGTAACAGGTGTGATTTTCTAGCTGTGGCTTTCTGCCTGAGAAAACTGCTCAATTTCCACATGGCTCAGGGATCTGGGAAGCTTATAGCTTTATTAATTTGAGATGTCAGAGAACAGAGTCTGGGGGCTTTTAGAACAGCCTCAAAGTTAAGGGGAAAAATCCTGGAAGATTCAAAGAGGTGATAAAGTTCAAAATATGCACAAACATTGAACAAATTCTTAATAGGCAGACCCCAGAGAAACCAGGAAAACATCAGCAGCTAGAAGCTGAATTAAGAGTAGAAAGTTCAGTTTGTGTCCACTTAAGGGAAGACAAGAGGTTGGAATTTTAGTATTGTCAAGCTAACCACCTGTAGGAACAAAAATAAACACTCTTCAGAGGAACACAACAGAATCCAGAGTCTCTACAATATATCATCTGTAATGTTCAGAATACAATAAAAACCCACTAGACAAAACAAAAAAAAATGTAACCGATACTCAAGAGAAACAGCAGTCCATAGAAACCAATCCTGAGATGATACAAATGCTATAGTGAGTGGACAGTGACTTTAAAGCAGCTATTATAAACTTTCAGGAACAAAAAGGAAAATATACTCATAATAAATGAATTGATGGAATATCTCAGTAGTGAAGTTGAAACTGTATAAACATTCGAGATGAAATGCACAAAAATGAAATGAAAAAGTCATTAGATGAGCTTAAGATAAAATTGGAGCTAGCAGGAGAAAATGTCAGTGAACTTTAAGATAGTTAAGCAGAAATTATCCGATGTGAAGAACAGAAGGAAAAAGATTAAAAGAAAATAAAGTCTCATAGATTTGTAAGAAAATATTTAAAAATATTAAAATAATTAAAATCCAAGAAGGGAAGAAGAAAACAAGACAGAAAAATATTGGAAGAAACAAAACTACTGAATCTCTCAAATTTTTGAAAAACGGAAGTTCCAAGAAGGTTAACAAACTACCTAGGTACATTATAGTCAGACTGTTGAAATTAATAAAGAAGAAAAAAACCCCTCAAAAGCCATGATGGTGCAACAAGGTTGGGTTTCTTCTCCTGCCTTATTAACTAGAAAACTGGACAAAAATGTATGAAATGACTGTTTTCAGACATTAGGCAACAGACAGTAGAGGACTATGATGTCTGAAATAAGAGAAATGTTAGGTGAGCCCTATGAATCCCGTGGCTTCTTGCCTGGAGTCACATTCTTCACTACAAAGTATGGAGAGTATATTAGCATCTAATGGTTGTTAATAACAAAGTACCACAAACTGAGCAGCTTAACCAATGGTAATTTATTATCTCAGTTCTCAAGGCTAGAAGTCTGAGATCAAACTGTCAACAGTGTTAGTCCCTTCCGAGGTTTGTAAGAATAATTTCTTCTATCCGTTTTTCCTATCTCCTGATTTGCTGGCAATATTTGATGTTTCCTTGGCTTATAGATGCATCACTTGGGGCTATGCGTTCACATTCACATGGAGTTTTCCCTTAAATGAGTGTCTGTCCCTGTGTCCAAATTTCCCCTTTTTGTAAGGACATCAATCATATTTGGGCCCACCCTTTTGACCTCATCTTAACTTGATCACCTGCAAAGACCCTATTTCCAAATAAGGTGATGTACACAGGTACTGAGGGTTAGGGACATCAACATCTTTTAGAAGGGCACAATTTAACTAAGAACAGAGGACTATCTCAAACAGAACACAGCAGTCTGGATGGACTGATAAGACAAAGAACAGAGTTCAAAGAGGCTGAGACAGCTGGAAGCTGTTAAGAATTCTGGAGATGAAGGTGCTATGCAGAGAGCTCCAAAAATCTGCACAAATTCCTCTTGAATCTTTGCCTAATTGAAGATGCACATGCTTAAGACAAAACTCTATAGGACTGAGAAAAGACCAACCAGAGACCTGTGTTTTAATATTTCCTAAAGGTTGAAGAGACCTTCAAGTTCTCACCAGGCAGAGTGGAGCACTTTCACTGATCATCTGGGGCATTCAGCAGAGACCCTAGAAGGGCCTTAGAGTAAAGACTACTTTAGACTTGTCCTAATCAAGCTTAAAAAAAACCTAAAAATAGCAATTAAAATTAGAATAACTTAACTGCTTTAACAAAAGAAAATCCAACAATCTTTAGAAAAAGACAAAATCCAGATATTCGTGATATAAAATTTACACTACCTAGCATTCAATAAAAAATTACTTGACAAGCCAAGAGGCAGGAAAATGTGACTCATAACCAAGACAAAAACTAGTCAATGGAAACATCAATAATGGTCAGGGATGATGGAATTAGTAGACAAGTGTATTAAAACAAGGTATTAAAAATATGGTAAGTGCTTAAGGGAGAATATGCACATAGTGAGAAAGGAAATGGAAATTATAAAGGATCAAATAAACTTCTAGAAATAAAGCATATTTTATGAAATAAACAAATATGGGATAGAATTGATAGAAGGCTTAATACTATAGGAAAAAGATTTTTGAAATTGAAGGTCTAATAAAGAAATTATCCAAAGTGAAACAAGAGAGAAAAAAGACTAGAAAAAAATAATCAAGCGGTCAAACACATGTTAGACAAGGATATAGTTACATAGGTGCATCTGTTAAAAGCCTATGGTTAAGAGTTGTACATTTTAATGTATGCAAATTTTACCTGAAACAATAATTAGTAGGGAGGGGGAGGAGAGTAGGTGGAAGTACGAATAAAATAGAAATGGCAGAATATTGTTTATTGAAGCTGGGTGATGAGTATATGAGGGTTCATTATGCTATTCTATTTACTTCATACATATATGAAATTATTTACAATAAAAAATTCCAATCACTGATCGTCAGGAATGACTGGGTGTCCAGAGAATTGCTTTTCACATATTCTGCTTATTCAGCTCTATGCTTTTTTAAAAAATTATGTTTTAACAACAAAAAATTTGTTGATGTTCCAGCTTGCTATTTGCAGATGTTTCCTCAAATATTTTGTAATCTGCTGAACTTAAAAATTCCTGCTGGCCTTCACTCGGCTCTGTTAAAGTCAAAGATCACTTTCATTTGTACTTCTGTTACCTTTGATTCTGACAACTTTAGTCTGATTGCTCTGTGTGGCAGAAACTGCTAGTTATCCCCTCATATCCATCCTTTCCTTCTAATAGTAAAAGAATCCCTGAATTTCAGTTAGGTGTGTAGCTGCCTGGAATAGAGACATTTCCCATATGCCCTTGCAATAAGATATGGGCCATATGATTACATTCAATGAAATGGGAGGGAAAGTCATGTGTATGTATCACAGGACATGTCTTTAAAAGAAAAGAACTTGGTCGTTTTGCTCCTTCCTCCAACCTGCTACTGAGAATGTGTATGAGAGCAAACCATACTGGCCTAGGTGGATAAGGGTAATACTCCAGGATGTCAGAGCAATAAGAGTTTGGAAATTTTTTGCCTGGGTCCCTAGATGGCGGTAGGTTGCCAGACCATGTCTGGACTGTCTTCCTCTGGACTGTTTCGGGAGACAGGAATATACTCCTGTCTTATTGACTGTTATTTTAGGTGTTTGTTAGAGGTTGCTGAATATACATCCTAACTATGACAATCCAATATCATTTCCTCACGGAGGCAGTGTGCATCTGCTAAATAGGTTCTTGTCTTTTCCTTCACCTGTGAATGGCAACCATAGGGGATGGGTAAGTGTGACTAGTCATCTGGATTGGAAATGCTCTAGGAACGTCTACTTTCCACAATAAAAGACCAAAATAAACTAACTATAATTAAGTAAATGAACAAAATTGCCAGTCATCTCCTTTTTCTATCACCAATATGCCTTTCAATGCTTTTTAACTGAATACATAGCTTTTTCTCTTGAAAGATTTACTTTGTACTCAAAATTGGTGCCCTCCTCAGCACATGCCATGCAGGCCACTGTGCTTTTATGTAGATGTTTATGTGCGTGTCTCTATGTGTACACAGTGGTCTCTGAGGTTTGCCAACAGCAATAGTCAAAATAAGGAATCTAACATGAATTCCCACTGTGCATGTTCTCAGTGAATAATTATCCACGTTTCACTGCTAATGAGAAAACCTGGCTTGTAACAGGGGCTCCTTCCTGTCACGGACATTTCTCATTTGTTAAAGTAAAAGAAATATCAATCATTTCTGGAAGGTGAGCAATCTCTGTGTGTGCCATGTTCAAGGACACCAAAAACCATATGCTAATGTATTCCATACCTCAAGAGGGGCCAAATAATGAACCCCTCTTTTGCCCCTTTGCATCATTGAGGATGTTAACAGTGTTTCATGAAGGGGCTAGGATCTCTTTTTCTGTTTCCCTCCCAGCTACGTGAATGTTGACCATTCCCATCCGTCCGACCTCAAAGCCCACCCCAGGAAACAGTCAGTCAGCAGGGAGTGACAGTCCTGTCTCTCCTCAGCCCTCAGTTATTACAGGTCTTGAGTTGGTTAGGTGGCTGAGGAGGAAGCAGTGCTCAGGAAGGCTGCTTAGTTAATGGGAGTTCTGGCAGCAGAAAGCCTCTCTTTATCAACCCTTCTAACCAGTGAAAGAAAATATTGCCTTTAGGCCTCCATTCCTAGGTCCGCTGTGGCTCTAAATTGAGCCAAAGCCAGGTGTGATTCACATATGTGTGAGGGTTTTCCTTCTAGTTTCACTTAATTTTTTTTTTTTAAACCACATTAACTGGAGAGTGGTAAAAGTTTAGAATGGAGGAGATATGTACAATAAGTAAAATAAATTATATGTGAAATTATATCCTCTGGGAGTCAGTTTAGCTATAACTTGCCACTAGTTGACACCCCTGATTAAGTCAAATCGACCTCACTGACTTTCTTCAGTTTTGTCTCCTATTTCACATTGGTTTCTGTAACTAAATAGCATCACTCAGGGAAACAGCCTGAGTTCAACAGGTGAGGGAAATATGGGGATAGAAAACAGGGAGGCCTGGTGCCCTGGCTTCTACACCCTGTGCGTAGAGGCTGGCTCACCTTATCGGCTGTGGGAGAAGGCTGGCTGCCTTTGAGGCACCTGCCTAGAAAGAAGCTCTGAACTCATCGTGATCATTACTCAATGGATATTGTTGTTCATTTGAAAATCAGCAGGATTTCTGGTCTGTTAAGAGATGGGCAAGCAGCTTGATTTGTGGGCTTCCTCACAGGATAGATGAAGCCTACTTAGGCATTCATCAGCCGCTCGCCCCTTGAGTGAACTGCACATCCAGAGTCACTTTCATGAATTTTTAGCCTTAATGAGTGGAAGGCAAGAGTTCACAGTGCATATTCCCCCTCCTCTCCTTCCCTTCCAGCCAAAGTGCTCAGAAAAAGGCAGCTGAGCTTGATAAATGGATTATACAAAGCAAAAATGTAAATGGACTGAAGGAGGTTCCCAAGGAAGGATAGTTTGAAAATGGGGAAACACAATCTGAAAGGGAAGGAGAAAAAAGTAGTGCACTGAGGGGTTTTACTGATTTCACTGCTATCTAAAGCTGTGGCAGATTAGGACGTGCTGTGTAAAAATATTAAAGACGTGGCATTATTACTTCATGAGCTGGCTCCAGGCCTGTCAGCATTTCCATTAGAATCCTGTACTTTTCACAGAGTTAAAACTTACTATAAAAATGATGTGTGTTAGGATGAAACTTGGCACTTGGTGGAGTCAGTCTGGGAGTCCTTTCCTTAATTTAATTTTACACAACTGGAAAACACTCAGCCATTTAAAATTTATGGAGGGATCTCCATTCTGCGCCTGGTATATGGTGTGTACGGGCCTCACTCTAAGGCCATGGGGTGGCTGGATGGAATCAGGGAAACTGCATTTTCTAGCTCCTTCTCCTCTCAGGTTTGGTGTCCCCTTGAGTGATAGAGATGGTCTCTACAGCAACTTTGAACAAGTAAGAACTGGAACCAGGCAGCAAACTGAGAGATGTGATTAATTCACATCGGAAAAAACTCAGTTCCTTACTCCCCATTTGTCAGCTGGGCCCCAGAAGGATGTGGGAGAAGACAAGCAACTTTGATTTTCACTCCGATTTCTGGGACCTCCCAAAAAGCTGGTCAAATAACCAGGCCAACACTATTCCCATATACATTTGCCCAAAGAAAACTAACTTTAACACATTCCTGGAAAAAAAGGAGCTATAACAAGCCCATTTTCCATTCCCCAAATGTCTTTTTACCCCTAGGGCAGGCTTTGGGTTTCCATTGGCAGGGGGTACGCTAATGTCTCCATGCTCCTGGGCATCTGGTGGAAGAACTTGATATATTTCTCAGCATGAAAGCAGCTCCATCCAGACTTATGACTTGATTAAGGCCTTGCTTTCTCCAAAATGAGTTGGTTATGGCTTGGTTACTGCCCTCACCTCTAACCTTAGGTACCTGGTTATTCACTTCCAGGTAAGAAGGTGAGGTGCCACTGATGACGTCCATGCATACGCAATGCTGGCTGTGAACATATGCCTGCACTGGTGAAAATAGCGTTTGGCAGTGCTGACCCCCATGCTTACCCAAGGTTAACGGGGCCTCCTCAGGGCAGGGGGAGAGGGGCCCTAGGAAATCAGTGTGGTTGCTTTAAATTCACAGTGGTGTCGATTGGGATGGAAGCTATCTCATGTGGATAATACACAGAGTTCCCATGTGTCTTTCTCTGCCAGCAGGCTCTTGGCATTAAACACACCTTTAAAAACACATCAGCATTTTTTTAAAGTTTCAAATTTCTGGGTTTATAAGTCCCTGGTTGACTCTCCCCTCAGGCTGCTGGCAGGTGCTACCTGGCCTGCAGGAGGGAAGACTGGGCTGACCCCAGAGGAGGCCTGGCTGCAGGCGGCCTGGAGCTGAGGAAGGGCTTTCGATCCACTGACGAGATGGCCTTTTAATGAACTCCAGTGTGAGGATCACACTCGGGCTATACTATACAGCTGAGGTCCCAAGTCAGAATTCCCCTCTGTGTGTATGTTTATCGATTCTACCCACTGAGTCTAGTTTCTTTAATGAGACTGATGCTTCTTTCACATTTGGTCTGAAATGGAACAATATTTCAGGACTTTCAAAAAGTGCTCTGCAATAATCAAGGTGCAATGGCTGTAGGAGGAAACCAGAGTTTTAGAGTAAAACTGTGGACTCTATGCATATTCTCTTTCCTTGAGTAAAAATATAGCCATTCTCACCCCCACACTCCAGCCAATGGAGAGGCAAGCTAGAAAATATCCACATTAGATTGGGGAAAAAAACCCCAAAGCCAGCAGCAGCTCAGAGCCAACATGCCTTCATGAACTCAGCCTAGGTTTGGCTCTGTTTATGGGCCAAAGCCTTTGCAAAAGAAATAAAAATCCCCACAGGCAAAAAAAAAAAAAAAAAAAAAAAAAAAGAAAAAAGAAGAAAGAAAAGAAAGAAAAAAAAAAGAAAAAAAGCCTTTGCTCATAGCCCTGAACACACCCCATTTCAGTTCTCTTCTGCTGAACCAAAGCCACAGAACAGCAGTGGATATGAAGAATGGCTAATATTCATAGCAGGTATCCTGAGAGGCCTCACTGGGGCACGCCACAGAGTTCAGCGGCGAGTCACAGGAAGGAGCAACTGCTGACGAGGAGTTCCAGAGTGAGTGGTAGGGGTGGAGCTGCCGGGGATGAGGGGGAGCACGAAGACCTTCCCAGAATTTATTATTCCCATATAAGTCTCCTGGGTCTTGAGGTTCTAGAAACTTCTCAACAAAGTAAAGAAAATAATAAACAATGTGAGTAAAGGGAATAGGGGGAGAGTTAAGCAGACAAACTGAAGGTGGGATGTGAGCCATGTGGAAGGAGAATGAGGAGTGAGGAGAGGTGGCGGTGGTGAGTGTAAGGATGCTGCTGGCTAACTTCTGCTCGGGTAATAATATATTCTGGCAGGCGATGGACTGGCCTCTGGCAGCCAAGCCTGAAGAGTGTGTGGTCTGTGAAGGACCCATAAATAGAGATGTCCTATGAAGAGGAGGACAGAAACCTACAGCCGTGATTGGAAAGGCCACCGCAGCAATGTGCATCTGAAGGAGAGTAGTTGTCCGAATGCCCGCTCTTTGTCTTGCAACATACCTTTTTTGTAATGATTTGTTTGGCTCCTAATCCTCCTTGAGTTTGGTTCCCGGATATGCCTTAGTTCTATATATTTCAGAGACTTCCTTGGAGCATTTGGTGGGCTAGTTATATCTAGGCTTAGGGAGAGGTAGTAGGTTCAGATCTCTGGGGCCAATGCTGACCTTTGAAAGAATCATCTGGATTTAAAGGCCCTAAAGCCAGTGCTGTCTCCAAGTGACGCAGAGCACATGGCATATTGTGCTGGGAACAGGTAACTTCTTGATCAAATTCATTCTTTTGGGGATTCTCCAAAACATTCAATCGGCTGAAGGTAGAAGGTCTAGAATGGAAAATGCATTTTGAAACAGGGGACGTTTACCTAATCTCTGCATCACTGATAGAAGTGAAAATCAGTGTTCCCACTAATCTCTCCAAAGGCATTCTAATTATAGTAGAGATGTGAAAGCCTAAAGGCCCGGGCTTGGGCAGAGCAAGGCCACTCAGTATGGGGATGGGGAGGGCTATGCCTGTTGTTCAGTAACCTCATTGGGAACCCTTATTCCACTTTAAAATATGCCATTAGCAGTCACTAGAGGTTTGCTCCCAGATCCTTCTAAAGACTAAAGGTGAGAAATCTCAGAAAACAGAAGGCAAGACAACTTTTTCCTATAGCAATGAGATTTTTTTTCACTAAAATGCGCTTTTGGATTATGATTTTTTATGGGTGGGGGAACGTGCATAGAAAGTTTTTACAATAAGGTATTCACATATTGCTGTTTGATTCTTTGTCAAAATAACTTCTAAAAACTAAGCATTTGAACGATTTTTGTCACTGCTAGTAAGAAAGCTTAGAGCAGGACTTGGCAAACTTTTTTGTAAAAGGCCACATAGCAACTAGTTTAGACTTTGTAGGTCACGTGGTCACTGTCAGAACTACTGAGCCCTGCCATTGTAACATGAAAGCAGCCACAGACAATACATAAATGAAATGGAGAGAAAGTGGGTGTGGCTGTGCCCAATTAAAATATTACAAACAGGTGGCTGTCGAGATCTGGCCCAAGATATAACCCCTGGTCTAGGGTGTGAGATCCCTAGGATTTCTGTACATTGAGAACACACAGTGTAATAAAACTACTAAGTGACTGTGCAAATTTATTTTTATCCCCAAAGACAACTGCCATTTTCATAAGAGAAGATGGATTCAATACATTCTTTGCTAATTAATAGGCTCAAATTATTATTTTAAATAACATCAATACATATTCATCATAGTTTAGAAATGCAGGAAAATGTAAAAATAAAATAATCCTGACCACTACAAAAGCTATTCCTTCCTATCACACACATGCACATATATCTCTGGATACACTGATCAACCTTGGATAGTCTCCTCATCAAGATTTATATCACCCTTTTCAATTGCTGCTTAAAATTTTGTATATAAATGTCAGAATTTTTGTTGAATCAAGTCTCTGGATAATTACATTGTTTCCAATTTTTCACTAATATAAACCATGGTATGGTGACTTTCTTAGTATATACATCTCTGGAACCAAATATCTGCTTAGGTTACATCACTGAGTCACATTGCTGGGTCAATAAGAATTGTTTAGAAATATTGGTACACATTGTCCAATTGCCCTCCAGAAGTGTTACAGTAATTTAGGTTTTGGGCAACAATACATAATAATACATGTTAATCAATTCTTGGATATTTTGGTTGATAGGCAGAATAATCTCCTCCAATAATATCCACATCCTAATCTCTCAAATCAACAACTATGTCACCTTACAGGGCAAGAGAAACTTTGCAGATATGTTTAAGAAAGAATGTTGGGATGGGAGGTTGTCCTGAATTATACAGTTAGGCTCAATGCAATCACAAAGGTCCTTATAATAGGAGGACAGAGGGTCAGGGTGAGAGTCAGAGTCCCTGGTCACCTAGATTTAACGCTGTAAACAAGTGCCTTGCCTATATCTAGGGCAGTAATCAGGGGCCTGTCTGGCAAGCAGATCCTTTTCCTTCCACCACAAGGTACAAAGGCTGGGCGCTGCCCAGCACCCACTCCTCTTGTTTTCTTATTATCATCACCTATCTCGCCCTTTAGCTTGTAGCCTGGAAGCAATTTGATTTCTGTTTAGAAATTCTCTTACCACCAATTCCCCCCTTTTCCCCTTCCTTTCGTAAATAATTCAGTCCAAAAGCCATTCTGGGAGGCCAAAGAAGACAGTGTTGGTAGGAAGAAGGGGGATGCCCTGGTAAACGAGAGCAGAGCATTGAGCCTGAACAGGGTGAAGAGGGGTCGTGGTGAGGACCTGGTTAGGGTTGTGAGAACATGAATGGGATGAGGACTAGATCCACGTGGGCGTAGAGGCAGTGGTGACAGAAGACTAGTTATATAGAGATAGCTTTATTAACTAAGTAAATATATTAAGGATAGTGGAAGTGAGAGTTACAAATATTGAAAGAGTGAAAAATAGAATAAATCTTGTGGTGTTCAATAAGAATTGGAGATACAAGAAAGGACTCCTGGGTCCCAATGTATAGATACATTTAGAAATATAGCAAGTGTGTTTTCATGTTTGTTAATGCATATATATACACACACACACACACACACACACACACACACACACACACACATATACAGATATTCTCTATTGATGTGCACTGAGAGAGCCTCAGGGTAGTGACACTCCAGAACCAATGAACAGACCTGACACTGAGATCTTGGTTGCTAAATACTATTTTTTAATTCTGAAGCAGGGAAAGTTCAAGATGAGCCTGAAATATCTTGTGGCAGAAAATAATGAAATTTCCAAAGAATGATATAGACATGTTAAGGTACACAGGAATCATCTTACAGGGCTCTCACTGGCTGAATTTGGGAAATTTTTTTTTCACATCAAAATAAAAAAGAATAGTAATAGATTATAGACCATTGAGTAAGACAGGAATCCATGAGACGATGAAGAAATAAATAAATACATGAATAATTTGAAAGTTCAATGAGGAATGAGATATTTACCATAGTCTCAAAGCACCTCTTCACAAAATACTTATTACAAGGGGAAAAAGTGTCTTTACAATAGGGAAATTTGGCTGATATTACCAGAATTGGCATCAATTGTAATGGTACAATGGAAATCATTGTCATGTGATTGGGTGCAAGGAGAAGAGCTCAGCATTATGTTTGTGATGCTTCTGCCAAAGGTGCATTACCTTGAATCTAATCATGAGGAAATATGAGACAAATCCAAACTGAGGGGTATATTTAAAAACAACAGGCCCATAATCTTCAAATTGTTAAGGTCATTTATGAAAGTCAAGGGAAACCTGAGGAATGGTTCCAGATCGAAGAAGACTTAAGAGAAATGACAACTAAATACAATGTATGATCTGAGACTGAATTCTTTTGCTATTAAGGACATTTTTGAGACAACTGGCAAAACTTGAAGGAAATATACACTGGGTGGTAGGGTATCAAGTTGTCAATTCAGTCTCAGATCAGGTAGAAAAAGTCCTTTCCACTTTTATTTAAGCTTTCAACTCTTTTTGTATAATTGAGATTACTTCAATATAAAAATATGGGAGAGAAAAAAGGAATTTTTATACCACATCAACAAATAAAACAACATGTGAAAGGAGTGAGGAAACCTGTTCTATCCATCATAGCTCAGGATGTGGAGGACTGAGGAGCTGAGAAATGTGAGCAACCAAAGCGACAACACTGCTGATGGCTCAGAAAATGGGGTTTTGTTTTTAAAGGTCTGAGAAGAAATCATTAGCTTTTGAAAGAAATAACGTCATTGTGTTACAGATTTTGAGTTATTGGTAGTATTTAAAGAATAGAGAAGCAATTTTCAGAGAAGTTGGATAGAGGATGGAAGAAGAGTCATGGAACAGAATGAGTTTTGGGTTTATTAAATATAAAAAGCTTGTACTTAAAGCTCTATAAAGATCACTTAACAAAAGTGTGGTTTGTTTTACTTTATTTTATCTGCAATTTAACTTTTCAGAATATTTTTTCCATCTGCAACAATACTAAACTAGAAATAATTTCAGTGTGCTTAGCAGAAAAATCTTTAGCATGATCTCGAGGCCCTCTTTCGTTTCCCTGATATGCGTTTCTGAATGAACTGTGATGAGTCAGTCTCTGAACCATGGCTTTGAGCAAGGATCTGAGATGCCGCGAAAAGTTCATTAAGGTTGAGAACAGCAGGATTACAAAGAGAATAATTAAGAGGAGGTGCAATCTTTATTGTGCATGTAGGGACACTGTGGTCATTTTCTTCTGGGCCTACATTCTTTTTCTGAGCTCCGGAAGCTGGCAGGACAACAGACGCACAGGCCTGTGCTGGCTTATCTCTCTTGATACAACTTCAAAGAGTCACACATTAGACACAACGGTCCCTGCCATGTTCCAGAAAGAGCCTCGAGTGAATTTTTGGTCTTATCTCCCTGGTAACAAAGGTACAGGGAGTTCATTATTTCTGAGTAGACAACTGCCAAAAGAGAAATGGAGAATTTCATAACCATATTGAATTTTCACATAAAAAGATTCTTGACAGAATGGTGTTTTTGGAATGAAACTTGTCTTTCTACATACCTTTCAGAGATAACGTATTAAAGGTGAAGGATGAAAGGGTTTGAACTTTAAACAGATACAGCCATATTACTAGCTTCTATTTCTAGAATTACAGTACAATTATCATCATCATCCTTTTTTTTCATTTGACCTAACCTACCTCTGGCCCAATCAACTTTCTAAGATTTGCTTTGATAGTCTCTAGTGGATAGGGAACAGCCGATGGACAACAAAATCCTTTTTTAACTGTGTATGTTTTCAGAGTTTGCAAATCCTTTTCTATTTTCAGCAATGTTACCTGCAAAACTACCAGCATGGGGATGTCCTGGCAGAATGTCTCTCCCAGAATATTCACAAAAACATTTAAACAAAAATAAATTCCAACTATACCGGTGAGTTCCTTATTGTGATTTTAAGGGTGCTGAAATGCGACTCTTGCTCATGCCTCTGCTCTCCTTCCTACCAGCAAACAGAGGGTATTTCCTCAAGCTGTTAGCCCTTTTGGTGTGGACTGCCTGATGGTCAAGATATCATGGGGTTTTTGGCACATAATGAAGGTACAAGAAATATTTGTGGAATTGAACTAGGTGTCAATTGAACTGGATGTTATTCATTTATTCTTGAATAATGTATACACTTGCCTCAAAATCTAAATGGTAATTAAAAGAATGCTGTGAAGTTCTTCTTACAACTCTTTTCCCCAACCACCTGGTTCCGCTCCTTACTGACAACTTTCTTGTATATCTGAAGCATACTTTTTGGATATAAAAAGAGAAATTCAAGCTGATGCCCCAAAGAACACTATACTTTCCTCTTTCATTTTCACCCTTTTCAGGAGTAAAATACAGTTCAGTGGTCTGCTTTTTACCTCTGGGGGCCTTCAGGTCTAAGGAATCCCTAAAGTTATAATGTCAATAATGCCAACACCCCTAGGGAACAAGGAAAGGAATTTAAGATTTTGTGTGTGCGTGCGTGCATGTGTGTGTGCGTGTGTGTGTGTATGACTTCAACACTCTCATCCAGAAGACAAAAATGTGTCAAGCTGAAGCTGGTGAGTGATTCTCCTGCTTCACAAAAGATAGGAAGAATCGAAGGTAATTATGGTTAAGAGGTTAAACAAACTTTCCATAATACCTGCCAAACTCAACTTCTCCAAAATATAGCAGGGTATATATAACACATGAAAAGCTGAAAGACTGCGAACCCCCACAAGTGGTAATAGATAACTGATTTGGGACAAGACCCTGCCTGACTTTTGATTCCCTTACAACATCTATCTGCACAAGAAACTGAGTCCAGGCATGTGGACTCCATAGGTCAAGCCCTGGATGGAGAACAGGACCTCGTCCTTGCCACATTCCTCCCTGTCCCCCATGGAGTGGGTGTTCAATTCACACCCGTGTTCCTTCCTTGGCCATCTAATCCCATATATCTTTCTTGGTGCTGCTTTGGTCCCATTTCCCTATCGCGTCTACTCAGATGCTATGAGTTCTCTATGTTTTATGAGCAAGATTCTCCAGGACAGTCAGCATCCTCCCCAAAGTCTCATTCAAAAAACAATAATGCCATTTTTATTACAGTGTGTAGCAAAGAGGAACAAGTAGGTGCACTGCTCTTGGCTAGAAAGAAGCTTTACAAAAGGTCCAGAATCTCCCCTGAGACTTTGCCTTCTCCTTGGGCTCCCAGGCATCCTACCCTGCAGTCACCCTTACTTCTGACACCAGGAATGGCACAATGAATGGCACAGGAAATTGTATACAGTGCTTTAGAGTTTACAGAATGCTTTTACATTTTACTTTCATTTGATTCTAGAATCAGTCCTTAGAGACAGGTTATTAACTCATTTTATTCATGAGAAAGGAAGACTCATAAAGGCTATGGACATGACTGCAGTTCAACTTCTGTTTCAAAGTTCATGCTTTTTCATCCTTTTGGTTCACTAGTGGGCAAAAGCCCTTTCCTCTTTCTCTTTTAATTTATAAGGTATGCTAAAATTTTCAAAGATTGTTTGACTAAGAAGAGTGTTAACTAGCAAATACATAGCAAAAATATAAATAGCATGAGTTGGCGAGTTGATGAAAAGGTGAGTTGGGGGAAGTTTGAATCTAGCTTCTTTACCCCTGCCTCCAGGACCTGGCTTCCAAGGGCATTCTTCATTTTTTTTTGCAGCTTCACTGAGACATATAACATTGTATAAGTTTAAGGTGTGTGCACATGTTGACTTGCTATACTTTCATATTGCAAAATGATTACCATCGTAGCATTAGCTAATACCTCCCTCATATCACACAATTGTCATTTCTTTTTTGTGATGAGAACATTTAAGGTCTACATTCTTAGCAACTTCCAAGTATATAATACAGCACTTAAGTTCTTTCATTTTCCTGATTCCTTTACTTTAAGAATAGGAGGGCTGGGGCAAGAGCATGTACTACCAAGATAATAATGACTAACATTAACTGAGTACTTACTGTGTGCCAAGGCACCATTCTAAGCACTTCACATATATTACCTTACTTACTCCTTTCAAAATCCCTGAAGGTATATGCAGTTATTACCTCTATTTTACAGTCAAAGGCAGAGAGAATTTCCAGAACTTGCCCAAGGTCATGTAGCTGTTAGCATGTGGCAGAGCCAGGCATTCTGGCTCTAGAGCCTAACCTTCCATTATGCTCTGAGAGCCCTAACATGCACAGGAAGGGGCCCAACAGACAACATGAAACTGAAATGGAGAGACGGGAATAGAATTTTCAGGAGAGAACTGAAACCACTGAAACTGTGGTCTTTTATTATTAATTCACAGAGCAGCCATTCAGTGCTCTCTTTTTATTCTCCCCCCTCATGTACTTAGACTGCTTTCTCATTTCTCTGTTGATGTTTTTAATGAGATAAAACATTCCTTGACGTCAGAGGACACACCTCTTCTCTGTTCCTACCCAGAACATGGCATATAGTGAACCCTTCAATAAGGTACTCATCTCCTGGATGACTTTTCAATCAATAATTCATACTCACTATGGCAACAAGTTTTGATCCTATGAGGAAGGACTTATAGCAGATCAGAGTGAAGAAGAGGATGGATTTCTTGGTTTGTAGATTCCAAAGAGTAGTAAGGAATAGAGGCAAGAAATAAACATACATTAGCATCCACTTTGTACCAAACACTAAACTGGGCACATTGCATATGACAACTTTTCTTTCATGTAAGCATAAGACTATATTATCTATGTATATGTATGTACATATACATAAAACTCGTGTGTGATCTTTGCACGTATACCATGAATACAGCTCTATACACACGATTTATAATGGAACAGGCATAGCTACAGACTTATGCTGTAGTCAGCGTGGTGAACAATGGCCATGTGGTGGTTTCCTTTTTTTAAAATTATATTTTATTGATTATGCTATCACAATTGTCCTAATTTTCCCCACTTTTCCCCACCCCTCCCAGCACCCCTCAATCCCTCAGACAATCCTCCTACCATTGTTCATGTCAATGTGTCATGCATATAAGTCCTACACTGTACTTTACATCCCCACAGCTATTCTGTAACTACCTATTTATACTTCTTAATCCCCTCACCTGTTCATACATTCCCCCACACACCCATTCCATCTGGCAACCATCAAAATGCTCTCTGTATTGATGATTGTCTCTGTTCTTCTTAGTTTGCTTAGTTTGTTTTTTAGATTCAATTGTTGGTACATATGTATTTATGGCCATCTTAGTGTTCATCGTTTTCATCTTCTTCTTCTTTCATAAATCCCTTTAGCATTTCATATAATAATGGTTTGGTGCTGATTAACCCCTTCAGTTTTTCTCTTCTCTGCCCTAGATTCTAATTGATAGCTTTGCTGGGTAGAGCAATCGTGGCTGTAGGTCCCTGCTTTTCATGACTTTGAATATTTCTTTCCAATCCTTTCTAGCCTGCAAAGTTTCTTTTGAGAAATCAGCTGGCAGTCTTGCAGGAACTCCCCTGTAGGTAACTAGCTACTTTTCTCTCGCTGTTTTTAAGATTCTCTCTTTTTCTTTAAACTTTGGCATTTTAATTATGATGTGTTTTGGAGTGGGCCTCTTTGCATTCCTCTTGTTTGGGACTCTCTGTGCTTCCTAGAGTTGCATGTCTATTTCCTTCACCAAATTAGGGAAGTTTACTTTCATTATTTTTTCAAATAGATTTCCAATTTCTTGCTCTTTCTCTTCCCCTTCTGGCACCCCTGTGATGTGAATGTTGGTGTGCCTGAAGTTGTCCCGGAGGCTGCTTATACTATCCTCCTTTTTTTGGATTCTTTTTTTCTTCTTGTTGTTCTGAGTGGGGTTGTTTTTTGTTTATGTTTCAAATCATTGATTGGATTCTCAGCTTCATCCACTCTACTGCTGTTTCCCTGTAAGTTGTTCTTTATTTCAGTTAGAAGTATATCCTTCATTTCTAACTGGATCTGTTTTATGCTGTTGAGTTCCTCAATAAGTTCCTTGAGCATCCTTCTAACCCATGTTTTGAACTCTGCATCTCATGGATTGCTTATCTTCATTTTGTTTAGTTCTTTTTCTGGAGTTCTGGTCTGTTCTTTCATTTGGGCCATGTTCCTTTGTCACCTCATTTTGGCAGTTTCCCTGTGTTTGTTTCTATGTATTAGGTAGAGCTTCTATGGCTCCCTGTATTGGTAGCATGGTCTAATGTAGTAGGTGTTCTGTAGGGTTCAGTAGTGTAGCCATCCCTATCACTCAAGCTGGGTACTCAAGGTGCACCATTTGTGTGGGCTGAGTACACACTCCTTTTGTGTTGAGGCTTGATTGCTGTTGGTAGGTCAATAGGAGGGACATACTCAGGGCAGTTAGCTGCAAGGACTGGTTGTGACCACTAACCATCAACCTCTGCCCTCCATGGAGGATCAGCTGTGCAGGGGCAGGGTGGTGGTGCTCTGATGTGGCCTATAGCTGTCCACTGGATACGTAGGCTCTAGGGTTTCCCAGGTGGTGCAGGCCAAGGTCAGCCCCCACCTGTGTTCTGCCTGGGGCCATTCTGCATGAGCTATAAAGCAATCTGAGATGGCTGCTACTAGTGCTGTGCCTGTAGGTTCCCAGGTGAAGCCAAGTTATGAATCTAGGCTGGCTTCTGCTAATATTGGCCTGGGCCTACTTATCAAGAGTTATGAGGGCTGGGAGTTCACTGGGGCTGGCAGTTGCTTGTTTGAGAGGATTTAGGAAATTGTGAAGCATGAGCCAAAGGTCATGGTTAACAACTTGGGTGAGCCTGTAAGTTGGGTGGGACAGAGTCTCAGGGCATCTCCAGTTCAGGGCAAACAGTGTTAGCCAGGTTGATGGAGTCTCAAATATAGCACCTGCCTGCCTGCTCTATGGCTCTATTGGGGGAAGAGTTCAGGGAAGGGATGATAACCTCTGCTTTCCTTTCTCCCTGAGAGAAAGCTGTCCTCCAGCTCTCACCTTGATGCCAGACACTTCAGTTCCTCCCTATATGCCACTGGTGCCTTTCAAGCTGCTACCCCGGTGCTTGAACTCAGAGGAATTGAGTCTGAATAAGTTCATGTGTGGGTTCCTCAAGAGGAACTGCTAGGGACTCCTGAAGCTTCTTCTACCTACTCAGTCCCCACTGGTTTTTGCAGCCAGATGTTATGGCTTGTATTTCTAGCACTGGAGGGACCTGGTGTTAGGACTGAACATTTCACTCCTGAGATATTCCTCCTGAATTTTTATCCACCACATGTGGATGTGGGACCAGACTCTTTTGTGTCTCCTCCACTCCTACCAGTCTGGATGAATGTGGTTTCTTTAATTCTGCTGTTGTCAGACTTCCATTAAACTCTATTTCTGACAATTCTGAGTGATGGTTGTAATATAATTTAGTTGTAATTTTGATGTGGTTGTGAGAGGTGGTGAGCTGTGTTTACCTATATAGCCATCTTGACTGGAAATCCACATGTGATATATTTAACCCTTAGTATAATAATTTGGTGAGAGCAGCATTATTACTGTGGTCTGAATGTTAGTGTCTCCCCCCACCCACCTACCAAATCCATACGTTGAAATTCTAATGTCAAATGTGATGATATTAGGACACGTGGCCTTGGGAGGTGCTTAGGTCATAAGGGCAGAGCCCTCATAAATAGGTTAACATTTTTATGAAAGAGATTCCCTCAAAAACCCTACCCACCTTGTGAGGACACAGCGAGAAGGGGCTGGCTAGAGTGAAGAAGAGGGCCCTCACCAAAATGCAACCATGCTGGTGCCTCCAGAACTGTGAGAAATACATTTCTGTTGTTTATAAGCTACTCACTCTGTGGCATTTGTTATATCAGCCTGAACAGACTAAAACAATTATTTACAAATGAGGAAACAGGTGCTGAGGATTTAGAAATGGGTCTTCTGAGGTACCCTGCTCCTCTCTACTCTATAAAATGGACACAATCCTGTCTTTCCTTCTACCATCTGACTCTGGACCCTGGGACTCTGTCACACTGCTTTTGATGCCACCCAGACACAAGGAGGCACAGAACCAGACTAAGTAGTTTCAAGAGCTAATGCAGGTTTGAGGAAGGATTTATTAGGGAAAGTGTAGAGTTCCTCACTTTCCCACTGATGGACTTTCAATGCCTGTCTATTTCAGTGGCACCCGACTCATGCATATCATTCCTCTTGGGCATGGTGGGGAGGACATGGTCTGGGAATTGTGTCTCGGTGCCAGCAAAGTGCAGGGGCAAGTGTGAGTTTCTTGAGGTCCCCCTTCCTGACTATTTGAAGGCTTGAAATGAGCCCGTGCCTGGATGCTTGTTGTGGCTTGGAACAGTGGCTAAGTGGGGATTTACAGCTTTGCTTTCTGTATCCAACTATTTTAAGTGTCACATGCTCTGGTGTCTTTTTAAATTTATGGATGTTCACTCCAGTTCAAAGAACCTCTGTACTCCTTTCTGTGGCTTTCTCATAAATGCCCTCTGAAATACTGACTTAGTTTTACACTACATGTACTGTAGAGCTTCCTGAAGTCCCTATGGGGTCTCTCTTCTTTACTTTGGATTTTGTTTAAAAAAAGGCAAAAGTGCATAAACATGTGCCTTAAAGAACCACATAATATTGACATTTCTTCTTAATAGCAAAGCGTATTCTCTTTGTGGGCAAAACTATAGGAAATCAAAAGCATTTTCCTTGTGACATAAAACTTCAGGTGCCCAACATAAATGAGTAAACAGATGCCAGCTGATGTCTCTTTGAAAAGGGTCAGGATAAATTTGTCTTCTTTTCCCTCCTTATCAAACATGCTGTCCCTCTCCTACACTTTTTTTCCTTTCCTGTGCATCACTTTCCTTGCCACACCTGCAATTTCTGATGAGAAGGGCTACCATTGTGGACTAATTTTTACCTAACCTTTGACCATCAGAACTTGTTGTTCCCACAGCTATCTTTAGAAAGGAAGTACTGATGATGGTAGTCTTCCAAATGATCATATGAAAAGTGACTTCCCAGCAGATGTGGCCTAGGGTACTCACTGACTATGCTGAGTGAATTTCCTCATAACTGGGTTCAGGAAGTGTCTGATCCAGTCTGTATCAGAAGAATAAGGAAGTGTACAGGGTGGGGTGACGGTGGAAGTATGTGTG
Source organism: Pteronotus mesoamericanus (assembly GCF_021234165.1). Taxonomy (NCBI): domain Eukaryota; kingdom Metazoa; phylum Chordata; class Mammalia; order Chiroptera; family Mormoopidae; genus Pteronotus; species Pteronotus mesoamericanus. The sequence goes on along the minus strand of NW_026555245.1, from coordinate 33,157,902 downwards.
AAAGATGATTATACAATTATACTAGACATAAAAGATGGAAATGACTCAAGAGGATTCCCAAGCCAAGGGCTGACTACCTACTCCTGTTTCAAACCACCTGAGAAGATTTATGCAGCCTCTGTTCCTCCCAGGACCTAGAATCTAGGTGGGAAACATGACAGGGATGGGGAATATCTCTAATATTGCAAGGTGTGGTAGGTTAAGTGTCACATTAGAGGTATAGAGCAGGGGTTGTCAGATTATGGCCTGCACACCAAATCTGACCCTGTTTCTATAAATAAAGTTTTCTTGAACCACAGCCACACCCATTTACTTATTGTCTATGGCTGCTTTACAACTGCGGAGTGGAGCAGTTGCAACAGAGAACTTTGGGCCCTCAGCACTTAAAGCATTTCCTACCTGGACTTTTAGAAAGTGTGCCCAATCCTGATCTAGAGCAGGTGCCTTGGGGTGGGGGTGGGAGGTGGGGGGGGCAGCAGGGAGAGATCACTCCAGGCTGGAACACTGCAAGAAGGCTTCGTATAAGGGCTTAAATTATGTCTCAAAGACTTCCAGGGTCTGTCTAGAGAGGATGGCATGGGAGAGGGTATTCCAGGCAAGGATGGCTCAAGACCTGGCAATTACTAGTGAAAAGCTCGACAGGAATGGAGAGATTATTTAAACTGGAATAAGATGGAAGGATGGATGTACCTGCTAGGCCTGAATAGCAACAAGCCTTGAATGCCAGGCTAAAATACTCTAAGTGATAAAACATACATTTTCCCATATCAGCCTCTACATGGGTAGTAGGGATTTTTAAAGTCCACTTGAGCTCTCAGAATCAATTTTAAAAAGTACTGATGCCTATTGCTATCCTCAAAGAGTCTGTTTTAATTGGTCTCAGGAGGATCAATGAGTTTTGTTTGTGAAAAACTTCCCCAGTGACTATTTTGCAGTTGGGAACCTCTTCCTAGAAGGAGGAAATAGCCAGGAACGTGCCTGCAGAAGCCACGCTCTGGGCCATGTAAATACAGCAGGTGCCCAACACATGTGAGTCAAATTAAATCAGCAATATTGGCTTGTCCCAGAGCCAGACTGATAAGCCTCTGTTTTACTAGAGTCAACTATATCACATTCAGTTGGCCACATGGTTTCTAATAAAAGAAATAATTTCTGCCTGCTCTGGCCTAATCTTGGAAAAACCCATGATGCTCAATGCAATATTGAGTCTGTTTATACATTTGGGCATTTACAGAGTTTTCTTTCACTGTTAATTTAACATGACCATTTACAAGGCCTTACACAATGTGCCCTTGGCCTTGTTACCTCTCTGATCTTCCCTCCCACTTACAACCCAGATGACTCCCCTCCTGCCACCACACTGGCCTCTTTGTTGTTCTTTGAACACACAAGGCATGTCCCTGTCTTCAGGACTCCACACAGGCTTTTCCTCTTCCCCAGATGCTCTCCTCTCGTCTTCTCCAGCCATGTGCAAGGCTCAATAGCTCACATTCAAGTCTTTGCTCAAGGATTACCTTCTCACTGAGCCCTCTCCTGACCATCTGTGTGATTTGAAGTTGCATCCTCTTTCTAACATAGGCACTGGAATGCCAGGCCAAAATACTCTAAGCACCTTTCAACATACCATGTCATTTGCTTTGTTATGCTTATTTTCTATCTCCCCTATTACAGTGTAAGCTCTATGAGAGAAGGGATTTTTATCTATTTTATTCTCTGCTGTATCCTCGGTGCCTTCAATGTGACTGGAACATAGAAGGAACTCAAAAAGTGTGTCTATTGCATCAGTGCTGAGGATGCTTTTACTCATTCTTCAAGAATGAGCTTGAACAGTTCCTCTGTAAACCCTCCCTGATTCCCGTTTGACAAAGGAGTTCTCCCTCCTCTGTTCACTTTGGCTTATTTTGAAACTGTTCAGTGTTTTCTCATGCATTATTGACTTTTCTATCTCCCCTACTGCTTCTGACCTCCACCAAGGCTGGGAGAAGGCACAGAATCTGGCATCTAGGAAAGGTTCAGGCATATGTTCAGGAAATGAGCCAGAACTTGGCAACATAAGCTTTGGACCAGTCTTTTCCTCGTAACCATACTTTCTGTATTACACACCTATGTAGTTCTCCATTTTATTTTAACATATTGACTTGAGTGGTCTGAAATGGTTCATTAGCACATTGAAGGTACATGAGTTTCAATGAGAAAAGCCTAAAAAATATGATGCTTTTGAAAACCTTTTGGTTATGTGGACTATCTTTCCCCTCTCCCATTAATCTATTTACAAAGTCCTGTTGAGATTACTTCCTATATATCCCTAAATTTATTCACTTCTTTTCATTGTCTCCTACTTTCTAGTCTAAACCACAGTTACCTCTTACCTGGAATACTGCAATCATCCCTAAATGATATATTCTATCTAGTCTTATCCCCTGGAACCCACCTTCTACACAGCAGCCACAACAAGGCTTTTATTTATTTTTTTATCCCCACTGAGGATTTTTTTTCATTGTTTTTAGAGAGAGGAAGGGAGAGAGAGAGAAACATCAAAGTAAGAGAGAAGCATTGATTGGCCACTACCTGAACGCACCTGGACTGGGGACCAAACACCACAACCTAGTTATGTGCCACAACTGGAAACTGAACCAGCAACCTTTCAGTTACCAGATGATGCTCCAACCAACTCAGCCACACAAGCCAGAGTGAGCCACAACAAGCTTTTAAAAACACAAATGAGTGCACGTTTCTGCAGCACATATACTAAAATTGGAATGATACAGAGAAAATTAGCATGAGCCCTGCAAAAGGATGATATGTAAATTCGTGAAGCATTCCATATTTTTAAAAAATTAAAAAAAATAAAATCATAAACAATTTAAGGAATAAAAATAAAGATAAAAAATAAGAACACAAATCAGATGAAGTCTCTCTCCTGCTTTAAACCATTCAAAGACTTTAAATTGCGCTTAGCACAAATTGCGAGTCTTACCATGGCTTACAGAGGGCCAGCAATTTGCTCCCACTTTTCTCTTCAACCTTATCTTAGGCCACTCTCCCCTTGGTTATTACCTCTGCTGGTTCCCCTGCCTGGAACACCCTCTCTTCATTTGGATAGCTTCCATCCACTCTCCCAATCTCAGCTCAAATATCCTCTCCTCAGAGAAACCCCATCTAAAGCTCAGACCAGGGGTGCCGTCCTGTCACATACCCCCCCAGCACCCCCTTCTCCCTCTTTTTACCACTGCTCTCTTATGTGAATTACTTTTCCCACCGAACTCAGAGTGGCCTTACAAGAATTCAGACCGCAAAATGGCAGGTATGTTAATCTGTTTTGTTCGTGCCTGTCTCCTCAGTATTTAGGGAACAGTGTCTAGTACATAGTAAACGTGTAATAATTTTTTCTTGAATGAATGAATGAAGGGCTAGGTTTGTCTATCTTATTTACTGTGTAACTCCAGACTTATCACAGTGCCTGGCACGTAATAGGCACTCAACAAATTCTTATTGAATGAGGAAATTGATCTTTGATATTGCCTTCTTAGGTCCCTTACTAAGGTTTTCAACTTAGAACATTAATATTTATCCAACTGCTTTCTAATATATGCTCCTACCTTGAGGGGTTTATATCGTCGTATATGAACAATGACTGTAAGCTCCACCTGAGATTCCAGCCATAGCTCCCTCATCAGTGTGATATGATTTGTAACTTCAGCATTGGAGAAAGAAATAAATTTTCACCTTTTAGTATGAGATTTGGCATCAACAAAACCACTGCTGCTCTTAGCAGAGACATCTGGACCTGGATCTCACATCAGCCAGGCCCTGCAATTCTCAGCATTTTCAATAAGCACAGAAGAAAATGTTTTGCAAGCTGCTTGTCTCAGGTGGTTGGAAAGAAAATGCCACTGCCTGACCGTGGGCCATGGCCTCACTGCCTGGCTCCTCCAGGGCTCAGAGGGCTCTAAGCAATGGAGTTGTTACACATGCAGGTCCCTGGGGGGCATGTTGATGCTGCCGAGACGCTGCTGTGTGTGTTGGCTGTGACCCTCGAGCCCCAGCTGGGGAGAGGGGCCAGGCACAATGACTCCTTTCATGGAAAAACTTGACTCTGCAAACTCAGGTTTGAAGGCTTGAGTCTCTCTCCTCTTGGTAAATCACAAGACACGAGAAAGGCTGTGCTGTTTGGCTCTCTGAGGGGTTAGCATGACATGGGTTTCTGGCAGAGATGTCATAAGGAGTCCCTCTGAATGAGGCATGGGAGCTTGCTCACTCACAAAAGAGAGTTTGTGATTAAATACAGGGGGTGGAATGAACCTCATGTATATATTCTGTAAAACATTCTGACAGGGTCTGGGCCTGAACAGGATATTGTGAGAAAAGGTACTGAACTGCTTCTCTTAAGCCTCATATTTGGTTACTGAAGGCACCGGAAGTCATTTAATTCTGACAAAAATCCATGACCTTTATAACAAAGATTTTCTCTTTTTTCTGACCTTCCTGAGAAAGATCTCTATGTTTGTTTCACTTTTTTTTTCAGGCTCTATTACTTTATGGAGAAATCCTAACCCAGTGATGGGATGAAGGACAGAGTGACACAGTGAAAACAGTACCCCTGCTCAGACACAGGAGATGTGTGATTACCACCATAGACCTTGGTATCCTTTCCACATAATGAAGGGGATGGACTGATCAGTGGTTGGCACACCTTTTCTGCAAAGGGTCAAAAGGAAGTATTTAAGTCTTGTAGGCCACATGGTTTCCGTTGCAAGCACTCAGCTCTACCACTATGGTGGGAAAGATGCCATAAACAATACATAAGTAAATAAATGAGTGTGGCTACATGCCAATAAAACTTTATTTGCAAAAAACAGGTAGTGAACTAGATTTTGCCCATGGGTCTTTTTTTTTTTGCCAACTCTGGGAAAAATTATCTCTTAAAAGCATCTATGTAATAATTCTATGCCAACCTCAGGAAACATCTCTTAAAAGCATCTATGTAATAACTCTAGAACATGAATATCAAGACTAGAGAAGAGGTACAAAAAAACAATTGGAAAATAATTAATAAAATGGCAAAAAGCACATACTTATCAATAATTACTTTACATGTAAATAGACCAAATGCTCCAATCAGAAGACATAAGGTGGCTGAATGGATATATAAAAACAAGGCCTGTACATGTGCTGTCTACAAGAGACCTATTTCAGAAGGGAAGAAACACAGATAAATAGTAAAGGGATAGTAAAAGATGTTTCATCCAAATGGAAAGGAAAAAAAGTTAGAGTTGCAATACTTATATCAAACAAAATATACTTTAAAAACAAAGGCTGTCAAAGGAGACAAAGAAGGGTATTTTCATAATATAAAGGGATCAGTTCAACAATACGATATACTCTTATAAATATTTAAGAACCCAGTGCAGGAGCACCTAAATATATAAAGCAAATGTACAAAAGGAGAGATAAACGATAATACAGGCATAGCATAGGACTTTAACACCACACTGACATCAAAGGATACATCATCCAGACAGAAAATCAATAAGAAAACAGTTGCCTTAAATGACACATTAGACCAGATGCATTCATTTGCTATTTTCAACCAAAAGCATCAGAATATACATTCTTTTCAAGTGCACAGAGAACAGTTTCCAAAAGAGGCTACATATTAGGCCACAGAACAAGTCTCAATAAATTTAAGACTGAAATCATATCAAGCATCTTCTCAGATCACACTGGTATGAATCTAGAAATCAATTACAAGAAGAAAACTGAAAAACACACAAACACATGGAGGCTAAATAACATGCTACAAAACAATGAATGGGTTAACGATGAGATCAAGGAAGAAATCAAAAGATGCCTTGAGACAAATGAAAATGAAAACACCATGACCCAAGATCTATGTGACACAGCCAAGAAATAAGAAAAATCTCAGATAAACAATCTAACCTTATACCTAAAGGAACTGATAAAAGAAGAACTAAGCCCCAAGTGAGTAGAAGAAAGAATCTAAAAGTTCAACATTAGAGACTAGGTTGAATAAGATATGGCATCTCCTATCAGTGCAGCCATTGAATATAAAGCTGTAGAAAATATTTAGAGGCATGGAAAAATGATTATTATATACCATTCAGTGAAAAAAGTTACAAGCAGTATATAGAGTATGATTTCATTTTAGACAAAAGATATGTATAATGTGTTTAACAAAGGTTGGGAAAAAGATGTCAACACTGGTTATCTCTAAGCTAGGAAATTGTAGTTTTCATTTTCTTCTTGCTTCTATTCTTAATTATTCTGCAATGAGCATGTATTACTCTTATAATAGAAACTCTGATAAAATTATTTTTCAAAATATATCAGTGGTAATACCCTATAAATGTTACTGTGAGAGTTGTAAGTCTTGGGTCTCAGAAGGCTGCAAAAAGGTGTAGGTGCTGTAGAGAGGCCTGAGCTATAGGTGTTTTAAAAATGGAGCCCTGCTACCAGACCTGGACCTGGACCACTAAGGATGCAGGCATGAGCCTTGCCCTTCAGAATAGCTGGCACAATTTAAGCCTTTCTGCAGAAAGGACAGCTGTAAAACAAGGACAAAAAATTGCTGCTTTTCTTGCCTAGGGCAACAGATTCAGTTAGGTTGGGTCTATTCTGCATGGCCAAGTCTCCACTGGGCATTTCCATGACCATGTCTTGTAGCAAAGATTGTGCAAGCAACAAGGGACCCACTAGTCCCAGTCTTCATTTACAGTTATGGAAAGTGAGGTCCAGATGGGCCAAGGCAAGTGCTACTCAATCAACCTTCCTTCTTGAAAGTTGCAGCAGTGGCTTGAAGTGACATAGCAATGTTGGAGTGTCTGGTAACTAATATAACCATTTTTGGCATAGACTCACCTACTGGGAATCTCAGCACATGAACCTTAATGGAGAAGAATTAGATCTGCTATATGGCTTTAAAAAAACCCAAAAATCTCCCATTTTCCCTTCCCCTGATGAAAACTTGAGAATCAAGGCCCATGAATTATTGTTTCTGTGTCACAGAACCATGGTTTGCTCTGAATCTGCTCCAGCCAGCTTACCTTGTAGATGAGAGAAATACACAGATATCTCACATCGTCTGGATACAACAGTGTATCCAGTACAGGAGGCAAATAGGTTTCCTCCTGTATACCAAATGCCACCATGCTTGGTGGGAATGCTGAAATACATCCCAAGGCAGTGTCTGGACTAAGTGGAAAAGAATGTCATGATTGAGCAGGGATGTCTTGGCTGTGGAGGGGGCAATTAACAGTATCTTTGCCACTTATTTGCGTCCTTGTCTAGAATACCTGTTACCCTCAGGATAGGGTTTCTTCATTAAATCTCTCTGACTCTTGATTACTCTTACAGAATGTCAGAGTAATTCTATAAATACTACTTTTATTACATCATTCTCCTAGTTAAAAATGCTCTAAAGCTCTGTCCCCATTTCCTGCATAGTGAATCTACTTCCTTAGTTTAATAATCCAGGTCCTCCACAATTTGACACCTTTTAATATTGTCAGAAACCATATACACAATCACCTCCCTGACCTATTTCTTATACCCAGAGTGCACACTGTGGTTTAAATGGGCCACCAATAGCAGCCAGAGATGGGAGCCAGTCCAAATGGGAGCAATTAAATTAAGAGATCAGGATCAGTCAATAGCTGGGAGGTTCGAGATGGAGGAGGGTATCAGAAATCTTGGGGTAAGGGACCAAAGCCAAATTTGAGTGGACAAGCTCTAGTTGAGACTTTCTCATTTTCTAAAAATCCTCACTGAGGATATGTTTATTGATTTTAGAGAGAAAGGAAAGGAGAGAGAGCTAGAGAGAGAGAGAAAAAAAAAGAAATATTGATATGTGTGAGAAAAACATCAATGTGTGTGAAAAATATTGATCTGTTGCCTCTGGAACAAACCTGCAACCTAGGTATGTGCCCTGACCAGGAATCGAACCCACCACCTTTTGGTGTATGGGACGATGCTCCAACCAACTCAGCCACCTGGACAGAGAAAGTCTTGCTCCTTTTGATGGCCTAGTTTCTACCCCAGTTTGGCTGCCCATCATCAGAATATATTTATTTTAAATAGTTTTTTTAGTTTCAAATAGTTTTTATAGTTTTAAAGTAGTGGTATTTTATAGCTATTACTAAACAGACACCTGATACATATCTCACACATTTTCACCTCTGGGCTTGTAGCATCTTCTTCACTTTGGGTGCCTGTGTCCCTTCCTTTCTGCCTATCTGAGTCCCACCTATCCTTTGGTGCTCAGCTCTAAAGCATCACGGTGAGGCCCTGGTCAGCTTGAAACGACCTACTTCTCAGAGTCCTGAAACCTCCCATCATTCCCTAATTCATCTCCATAGTTCCACACAGATCTCTCCTAGCTCTATAGTGCTGGCGAGACAGTGACATTCACCACTAGGGCCCGTTTTGCCCATGTAGTTACTTTCAGGGACTTTATGGATATTGACTTGCTGTCTCATTCAAATGGAGCAGTCTGAATGTGGACTGGTGTATTAAGGTATCTATTAACTGTTAGATTTAAATACCAGTTTAAGATAAAAAAGCCCCATAAACTAGCAATGAAATGCAGCATCATAAAGCACAATACATTCTTAGTGCCCATGGCTACAATGAGAAAAAATATTATTCAGAATAAGGGAGAAAGAAAGTAAAGCTATCATGGAAAAATATGAGCAGGTTAACTGTTTCAGCATGCAGAAAGGCACCTGAGCGACCCACGAGTTACTGAACTTAAAAATAAACCTGCTAGTGACTGGACTTATAGTGGTAAGTCTAAAATACAAAAGTTTACACTATATACATTTAATTTAGAATAAGTTCACCATTAATAAGCCAAAGGAAATAAGCAGTTTAAAACTTCCATGAATTTTGATGAACATCATGTGGAAGAACCCAATGCCAAGCTGTGTCAGTTATAGGAAACAGAATAGAGCTACTTGTTACTATATCTGTGTCTTATTTTTACCCAGATCAGAAAGAGAGAAATAAAAAACTTTTCCCATAGGCCCATATGTTATGAGTATTCTTTGCTAATTTCAGATGATAACAAAAACTGAAGCTAATATTTCTGTGCTGTAATCCTAAAGATATCAGACCCCATGGCCATGTTGATAAGTCATCAGCAGTTTGAGTGGGAGCTCATTGGCCTCCTGGTGGTTGCAAGCTGGTGGGCAGAAGAGTACAGAAACTTTAACTCTGAGCCAAAGGAATAATTTTAGCTGCCATTACCAATATTTGGGGTCACACAGAGTTAGCATAAATATCTCCTCCACTTGTAGGCCTGTTTCTCTTCTTTTAGGCCTTTGAAAGCAGAAGTATTCCTTTCCACCTTTAACAACTCCAGAGATCATTGGACATGCAGAGGTTTCTCTGGCATCTCCATGATACAGGTGTGAGGGACCCAGGACTTGGATGTGCTAGTACAACTCTCTGCTACCAGAGGGCACCAGCCATGTGGGTGTTAATTTGGTGAAGGTCCCAATGACAGATGCCAAGGAAGTTGTACCTGGTGAAGTTATTTAAACATTTGATTCAAGGAGTCTGTCTGGGTTGGGTTTTGGCCCTACTGATAGAAGGCTGGCTTAAATAGAGTTACCTGGCTTTTGGGGGATCTTGATATTTCATCTTTCTCTTTGAAAGTTGATTATAGTTCCAGTTTAGTTGGGAGGAAGTCAGCGGGGAATACCGGGGTATGGTTGGCAAGAAGACAGGAGATACAGGAGCTGCTCTTTACTCATTGTTCAGTGAATCAAACTGATTTAAAGGATCTGGACTGTGGAATCAGCCCGAGAGGATTCAGAAAAGAGCCACACTGGAATCTAGACAAACTAGAGTCCGGCCTAAGAACTGCACTCACCTCAAATGGAAAGTCAGCCAAGTTTCCACTGGTGAGTCTGGATTCTGCAGGCAATTTAGTGATTTCCTGTTGGCCACCCCCCACTGCTGCCTCTTTCCCACCTGCAAGCAGTCACCCATCCATAAATCCTGTCCAGCCCGGGATTTCTGCCCAATGTTCCAGAGGGTTGGACTCACCAAGGAGAACGGAATTCCCAGGATCCAGGACCAGCTGTGTTCCCAGAGGAGACGTCAGCACTGAAGGAAGGTTTGGTCCAGTGGCTGAAAGCAAGGCTCTGATATCTTCCAACTGCGTGGGGACTTGGGGAGGATCTGTGAGAAGGCAGATGGTCAGTCAGGCCGGTTAAAGTGTAAAGGCTCTATTAAGGGTAGAAAGAAAGGTAAGTATGCATGTAAGTGTGTCTTGTGTTAGGCAGGCATTATTGTTGTTGCCTTTTAACTTTTTTTTTTTCCTATAGAGAAGGTGGGCCTATCAAATTGAGTCTCAATTTCAAACTTAACATTTGATGCTTGAATCAATAAGGTCAGTAATAAGAATCAGGGATGTAGGTTTCAAGAGCTCCTTACTAATACCACTTTATACCACAGTGCCTTTGAGTCCCTATAAATGTGTAGGTACATTAAATCATATTTTAAAGACACTTTAAAAAAGCCTACATTTCTTCAGCATTTACTAAATGTCAAGTCCTATACTAAATAGTTTTCATTAAAAAAAATAACATCCTTTTGAGGGAGGCACCTTATTATTGTCCCCATAGATAAGAATATACCACAGGAATTCTTATTTAAAAGGAGCCTATGAGTGACTTTTTCTATGAGGAAAAAGGTCCATTGATGAAGTTGATAAGTTAATTTACTTTGTGGTGTGAATTTTTCATGCTCACTAGGACAAACAAGCATGCAAATAAGCAAGGGATGATTTGCTATTTAAAGTCTGATAAGGAGTCAGGGCTGAAGTCATCAGAGGTCACAGTTAACCAGAGCCAAAGTGACACAATAGGAAATATAGTGGCTTGCTTGTCTTCCGGCCTCTTCTGATGCACTGTAATTCAACTTCCAAGGCCAGCTCCCACCTTTTCCTCTAGCGCCCTTGTTGGAGCGGAAGGAGAAACAGGAGTGTTGTTCTGGAAATTGATGGCTATTTCAACGGTGTTCAGTGAGGGCCTACTATTTGCTTGTCATCTTGTTTGGTACTTGTTAGGTACAGCAAATAAGTCATGATGGTGCCAGAGTTTACTTCTGAAACATACTTCTGTCAGCTCTGCTTTGCATTGCCAAAGAGCATTGTGTACAAAAAACAATGATGAGCTTGACATGTATATGGGGTTCAGTGCAACTAACACTTCTTTTTTATTACTAAATCTCTTATTACAAAATCATAAGCATGTAATTCTGTAACATAACAATGTCACACTTAAGGACACCTTATGACATTTTAAGTGAAATGTTCAAATTAAAACTATAAATTATTATACCCATATTATTACCCTACCAACCACACTCAAGCAAGCCTTACTTCTGCCAGACTCTGCATATAATTTATATATATAATTTAAAAATTACAAAGATATTATATATTAGATATAAATAACTTAAAATATTCTTTGTATGGTATAGGGGAAAAATATCATGTTTGGGCTCATGAACCCTCAGTTTGAGCGGTGTCTCTGTCATTCACTAACTTGGACAAGTCACTCAGTCCTTCTGAGCCTTAGTTTCCTCATCTATAAAATGGAACCTCATCATATCCAAGATTTTTTTCTACTCTAAAACACCACAGTTTTAGAAATACATGGTGGCAGTTTACTCAAGCCTAGACTTTCTTCCTCTCATCCTTTTAAATATTCCCTTAAGAGCACTGAAATTGAATATTGAAGCAAACTGAATTCCCTCAATATTCCAACCAAATATTTCTTTAAGAATATTAAAACTCAGGAAGCCTTTGCTTATTTACTAAAAGTTAAAAGGGTTAGGTTATGCCCCATCTCCAAAACTATCAGATCTCCTTGGGCCAAATGTTGGCACCTTCTAATGTTCTCACTGCTCTATCATATTTTTCTTTTTTGGTCCATGTGCATTTGATCTTCCTAGGTAAACTGTAAATTCTCCAAGGACAGAGGTCACTTCTTATATTTATCCTACATGGAACTTAGAGGCAATGCTTCATGAATATTCATCCAGAGGCAATATGAATGAATACATACAATTCTGTCTCATTACACTTCAAGTCTTGATGCTACAGGTTAAGTCATGGAACTTGGCATAAAACCTCAGCTTTATACACAAAATCCCGATGTAATAATTAAGCCACATTTTTCACTGATAAAAGAGAAGACACTACTTCTATGTTCATAAACTACCTATAAAACTAACAACCTTTGATTAAGAAACCAAGACTTCTGATCAGGAAAAGACCTAAACTTAAGAATCTAAATAGTGATATTTTTTCTTATCAAGCTTGATGAAAATGGGAAGACGTTATACTCTTCAGGCCCCATGTTCACAGTCACACCAAATTAGAGTTGACCTGCTCCAAGAACTGGCTTCCAGAATGTGCACACTCCATTGGCAAAGCTACAGGGGTAGCTACACATCCTAGGCTTTCATCTCTGTTGGCAGAGGCAACAAGGCAGGGTTATTAGGGAGGAAAACCCCGCAGTAAGCACCATAATTCAGTGTGGGGCAACAGTCTCTGGGCTTCTGGCCCCAGACTAGCGGCTTAGCTGATGAAACCCAACACAAAACAAATGACATCCTTCACAGAGTTGATTTTCTGTGACTTCCTACGATGACTGGAAGTTTATGCAGCCACTGGTGAGACGAAAACCCATCTGGGCCTCTCTGAAATCTGAGTTGGCAGGGGCTAGAGACCCTATGCTTTGGTGTGTCATCAATTTGGGTGTGAAAATACAAGTATAAAGTTTAATTATTTTTCCCTGAGGAAGTCAGAGTGTGTAATTAGTCATATTTTTCATATTTTTCTTAGAATGATAACTTTCTCACCAAGAGAAAGTGCCCTAATAACTGTCTTAAAAAAATACAAAAACAAGATTTTTTAAATTTATTCCACCAACTTCCAGACTCTGTGGGGAAGAGAAACAAAGTGTCCCCAGTCCAAAGGATAAGGGGTTGCAGCTTACAACATGGCCGAGTCCAGCACTGGGCAACAGCAAGTGTTGGATGGTGTCCAAGCAATTGTTGTTATTTTTAAACACATATTTTATGCCAGGAGCTGCGATAGACTCTTTAATCAGGGGTTCTTATGTTTTGGGATGCTATCGCCTGAATGCTTGTGGCTCCTCAAATTCATATGGTGAAATCCTAGCCGCCCCAAGGTGGTGGTATCAGATCACTGGGACTTTGGGAGGTGATTATGTTATAGGGGGATTAGTGTCCTTATAAAACAGACTCCAGAGAGTTGGCTTATCCCTCTGCCAAATGAGGACACAGCAAGAAGCCAGCGGTCTGCAGCCCGGAAGAGGGCCTTCACCAGAGCCTGACCATGCTGGCACCCTGATCCTGGATTTCTACCTTTAGAAGTGCAAAAACTAAATGTCTGCTGTTTATAAGTTGCCCAGTTTGTGGTATTCTGTTATAGCAGTCTGAATGGACTAAGGAGGGTACATGTGTGGACTTCATGTGGACTAGACTATGAACTTCCCTGTTACATGAAAAATTTTGCATGTATGAATTTTTATGGAGGGGGTAATCTATATTTTTCATCTGATTCTCAAAGAAATCCTTAACACAGGAGTTCAGAAATAACTGCTATACTTCTGTCACCTTTATTTGACATGCTCACCCCAGCCCCTCCACCAATGCGGGCAATCCTTGTTTTGAGGTCTCCACTAAGAGACCAGAACCTAAACTTAGCAAGGTTAAATGACTTGCTCAAGGCCACCCAGTGAGTATTCAGTAGAGCCAGTGTTCAAGCTGATGTCTGCCTGGCCCCTAAGTCTGTATTCTTTCTATCGGAAGGCCCTAAGGTGGGGATAAGGGAAGGGATATTGATTTTACTTTTGATTACTTAACTGGATCAGGGAAAAGAGGATGTGGAGGATGAATTAGTCACCCCAAGCAGGGTGCCCCAGGGGCAATCACCCTTGAGTTGTTTACCTAGGATCAGAAGTTGGGTGTTCTCAGTCAGCTCTCCATGCACGTTGGCTGCCCGGCAGGAGTAGAGGCCCTGATCCGAGGGGGACACGTCTGTGAGTAGCAAGGATCCCTCGTGCACATGGTGAGAGGAGCCCAGTTTACTTTTATTCCTGAACCAAGTGACTTCAGGTTCAGGCACACCTAGGAAGAAAAAAATAAACTCATCAGCCAAACATGTCCACGTGACTCCCGAGCCATCTACAGACTCTTTGGGGGCACTCCCGCAGGAAGCATCTGCCCAGGCATCTTCCACCATCCTTTGGCCTAACTAAATAATGCCTCAGCCCTCTCAGCTGTCTGGAGAGCTTTTGACTTTTCAAACTTACACTGATGAGGCAGGAAGGGGAGGCCAGTTAAAGGAAGAAGAAGCATGCAGCTGGCAAAGGGCACTTCCACGGTAGAAGAATACAAAGATTCTTTGGAGAAAACATATTATAAAAATATAAGAACCAAACCTGTATCCATCAGTGAATATGAATGATTGACAACTGCATGAAACAAAATGTTAAGTAAGAAAAGACAGACGCAGAAGAGTATATACCATATGATTTCCTTTCTGTAAGTAAAAAACAAAAACTGGTAACATCAACCTATGTTGTTAGCATTCATGGTGATGGTTCCTCTGAAGGTGGGGTGAATGGGGAGGGATTGTGACTGAGAGAAGGACAAAGGGCTTGGTTGCTTGTAATGCTCTGTTTTTTTTTTTTTGATCTGGGGGCTGGTTTGATGAGCTTGGCAGCTTTAAATGTGCATGTTTCTATAGAGATATTACATATCAGTAAAAAGTTAAAAGCCACAAAATGTTAATACACTCATGAGCCAGACAAAGGAAAGCTGCTACACATCCTTACAAGAGCTGAGACCATATGTAGGAAACATGGCTGCATTTTTGAAGCCTATGTATTTTCTTAGAACAAGTGAATATGGAACTATTATATCATTAACACCACAGAAAAAGAAAAGATGTGAAGAAAGTACTCTGCTCTCACCTCAGTTTGAGTTTACTGTCTGTGGGAAAGAGCCAGGGAGAATGTGTGCATATTAGTTGGGATTGCACACCTGATTTTGGAAGTCAGGCTCTGTCTTCTAGGGGTATTATAAACTGAATGCTTGTGTTACCACAAATGGGTATGTTGAGGCTCTAACCCCAATATAATGGTATTTGGAGATGGGGACTTTGGAGTTATTTAGGTTGAGATGAGGTCATGATGGGCAGAGGGTGGTCCTCATATTGGGATTAGAGCCCTTATACGAAGAGATCAGGGAGCTAGTACTCTCAGCCAGCTGAGGACACAGCAAGAAGTAGCTGTCTGCAAGCCAGGAAGAGTTTTCACCAGGAACTGAACATATCAAGCACTCTGATCTAGGAATTTCCAGCCTTCAAAACTGTGAGAAGTAACCTGATATTTAAGCCACCCAGTCTATGGTACTTGTAATAAATAGCAGCCTGAATAGACTAAGACCAGGGACAGCCTTAATTCATCAGGAAGTTTCCTTGCGGTTGGCATGTGGATTAGCGGGCCCCAGCTTAGCACAAGCCTTCTGTGATGGTCTGCATAGGAGGCTCCCTACCAGGCTGAGTCCTGAGTTGGGAGACAGAAAGTCTGTGGCATTAATTCACAGATCTCCAGGGAACAGAACATCACTTGCACACCCCCGCTTGCTGACCCAACTCAGAAAGTTTACTCCCAGAATTCTTGGGCATATATTCAGGATATATTTAGAATGTCAAATCCTGGTAGACAGGGACAACCCAGGAAGAGTGTCAAAAAAGCCAGACCTTTTGCCCTGCGCTTTCCCTGAGTTGGGTCTGGATTTTGTCCTTAATGGGCAGCCTACAGTTTAGGATGCAGATACTGGTTCTTGAACCTGATGAAAAAAATTACTCTCAGTGTGCACTATTACACCCAGCTGAAGAGCCCTCATTAGAGCCCCAGTGCACTTGCTGTTCCTGAGCTCCCAGTGGAGGAAGTGAGGAGGGGTGGGAAGGTGGTTTCACACTCCCCCACTATTGATGAGGTGCCTTGTGTGAACTCACTGGTGTCCCAGCTGCGCTGCTGGACAGGTGGGGTTTTCCAGGCCTGGAGTGGTGGCCTAAGGTAGGTGGCCAAAAGGTTCGGCCAATCTGTAAGATTTCTCCCTGTTATGGGGAACACAGGAGTGACTCTCTGGTCTTCTTTTTTATTCATATTACCCATAATTCAGTGTGAATCCCTAGGGACCTACATGCTGGCTGAAATGTGGAGGTAGGACTGATGAGAGAGAGTGACGAGCAGGATGCTGTACCCCTGATCCATCAGGGAGAGGTACAAGGTGTTTTCTGATGCTCCTGTGCATGAGAGGGGCCAGGTAAGCATGGTATCTAAATACACCTGGACAAAAGATGCAGGTGAGAGGCAGGAAAGCTGATTTTTCACTGCAGCACCACTAGGGAGAGCAAGAGCATCACCATGCCAGGCTATGACAGGGTGAACTTTGGTCCCTGAGCTAAGTTTTTACATATTAAAAAAAATATGCACAGCATTCAGAAGAGAGCCTCTGAAAGTAAGTTGGAGAAAAATATTGCCAGTCATTTCTGTCCTCAAGAAAAAATGAGGTCCCACAAACCATTTTGTACATGCATTTCCCTCGCAATAAATTTCTCGCATGTAGTACTACCGCGGGCACCTTCTCTTGAGGGGGGCTGTGGGCAGCACGCGACTCCTAATGGGAACCCAGATTGTTTGGGAGCAGGAGGCAGAGTAAGAGAACTGGGTTAAATGGGCCTTCAGTTCCACCCAGAGAAGCACGATGACTAAGTGGAGCGAGCATTCTCACTCCGAGACTATGCCGGCATGGAGATACGGAGATGAGCTGCGGTGAGTGTGCTTCCAGAGCCAGCATTCGCGGGCTGTGTGCGGCATGGGCAGCTCCTGCAGTGAGGAGCCCCACTGCTCACCAATGTGTCCTTCTCTGGTCAGGACTCGAGCACCTGCGGGGCAGCCAGAGGTGGAGAGAGGAAATGAGAGGGGAAATGGTGAGAAAGAGGAGGAGGAGGGAGAGGGAGAGAACCCCAGGATGGAGACAGACCTGGGAGCCATTGCTCACTTCCTCAGGAAGGGTGTAAGCCCTTTCCTTTCCCTTCCTCTGCTTCATGCCCTCATGAAACTGGATCTGTGACCGAATGGGCTGAATTACCCAGGTTCACGAGAGATGATGATGCTCAGGAAAGTGAAGGGTAGAAGGAAGGAAACTTCAGTCTTTGTGAAACTGGAACTATAGAGGTGGCAGCAGTGCTGAGGGAAGAGAAATTATCTGGGGATCATTCTAATATGTTTATTTTCAAATCGCTCTCACTCAGGCTCACTCAAGCTGGTACCTGCGTCCTGAGCTTGCCAATGGAGGTGTCATCACTGGTACCACATTGTGGGGACTTCCTGTCTGAGAATGCTGGCCTTAGGCAGAGAATGGCACCAAAAGGATGCTTTGAAATGGTGGCCAGTCCTTCCATGACTGGCTCTGACATATCACACATATAATAGGAATAAGGGAAGAGGAAACATAAATGAAGCATTATAAAGTTCTTTTTTCTTTTTCTCTCAAGAGATGACAATGATGCTTTAGAAAACACCACTGGGTCTCACATGTGCCAGAGTCCCTTGAAAAGGTTCCAGATACACATGCTTAATACTGATGTTCAGAACACCTAACACCAGGAGTGCACCGAGGTCAAGAGTTTTGCAAAAATATCCTGAACATGTTAAAGGGAAAAAGAACATCTACTATAAGCTAAATATTTTATAAACATCATCACATTTTCACAAAGATCTTACAAGCACTATTATTAATCCCATTTTACAGATGAGAAAAGTGGTACTGCAAGATATTAAGAAAGTTGCCTAAAGTCCATTAGGTTGGATCCCTGAATGGTTATATGGGGACAGAGCCCCTATCCCCCCTCCCACTTGGCCCCCAGCCAATCAGTGGCCTTTAAATGGCAGGATGGGGACACAAAGTCATACATTTGATGTCACAGATCTCCATCTTAACAAGCACAAGATCCTCACTTAACATAGTTGATGGGTACTGGGACTTTTAGCTAAAACGAGTATAACAAAACCAACTTTACCACAGGCTAATTAATATAAACAAGAGAAGTTCTTATGGCATCTCATCCTCATTAGAATGAAACCACATTGAATGAAATGATATTATTCAAAGTCTCGCTATACTTAATACTGTTTGCCATTATACTAAACTGACTCGTGAGAAAGGATATGAATTTGCTGCACTATTATTTCCGGTGTCAAATCCTTAACTATTTTCTACTTTCAGAATTAACCTTTCTGCTGTAATTGTAATACTGAGGTATTGTAAGGAGGGAGGTTTTTCCAATCTATGCATGTTGGCTTTGTTAGCTCTCTACTTCTTGAGAAGCTTGGTCAGGTTGTGGGAGATTATTTTCCTAGCCTATTGTGATGTAACAGCATATTCTACAGAAAGAAGTAACTGAAAAATGACAGAAAATACACTCAACCACAGAACAAAGTCCACAGCTATGTTGTTGACAAGGTGGTGTCATACTCTGGACTCCTTGGTATAATTTGTGTCTAAAATAAAGGAAGGAAAAGAACCAACCTTTACTTTTTCCTCTTGGTGGCATATCTTATCAATAATACAATGCACTTCCTGCTGCTTGAAAGTATCAATGAATGAGCCTGGCCCAAATGGATTGTAGTTTGATACGATTATAAAGATTAGTGCATTTAATCTCCACTGAGCTGCCAGGTAGGGTGATGTTATAATATATTTTTTAAAAGCACAGATAGGATATTCTTAACTGGACTACTTGTTATATTTGGAAGGCTGCTCATACAATGGCGGCTTGTTCACATCTCAAGGTGGGCGCCTACAGAAAGGTGCACCTTGACATGGTTAAGTGTGATGGACTGGTGCAAGAAAAGCAAAGGGTACGATAACTTAAATGCCAGCCTGGGCAAGTCTAAAAAACAATGGAATTCTGGAAAGGAGGTTTTCTGTCTTCCACATTTCTCCATTGTAACTGTGCAGTCACTGACAGCGACTCACAGGACTATTTTCTTCTACCCAGCCGGGTGACACTGCCCAACATCCCCTGTAGTTGTGAGTGGCCATGAGACTAGGAGAGAATGTGAAAGTAGTAATGTGTGCTACTTCCAGGTGTGGTCCTTAAAAACCTTCCTAACCCTCTTCTACACTTTGTTTTTCCCTTCTTCTGGTTCACAGCACAGAGATAACCACCAGGGAGACCTTGGAAGGCATGCGTTCAAATAGGAGCCACCAGCAGTCTGTGATCCTGACTGACTGTGTGGGGTACATCCTCTCTAGCTGACCTGGCATCCTCTTTGGACCCTTAAGTAGGCAAAAATATACTTTTATTGTATTTGAGTCATTGTGCATTTGAAGGCCTATTCTTTACCAGAGTCTAGCTTACCCTAATACACTGCTTATCATTGACTCGTTATCTAGTTATAACTGTATCACTAGTCCTGACAATTTTATCTCCTGAGTCCTTTAAAAGCTTCCCTTGCTCTTAGGATGAAATCTGAAATTGTACCATAATCTATGAGACTGTAAGATCTAGCTCCTGTGCTGGCTACTCCCTGTCATCCTTCAACCGTAAGTCATGATACTTCTTTCTCTGTTTTCTGTACTACAGCCATACCAGCCACATTACAGTCCTTTGGATGTAGCACGCTCTTTCTGCCTCAGGCCCCTTGTACATTCTATTTGCAATGACTGAAACACTCCTTCCTCCCCCAACTTTTTATCCTCCACTCTGTTTCTTGAACTCTTCTCAAATAGAGAATAAGTATGGTGGGGGGGTGGTATAATAAATTAGATCATTTTTCAAGGAAAAAGTCTCATCATACTCATTGCTGAAAGATTTTTATGTTTAAGTGTTGAGAAGAATTTGTGAGACTGCATTTTACAAGTTGAAAGCATATATGTGCAAAAAGCTATGTAATAAAAAACTACTAACAGTTCATACAGGTAAGGACATTGAGTTACTCTATGTAAACTATATGTAATAGTCTAAAAATAGACTATAATATAGCCATCAAAATTATGTCATAAGAGAGCCATAAGGGCCACTTGTAGTGGCAAAGTAATGGTAGTTTTTTGCCATTTAGCATGAGCATTACAGCTGTTGGTATTTTGACTGGACACTCAGCTTAAGGATGCTTTCTTTGTCCAGTAAACTCACAGAACAACTGTAATCAAAAGAGTGGGGAGGGGGGTTGGGGGCCTGGGTGAAAACAGGCAAAGGGATTAAAAAGTACAACCTGGTAGTCACAAAATAGTCACAGGGATGTGAAGTACAGCATATGGAGTATAGTCAATAATATTTTAATAACTATGTATGGTGCCAGGTGGGGACTTGAAATGTCAGGAGGACCACTTTATAAAGTATATGACTGTCTAACCACTATGCTGTACATCTGAAACTAATACAAAATAATATTGAATGTCAGCTGTAATGGAAAAATAAAAAAAAAATTTGGACAAAAAATAACAGGCTCCCACCCACTTTGAAAAAAAAAGTCTTATTTAATGAAAGGCATGAGACATTAAAATTAAGAATTTAATGTGTGTGGCCAGGCACGATCTGGACAGGACAACTGACAATCTCATTATAAGGTTACCAAGAGCCTGTCTCTGGATGAAGCTGGGAAGACAGAGACCCAGGTGACAAGGAGGAGTTGGTCCAAGCTGGTGTTAGTATGCTGGGCTCCCCAGGGCAAATACTTCCCCACCTGAATTCTGGGTCTCTCGATCTTCTTCAAGAGCCCAATTTCTTGTTTTGCTGCCTTTTGCTCCCCGTTGTTTTACTCCTACTGATCCCAGCTCTCAAGAGAAGGCCCAACATGGTCCACTACCTCTCTAGATGGTGTTCCATCTCTGAGCACTGTGTTCACGGTGATCACGTGGGGAATGATGGTTCTATACAAAGGGTCCCACCTGCACCATCAGTCCCTGTGTGAAGGGGCAGCCAATTCATGGGAAGCTCTGTCAGGGGTTTCATCTTGCTCCCCAAGGGGGAGTGCTGGGCCTGAAGGCATTTGGTTCTAGGAGGCTTTGCCGGTGAGTGTAGATGTACAGGCTAAGGGAAGTTTTACAAAGAAGAAATTAATGTACAATGACAGAGATGAATTTATATTTCTGGTTTCCTGGTGCTATCAGAGCATTTCTTGCCTGTCCACTCTGCAGACCAGGTACGACCAGGCAGCCTGGCCTGGGGTGTGCTACAGTAGGGCATATCTGGTGAGGGCAGCAGCTGGGACTGTAGCTGGGCCCTGGCACAAGAGACATTCATTTCTTCTTTGCATTGTGGAAGTAAAAACCCTTAGAGCAGACAGCACAACCCCTGGTCTACAAGAAGGGGAAAATAGAAGCTGGGCTTTTTTGGTTGGTGTTTCTGGTTTTCAGTTGAAGGCATTGTAAATTCCTTTACACAGAGCATATGACCACGCTCTATTGTCCACTATTCCTCCAAATCCCTGTGGCTTTCTGGTTCCTATAGGTCTCTGAGTTTGCAAAGCCAATCACGGGCAATGCCTATCTACAACTAATAGCACTGGCTATTTTCTTTAATGCCTCCTGCTCCCTTATGATGTGAGTGAGCTCCAGGTTCCTGTCAGTCTTACCTCTGCCACCCACCCCTTACATTTCCACCACCACTGCTCTGAGTCCAGGCCCTCACTTCCTGTCCTCTAAACTACCATGATGGCTTCTTAACTGGCCTCCCTGTTCCAGTACTTCCTTTCTCCAATCCATGTTAGGCACTGCTGGCAGTTTATGCCTCTGGAAGTATGGCTCCCAAACATCACTCTCTTTCTGCCTTGGTCTAAACAACTTGGCTGTGCATTCGAGTTCTCCCACGGTGGAGCTGCAACCCGCCTTACTAAAGACTAAGCCCTTCCACATCACTTCGGCACTCTGGGCTCCAGTCGGACCAAAGCACAGACTGTTCTTTCACAGTCCTGGGGCTTTCCTACTTCCATGGATGATCTCACACACTTTTTTCCCACTTGGAACACTCTTTGCCCCACCTTTGCGTGTTCACATTCTATCAGCTTGCAAGGCTGAGATAAAAGCCGCTTCTCATCTGTCCTAGTCAGAATTAATCTTTCCTCCTCTAAACTTCTGTCGCACTTTGCAGTTTCAGAGTGAATGAGGTTTATGCGTTTCCTACTATCCCTGAATGCCTGAGAACAGAATGTGTGTTTATTTTGGTATCCCCATCTTAGCACAGGGCTCTACTAATATATGAACAAATGAATTACTATACAAATAACTTTCTCACCTGCAACTTGGCAGTTAATTGTCACATTCACCCCCCGCACTGTTTTGATGGTGCTTCCTATATCCATGGTGATGGCAGGCTCCTTCGTGTTGATCACAGTCGCTCGTGATGTTTTCACTAATGGTTTTCCTGAAATGAGAAGAAATGTGAAATTTTTCTATATGCAGTGGTTGTACACTTGAGGCATTCCCTTGAATCATGGGATGATGAACAATGAACAACTGGTATACTCAGGCTTTTTCCACTGACCATGTTTTCCTTTGAAAAAATTGTAACTATACAATATAAAAACTGTCTAGTTATCCACCCATTTACTTACCACAGAGCTGTCAGGAAAAGAACAGGGATTGAAGAATGTGAAGATAGAAGATGGTATCCAACAAGTTGGATAATTTGTACATTTTATCATTAAATTAACAAATAACCCCATACATTCCATTTTTAAGAGCTTATTTTTTAAAATTAAATTTTTAACTTTGAAATAATTGTAGATTCCCATGCACTTCTAAGAGCTAACACAGAGAAATCCTGTGTACCTTCTACCCAGTTTCCCCCAATGGTAATATCTTATAAAACTAGAGCATAACATCATAACTAGGACATTGACACTGATTAAACAAGCTAAAGAACATTTCCAGCACCACAAGGATCCTTCATGCTGCCTCCAGCCCCACCTTCATCTTTGGCAATCATTTAATCTGACCTCCATTTCTACAATTTTGTTACATCAACAATGCTATGTAAATGCAGTCATATAGTATTCAATCTTTTTTTGATTGGCTTTTTTTTTTTTCATTCAGAAAAATTCTCTGGAGATTCTCCCAGGTCTCACAAGGTACCATGTTGTATGTATCAATAGTTTGTTCCCTCTTATTGCTGAGTAGTATTCCATTGTATGGATGTCCCAAAGGTTTTTTTTCAGCCAGTGACTTGTTGAAAGACATCTGGCTGTTACTATTCAAATAAAGCTGCTATCAGCATTGCTGTACAATTTTTTTTGTGAACATAGGTATTAATTTCTCTAGGATAAATGCCTAGGAATGTAATTATTAGGTCATGTGGTAGTTGCATGTTTAATTTTTTAAAAAATAAAAAAATATTTATTTTTAGACAGAGGGGAAGGGAGATAGAGAGGGAAAGAAACATCAACATGTGGTTGCCTCTCCTGCTCTCCCTACTGGGGACCTGGCCCGCAACCCAGGCATGTGTCCTGACTGGGAATCAAACTGGTAACTTTGGTTCACAGGCCGGTGCTCAATCCACTGAGCCACACCAGTCAGGGGTATAGTTGCATGTTTAGTTTTTAAAGAAACTGCTAAACTGTTTTCCAGAGTTGGCTGTATCATTTCATATTCCCATCAGTAATGTATGAGTGATCCACTTTTTCTGCATACTTCTCAGCATTTGGTGTTGTCATTACTTTTAATTTTAGCCACTCTGATGGGTATGTAGTATTATCTCATTGTGATTTTAATTTGTATTTCCCTCATCACTAATGATGTTGAATATATTTTAATATCCTTATTTACCATCTTTATATCTTCTTTGGTAAATTATCTCTTCATATCCTTTGATCATTTTCTAATTGGATTGTTTATTTTTTACTCTTGAGTTTTGAGAGTTCTTTACATTCTAGATACTAGTACTGTCTTTGATATGAAGTTTTCAAAGATTTTCTCCCAGCCTGCGGCTTTTCTCTTCATTTTCTTAATGGGATCTTTCACAGGGCAAAAATTTCTAACTAAAATTTCTAACATAAAGTCTAATTTATCAAATTTTCTTTTATGGAACATGCTTTTGATGTTAAGTTTAAGAATTATTTACCTAGACCTAGATGCTGAAGATTTTTTTCTATTTTTTATAAAAGTTTCATAGTTTTATAGTTTATATTTAAATCTGTGATGCATTTTGAGTCAATTTTTGTATAAGGTGAGATACTTAGGTCGGTGTTCATTATTTTTTTTTTTTTTAGCCTATTGATGGCCAATTATGCCATCACCATTTATTTATT
This sequence comes from Pteronotus mesoamericanus, assembly GCF_021234165.1. Lineage (NCBI taxonomy): Eukaryota > Metazoa > Chordata > Mammalia > Chiroptera > Mormoopidae > Pteronotus > Pteronotus mesoamericanus. Next base: position 33,133,519 of record NW_026555245.1, on the reverse strand, counting down.
TATTCTTATTTTTTTAAAGCTACATGTATGCCTGTGGTTAATACTAGCATTTTTAGAAAATTTTTAATTGAATTTATTGGGGTAATATTGGTTAATAAAATTATATAGGTTTCAGGTGTACAATTCTATAATACATCATCTATATATTATATTGTGTGTTCACCACCCAAAGTCAATTCTCCTTTGTCACCATTTATTAAACAAGCAATCTTTCCTTCACTGAATTGCTTTGCACCTTTGTCAAAATCAGTTGGACATATTTTTGTGAATCTCTTTCTGGGTTCTCTCTTCTGTTCCATTGATCAATGTATCTCTCTCAATACCACATGATCTTAATTATTGTAGCTATACACTTAATCTTGAAATTGGGTAGGCTGATTCTCCTTAGTTTATATATTTTTTGATATTCTACTCTCTTTGCCTTTCCACATAAAGTTTAAATTAATCTTGTCTACAACTATAAAATCTTGCTGGGACGTCGACAGGAATTACATTAAACTTGTATATCAACTTGGGGAGTACTGACATCTTTACAGTGTTGGGTCTCCCCAACCAATGAACGCTGTCTCTTTATTTATTTATAGCTCCTTTAATTTCTTTCACCAGAGTTTTGTAGTTTCCAGCATACAAGTCTTGTATATATTTTGTTAGAGTTGTACCTAATTATTTTGTAGTTTTTTGAAGTGTGGCAAATGATACTGTGTTTTCAATTTCAGTGTTCATGTGTTTATTGCTAGTATATAGAAAGTTAATTTTTGTATGTCCTGTGACACTGCTAAACTTACATACTAGTTTTAGGACTTTTTTTTGGTAGATCCTTGGTATTTTTTAACCAGGCAACCATTTCATCTGCAAATAGTTTTATTTCTTTCTATCTGATCTGTATTCCTTTTACTTCCTTTTCTTGCATTATTTCACTGGATAGAACTTCCAGCACTATGTGGAGTAAGAGTGGTGAAAGTGGGATTTTGGTATGATGAGTGATTTTCAATTGCAATCTGGACATTTTCATATTATGTTGTGCAACCCTGGATCTTATTTAAACCTTCTGTTTTAGTTGGCTTTCTTTGAAACCACTCAGGAGGGGGAACAGGGAGGTGCCATGTCACTATTACCCAGGGAGGCAGAATACTAGGTTCTCTGCTTGGCCTGCTTTGTCACCTGTGCAGGGGATCTGCATTATTGCTGGGCAGGGGAGGGGCTTCTGGCTTCCCACATGGTTTCCCCTGACACCACTTGGGGAGGGCCCTTGTTACCACTGGGTCGTGGGGAAAGTCCTGCAGGAGGGCTTCTTTAACGTCACCCGAGATGAGAAGGAAAGGAGGGCCCCGCAGGACTGGGGTGGATCTCCAGGCTCTCTGTGCGGGCTGTCCTGGGAGAGATGAAATCCACCTTCTCTGACGTGGCATCCATGGGGTTGCTGGGAATCTCATTTGTGTAGGACAAGGTGGAGTCTAGGCTCCCTACTCGGCTCTTGTTGGTGTGGGTGGCAGTGGACTACGGTGTTTTCTGTGGTGTTTGGAGTACTGTGGTATTTTCCAAAAGTTTTCTATCTTGCTAGGCTGCCTCTTTTCTTGTTCTTTGGCTCCAGAGAGCAGGTTTTACTCAGGGCTTTTTTTTTTCCCCCCTGTTCCCATTGCATTTCTTGGAGGCTGGCTTCTTCAGCTCCAAGGCTGGGATTCAGGAAGCAAAAAGAAGACTCAAGGTCCTCAGCTGTGTCGTTCCTCAGTTCTCAGGTCCCTAGCCAGTCTGCTTTCTGCTTTTCACTCTTCTTAAGTTGGTTTTATATATAATGTCCATGGATTTTAGTTGTATTTAGTAGGAGGAATAGAAAAGAGTATATTTATGCTATCTTCCTGGAAGTAGAAATTCTGTGTGCATTACATTTTAAAAGGCCTTTATCAACTGGGGATAAAAATATAAGACTTCATGTTCACAACCACAAAATACAATGAAAAATTCATTTATTGAGCACCTTGGGGAAATAAGAGTCCACATGAGATCATTTTCATATACCTAAAGCTTATTTTTTTTTAAGTCAAATGGATTTAATTTTGTTTCAATCCTTTTACAGGCAGGACATTCTACAATAGTATTTGTTCTTCTGTGCCTTCATTAACGATGAAGAAAACCATAATTCAACAATGTCCTTTGGACTCTTATAACTGCTTTTATATTTTTTTGTTTTCCCCATCTTTTTATATTTTATTCCTGCTTGCACTGTCACACAGACTCATATTCGAAACTGCCCCTCTTTTTTTCTCCCCTACTTTTTTTCAAATGGTGAATGCATTTATTATCTCACAAAATGTCCTTTGAGAGGTAGAGTGGGCTCCAGGCCACAGTGGGGTAGCGCGGCCTTCGGGACCCCGGTTCCTGCTATGGTTTGTTAGTGGTCCTAAGGCTCATTCTAAGGGTCATGGTTGCCAGGAGACTTCAGTGTAATCGAGGCCTCAGCTCCCAGACTCGGGACACTAAAACTTTAATTCCTTGTAGTGTAGCCTGGGGTAGTGAGAATTTAGGCTACCACAGCAATTTCCAAGTTGTAGTTGTTTTAATTGTTCCTGGTTTCACTATTATGATTGCCTTAAGATATGTAAAATGACTGGCACCTGATACAGAGTCAGAAGTACTAAGGTCATTATTAGAGATAATTCCCAAATATTTTAAAATTTCCTTTCCTCTGGACACAGAACTTTTCAGTTGAGTAATCTAACTAAAACCTTTGGCCAGTGAGTTTGCTGCATGAATAAATAGTTGCAAGTCTTCTATATGAAGTATGGGGTGGGGTTATTTACTGTTTAGGGTCTGGGAAAGGAATTGCCCATATGAGAAAAGATGGAGGTGAAAAATGGCCACTGTGAGAAATGCGATGGGCAGTGTATATGAACATAAAGATGGAGGGATGAGTCTGCTTAAATGTGTAATGGAGCACTGACTGTGCATTTGTTGGCCTTTTGAGGTCGATAGTTTTCTCCTGGATCCTTGACCTGATGCCTGGGAACTTGGCCATAGACCTTGGCTGGAACCTACTAATCTCTACTCATGTGTCTTATCTTTCATTTTTTTCAGGTTTACAGTAAGCATTGGCTACTGGGATGACATCCAGCATCTTGTGAGACTGCCTAAAGAGAGGAAGGCCCCCGAAGCCTTGGCTGGGTGGCTCATTTGGTTGGAGCATCATCCCATACACCAAAAGATTGCAGTTTTGATTCTCTGTCAGGGCCCACACCTCGGCTATGGGTTCCATCCCCAGTTGGGGTGCGTGTGGGAGGCAACTGATAGATGTTTCTCTCTCTTTCTCCTCCCACCTCTCCTTCCCTCTCTTTTGAAAACCAATAAACATATCCTCAGGATTAAGGAAGAAGAAGAAGGCCCCTAAAATAAACAGAGGCAAGTGACTATCTTTCTCTCTACATCTGCTTATCACCCGAGCGACCTGAAGTTTTAGGGATTCATTCTTAAAAAGAGAGTTCCAGTATGCATTCTCTCCAATAGTTTATGAAAGTGCTTATTTCCTAACATCCTCACCAACAGAGTGTATTACAAAACTTTTCATTTTTGATTAATTTATTTTTATTGTTATTTTTTCCTCTCCTCTTTTAACTTGACTTTAGGCACAGAATACTAAACTCATTAGACCTATGTTTAAAGGAAGAAATTTGAGTAAGGTTGGGAGGAGCTCACCTGTGAACATATGTATAGGCTCTCTATATCTATTTTGACTGTTTCATGGTCTTTCCTCTTATTTCACTTATATTCCATATACTTGTGGTCATGTATGACCTTATGTGAAGATGAGTGGTTTTGCATTATGATGGTTTCTGAGAACGATACAGGGTGATAATGGGAGAATGCAGGTGGAATGACGGCTTAATATTGGCATGTTTACCTTACCTTCCTACCCATACGTAGCTCCCCAGCTCCAACTCCCAACACACCCTAACGCTAGCCAGCTTCTCTGTTGCTATAATCAAGCCTGCATCTTCTCTGGCTGGACGGCTGCAGACCCTAACTGATATCCTTGCTTCTACTCTTCCTCCACCACAGCCTCTTCTCAAGACGGAAAGTGTGATCTCTCTAAAACCAAATCAGATCATAGAACTTCTCTGCTTAAATTATCCAGAACTTTTTCAGACAAATTACCACACAGTCTCAAGCACCTTTTCATGACCAACCATTCCCTACCTGTTCAGGCCCAGCTCTGTACCTCTCCTGGCTCCCTGAGGCCACACTCTCATTAACGACTGTGCTTCAGCCACACTGGCCGATTGTCTCCTTCCATAACATGAGCACATTTGTCCTGGCTGTGCCCTTTCCCTGACACCGTCCACCTGCAGATATATTGCATGACTCTATTCTTTTTGTTTCAATCCTTTCATGTCTCTGTGCAAATATCATCTCCTGATGGGGGAGCTTTCATAACCACCCCATCTAAAACATGCACCCCTTCCCTTGCCAATCATCAGCAAGCACTAGGCTATCAGAATTATAAGCACTAGAACTACCAGAATTTACCTTATTTATGTTTCTCTGCCTTCTGCTCCTTACCATATAACCTCCATACAATCAGGGATCACACCTTTTTCTCTTTAGTCCTATCTCCTAGTCCTGGCACACAAAATTTCCTCAATAAATATCCAGTTAATGAATATGTGTGTGTCCATATGGTATGCTCTGTGCATTATCTGACTTTTTTTCATAACGACCCTGAGAGGGGAGGCAAAGGCAAAAAGGTTTTTGTCTTTTATACAGATAAGGAACTAAATCTCAGAAAGGCCCCATGGTTTGTCCAAGGCCAGAGGGGGCAAACAAGTGTAGGGCTGAACTAGGCCCCAGAACTTTGACCTAAAGTCCAGTGCTTGTAAATGAGGATCCCAAATCCGCGTCTGTGGACAGGCTGCCTCAGAACTCTCAGGGCACTTGTTAAAAACATAACCTGTCCTGTTATAATACAATAGTTGCCTCACTGTGTAATAAAAACAACTGTGCCAGTGGGGAAAAGCAGGTTAGGGACCAGAGAGTTTCAGACTCACAATTACCAAGTTATATTTCCTATAGGAATTTTAATAATAAAGGTGGTTTTTATAGCTGCAAGTGTATAGCTATAAAAATCAAATGTCACTGAATTAAATCCAGCACTTAATTAATTATATTGAGCTTTAGCTGAAAAGTAATGGCCTTTTGTCCTGTCACTAGAGGAGCTGCTGTTAGCATAGGCTACTTCTATGTTCTTCTTACCTTCATGATCTATTGTTAAGACAAGGCACAAAGTTATCCAAGTATTTATAATTCATAGAAATTTATAATGGAAACAGTGTTTCATAATCAATTGATCCTCTTACATTTATTAGAAAAAGCTTGTGCATATTATTGGGTCTCGCTCTAGGCCTATTGAAGCTGAATCTCAGGTGGTGTGATGGAAGCTGTAATCTCTGTTTTTAACAAGTTCCTGGGTGATTTTGATAAGCAGCCAGGTTTGAAAATCAATGGTTTGTATTGTTTTCGTTTTTCTTGACCTTTGGTTTCTCTGATTCCTGGTGAGAGCTGAGGAGATTTCTTTTGTGAGACCACTAGTCTTCTATTAGAAAATTTCAATTTGGAACTTTCATTTTAATGGCCAACTAAAAACAACAACAGCAAAAATAAGCCCGTTTTAGATCACCTTTATAGCCACTAAATGAGCACTGCTATTTCATGCCCTGCCTGCGTTTGTATTCAATTATAATCACATTAACTAGTATTTCTTTAATAATGGAAGTTAACTAAAAAGGAAAAAAATAGAGATACAGAGAAGGAGTGAACAGATAAATTGTATGTTTGTGCTAGGAGGCTGCTAACCAAAGGTCTTGGCACACCCCCCCAAAAAGGCTGTCACAGGAGGCGAATCAAAAAAGTGCCAGTTGTGCAAAGCCACAGTCTCAGAGCCTCTGAGAGCGGCACCTCTGCAGTCAGGCATGTACACGTTGCCAACGGCCACTCCGTTTCTGCAAACCAGCATGAACCTGCAGATTGACTTCATTTATGGAAATAGACAGGGTTTATAGAATACTCTTTTGTTTAATCTGTAACTCTGTGTGATAGTTGAATGACAGATATATGCAGAAGGAGATTCTCCCTAATTTTATATCTGTATACATTCAAGAAAAACAAGGAAATGGAAACAAAGGCAAGCTTTTCAATTTATTAGGACTGATAAGAGGAATCAAACCTCTCCGAGAGAGTGCGGCCCAGAAACAGAAGTATTAAGAGAATCATTTTTGTTCAGGGCCTTCAGTTGGTTTTTGGATACTGGTTCCTGTTAGAAGTAACATGGAACAGGGGAAATAGAGCCTTACTAGTAAGCAAGGGTGACCCTTGGACAAGGGGCAAACTTGAGATGTACACACATTTCCGTTATCCAGTGATGTGAAGAAACGCCATCTTGTGATGGCCTTATAGTAGAGGCATGGAGTTGACCAGGCACTGTCCTGATCATGCAGGGACAGACGAGCGGCCCCCGGAGCAGATGCTCAGAAAAATACTCTCCTGTGTACAGTCTGGGCTCTGGCTCACACCTCTTTCCCCTAAGAGTGACTCTGGGTAAAACCAAAGCCCAATGGGAAAGAAAGCTGAACATATGTGCTTGTACAATATCTTTGGCCCAGTGTGAAGGTGGCTGAGAGAGGAGCCAGAGGAGACCGAAGGTTTGTTTTTTTGAGTGCAGCCAAGAACAGAAAGCGTTATAAGTAACTTTCTCTTAGGGCCCAAGGCCAGGCCTCTGCTGATAGAAACTTTGTTTTCAACAGCATGGTGCCTTACATTTTAGAAGCCATGCCAGAGACTGATTTGCTATGAACCATGCCCTGTTCTTTTTGTTCCTGGGCACACGGCTGTGGCGTTTCCCAGCTCCTTTGCTCAGGTGTGGGAAAGGCACTGCATTCCTGCAGGTGGAATGTCGCAGAAACGGAGTGTGCCACTTGACCCAAACCACAAAAACTCTCTGTGCAATACTTTTAGACTTTATGTGAGGAAGAAATGATCTATCCTATTTTAGCTATATTATGTTTATGATTTTGTCTGTTACAGTAGATTTCAAGTGATAATTAATCCAGATTTAATGAATATTTGCTCTCTTATTGAAGAAATGAATCAAATGGGTCTTCTTTTAATTCTCCTAACAAGTCACAAACGTCCATTGAACTGGTTCTTTACTATTCTTAGCCATCAAAAATGAATCATACTTCAACAATTTCAGGTCCTTACTGTTCAGCTAGAGGTGACCTGTGGTAGGAAGTGCACGTGTGCGCTCCTTCAGCAGGAGGACCAGACGGCTTGCTGGAGATGACTGGATACCGGGTAATGGCGGAAACAAGGACTGGAGCAGGCAGGTTTGGAGGGGACCGAGAGCTCCAGAAAGAATGCATGAATGGCAAATTGGTTGAGGTTGTGACCCAAATCTCAGGACAGGAGAAAGGTGAATAAGATAGTGATGCTCACTAATTAAAATATTTGACTATACAGCAATGAGGTGCTAGATATTTCACACACTTTCACAGCCTGACACTAAGCAATTGAATAAACCCAAATTTAATTGTATAAACTTATAAAACTGTATAAATCCAGATTTAATCAATGGATAATGCTCTGTGATCAGTAGTAATACCAAAGCAATACCATAAGAAATGCTTGCCTCTGTTTACAATGTAATTAATTAGTGTGGGTTCCTCACAAGGGCCGTTGGAAGTTAAACCTGTGAAAACTGCCTTAAATGAGACTTCCCAAGTGAAGAATTTAAAACCTCCTGAGTTAAGTTTAAGGGACCATGATCACTGTGAACCTACCATGCACTTATAAATAACAACATCTTATACAACTGATGTCACTAATGATGGATACTGTTAATGTTCAGTTACCGATTGTTGCTGGCCAGAAACTTTTCGGGATCTGGCTACCTTGCAATGTCAACAAGAGTGGCTTTGTTACAGATAATAGTCATATTAAAATGCATAATTTTTTAAAAAGTCTGGTTCTCCTTCCAAATGCCTTTCACATTTTGTAGCTCAGAAAATTTTAACTCCATCCTGTCCTGCTGTCTCTCTCTCAAGGTCTCCTTCACATCCACCTCCTGCCTCCCGGGTCAGCACTTGGCCTTTCAATCGGCTCTGTTTGCGCTGCACTCTTTCTCCCCGCTAGTCTGCTGAGATCTCCTCTGTTATTTTTTTCAAGATATTTCAAAAGCTGTACTTTGCCATCTAGTCTTCTATTCTCCCAAATAAAAGGGAAGTAAATTTGCAAATGTTAAAATTTCAGGCAAGGGGAGTTGATAGCTGGTGCTGGGTGTGGATTGCTGTGTGTTTTTTGTATGTAAGAGACTGTAGAACTCTTAGGTCTACAAGAGACCCAAATGTGCATCCATTCAAATCCTCTCTGTTTACAATAAGGACACAGGTTTTTCAGTTCTGAATCTGCTGCTAAATTTTACAATGAGGCAAATACTTTGCCTAGAATCTTACTTATTCTATTATTATAATAATCTTCCTTTTCTTAGAAATAGTAAAAATAAATATTTCTCTCCCATCCAAATCATTACATGGTTTTTAGTTAGTGTAATCTTATAAAATAGATTGCTATTACACTTTGTGTAATACTGACTATACCTGGAAAATTAGAGGTAATATATGAGCAGAGCATATAGAAAATGGAGGATTTAACCAGAGGCTACTTTTCCAGTTTATGTTCAGAGCACAGACATATTTAGCCTGAAAAGAATTATTAAAAATTTAAACTAGATGGGATCACTTAAAAACTAAAAAAAAAAAAAAAAAATTGAAAAAAGCGTGTGTGTGTGTGTGTGTGTGTGTGTGTGTGTGTGTGTGTGTGTGTTTGGGTTTCACTTACTTAGTCTATCAACATTAGATTTGCATTTTTCTTTGGCAACAGTCAGATGAAAATGTGCTGTGCCTTTCAGACAGGGTATGTGATAAGCAGGATAATCACCCTCCAGAGATGTCTACACCTTAATCCCTGGAACCTGTGACTATGTTAGATTACACAGTAAAAGAGAACCAAGGTTGCAAGATGGAATTAAGGTAGCAAATGAGCTGCCTTAGAAACAAAGAGATTATCCTAAATTATTTATGTGGGCCTAGTTTAGTCACATAAGCTCTTTTTAAAAATAAAAAAAAAATTATGTCAAGATCTTAAAATCAGAAGACAGGGACAGAAGAGTTTGTCAGAGAGGCAACATGAGAAGGACTCAACCCACCACTGGTAGCTTTGCATATGGCGAAGAAGAGTATACAGCAATGAGCTGCTAGAAGTTTCACATAGTTTCACAACCTAAAACCAAGCAATGGTATAAATCCAAATTTATACAGGAATGCAGGGGTCTCTAGAAGCTGGGAACGGCACTCAGTTTACAGCCAAAAAGAAAGCAGGGACGATAGTCCTAGGTCGCAGGGAACTAAATTCTGCCAACAACCGGAATGAGCAGGAAAAGCATTCTCCCCTAGGACTTTCAGAAAGGAATGCAGCCCATTGACATCTTGACCTTATCCTGGTGAGGCTGTACTGGACTTCTGACCTACAGAACTGTAAGATAATATATTTGTGTTGTTTTAACAATCTAAACTTCTGGTAATTTGTGATGGCAGCAATAAAAAACTAATACACAGGCCATATGCCCTTTCTACATCACCAAAGTTGTTGCTGCCAATGAAGAAGATATATATGTGAGTAATAAGCATGTGAAAAGATGCTTGACATCATTACTTGTAAAGGAAATATAAATTAAATTCAAAATGAACTCTCACTTCACATCCATGAGGATGGACAGAAAAAAAAAGACAGGAAATGTTGGTGGAATAGAGAGAAACTGGAACCCTCACGCTTTGCTGGTAGAAATGTAAAATAGTGTAGCCACTTTAGAACATAACTGGCAGTTTCTTAAAAAGTTAAACATAAATGTGTCACACGACTCAGGAATTCCACTTTTAGGTATATATACCCGAGAGAAATAAAAACATATGTCCACATAATAATTTGCCCATGAATATTCATTGCAGCATTTTTCCTAACAGCCAAAAAGTGGAAACAACCTACATGCCCATCAACTGATGAATGATGAATATAATGTGGTATATTCACACAATGGACTATTATTCCACCATAAAAAGGAATCTAGCATACATGCTACAATATGGATGACTTGAAAACATTATGCTAAGTGAAAGAAATCAGTAACAAAAGACGATGTATCATATGGTGAACAGTCAGATCTATGGTGATGTAGTATATCAGTGGTTGACCAGGGCTGGTGGAAGTGGGGGTAGGGTGGGGAGTGATGGTTAAGGAGTGTAGAGGTTATTCATGGGATAATAAAAATGCTCTAAAATTACGTATGGTGATGGATGCACAACTATGAATATACTAAAAGCCATTGAATTGTATTCTTTAAATGGCTGAATTGTCATAGGGTGTAAACTGTACCTCAGAAAGTTTTTTTAAAACCACCACCTTAGATTGTAGTGATTGGTATACAACTTAAAAAATTTGCTTAAAAAAAATCATGGAATCGCACACTTAACAATGGGTGAATTTTATCGTATGTAACTTATTCCTCAATAAAGCAGAAAACTAGTTTTACAAAAATTGAGAAGGAATTGGAATTTCTTTGCTCTTGTGATTTGGTTTAGTTGGTGCACCTTCAGTATATATTGCAAGGCCCTTAGTACCATGGAGATGGGTAAGGTTTAGACTGCTCTTTCCTGAACATTCCCAGACTGCATGGCTTCCCTCTTCTCCATTCGTTTGCTCAAGGTAATTTTTGCCAATGCTCAGATTATCTCTTCTAATTATTCAATTGAAGTTGATTATTCTTCGATAGACTAAGGCAGCAAGTCGTACAGTCGTAACTTCTTTTGCACGTTCCATTGCAGAGTTCTTGACAAGGGACCCCCTACCTAGCACAGCTGTGTGATGCTGTAGCTTCTTCGAGAAGCAATTAACCAAGGATGTGGCAAGTCCAACTAGCTGTCCAACCACCCGTGCTTCCCTCATTCCATTGGACAACCATGGGATTTGCTTTTTCAGAATTTGAGATGAGCTAGCTTGGACCATTTGTATTTCCTGTTTGTTCCCCATAGTCTACTGGGAAACAGAGTAAGTTGGATCCTCTTGCTATAATTTTATCCATTTACTCTAACTTCTATTTTACCTATAAGTCTTTAGTGGGCATACTACACATGAATACATATTGAGGAACACTTAAAAGCCTTGGTTACTCAGTATTCTATCAGATAATGAGGTCCCCTGATGGCAGCTTGAATCAGTCAATGGCTATTAATTACCCTGTTATTCAGAGTACCGTTAGGAACACAGCCAAACTTGTCTGCCTTTGCCTCTGATCTAGTATACCAGAGTAAACCTTCCTTTGTCAGCCTCTGCCACTGACGACAAGGCCCTCTCTGAGTCGAACTCTCTATGAAGCAAAATCTTCCCTGGTTAGCAGAATTGCTGGAAGAAAAAACCCAGAAATGCCAATTCAAAATGACTTACATTATAAATAGCTTACAAACCTGCTTGTCTTTTATTGCAGCTACTAAATCATGGTGGCAAAGGGAAAGAAAAAAAAAGAATTTCAAAAACAACTGCCATTTATTTTTATTTTCCCAGAGAGGTTTCTGTGATCTCTTTATTAGACACAATATGTGTTAGCTATTCAACTCATAAAAAAAATAAAAAAATAAAATAAAAAACAGAAAAACATGCCAGGAAAGGAAAAATATTTTCTGTTTCTCCCTTCCTATGAAAACTTTGAATGAGCTCATCTGTGTTCTCTCCTTTCAATGAAAGATACGCTCATCCCTCAGCCCTCATCTTCTTCTCATTTTCCATTGATGATGTCAGGCAGGCGTTATAGTATCTCTTTTGTGATCTTATAAAATCAATGACAACTGAAAACATTTCCCTTCTGGCTATGACTTCATCAGTGGTCCACACCTGGACAGGCCTCATCTGCATTGGTAAGTAGAGCTAAACTCCACTGATCCAGACTGAAGCAATTTACCAGGAAACTACTGCTTTCCTTCAAAATGCTCAGATTTGGAAGATTTCTGAGCAACTTGGCTGAGTGCTGAATCGGACTAGTCAAGGTGGCTCTCTAATCTTTGTACCTGTCTGTGTACACACCAGAAACTCTCCTTTACCGAGTCCTGTTTTTGCCTGGACACAAAGTAATCACTACTTTGAAATGTTAAGGAGATGACATTTTGGTGATATTCTTCTACTCCCCCCTCCACTGAACTAACTGCGTGTTACTCTCATCTACATCTGAGCAGTGAAACAGGTATCCAGTTAAGTCAATTTAGGACAGAAACGAATTTTGTGTCACTGGGCCTACATGGCTGTGAGCTCCCAGGACCAGGGAAGCAGAAAGGGAAACACCAGCCATCTCCATGCTGAGAGACTCCAAGCACACTCAAAGCTCTGTGACTTGAAAGATAAAATCAATACATAATGGATGAGTTTGGGGAGAAGCAAAAGGCACAAAAGACAATTTTACAGGCCCCAAGAGGGCAGAGAAAGGAAGGCTTGACTGTAATGGTATATCTAAAGCTAAATGGTGTTTACATGTTTAAATATTGTACAAATTGGAGTAGCAATGGACCTACAATGCATCTGAGAGGCAGATGTGGCAACTCACTCAATTCAGAGGATGGGGTTACTCAAAAGAAGAGGTCTAGCTATGGACAAGGGAGGGTTCATCAGGCTTCCCTTCCTGTGGTCCATGTGAAATATGCTTTGTCATTAGCAACCTCCCTTGCTTCAATCAATTTTCAGATGGCTAATTCAGTCTTTCCAGTTGACACTGAGACATGAAGATGCTGAGACACAGAGAGGTGCTCTACAAAGGGTTTGTGAACATTCTGGTCTCTGAAAAAGAATCTTCCTTATTGTAAAATTAACTTGGCTTTGTTTTGTGTACCACTCTCACAATAATAATAACTGATAAATCTTCAGTACTTGCCATATGCCCAAGCACAATTATAAGTATTTTACATGATGAATGCATTTAATCACTACAAGAAATGTCTGAGTCAAGCACTATTATTATCACCATTTTGCAAATAAAGAAACTGAGTCAGAGAGTATAAAGAAGTTGCTCAGGGTTACGTAGCTAGAAGGTGACAGAGCCAGGATTAAAATCCAGAACACAAGGCTCCAGAGCCTGTAGGTTTAACTGCCATGCTATGCCTGTGCTTGTGAATTATTATGAACAAATTTTCCTGCATCTGGTCAACTCAGGTGCGTTGGCAAGACCAAAATCCATACATTCCTTACAAAATCATGGGAACACTTGAGCACTTTGAGCCTCAAAGCATTTTTCCCCTTTTGGCCTATATTCATACAGAACTGAAGGTAAAAAACTGCAATATTTTTAAAAGCACAGAAGCACTGAGATTTACCATAAGGAATTGATTGCAAGTGAGCAGAATCAGCTCCTAAGCTCATACTTGAAAAATTTCTGTGTGAAGACTTATAGTGAAAAATACATGGAAGCAAAGTTGGGCTAATGTTTTACACATTTTAGAATTGCTTTCAGGATGTGTTTCATTTTAGAAAAGCTAGAGAAAAGACAGAAAACATTTATTGAGTGTGAACTATGTGCCTGGCATTGGGCTAAGTGCTTTTTCACACATGCGATCTTCTTTGACCTCACAACAATCCTATAAAATATTATTAATTTCATGCCTATGGATGAGAACAAAGACTCAATGAGGTTTTACACTTTGTTCGAGATTACACAGCTAATAAGCAGTATAACTGGAAATCAAACCTAGTAATGCACAATTCCCCATTCCACCCCCGTCTCCCTCAAATTAGATTTTATCTTATACAGTGCTATGCAGGATCTTGATGTGGCCATTTGAAGGGAATTGTAACCTCTTGATTCTAGGCAGCAATGAATGCATCTATTGCCTTCACGAGTCTGTAAACACAATGGAGCACAAAACTCACATCTTATTCATTACTCTATGCCAACAATACTTGGCAGAGGGTAAGCTCAGAACAGTAGCCGGTGAGCACCTTAATACTGTGAATGTGGATGGTGGACACAGGGATAAATGATAATTCCGGGGAAATACACAAATACAATCTTAAGGCAATGTGTACATTTGAACCTTAATTTTTAGAGGGATTGTTTGGCAGATTTGTCAGCGGACCTGAACAAACCCCACCACTGAGGCACAGGACGAAGCTCCCTAAGTCCTGGGTGTGGTGTTTTGTGATCTATCTCCCCCGGCAGCCCCTTCCCCCCTCCTCCGGTGCCTCTCTGGCTGCTGTCTCTCTTTCCTGGCTTTGAACCTTTTGGCAGCCTCCAATAGCTCTTCTTCAAAGAGCCGAAGACAAGCCTGATGTTTCAATTGCCTTGCTTAATTCCAGACAGGTTTCCATTAATCATATTAAATTCAGGTGAACAAAGGGTATTTAGTTTGTGACAGAGCTGAATGGTATCTGGATAAATATAAACAAGAGAGTTAATCCTGTAAGAGCCACTATTTGCCGCAATTGGAAAAATGTCAGCAGTGTCCTTGTTAAGGGAGGTCGGAGGGTGGAAGGCAGAAGAGATTTAAGAAGACTGGTGCTGAGCATCTGGACTCTGTATTAAAGAGGGGAATAAAGCTTGTGACTGGAATACATTAGGAGAAAAGCAAATGTTCTATTCACAAAAAAATAGGCATTAATAATATCAGTCTTTAATCCACCCCAGGGCTCCTTAGCTTGCCTTATTCATTGTTGACTTTCATCTTCTTTATAAAGCCTCCTGCTAAAGGGCCCTTCTCAAATCAGCTTTAGGTCATGGGGGCATAAATACAGTTACTAAACAGATATGCAAGGGAGTAGCATGTGTGACTGGAAAACAATGTGACAACATAATCCCAGCATGGACTGATGAGGTCAGTGTGGGGTGATGCTGGCTTTTCTAGCATTTACTGAATCATCTGATGGGAGCAACAATTGAAAAGAATAAATACAAACACATGCAACATACTGCCACAAAGCTGCTTGGCCCGCATCTGAGAAAAAGGATCCTATTTTGGTAGGAGCAGTAGGGAAATGGAGGGAACAATGAGCTGGGAGTTAGGGGACCTCAGTTTGTGTCTTCTCTTCACCACTAGCTGAGTGGCTGTGTGACCTCAAGTTGTCTGACCTCTGAGAAACGAGGGCACTGGTCCAACTGGGATACATCTAAGGTCTTTTTTTAATTTTCAAAGGCAAGGATTTATAGAAGAGGTTTTATAAAAGTGCTCTAAGACCATAACCTTGAGAGACACTGTAATCTGAATTTCAATTTTTTTAAGTCACCATGTATAGTATGTTTTACCTAACATCGATGGGTAAAGGCAAAGCATTGGAAGGTACATTAGAGCAAGAGGTTGAAATAAAACAGAATCAGAGAGAACGCTTTGTGACTTCAAACCGTGACCACAGAATTCCAGTTCCCTATGGGCCCTAAAGTCTTCTTTGCAATGAGTGCAACGAGGAGAAGTGACAGGATCCCAAAAGAGCATTTAATAATCTTAGGTCATGATTATGTTCTCCAACATGCTACTTACTTGCACACATCTCCTTTTCTCATGTGTTCTTTGTCTGGAATAGTTCCCCATCTCTCCTTATCAAAATGCCATTTATCCCAACTCTAAGATCTCCCAGATGGAATGAAATGTCCTTGCACACTTTTTGGTTATCACCTAGAGAACTTATTTCATTCCAACCTCACACTACACATCACCTCCATTTAATTGTAATTACAGATTATAAGCTTCCTTAAGGCAGGGTATGGATCTCATTTATCAGTGTGTTCCTGGGCCTGCTTGGCATACTGTAGGCACCCGCCCAATAATGGTTTCTAAACTGAACTGAACAGGGACTTGCACGTTACCTGCTAATGTGACGGCAATGGAGACAGAGTCATATCCCAAGGCATTTGTCGCGTTACAAGTGTAGAAACCCACATCAGCTTCCACTGGTGCCAGAATCTGTAAGGAATCATCTGGCTGTAGAAGAATCCTGGAACAACAGGAAAAAAATGTAGATCGGGTCAGTTGAGTTCTTTCTGGCAATCAATATTGATCAAGCAGGAAGGAACCCAAGGGATATTCAGAATCCTGTTTTAACAACAGGGACAAACCAGCCACAGTGATACTCAGGAACCCCAGCTCTCTTGCCACTGTGATTGGTATGATTCTGGCAGCAACCTCAGATAAGGAGGTTTTTGATTACTTACACTGCTTGTTGATTACTTGATCTAAATGCTACCAGTTGGAGCAAACAGCATATGTGTTGAGTATGTAGAACACGCACCTCGGGGGTGAGGAGGGGAGGAGAATGAATGGTGCAGATGGATCTGGGGGAATGCTTATGAAGGAAGAAACAAGTTATAAAGGGGGAATGGGGCTTGGTTGGGTGGGGGAAAGTAAGCAGAGCTTTCAGATATGAAAAAGGCTTCAGTTGAGGCTTGGAGGAGGGAGAGAATAAGCCAGAAATCAATATCAGTAAGAGTATCTTGAGGCCCATATTTGAATGCAATTGTATGTGTAATTCTCTTTCAATTCCAGGTAGTCATATGTACATCCACCGCCTTCATTAGTCTGCAAACATTATGGGGCACAAAACTCAGCTCTTATTATTGTAGTTTTCACCATACTTGGCAAAGGACCCCTGTGTAGAGAAGGTGCCCAGTAGAATGAAGGCGATGGCTGCCCTTCAGGGCCATGCACTAGTTCAGGCCCTTTGCTTTACTTGAAAAGAATGATGAGAATCAAATTGTCGGTGCCTACCCAAAGAGCTTCAAGACTGACTCCAACCTCAGTCTATTATTTTTTCTTCTCTTGACCACTTATAAGAACTACCTGCTCCCTTATGGCAGTAGGCAGGTTAATGACTGAGGATGATTTGAAGCTGATGTCTTGGTGTCTTGGTGAGGCTGATGATAACTGGAATGTGTGGAGGTGAGAATCTGGGAGGGAATTAGGGAAGTGGGGGAGAGAGCGGGCAGCTCCCAGTGCTTGGAACCGGGAGGGCCTTAGGTGAATAAATCATTCAACAGCACAGAAATGGCTTAGAGTTGGCTTTTAGATTCTTAGAGTCAGTCATGTCTATCTTTGTGATTATTTCCAACTCCCTAGTTTTAAAAGGCCCAAAGATCTGGTCCCCTCATATCATATTAATATCCATCCTTAGAAGGCAAGCAGGTAGCAGGGGTTATTTTTCGGGAAAGGGGGAAAAAAACCCATTAAAATGTCAGGAGAACCACAAGACTTGGTGGTGAAATTAAGACTAGGAGTCAGCTCTTTTGCTTTAGCAACACATTCTCCCCACTATGCAATTTTTTTTCTTTCTTCACTATTTCTCCAGACTGCAAGGCCTTTGCAGTTCAGCACAACCTCTAGTCAGCTCTTAATTATTCAGAGGTGGGTGAGGCATCTGGCAATGAATCAGGCCCCCTCAATGCTGCTTTTGGCCTTGGACCTATTGCATTGCTTATTTTTACCTCCTGTCAGAGGAAAGGCAGGAAAGAAAAAGCAAGGCTTATATCAATCAATCTTTAATCTAGTTACATATAGGCAGTTGTAATAAAAAAATGGAGAAGGAAATAGAAAACCTTAGCCAAAGGGAAGTTTCTGGATGGTTTGTGTTTGATTCAGTGCCATTCCAGAAAATCACTGCTATTCCTGGGGACAGTCAAAATTTTGTGACATTGAATCAGAGCTGAAATTTTGTGAGGGATGACAGAGAAGCTATTAGAGATTGTGATAGAACTCACCCACTCATTCAATCATTCATCCATCAGATATTAGGTGTTTTCTCTCAAACAATTATATGTTAGTTTATTTCAAAGAAGCTAAAAAAGAGAAAGACGACTATAAAATTTACTTATCTTTGGTAAGCCATAAGTAATAATATTACTGTTTTCTAAAGGAATCTTAGCAGGTATCACGATCATTACCAAATCTCTTCAGATGTTCAGGCTGTTTTGGATTTGAAAATTTATACATTGACTTTATGATTTAAATCTTTGTGATGTCCCAGGAATATGTATGCCTCCATAACAATTTTCAAATGAAAATAAGGAAAGCAGGCTTAATCAGATTTCAATGGAACTGCCCTGGCTGGTATGGCTCAGTTGGTTGGAGTGTCCTCCTGTAGACCAAAAGGTCTTGGGTTTGATTCCTGGTCAGGGCACATACCCAGGTTGTAGGTTCGATCCCTCATTGGGTCACATACAAGAAGGCAATTGATTAATATTTTGTTTTTGTTTTTTCTCTTTCTCCCTTCCTCTTTATTTAAAAGCAAGAAAAAATGTCCTTGGGGGAGGATAAAAAAAGTCAATATTAATAGAATTAACTGCTGAGAATGATTGAACTCAGTTGATCATTTTTCAGTTTTACCACACTAAAAAGGCATGGATTAAAATTTGCTAAGTTCTAAAGTCCACTGGCACAGTTGCTTCCCTAAAATTGTCACTCTCTCTCTCTCTTCTCTACAGAAAGAGCCCTTGAATTAAACATTCAGAGCAGGAGGCTAGAAGACAGGTCTACTGAACTTTATTTTGGTCCTGCTATAGTTTAAGTAAACCATATGGATTTGCATTGGCAAATCCCTTCACCTTCCTGCATTTCAGTTTATCAACTTCTAAAACTTAGTTGAAGTATGTTTTCCTGCTCAGTAGAGGGAACTGTTAAAATGAGGTTGATAAGGTAACTTCCAGACCACCTTTTGGTATTTCAATGACCCATTGATAATGATGCACATTCTGAATGGAGAATTAAATGTGAGGAAGGGGGGAGAGAGAATGAGAAGATTATGAGGAATGAAGCAAGAGGAGCATATGATACTGACTGATTTCTCTTCAGATAATTTATCAGATCTTCATATTCAGATCATGGTTCCCTCCCCCCTGCCCCACCGAGCTACTGTACTTGCCTGATCTCATGCAGAGGATGTAAGCTCCATTACCCCACTGGCCTGAACCAACTATTTCTTTAGGTGGGGATTAGCTTTTGTAGCTACATGAGTTTCTCCAGCCACTGGTGCTACTGAGTGAGCCACAGTGCTTTCTGCCTGTCTAAAGCCCGGAGAAGGATACCCACAAAGTGGGTGAAGAGAAGGGAGGACGTCCACCACACCAGGTACAAAGCCTTTAGGGTCTGAACTAGGATGGAAATGGGGTGGAATCTGGATCTTGAGATCCAGCTTTTTTATATTCCTTTATTCCATGAACTGTCTATACAAAGATAAAACAGCTCAAGTATCTGCCTTCAGAAAAAGTTTTAAATATTGTCTTAAGACAAAATCTAAATTTGTCATGCATTGCATATACTTGTAAATTATTTATATTCATAAAACTGAATTTTAGCTCAAGAGGCCATATATATTTGATGGCAGAATCAGGATTTTGAAACAGGGTTTCTTGGGCCAGCACTTCCCCCCAATCTATCATGTCTTTAATATGCCCATAAACTTGGTAGATGGGGTTTTGGAGGCTGCCACTAGTGAGAGCCATCGTTCTGGGGAGGGTATCCATGTAGGACTCCCTAGGAAACATGACGAGGCAAAGGAAAGGGTTAGCTGGGGAGACTGAGGTTTGCCGTAGGCTTTCTATCTAGCCATCTAGGCTGGCATCTAGGGAGAGAAGCTCCTGGTTAAAAAAAAAATTCCTTTGTACTTTAGGCACCTACACTATTAATTTAACTTAATTTGTTAGTAGCTGATTTCTGTCAGCTTGCATTTAGGTTTCACATTTGACAGGACTGTTTTATAATGCACAGGCGCAGAAACATAGCACTGCCTTCCAAGCAAAACCAGAAAGATTTCTCTGGGTTTTTTTGGTTTTTGTTTTGTTGGAATTTGAGGAATCAGAGGATGAGGGGGCATGGAATGAGACATAATTAAAACCTACATAGCAAATGGTACTGTGCTCACATTAGGTATGTTAATACTCGCTGCTTTCCACCCATACCCACACCACAGTTTCCTTTTGGTTTACTGAGTTAAAATAATGCTTTATTTTTCTGGTCATTCTTTTCACCTGAAAATAAAGGAGTAGTTTTGCTTTTCTGGTGGCTTTTACTTGTAGGTTTCTAAGCCTATCTTTTCAAGCACTCTACCAATTAAGTCAGGAACAGTTGAGAGAATACAAAGAATTGTTTTAGTTACATAAGCAAGCCCTCATCATCCATGTGAGCAGGATATGGACAAAGTGCTTGTGGGCCAGTCCTACCAAGTACAAGCTTCTTGAGACAAAATTATATCCTCTGCATTTGCAATGTACAGCGAGAAAGTACTTCTATTTGAAAATAAGGCAGCTTTGGGTGCAAGTTTCTAGCAATTCCATCAATGGGGTGGTGTCATGATGACTTGTAAATCCTTGGCTCAATTGTGAATATTGCTTTCTTATGCAACATTGTATTTTTGAGAGACCCACCTCTCCAAGTGACCCCCATGACCAACCATGAAGCTGCTGTTGAGGAGAGGCCTTCCTGATGTCACTCAAGAGACATGGAGTCATCGGGTAGCCCTGGGTAAGCCTTTCAACCCTGTGAGCCTCTAAGTCGCTTCTGAAAATTTGGGATAATACTGACCTCAGGGGGTTCTTATGAAGGTCAAATAAAGTGGTATACAGACCCATTCTTACCATTTTCTAAGTAAAAAGGATTAAATGTCAGATGCATCTAAAAAATTTTTGTATATATACATATTTTTAATGGTACATATTGTGGTAACCTATGTTACCATTTTGGAATTCCTCCTTGAAATTTCTAGTTGTCAGAGGAAATATTCAAGCTCTGGACACAGAAATATCCAGCTGCTACGTGAATCATGATATTGTACCCTCACAGGCCTCTCACCCTAACAAGTAGGCATGCTTAAAAACATTTGAGGCCTCAGCACAAGATTGGAAGCTGGAAATCATAGGTATGCCCTTTCCCTCTGTAACAGTGTCTTCCTCATCTGTTCAAACTTACTTGCCCCACATCCCAACACAAACTTCTATTTCTGGTCAACATGGCCTTTTTGACTCTCCTTGTCATTAGCCTGGGACTGAACTCATGCTCTTTTTCCTGTCTATCCTTTCCAATTCTCCCCGTCCCTTAAGAATGAATTCAAGTTCTACTTCCTGTGTTACCACAGTCCACAAGAGTCCCCCTGTTTCTGATCTGGCAGTGTTCTGAGCTGCACGACAAAGCCCTTTCCATTCTACAAGGTCTCCATTTCTTCAGTTAGATTGTAAACTAAGTACTTCAGGAGCTGGAACTCTTACTTCTTTCATAGTTCCCTCTTCAGTATTCAGCAAAATGCTGGCATGCTGAATACATACTTCATGAACACTTGTTTAGTTACCGTCAGAATAGCGGAGCAGAAAACAGCCACGCTGACAATGGAGCACAGTGGTTAAGAGCACAGAGTGAAGAGCCGTATGGCTGAGTTCCAGCCCCAGCCGCCCCACGTTGTAGCTGTGTAATCTTGGGTATGTACTGTATTTTGCCATGTGTAATGTGCACTTTTTTTGCCCAAATTTTTGAGGGAAAAACAAGGATGTACATCGTATATGGGTAGTACTAATTTCCTATCTATATAAATGTTTTTAGTTCTTTTATTTATGCTTATGCATTAAAAGCGTAACTCTAGAAAACAATAACGATATCCATATGTTCAAAAATAAATGCTAAAATTCCTTTATAATATAAAAAACAAGTGTCTAAATATAAATAAATAAATAATTGAATTTGAAAATTAAAACGAAAGATCATTTTCCTGAAACGTGGGTGTGCATTATACACAGCAAAATATGGTAATTTATGTAGGTTCCCAGTGGCACAGTTTCCCCATTTTTAGAATGTGGAAAATTACAGCACCTACCTAGAGTTGTGAATGTTCTACATGAGTTCAGGTATTTTAAGAACACAGAAAAGTGCCTGACCTGTGGTAAAAAATTGTGCAAGTGCAGGTTATTATTATTCTGTTGTTGACATCGCCATCAGCGTTGTCACTCACTCTTCAAGTCTGAGCCTATGTATTCTGGATGGTGTGAGTAACTGAGAAGTGTAGGGGTTTCAACGAATAAAAATTAGTCATGGGTTTGAGGAGGGAGCACGGGGTCTGCTGGGTGAGGAAGTGGGTAGTGAGCACGGTGCGCCTACCTCGGCGGTGGCACTGGGAGGGAAAAGGGGCAGAGGGCTGAGGCCACAAGGCTCACTGACTGGGTTGGCAACGGCCTCAATTCCATTCTTGACTCAGGAATCTCTGGATAAGGACAACTACTTATTTCCGTAACTGTTTTAACACTATTAGCCAGATACTGAAATGTTAGAACACTTAAGAAAGAAAAACCAGGATCCTGCAATTGTACAAATGTATATAAATAAGAGTAAAAAAATAAGAGTTGGAAAGAAGTTGGCTTAGACGCAAATGAGCAAAGTTAAGGGAGGCCGTGCAAAGAACATCAGCTCCAAACTCCTAGAAGGACCTGTTAAGGACTTTTCCTTACCATTAAATGCAGATTTTTTTTTCCCCTTTTTATGGATTCCTGAGATAAGGATAATCAAATCTACAATAAAGGGAGAGTAGCACCACTATTTGTTAGACAAGTGTATAAACTTGATACAATTTTATTCTATCGTATTACTGAATTGACATTATTCTCCCATTTTAGAGAGCAAAAAGAAGGCTCAGAGAAGTATCTTGTTCAGCTAGTGCACATGGTGGAAACAGGAATAGGCAATGACCTTTGACCTTTAAACAAACTGACTCTATCCAGGCATCCACTGGGGCCGAATAGGAAGGCATCTGGCTTGGCTTCACTTTTGATGGGGGCAATTTGTGCCAAAGTCTGTAGTTACTCAGGGAAGCGGACAATCACTAACAAGAATATTCTAGATTTTAAAGAACTTGAGGCTGAAGGAAAAAAAAATGCGGTGAGAAGAATTTCTCTATGAGCAAAATTTTTTTCTGAAACTAAAAATTATAGTAGCCCAGAGACTTGCAAGAGAGATTGTTCTAACAGATATTTTGGGGAACAGATTTGAGGTTCATGAAGAGTTTCATATCACCATTTGGCTAGGGCAACTTTTCAAAACTTTTGCTGTTTTTAATGTAATTGCCAACTAAAAGTTATTTAATGCCGGAAGCTTCATGATTGCTCCAGGTGGAAGTATAGAAAATATTTTTGGAATGGGAAAGGCCACCTGACCACACATTCTTAACCCTGTCCTAGTACTTCTTGCCAAATCATTCAGCTTCTTTCTCTTCAGAAATTCATGAAGCCTTGGATTTGCTAATATGGGTAGTTTTATCTGCTCACTGGGCAGTTCATTTCAAACTACTAGCCTCAGCATGAAGTGACTCTGACTCGGGACAGGGATCATCGAACTCCAGTCAGCTGTCAGCTGCGCTTGCAAATAAAGTTTTATTGGAATGCTGCCACACCAGTTTCAGTATTTTCTATGGCTGCTTTAATGCTTCAGTGGCAAAGTCGAGTTGTTGAGACAGAGCTAGGATGACCTAAAAAGCCTGAAGTGTTTACTTTCTGGCCCTTTACAAGAAAAATTTGCTGTCCCTGACCTAGAACATGGAGGAATTTTCACTTGTGGTTTGTTTCAGCGCTTTCCTCATTTATGACAAAAATGTTAATTACTTTTTCGGAACTCTGCCATTTGCCTGGGCCATTTTCCTAGGAAGAAGTTAACTGTTCCGGGGGATCTATTGAGACCTCCTAGACATTCAGAGAATAGGCAGTGCCTGAATCAAAGCTCCACCTGTGCCGCCCGATTGACACCGATTGTCTCACGTCCACTGATGCTCTCTGTTACCAGATGAATGCTGGTCATTCTGTGCCCTTTGCATTCACTGACCCCTCTGCCCTTTTGCTGAAGCTTACGTATTCGCTGGGATGGGCCTTTTCTTTTCTGATTTGCTATTCTTATACTTTTCAGCTGGGAAAAACGTTTGTCATCCCTATTTCCTTTAATTCTATAACGGAAACAAGCCAAACCAAACTGAAACAGGTTTCTTCTTCCTTCCCTATCTGCCCTGCCTCCAGAATTTATATTATCTGCAAACTTGGAAACTGCATTTCATGTGCTTATGACTTATACATCTAGCATTATTCACAACTGTGGTGCTGAAATGGACCCTGGAGGCAGTTCCCATCTGATGCTCTCTTCCAGTCTGAGAAGTTTCCATCTGTGGATGCTCTGTTGCCCAAGCCTTCCAAACACTCCTTAATTCATCTCCCATTCAGCACCACTTTGGAACGTTGTCCAAAGCTTTCTGGAAAGTATAAGCATTTAAAACATACAGAGTTCTTTCCTACCCGATCTGAAATGATAGCAAAAATTGTCAGTAGAATATAAGCATCCTCTCCTATGGTCTGGACTTAGGCTGATAATTTTCCATCACACTGTGTTATCCTAGGTAACTTTCTATCTCAACTCTTGGAACAACTGCCTAGGTGTTCCTCAAAATAAGAATAAAGCTTGTTATTTTGTCATCTTCTGGAAGACAGTGTGATATATTGGCCCTATATCCACATAACAATGACACAGATACTGACAAATGAGTTTCCATTGTGAGCCTGGCATTTTACAGACATTTCTGTTCTTCATATCCTTGCTCATCTGCAGGGTGCGTATGATCATTTGAACTGGAATTTGAGCCTAAGTGGCTCTGATTCTGGCCTTACTCCCACTGTTGGCTGTCCTCTGTGCCAACTCATGTGCCATTAGGGCATTTCTCCTGACCAAGGGGGTGTTCAGAAATAATCAGCATGAATCTGGCAGACCCAGGTAGGAAGAAAACAGGAAAAGGCTTAGGGAGCACAAGGCAGAAACTTTTGGGAGGAACGTATAAATCTTCATTCAGCTTTCCTTCCCAATATGTAATTCAACATCTAGTGCCAATTTTGGGGAATCTGGCTTTTCTTTTCGCTAATGAAGTCAGAAGTGTCCTTACAAGTGTTGTTTTTAGAGCTGGATTCAGGTTTAGGATCACTGTACATAAAGGGTGGGGCACAAGTAGATTCACAGTTGTGAGTACGTGAGACACAGTTTATTCTAGCATTAATATTAATTATTGTGTTATGTTCCATATGAACAATTTTAAACCTGCTTTTGCCCTACCCTGTGTATTTGTCTGTTATGTGAGCCTCCTGGTATTAGAAGTGGGGAAGAGTTATTTCTTAGATTCTTTGGCTAGTGTTGTAGTCTGTCCAAATGCCAATTGGTGTTAGCTTTTGCCTGAGTCTTAACTAAAAATGTGGTAGAGAGGAGGATGTCCCAGTAAGTAAGTGCACAGTTGTTTACACAGTGTAACTGAAAAGCAGGAACAATTTGTTTCATCTTGCTTGTGGTCTCAGGTTGTAAACATGCACATGCTCACAACACACAGAGGCGCAGGCCATTAACACTATAAACATAAACAGTAAGAGACACAAACACAGATGTAACAATCATAACGTTTACTTAGTGCCTAGCAGTGTGCATCTTTATAGCTTGCTATATATATGTGAAGGTACAGCACCCAATAGAAGAAAAGGCTCTCCCTCAAACAGATGTGCCAAAATAAAAACAAAAGCCTCATAGATGGGAGCCAGCTGGCCAGAAGGTGGAATGTTAATTTATGCTGGTCTAGCTGACCCTGGTGGCTTCTTTTCAAATCAATGGCAAGTCCTTGTATTCAACTAAGGTTAAAATCAATAAAAAGAAATAGTCCTTAGAGCCAGGCTGCTTTGGGTTCAAATCCCAACTCCTCTGCCTATGAAGTGAATCTAGCATCTCTGTACTTTGATTTCTTTTTTTAAATTTAATCTTTATTGGATTATTTGTTCCATTAGCATTTAGTTCCCTTATAGCCCCCTCCCCACAGCAATCACCACATGCTTCAATTTCAACATTTGTAAAATTGGTGTAGTAACCTCAAAGGGTTTTTGTTAGAATACATGAACACCTGTAAAGCAATTAGAACAGTGCATAGCTCAAAGCAAGGGCTCGTTAAATGTTAGTGATGATTATAATAACTTCTCCATTGGCCTGAATGTGATGGAGAAAGGATGCCATCAGGTATTTACTCTCTGCACTTATTCACCCCAAATCAGTGCTTTTCAAATTGTACAGCTGTGAACCACGGATACTCAGAGTTTCCTGAAACTTCCCTAGTAGAGAACACTTGGGCCAGGCAGAACGGTTCTGCTGGGAGTGGGGGACTACTCTGGAACTCTCCCACAATTAGAAACTAGAAATCCAGATTAAGCAACACCATGCAAACTACATTCTCTGGCAATTAGGAAACCTCCCTCCTAATCACAGGATCCATCATTCGTCTGTTCCTTCATTCATCAGTGTACATATGTTGAGTGTCTATTATGTTCTTGGAATTGTAGATAAACTAAGACTTTCTTAAACTGTCCTTGAGGACAATGAACATAATGCAGATGATAACGTGGAAAAACATCCCGCTAATTGTAATACACAGTGCTAGGGCTGAGATAGAGCACAGGATACTATGTAGGTGGTGGAGGGGGTCATCTGACCCAGCTTCCTGTAAGGAAGGGTAGAATTAGGCAGACAAAGTGGGTCAGAAGTCCAGGCAAATTTGTAAACAGCAAGTAATTGGGTACTACTGAAGGGCAGAGCTCAGTGGGGCGAGGTGGGTGTATGGCAAGAGACGAAGTGAGAGAGACAGGGGGATGCCAGGTGTTCTGCATCATTCTAAGGCAGTTGGAGCTTATCCTTGTGTGAGGGCAAGCCATTAAAAGAATTTTAAGCCTGAGTGTCCCATGGATGGTTTTTCTAGAAAGAGGCTCTTACAGTAGCATATCAAATGATCTAGAGCAGGAATCAGTCAACTTTTTCTGTAACTGGACAGATAGTAAATGTTTTAGGCTTTGAGGGCTACCTATGGTGTTCTCTTTCGTATAGCCCTACTTTTGTTTGTTTTTAAAAATGTAAAACCCACGCTTTTAATAACCCTTAAGTAACCTGGGTTCAAGTCCCACCTGTAACACTATGTGTGAGACCTTGAGTAAAGTTGACCTAAGAGTGCTGAACTCAATTTCAATGGCTCTTTTAATAACTCTTTAAAAGCCATTCTGAAAAACCCTTTAAAAAATGCACAAGCCACTGGCTATAATTTGCCAACCCCTGGTCTAGAGAAGTCAAATACAGAATTAGGAGGCTGTTGCAGTCAACGAGAGCTGACACAGCGAAACCAAAATAGAGGCAGTGAGAACAGAGAAAAGTGAAGGGACGAAAGAGCCACAAAGCAGCTAGAAATGTCTAGAAATACGTTGGCTCAGGAAGCTGGCTGGATGGGGTTTACTTTGCTGAGATAGGGTTTTAGGAGTTTAGTTTTAGATATGTTGAGTTGACCTATTTGTGGAACACGTGGGTTGGGATGTCCAGTAGATAGTTTTGCATCTGAGTTAGAAGAGAGGCTCGGTACGGTGCTAGATACATGAGAATCATTGGCACATGGGGGAAAGTCTGGGCCACAGGAATTATTATTGTGTATAGAGGGAGACTACTAAGCAGGTAGATAAGAGTTGGGTAGAGGAAGAGAAATTCATAAAGGTGACTGAGAAAAAAATAACCAGAAAAGTAGGAAATAAACCAAGCGTGCGTAGTTTCTAAAGTGGCAAAAGCTTGTTTTTAGGAAAACGTGCTTAGCCTCTGTAGAATGCTGCTGACAGGCCAGATTAGACCAGGAATATTTTGAGAGACAACTTTCTTCTTTTTAACAAACAAGAAATAATGTTTTTTTGGGAGAGGGCAAGGAGCCTTTTTCCAAGAGAAATGTATGTTGCATGCTGCCTTAGACTACAGGGTGGGCAAACAGAAGCCAATTTTATTATAAACTGAGTGGAAATGTTAAGTAAGACTTTTAAAAATTCATAATTAACAACCTTGGCGCAGGGTACCTAAGATAGCTTTTTGTATGCGAAATATTTCTAGGGTAAAGTTGGCTGCTTTAAGGCTATAAATGCTTTAAACCACTCAGGCACCGTTAATGCACCAGGCCCATGAAGTGAGGCTAGAATACTTCTCTTCCAAGGGGCATCTACCAACTTTTTAAAAATAACTAATAGGAAGTGCATAATTCTACTCTTGAGTTTCACCTTCCTCCCTTTCTCTTTCTCAGCACTTCCTAAAGGTGGTCCTTGAATCTCAGGTCTCAGAATCACCTGTCATGCTTGTTAAAGTGTGAATGATGGGGCCCTGCTGTAGAAAGAATTCCTGGGGTAGGGTAGGATGCAGGAGTCATCATTTCTAAGAAGTTTCTGGTAATGTTGAATTTGGGAACCCCTCCCTTATCCACTTTTAAAAGTTTAAAGAGAAGGATTTTGCCCATTGGAGTTTAATACAAACTGAGGGCCCAAGTGCTTTTACTGTATACCAGCACTTGTATGTTTCTTAGTTTCTTGAAGGGCATTGACTTTGCCTTATTTATCATCTCACTGTCTGGTGCCTATCACTGTATCTAATAACACCCAGCAGATATTTGCGGAGTTAAAGGAATGACTGCAAAGGGCCCCTTACCAGCCTCGGCACCCCCCACCCCCGCCACTGCTTCCCCTCACACCCTTCTACCCTTGTCACAAAATAGCCAGTGTGAGCCTATAAGAAACGAGAATTAGGTTATTTTAGCTTCCTGTTAAATGTCCTCCAAAATGTCCCTGTGGTAGTCAGAATAAATCCTAAATCCTACCTTGACCTATCTTGCTGCTTAGGGAATCCATGAATACACTGCAAAGTCCTTCAGACCGATAGCCAGCTGGATTCAGGAAGATAGATTTGGGTACTAAACAGAAACAGACTAACTGAACTATAAACTGGGCATTTCAGCACTTCCCTGTTTGAAAACAAATGAACATTTCTGAACTGCTACTGAACACAGTAATGATGACAAGCAATGAAACCTGACACAAAAGAGGTCACAAACAGCCCATAGCAAAGCAGTCCCAGTGGCAGCTCCGTGCCTTGTGCATGCTCTGTGCAGATACATTCCCTTTTTTTTTTCTCAAAAAGTACTTGGGAAACTGTGTAGAAACTAAACTCCAGCCATATTTCTTATTGGTCATTTAAGTAAAATGGAAAAATGATGATGTCAAAGCTCAGAAATGAAAATCTGTTGTTTTTCCCTACCTCATGCCATTAACCTGCATTAAGAAGCTCTATCAAGGCCAGATCTAGAAAAAATCTTGACAGTGGAAAAAACTGTAAAGCTATTATATTTGTCCATGCCCCTCATGTGCTTTCCCTCCTAATGCTACTCCTGACTCTCACTCCCACCAGTGTCCCGGTGACTGAAGATGCAGAATTTGCCCCCTGCTCTCCTTGCCTAACACCTTCAGTACCTTTAAGACCTGGCTGCCATGTGTTTTTTTTTTTTCCTAGCAAGATACTGCTGACATTTTTTTTTTTATCTGAAAGCCTTTAGGGTTAGACTTTCAATGACCATTAAAGTGAAAATTAAAAGACAAAATAGTGTTTCTAAGTCACATTTCAAGAATTATTGGTATTCCTGAGATTACTAGGCCAAGAAATTGTTCATTGATCAAAGGAGTACTTGGAAAACACTCATACTATATTGTCTACCTGGAAAGTCACAACATGTTGGAATGCTTGAAGGGTTAAAAAAGGAAAAGCCAAAATAATTTTCAATTGGGGAATAGTGAAATGCATTTAAGAACAGTAACCAGCTGTTTAAAAAAGATGATATAAATTTCTACATACTCTTCTGAAATGTTTCTTAGACATGGTGCGTAAAATTAGATCAAATTTCTAAACATGAGTAACAGCCCATTTAAAAATCCAAATTTTGTATGTGTATGTTTTATAATATATGATACAATAAAATATATAAAAATTCCAAAAGGATGTATACCAAATTATTAAGAGTGACAGGCTCTGGGGCATAGGATTGGGGGTCTAAGGGAGACTTGCATTTTTACTTTATAGATTTAGGTATTATTTGAATTGTTTTATAGCCCCTTTATTACTTTTATAATTAAAAACAAGCACTATATTAAAAAATAGAAGTAAAATCCAGCAGTAAATACATCTGTTTAGCTTTAAGAGAGCACGTCCCAAACTCATGTGATCAATGAACCCGTTTTGTGGAACACTCAGAAACAACTTGAGCAACAAATTTTGAAGTTACTACACTCCAGGCTCTCCCCACTCCCTCTCAGCACGTGGGTTTTCACCTTCTGTGACCTTCTGCAAAGGAGTGAAGGGAGTAGTAGAAGGGACTTCAGAGGTGATCTGGGACACGCCCTGTGTTTCACTTTTGAAACACAGGGACTAAGGTCATGAAAAGAGAAGGGTCTTGGCAAGATCAGCTTGAAGCCCTCAGTCCTCATCTAACTCTTTCCACATCTTTCCTCTAGTTACCAGTGACTTAGATGGGCCATGACCCTTGGATTTCATTAAAAATTCTTAAATAAAAAAAAATTATTAAAAATTCTGCAGCACTCAAGTTAATTGTCAGGGCCTCTGAGTAAGCCCTGGCCTCAAAGTGCTCCCTGAAGTTCCAGGCACAGGAGAGGGGAGTCCGAAGGACTCCCTCCTTCCTAAAGATATGTTGTGTTCTACAGCTTTTTAGGAAGAAGTAGGTGCTTTTCAAAGGAAAGGATCCTGGCAGTAGCTGATAGAAATCAGCAAGGGTCTTGAGGAAACTTGGGATCTCTGGAGAAGTACAGATACATAGAAGTATTAAACGTACTCATTTGCTCAAACAGCATGGGCTTGAGTTGGGCAGAAATGGATTTGAATCTCACCTCTTAATTCTGCCTTTTGCTAACTATCTAATATTGTCAAGTTTCTTAACTCCAAGGGGCCTTGGTTTCCTCATCTCTGAAGTAGGGTTAAGAACTTATATGTCACACAGACATTAACTAAGATGATGACTGTGAAAGTTTCTAACCAATGGGGCACAGTGTATGTATCAATGGTGAGTCAAAAAATGTTAATCCCCATCTTTTCCCTCACATAGCCAATTACTATTCCCCTCAATCTTAATGGTAGCAAACCTGGACAATAAGCCCAGGGGATATGAATAAAATGGTATCTACACTTGAAAAACTGGCTTGCTGGTGGAGGACATGACATAATTTGGACATAACAGGGGCACTGATAGAGATGAGTTCCAGTGCGCCCCCACCTGAGCACCAGGGCGCCACTTTCAGCCAGCCCTCATTATCCTGGGGGCCTAACACTGGAGCTGCCTCTCGGTGTCCCACTGGCCTCAAGGGAATTTACTGCAACTTTAGCTTGACCCACAAGTTTTTATAAAGATTTCTGGAAATAGAGGACTTCCAGTCAAGATGGAGGCATAGGGAGATACATTTTACCACCTCACACAACCAAAAGGAGGACAACAACAAATTTAAAAACAAAAAACAACCAGAACTGCCAGAAAAATTGAACTATATGGAAGTCTGACAATCAAGGAATTAAAGAAGAAACGTTCATCCAGACTGGTAGGAGGGGTGGAGATAGGCAGCTGGGGCAGAGAGGACACATAGAAAGGCAATGAACGGGGTAGGTGAGGTGGCAGCTAGTGGACCCAGTGGTTTCACATTTGCATGTGGATGAACTGGGAGGAACAACAGGGGAGCAAGACAGACCACACAACCCAGCGTTCCAGTGAGGGAAAAGAAAGCCTCGAAACCTTTGGCTTTAAAAACCTATGGGGGTTTCAGCGGCTGGATAAAACTCCCAGCCTCACAGGAGAGCTTTCTGGAGAGACCCACAAGGTCCCAGAACATATACAAACCCAATCACCTGGGAATCAGCAACAGAAGGGCTCAATTTGCTTGTAGGTAGAGAGGGAAATGACTGAAAGCTGGGTGAGAGCTGAGCAAGCAGCATTATTCCCTCTCAAACCGCTCCTCCAGAGACAGCGTCACAACGCAGTAATGTGTTGCTCCGCCCTGGCAAATACCTAAGGCTCAGATATCTCACAACCTAACAGGAGCCCGAGACAAAGAAATATGGCCCAAACGAAAGAACAGATCAAAACTCCAGATAAAATAGAACTAAGCAGTGAAGAGATAACCAACCTCTAAGATACACAGTTCAAAACACTAGTAATCAGTATGCTCACAGAAATGGTTGAGTATGGTCACAAAATAGAGGAAGAAGTGAAGGCTATGCAAAGTGAAATAAAGAAAAATATACAGGGAACCAAGAGTGAAGGGTAGGAAACCAGGAATCAAATCAATGATTTGGAGAAGGAAGAAATAAATATTTGATCAGAACAGAATGAAGACACAAGAATTGAAAAAAATGAGGAGAGGCTTAGGAACCTTAAGGACAACTTTAAATGTCCCAACATCCAAATCATAGGGCTGCCAGAAGGAAAAGGGTTAAAGCAAGAAATTGAAAACATTTGAAAAAATAATGGAGAACTTCCCCAATCTGGTGAAGGAAATAGACTTCTAGGAGATCCAGGAAGCTCAGAGGGTCCCAAAGAAGTCGGACCCAAGGAAGCACACACCAAGGCACATCATAATTACATTACCCAAGATTAAAGATAAGGAGACAATCTTAAAAGGAGCAAGAGAAAAGGAGACAGTTACCTACAAAGGAGTTCCCATAAGACTATGAGCAGATTTCTCAAGAGGAACATTACGGGCAAGAAGTGGCTGGAAAGAAGTATTTAAGGTCATGAAAGGCAAGGACCTACATCCAAGATTACTCTATCAGGCAAAGCTATAATTGAGAATGGAAGGGCAGATAAAGTGCCTCTCAGAGAAGGTAAAACTAAGGAGTTCATCATCACCAAGCTCTTGTTACATGAAATGTTAAAGGGATTTACCTAAGAAAAAGATAAAAACTATGAACTATAAAATGACAACAAACTCACAAATATCAGCGACTGAACCTAAAAAAAGCCCAACCCAAACAAACTAAGCAAACAACTAGAACAGAAACAGAGTCACAGAAATGGAGATCACATGGAGGGTTATCAGTGGGAATGGGAGAGGGGAAAAAGGGGGAAGAGATACGGGGAATAAGAAGCATAATTGGTAGGCACAAAATAGACAGGGGAAGGTTAAGAATAGTATAGGAAATGGAGAAACCAAAGAACTTATATGTACAACCCATGGACATGAACTAAGGGGGGGGGGATGCTGGTGGGAGGGTGTTGCAGGGAGGAGGGGAATAAAGGGGAGAAATAAATGGGACAACTGTAATAGCATAATCAATAAAGTATACTTAAAATATTTCTGTAAAAAATTGCAGGGATCATAACAGTTAAGCTGATCAAGGAAAGAACGAGCTGGGGAGGACCCAGCTGCAAGCTGGTGAGGTTAGGTGCACAGGCTCTCGAGCCCTGCTGCCTGCATTCAGTCCTTGTCTCCCATGCTTCTGTGTGGATCCACCATCTACACCTCAGCTTCCTTATCAATGCTGTGGTAACAGTACTAGTACTTACTTCATAGGGCTTTTTATTTTTATTTATTTTTTTTGAGGATTAAATGTCTTTGAAACACTGAGCACAGTAGTCTGGTATATAGTAAGAGCACACAGCACACAGAAAAACACTTAGCATTGTTATGAAGGCTATTTGACCTGTAAGTACTAAGGCTGAGAGGCAATACGAACAAACTTAAGGCACAAAAGATGTGGTCAGGATGGACATCACTTCTGTTCACCAAATCACTGCTCTTTGGAATCATGTAAACTTGATATCAAATCCTAAGTCTGGCTCTTACAAACATGATCTTGGATGAATTGCTGAACCTTGATTTTCTATGCAAAACTGGAGGATAATGTATGTCAATCTTGTGGACTGTTAGAATAACAAATGCAGGTACATAGAAAGAAACCCTGGCATATTGCCTGGCACCATAAATCCTGGATTCTTTCTTTCTTTACCCAAAGCTAGCAAGCCAGAGAAGAGGGGTAGCCAAACAATAGTGTTTAGAAGTCTATTTAATGAAAAGATCATTCCATATGGATTCAGAGATAATAAGTTAAAATGAGGACTCTGGACTGAAGGACCTTAAAAGTTCCTCTCCCATCCATAGTCTATGATTCTTTGAGTAACTATTTTACTTTTGTCACATATCTTGGTTCTGTCACCTAATAAACATGATCTTTGGCCTGTTACTTGACTTTGTGTCCTCTTTTGTAAAGTGTGGATAAAAATTGTACCCACTTCTCAGGGCTTACTGTTAAAATTCAGTGAGACAGAGCACATAAAGTGCTTATACTTGCGTTGCAGGTAGTCACTACTCAATGTCAGCTAAAATTATTGCTGTCAGGGCCACGATAGAGATTAAAAGAGAAAATGTATGTAGAAAGCATGGCACAATGCCTGGCACATAGTGTTCAAAAATAATATTATTATTACTTCTAATACTGCTCTTGATTTTACGTCACCAGAGGCTATAGCTCAAGGAAACCAGTAAGTAATACATGTTGTCATCCCAGTAATGGCACATCAAAACAGAGACGCCAGGGGATATTAAGATAATTAATGACAGGTCTGACAGGGAATAAAAGCTTTCTGGAACAGCCTTGTCTAGCCCAGGCAGAGGACAGGCTCACCCACAAGCAGCAGCGAGTGCTGGCTGCACTCTCCCCAGGCTTGGGGACTACAAACATGGACACAATGTCTGGATGTATAATATTGGGTTGTCCAAAAAGTCTGTTTTTTCCATATGATGGCTCCGGTAGTGCTAAATTGTCTTTAATTATATTGGAAACAATTTTGTTAGATCATATTGTGACAGCTGTCATATCAGCATGCATTAAAAAAATTAGCGAATTTTTGTGTAGTCATTTTAATATTGAAGATGGAAGAAGATAAGCAACAATTTTGGCATATTATTCTTTGTTATTTTAAGACGGGTAAAAACACAACTGAAACACGAAAGAGATTTGTACAGTGTATGGAGAGAGTGCTGTGATTGATTGAAAATGTGAAAAGTGGTTGGTGAAATTTCTTGGTACTATTGACATTTTGGACAAATAATTCTTTGCTGTGGGGCTGTCTTATGCATTGGAAGGTGTTTAGCAGCACCCCTGGCCTCTACCCACTATAAGCCAATAGTGGGAGATAGCTGACATACTCAAAATATCCAAATAAAGTTATTGGTGAAGATGAAAAGTGTCTTATTTTATGGAAAAAAACATCATGGACTTTTTGGCCAATACAATAGTTCATCTCACAAAATGGTAATGCAATAATGCTTTGTCCCAAAACTCGCTTTCTGCTAAAAGTTCAAAGCTATGGAATGAGTATCTTCTTTGGGATCCTATGGGGATCAGGGTGGGTAGGCATTGTTGCTATTACCTTATAAAGGTGAGACTGTACAGTTTACAGAAATTAAAACCCTGTCTTTGCTTCAACACTCTATCATTGTGGACAGAGGGCTTGAAACCCAGGACACAATCCCTGAGCCCATGGCTCTAAGTCCTACCCCTGGAAACACCTTGGAAGAAGAGTGAATAAGGTGCCTTGGAAAGATGTGGCCCTTTGTCCCCTTCCTTTCCGAGACCAGGTAATTGCAAGGCTCACCTGTCACTGAACTGAACCTCTTCTCCATTCCTGGCCCAGCTGATGGTAGGTCGGGGGTTGCCTACGGCTTCACAGTGCAGAAGCACACTTAGTGTCCCACTGGCCAGGGCCACAGTCTGCCCAAGATGAGTGACCACTTCGGAGGCAGAGAGCTGCTGGGCAGCTGAGATCTTCCTCAAGATGGTGGGCTTGCGGTGTGGCCGGCGGGAGCTGCCCCCTGCCTCCCCAGAGGAGGAGGACCGGAGCATGCTGGTGAAGCTGGACACAGGTTTTCGAGGTGGGATGGCCACAGGGGGAATCCTCTGCTCAGGCGTCTTGAGGAGTGTGTCCTGGTGCTCGACCTGGCTGCGGAAAATCTCCTGGGCCAGCTGGGCCACCAGATGCTTGCTGTAGACATCCCGAATCTCCTCTGGCTGCTGGGAGAGGTTCCGGAGGATGTCGTCTAGGCGCTGCTGCTCAGTCACGATGGTGAAGGGCAGGTGCAGGAGGGCCTGCTCAGCATTCGGGTCCTCCTCTGAGGATGTGTTCCTTTCCGTAGAGTCCTGGACCTCCCACGAGGCCAGGAGCTCTCCAGGCCAGCCCCCCTGCTCTAGCAGCCGAGAGACAAGGTCGTCATAGTGGCTCCCCGGATCAGCAGCGAGGCCCCGCTTCTCAGCCTTGCTGCCATTAGAGAAGATTCCGTTCTGGTGTTTGTGGGTCTGTAGGGCTTCCTTGGGGTTGGCCTTCCTCACCCGGAGGGCCTCTTCATCATTCCTGAGGCTCGTGGGCCGGGTCACCAGCTTCTGGTTGCCTCCAATGAGCTTAATCACAAACTGCTCCCGGGCTGGTCCTGCCGAGCAGGTGTAGATGCCTGCATCAGAGGGCTTGAGGCGGTGGATCTTTAAGTAGCCAAAAGGGGCCACGGTGACGTGGGCAGAGCTGATCAGGTGCTGGCCATCTTTTTCCCAGGTGATGAGCGGCTTGCGGAAGCGCCGTGTGGGGCACCGGAGCACCACTGCGGTCTTGGGGAGCAGGTATGCGAATCCACCCACTACGAAGTGCAGCTTCCTCTGCCTGCGGGTCTGGATGTATACCTTCCTTGCGGCCTCAATGTGTGGGCTGTGCTTTGTGGATGGCCTCCCGGGCCCTGGAATGAAAGGGAAGATGGACGGACAAATGGAGAGAACAGAAAAATGAGAGTGAGATGCAGAGACAAGAAAGCAGGAAAAAAGGAGGGGGAAGAGAAGAGACGAAGGGGCAAGAGAGGAGGGGAAAGAGAGTGTTTCAGAGTTGATTTTTGGCTGAGGCCTTCATTGACCTCCTGTGTTTTCCTGGAGGAACTGGCTACCAGCTCTGGACCATCAAGCTGCCCCCACAATCCAAAATTGGAGAACAACCTGCTTTCACCCTACTGGCTCTTCCTGCCCCTAGACGCTGACATGCAGGATTGTAGATGGAAGGAGGTCCCCGGGGAAAGGTAGTTCCTTTCATTAAAAGGACATAAAAAATCAGCATCACAGAAAAGAAGCCAATGACAAAGGGAAGGAGGATGCCCCCCTTTCAAGGTTTATCCTTTGCACCCTGCAGAGCACCAGGGCCCTTGTTACACTGGGGAGGAGAGCCCAGAAGTGTTACAATTCTAGGGATTAAAATTAGAGAGAATAACTCTGTTCAGACTATTTTAAAACCCCAGAGTGGATAGCATTAGCCTTCATTAGTAATATTCTGCCTCCAGCTTCTAGATCTCCGTATGCCAGCAAATGAACTTTCTCTCCTTCTTGCAAACTGTTTCTCCAGGAGAGAAGAGAATTTCACCTGGTCACGTATAGTAATTAAAGTTCCTTTTCCATCTCCAGCTGAGCTCACCAGCCTGCTGCCCTCCAGGGTCCAACAATCTCCCACTGGCCTGGGTTCAGGGAAGGTTCCTGAGAGGCTACGCCTGCTTCCATGGGGTTTCACCTTCCCGTCCCCAAAGCTCTGAGGTACTCACTTGCACAGGTTGCCAGCATACATGGCCTGATTGACGAAGAGAATGGCAGGGGGGGACACAGGGAGGAATTGACAGCAGCCGAGACCCCGGTTTTCAGCACCTTCCTGCAAATGGCACTTCGCGTCTGGGTGCCCTCGCCGCAGGTCGTGGAACACTGATGGGAAGGAAAGGCCACAAGCATGTAATGCAGGACACTTTAGGCTAGTGGGCCTTTGGGTGAGTTCTCAGACTCACCAAAATATGAGAAAAGCTGTTTGAAAAATAAATAGCCACTTAGAGAGAGAAATATTCATTAGTTGACAATCTGGAAAGACATGTCTGTATTGTAGCCATATTCTACCTGAAAGTCTCCCGTAGATATTTTACCTGCTTTCACTTATATATATGGCCTAGACTTTAGAGTTCCAGAGCTAGAGGGTCCTGCATTCACATCTAGTTCAGTATTTCACTACTTGGCAAGCTACTTAAACTCTCTGAGGCCGTTTCCAGTTCTTGCGCTTACTCTGCAAGGTTGGGAATTGAGTGAGGTAATATATTTTAAATGTCACACACAGAAATGACACTCAATGTTAATTCCTTTTGCCTCTCTTCACAAATAAAATATTTTAATGTCAAGCAGCAGATAATTGTCATATATCTATATCATCTATGGTGGGGTGCTAGACACTACAGAAAAAGGATGTGCAAGATGGTTCATAATGTTAAGGAGCTGTCATCAAATGAAGGGGAAAATTCCAAATGCATTATTGAAATGAAAGAGTGTATTAGGGAAATAGAAGTCAAAACCACAAGATACCACTTTTTATTCCTCAGAATGGCCATAATAAAAAAGACAAATAATAATAAATGTTGATGAGGATGTGGAAAAATTAGAGCCTTCATACATTGCTGGTAGGAATGTAAACAGTAAAGCCCTCTCAAAAAACAGTTTAATAGTTTCTTAAAAAGTTAAATATAAATTTACCATGAGACCCATAAATTTCACTCCTAGGTAGCTACCCAAGAGAAATGAGAACATACATCCACACAAAGATGCGTACGTGAATATTCATAGCAGCGTACTCAGAACAGATAAAAAGGGAAACAACTCAAATGTCCATTACTGGGTAAGTGGATAATCAAAATGTGGTATATCTATACAATGCAGTATCATTCTGTTATAAAAAGGAATCTAGTTCTATGTTCTACAACATGAATAAAACTTGGAAACATTATTCTAAATGAAATTTAATAGCATTCAAATTATACCTCAGTGAAACTGTTTAAAGAGTTAAATAATAATAAAAATTTTCATAAACATACAAAACCAAGAGACAAGTGAAGTATTATAAAAGTAATACTAACAACTCTTGAATGACTAGGGATTTCCTACCTACGTCTTGAAAATGGGTGGAGTCTGGACGGGTGTAGAGAACCAGGAATAAGCATGGGAGTCAGGGAAACATCCAGCACAAAGGTAGAACAGTTCAGTGCAAAAGTCCAAGGCAGGGTTAGGGGGCAGAGCTAAACCTCTTTGAGCAGAAGGATCACATTGAGAGTATCAGGAGTTCAAGAGGTAGTTTGGGGCCAGACATTGGAGATTTCTAATTTTCAGACAGGAGGTTTGGAATTGGTCCATAAAGCAATGAGGAGCCATTGAAGGGAGGAGTGAAATGATGAAAGAGGTGTTTTGAGAAGGTTAATCTGGCAACAGTGTCTGGGAGGGACGGGAGTAGGAGATGGATGACCGGTAGGGCTGTCAGTGGCGGAGGCCGCCACAGTAGTCCAGGCTGGCGATGATAAAGGCCTGAACCAGGGTCATGGCAGTGTGCCATGCTAGCTTGAAAAATGACAGTAAAGACCAAAAAAAACCTTATCTTTTCAAGTATTATATGCTAGCCCATTGAAATAAATGATTCCATGCAAAGTTCTATGATATACACTACCGTGAAAGATATTTAAAATGCAAAAGATAGGGATGAGAGTCAAACCCACTGGTTTTGTTCCCTGATGGTCATAGATTCCAGATTCCACTCATCCCTCATTTTACGGTAGATGACAGCACTAAATCCAGGGATCAGGTGGGAGATAGGTAAAGGGCCTGGAAATTTTGAAAGCATGGTCATTTTAGTGCTGCTAAGTAGAAAAATAGAAAAATAGACCGCATGTCAAAAGACTCATTTATGATTTTGTTCAAGTCTGGATCTTTCCCTAGGCTCAATTTCCACATTTCTGAAATAGGGAAACAAAGCGAGAGCAGGGATCTTCAAACTGTGTTCCATTACTATGTTGAGAAAGTGAATGAGTGGCTTCTCGGGTGAGCTAGAGACCCAACCATTGGATATCTGGGACCCCCTCCCCACAGTTCAACCGAAACAGCTCTGATTTGATATGCTTTAGAATTTTGGCTTCATAGTAACAGGCCAACTTCAAAAAGAGTTCTGCGACTAATTTTTAAAAGAACAACTAGGCTATAGGACCTTCTAAGTGCCTCTTGCTTTAAAATTTACTGCTAGGACTTTAATTTCTTTTATTTTTGAGGGGGGGCAACTTTTCTAAATATATGACTTAAAAATATTAACTAGCCAACTCGTTCAGGAGATGGAAGGGTTTCTTTTCAATAAAAAAAGAGTAAGGTCTTTTGAGGGTCTTATTCTCAGAATAGAATCCAAAGGTAATTTTATTTGAAGTGTCTAAATCTTTGGCTTAACCCTGTCTCTGAGGGATTCTGTGCAGTAACCGTGAGATTGAGCCAGATAGTGGAGGATAAAAACCCTCATAGATCATCCAGGTCTTCCTTCCTCCAAGGGGTCTTGTGGGGCATGTGGAATGCATGTCTTATCTCAGCCGTGGGGCCCAGAGAAGGGCCGTTGAGATGACAGGGCCAACTGGGGCCTCTGTGAACACCTGCAGGGACACTTTTATACGATACCTGTGTGAGTTTCATCCCACTGAATCGGTGATTACTACTTCCTGTCATTCTCAACTCCTCCCCAATGTTTGGAATTTCCACTCATCAACCCAGATAACTCAGAACATAATAACATTCCTTGGGTAAGGACTGACTAATCCTAGTTCCCAAAATGTAACTTCCTTCTCCTAAAAAGACTGGCAAAGGCTGGGGAGGACTTCACCGTGGCCCAGGTTCTAGCCAGTTAAGTCTTCCTTTTATTACTTCTCTTCCTGACAATGAGCAGGGATGGAAGAGAATCATAGCAATAATTAGGGTTAACTTTTACTAGGCACAAAGCACTTTGTATGCATCATTTAATTTAAGCCTCCTGATAACCATAAAGATAGACAGGTTTATTATCTCCAAAAGGTCAAGTAACCAGCCCAAGGTTATATTAGAGACTTCATACATTGCTGGTAGGAATGTAAAATAGTGCAACCAGTAAGTACAAGAGCAGAGTCAGCATGAGAACCTAAGTTTGCCTGTCTGTCAGTCTCAACTCTTCACAGACATGACACTGTACTAGGGTCTGCTTTACTTTATGGGTCCCATATGCCCTCAGTTCAGCAGTGTCCTTTCCCGAGTACCTAACCACAAGTGTCCATCCTTCAAATCCGTAGGCCGAAAATAACTTTTTCTCAATTGTCTCATATGCTCAGAGATGACAAAGTCCAGGAACATGGGAAGACAATTATAATTACCCAAGCAGCATCTCACTCGTGGCAGACTGTCACCGATGGATGTGGGAACAATGCGTTTTGCAATATGCCCAGGGAGGAGGTCTTCATCTAGAGCCACTTACTTGGCAAATACATGAGGGCTCTCTCCCACGCCATTATATTTATTATGATTTTTTTCATATATAATGCCATACCTCAAATCAACATTCCATGGAAAAATTGTCACTACCATGTTCATGTGTACACACAAACATGCTTACACACACAGACACATTTGGATATACACATGCTCACTCTACACAATTTTTCTTTTATCCTGTTTCTGAAACATGAAATTTTATTGTTCTGAGACATTTGGGGTGAGATACCACCAGAAGGCAATTTTACTGCTAAATTATAAAATCCATGACAATGTAAGTTAACTCTCAATTGCAATGCCTTTAGCAGGCCCCATCTGGTAGAACTCTGTATGGGTTGATAAAATATGGCACAAGAATTCTGAGAATTTATGTTGATAGAGCCGGCATCTTAATTTTCAGAGGCAGCTTCCCCCTCTGTGGAAGCAAGTTTCCTGTGATGTATTTCAACCAGCAGCAGCTCCACTTCGTGAGCTCTACATCAAACAAAGAAGGCAGTAGAATCAGCAAAGCCAGTTCAAATGCTGCCATATGCAAAGCAGGGTCTTGAATCTGGTTTGACACATCACTTCAGGCCTAGTGATTTTGTTCTTGGCTAAATTGGCTTGTAAGGCAATAATTTGGGGCAAGGGGCTTGTCTGTGGAAGACATGCAGGCCTGTTGTAGGCAATTCAAAAAAGTGTAGGGGCTGAAAACTAACCAATAGAAGCCTGGTGTAAATGAATGAATTGGTGCTAGTGTTGGAACAGGACTTATTGAGACAAATAGATTAGTAGGGGGATATGTGCCTAGTTATGAGGCAATGGTGAACGCTGATGCAATCATCTTCCTAATTGCAAGGAAAGAGGGGAAATTAAGTTCTCTTGTTAGGAAGTTGGTGAGGATTTGAAGCCAGGAAGCTGACAATAAAGAGGCAAGATTTCCTTGGCCTTCTTTTCCTGATAAGCCATATTCCTTTTTGTCCAGTAACTTGGAAGAGAAGAACTTGAGAGTCTTGGCCCTTACTGAGTAGAGACTAGAAACATCTGGGAGTAGGAGTCTCTGGGAGGTCAAGAAGGCACACGTGGGATAGAGGGAGAAGAACCCTGTGTTCCGAGAAGAATCTTGGGCCCAGATAGCCTGAGTGAGGCTGGTTTTGCTCCATGAGGAACCTGTTTATAATTGCATGCTTCAGATTGCTGAATAAGGGCTGGCTGCTTAACTTCTGTCCCTGCAGTCTAGTTAAAAGTTAGTCATGTGGTATGGTATAAATGGTTACAAAAATACTGCTTCATCATGTTAGGAGACTTATTTCATTTTGTTCTCACCGTCTGTATGTATCCCTACAGGGTGCCATCTTTCCCTCTTTACTTATGCCTCTTTCATTAATACCTTCTGAGGACCATGCATACCTCTGTCCATTCAGAGAGAAACCATTCACTGGGACAGTCATCTTTCTTGCAGGCTTGCTGGGAGGCCAGTTTTGGGGCTGAACAGAAGGTCTCAGGAAGCTCCAGGAAGCTGCCATCAGCCATGCGCTGCTTGCAAAGAACCTCACGCTTCTGAACACCCCCTCCGCAGGTCCTGGAACACTGGGGGAAGGAAGGAAAGTCAATCCAACATAAGAGAGTGGTGTGTTTAAGTGCCAATTTTTATGTTCGCTTTGGCTGAATAAAGTGTAAAAGAAGGAAAAAAAAAAAACCCCAAACAAACCAAAAACAAACTCCAGAAAAAGAAAAAAAAAAAAACAACCCAGGAACCAGTGCAAAGGATTTTGCTTCCTCTTCTTGAAATAAATTTTGTAGTTAGACCTACTACACCCCCCACTCTTAATCTCAAGTATTTAACTAGAGTGTCCAGGATTTCAAGAGCATTTAAATCTTAGAAAGTTGCTTCTAAATGATGATTTGCAGCCACCCAAGACAACTGGTTTAAAAGGTTAGTATAATGGAGTGCTAAACATATTTACGATCCCATGAAAATAATCTGTGTTGCTTCCTGAATGAATAAGAGAGAGCTCCTGCCATCAGTGTAAATCTGGAGGAATTAATCTGTAGAGGGGGCAGCCCTTTCTAAGTGTAAATGCCCAATGCTACGACATTGTAGGGGCATTAAGTATGAGGCCTGGTTTTCTAAAGAACTCCTCTGGAACACTTTTCTTGCAAGATTTGTGATTTCTTAGGGCTGTGGGAACAAAAGCCATTGAAATTTGGGATACGAGGAAAAATAGCCATATTTCAGTGGTTTTCAGCAGGATCCCGAACACACTGTCTACTTGTAACTTAATAGTTATAATCCATTTGCATGAGGATGGAGAGAGGCCTCCAG
Organism: Pteronotus mesoamericanus; assembly: GCF_021234165.1. Classification (NCBI taxonomy): domain Eukaryota; kingdom Metazoa; phylum Chordata; class Mammalia; order Chiroptera; family Mormoopidae; genus Pteronotus; species Pteronotus mesoamericanus. The sequence continues at coordinate 33,089,917 of NW_026555245.1, read as the reverse complement.
CAGCACAGAGTGTTGGCTGTCATCCCAAGTATTTGCCCCCTCCATTACAGTGGCAAAGAGGCCTTCAGCTTTCAGCGGGGCACATGACTATAGTCCATGCCTATTTTTAGCCTATAAACCAGATTTGCCCACCTCCCTTGAAGGTAGAAATGGCCAGGTGACTAAGTTCTGCTCCTGCTGCAATAGTGGCCTCTTAGAATAGGGATGATTTAGACAAATAGATTAGTTGGGGGATATATCCTTAACTTATGAAGCAATGGTGAATGTTAATGCATTGTACTCAGAACTGCAAGGGATACTTGTAACTCCACCTGAGGTTAGGATGGTAATACAATGTCCCCAGAGTACAGTCAGAAGGCTGTTGTGGCCCAGCTGTCACCCCTTGCTCAATGGTCCCAAACTTGGATACATTTTTAAATCACCTCCGCTTTTTAAAAATAAAGTGCTGAGGTCTTACATTTAATCATTAAATCAGGAGCTCTGGGAGATGGGTCACATACATCAGTTTTTTAAATTAAAAAAAAACAACACAACTCTCTCAGGTAATTCTGAAAGCAGGATTGAGAACCATCTTTCAAAGAATGCCCCTCTACAGTGTCCAATGGGAATAAGATAAACATAGAGGAGGCATCCTGGGACTCAGAGAGGCCTCTGTGAGGACCACTGGCCATTTGGACCCCACTGGAATAAAAGTACCCTCTCTTTGCAGTTGTGAATGGCTTGAGGTCACAGAGCTACTGAATAACAAAGTTAGGTAAACTATGAACTTAGTCTTGTTAGGTCTTTTAAGTTTAGAGCCTTTCAAACCATTCAAGGCAATGGAGAACAACCTTCATTGGCATTTTTTAAATTTATGTTTCCTTTTTATTGAATTTCTTGGGGTGACACTGGTTAACAAAGTTATGCAGGTTTTAGGTGCACAATTCTGTAACACATCATCTGTACACTGTATTGTGTGCTCACCATCCCAACTCAAATCTCTGTCCATCACCATCCATTGCCCCATACTCTCTCACACCTCCCCCACTCCCCTTCTCCCTAACAAGCACTGCGCTATTGCCTGTGTCTATGAGTTATTTTCTCTCTCTCTTTTGTGTTCAATCGCTGCATCCCATTTACATTTTGAAATGAAGAAGATAGAGAGGGGATCTATAAAAATTTTTTGAAATGAAAATAACCTTATTGAGTCCCATAGGAAAAAAATGTATTTTCTTATGGCTGGATTCAACTACTTACTCACTGAATAAAGGAAGACCATGATGTGGAACCACCCTATGAGGTAGGTCTTGTCCCTTCTTCACAGATAAAGAAGCTGAGGCTAGACAGGTGAAGTTCCTCAATTAAGGTCCCATGTTGAGCATGTCCTCTGGGCTAGGCGGTGGACACAGCTCAAGAATAAGCCCACGCTTGGTTTCTGTTTTCTATGGTTGTAGGAACTGCTCTTTGCTTGCAATGGAGGATACTCTGACTGTTGCTTCACGCTGAGGGTCCTCAGTCTTGTAAGCCAGGTCTTGCCCAAACCCTCACTGGAGGGGCAGGGCTTTGAAATTCAATCCTAAGCCTCCAGTCTGTGATTGTCCCTGAACTGTAGGAGTCAGCCCATGATCTAGGTTGGGGGTCAACATTCTGTAATGCCTTATCTGCACTGTTGTGGCCCAGGATATGTGTTCTCCCTAGATACTTTGATTTCTGAGCTGAAAGTCTACATTTGAATGTAGCTTCTAGGCTGTGCTAAAGGCCAGGTGGGTGGGTAGACTACATGTGGGGGTCTACAGCTAATAGTTACTCATCACAGACGCAAACAGTTTCTTCCAAAGACTTGCCTAGCATGCCATTTAGCCTTAATTAAGGAAGAATCTATGGCTTTAAAGCCAATGCTTCAAGCTGGGAATGGCCCAGGCCTTTGGCTTCTCTAGTTCATTTTGATGATTCCCTGGACTTTTTATTTATCAGAGAAGCAAACTTTTATTTTAGTTTTTGTTTAGCAGTAATTTGATAAACTCTTAAAGGACCTTATCTTGAATGCATTTGTACCCACACTGTTCTGCCCAGTGCCTTCTGTGAATATAAACCCTCAATAAATATTTGTGAGATTGAATTGAAGTTGTGGGTTGGGGGAAATTTAAATTAGCAGCTAAGAACTCCATTTACTTAGAATAGCCCTTCTTGTTATTAAGGATAACTAAGGCTTTAAATTTGGCTTTATAGTCTCTTTCATGATTTCTGAAGTTCAGCCTTTTCTCATTTCTGTCAAATTCTCACTTCTAACCAACCAGTTATTCTATTATCAGATTCATTACAATCTTGTTCAGCCCATCTTCAGAACTCCTGTGTAACTAGACAACAAACCATGTGGATTACTGATTCCTAAGGATTTGTTAAACTTAGGGGTTGTGTTCTACACAATTCTTTTCATTCCATGAATTATTAAATTTCTTTCATGAGCTTAAAGTAATTTTGCTCAAATCATAGTTATCTGAAAGAGAAACTTATACTGATGAGTCAAAAAATTTAAATCTCAAGCTCTGATCTCTCCCCTATCCTGACTAAACATGTCCACTTACATGGAAATAGGCATCTTGACCTCAACATGTCTAAAATGGAAATTATGATTCTTCCCCTCCAACATCACCTCAAATCTGTTCCCTTCTCAGTCTTTCCTGCTCATTTAAAGTGCCATATTCAAGATGAAAACTTAGGAAAAGTTATTGATTTTTCTTTTTTCTCACCACCTCTACCCTGACACCCAATCCATGAGAAATACTTTCATATTTGCCTCTAAAATAATGAAGATTTTTCTACACTATAAATAATAAATTGGGATACCATCAACTCTTGCCTAGCCTACGAATAAGCTCTGTAAAGGGTCTTTCTGTTTCTAGTTTTTTCACTTAACTCCTCTCATGATATAGACAGAATACTCAATTTGAAGAGAGCTCCTGTCTCTTTCTGATGGTCTTCTGAAAACCCTACTGGCTGAACATAGCTAGAAGCCAGAAGGGATAGTCCATCTAGGTGAGCCGCCTGGACACAGGTGGAGAAGATAGAGAGGGGATCAAGAAAGATATTGAGCATATCATCTTATTTCCTACAGTAGCAAGAGTGGTGTTTTCAAAGCATAAATCATATATCATAATTCCCCTGCTTAAAAACCTCCAATGGCTTCCCCTAGTGATTAGAATCAAATTTTACTCCCCCAATTCTGCCCTGCAAAGCCCTACATATTCTGGTCCCTGCTCTGATGGAACTTTAAGACTAACACAAATCCTTCCAACTTCATTCACTCACTCCACAAAGTTATTAAATACCACTCATGAACCAAGCATGGCTCTAGGTTCTAGCAGTGAACAAGAAGCTTCACACACCCCTCCAATTTTGTCTCATACAACTCTTCTTCCTTGCTGTTGTTCTTGCTCCAATGCCAAGCTTGTTTTTCCTTCTGGGCCTTCACACAAACTTTTCTCTTTACTTGGACCATTCTTCCCTTACATCTCCATGTGGCTGAGAATTTCCAGTCATTCAGGTTCAACTCTATTCTCTCATGCTTGGAGACGCCATCCCTAAGCCCCTAGGTAGAGTAGCAGTCTCTATCCTGTTAACTTTATTTCATTTCATTTCATTTCATTTCATTTCATTTCATTTCATTTTCAAAACAGTTCTTTCAAGTAGCTTTCACCTCTTTCAGAAGTTTTAATCTTCTAGCTCTATGAAGGAAGCAATTTTGCTTCTCTTACAGCTCGTATTAATGTTTAAGGATTACATTCAAAACTTTTCCCCAGTATAATATTGTTACATCTTTAATAAGAGACCTTAGGATTAGATGACTTCATCTCTAGATTTTTTCATCCACATCAGTTCTCATTTCTTCTCTTTAAAGTTAATGATTTGTTTGTTTCCCAGTAAAGAAGTGGTCAGGATATGAGCTAAACCATAGAATGACATTTCATAACAGATGCTGGAGATATGTGATGTTTTGGAATGATCCATAAATATGTACACTCGAGTGAAAATGCAATTTATTTTTCTATGAGAGAAGTAATGACTGGTTCATAAAATCATTATCCCCAAAACCTCAAAATGACATCAAACCACTTTTCTTATAATCCTTTGATTATAACTCATAGTCGAATTCCCCATGGGTCCTATTGAGTTTGTTAGGCATAAAGAACATGCTCTTGAAGTTTCTGTTACCTGTGACTGACATTTTAGACACTTCGCCAGTGATGTCAGATTTGTACGAGTGCAGATCTCTTTAGTGCTTGATGGCTAAAATTTTCTTTTTCTGAATATCTTCTGAAGCACATGGGCTTCTATTCAATTTGAAGAAATGCTCCAAAAATAAACAGGTAGTTGAATAAAAACAACTCTCAAATTCAAGCTGTCAGTTAGAGCCTTTTAACAAATACGGCAATAAGGAAAGATTCAGGTTAATTTTCTCTTTCAAATTGAGGAAGTAGATGACGAAAATGATTGGTCTTATTTCAAGGGTAGAGATGTAATAAAACTGTGCTGTAGAGTGGGACCACTCACTTAAAATAACATAACTGAGTTATTGATTTGTGGATAGGACCTGATTTAAGGGACAGACCTTCAGATAATTGCATGCAACTCTGTACAAAAGTCTGTGACAATATGATGACAAAACAGCTGCCAGAAAGTAAAAAACAAAAACAAAAACAAAAACCAGTTTATATGAAGTTTGATCTACAGTAGTCCCCTTTTATCTGTCATTTCACTTTCCACAGATTTGGTTACTGACTGAAATGGCCTGAAAACATTAAAAGGAAAACTCCAGAAATAAACAATACATAAGTTTTAAATTGTCTGCTATTCTGAGCAGCATAATAAAACCTTGCACGTCTCACTCTGTCCTGCTTGGGGTGTAAATCATCCCTTTGTCCAGCATCTTCATGATGTATAAGCTCCCTGTCCATTAGTCACTTAGTGCATCTGGGCCATCAAATTCACTGTGGTGGAGTCACGGAGCTTGTGTTCAAGTAATCCTGACTTTACTTAATGCCAAAGAGGAACTGTAAAATGCTTCCTTTAAGGCAGAAAGTGGGACCAATACAATGAGATATTTTGAGAGAGAGAGAGAGACCCCACATTCACATAACTTTTCTTACAGTATATTGTTATAATTGTCCTGTTTTAATATTACTTATTGTTAATCTCTTAATGTGCCTAATTTATAAATTAAACATTATCATAGGTATGTGTGTATAGGAAAAAACATAGTATATATATGATGGGGGTCCCCCCGCCAAAAAAAAACCAGAATTATCTTCTGGATGGTGGGACTCTTGTAGTACAGGCATCTACAACTAGGTGAATGTTCTAGGGGGTCCATCTGTATCAGTGTACCAGCTGGCGTTGTGGTGAGAGGCTGCGTTTGGCTTCAGTGAATTCTTTTTGAAGACTTTCAATGTATTTGCCCATTTCATGATGGGTGATTTATGAGTGCACCTGCCCACACTGTGTTGGGTGTTCAGCAGTTTTTGGCCAAAAATGGCCTGACCCTGTACCCCACCCTCCCTAATCACTGGGTCTTTCCCTGAGTGACTCAAAGGGAAACATTTTACCAATAAGGAAGAGGTGACACAAAAAATGGCAGAAGCATTAAAAGGCATCAAAATCGATGAGTTTAAAAACTGTTCTGAGCAGTGGAAAAAAGTCTCAAAAGACATATTACATTAAATGGAGAGTACTTTGAAGGTGACTGAAGTTTGAACATATAAGAATAAACACACAATTTTTTATAAGTAAATTCCAGTTTTTGAGTCCACCCTCATAGAAGTCAGTGCTATCTGCAGTTTCAGGCATCTAATAGGGGTCTTGAAACCTATTCCCTGCTAATAAGGGGGCTATTATACACAGAAAGCTCTTAGGAAATCCTCAGAGCCCAGAAGACAGGGTTTAGACTCCTGGGAATGTCCCTCAGGGTCCCCATACTCGACCCTGCCCTGACTTCCCAGACTCATTCCCTGCTGACCTGCCATAGACCAGAGCTTTAGCTACAATGGGCAATTGGCCTGTTTCTGGGCGCACAGATGCCTTCTCTGCCAGGCCTTCACTCTGTGAGCAATGCCTTTCATTTCTCTGTCCATGAAGAAACTCCTAAGACATCCTTGAAGTCCTGCCTCAAACGTTTGCCTTCTCTAGAGCCTCTGCCTCAAGGCAAATAAGTCACCTCCCACCCACCAGGACCTGGAAGGGCACTGCATCTCTCCTGTAAGGACTAGTAGTTTGTGTCCTGCTATCTTCCTCTGCCTCCCTGCAGGCATGCAGGATTAGGTGTCTTTTGAAGAAAGGGAAGGTATTAATCTTTCTTTTCCCCAAGGTTTTGTATAACTTCTGCCAAAGAGCATTCACTTCATAAATGCTTGTTGAGTTGATGATTGGATGAATAAAAGAGCCCCAAATCCAGATGTTTAAAAGATGTAAAACAAACATCCAGCTGATGGGCTGAACATCCACCTTTTATCAAGCTGTTTTATCATTAGCCAGAAGCTGCTTCTAAGCAAGTCAGCGGTGGGTTTCGGCTGGGGGCAGCATGTGCTCCGCTGGGGGCCCTGACCCTCCCGGGTATGGCAGATGACCTTCGAGCTGAGTGAACGTTGTCGGGAATATTTGTCAGGGTTTCTTAAAAGCCTGTCTCATCTTTGCTCAGAAAGTTTCCCTGGTGTGTTTATACAGGGTGGGGACAAGTAGGCGTACACTTATGAGTACTCAAAACACGGAGTTTATTCTTGTTGTTAGTATTTAGTAATGATTGTATTATTTTCTATAAAAACAACTGTAAACCTACTTTTGCCCCACCCCATAGGGATAAAAAGGTGTTTTTTGATGTTTTTTAATTGTAGAAGATGAAATTTCAAATTAATAAAGGTGCCGAGGTGTGTGAGAACTTCCTGGACCTGCTGAGAGGGCCTGGTGAAGGTGGCAGCTCTGAAGTGAGAGGCGGACGGCAAAGAAAAAAATTTTTTAAAAGAAACAGCAAGAGAAATTTAATAAAAATAAATGAAAATGTTTGCCTTTATAAATCATTTCAAGTAATATTGTGTTATAAAAGGGTAGATCTCTAGTAAGGGGTATTATTTTTAAATATATGCCATAAATTGAATAAATAACAAAAATAGTATTTATATTGCTTATCCTAGCTGCCATACGTGTTTTATTATATAAGGTCATGGATTCATTAGTTTTATAAGAAAAGTAAAAAAATATACAATAAGGAGGACACTTAAAATTATGATTCCATACAAAAATACAATGGCTCAAGGGACTTGTATTTTTAAAGATTTTCCCATAATCATCACATTAATAAATTCTTCTTATTTTGACACTTTTGGTTTCATCTTGGTAGCTTAATTTACTGAAAGCCAAGTTCATTTCCTTGATACCTCCAATCATATTGCTGAGCCCAATACGAACTGACATTTACGTTCTGTTTCTAAGGTCAGCTTTGTGGTTTTAATATAATATGTTCTTGCTTATAGCTTCTAACTCATTTCATTCATTTTTTCATTCACTCATTCATTCTTTCATTAAACATTTTATTGGGTACTAGCTGCCAGGTACTCTATTAGGTGCTGGGAATTTAAGATGATTAATAAATGGTTACCAATGCTTCAGGTATTTGCAGTCCAGTTAGGAAGAAAAAAAATCACTATAAAATAAATCTTGATAGAAAAGTTGGGGAAGGCTCTACAGAGGAGGTTGCCAAGGGAGATAAGAAGTGCTAGCAGGGTGAGATTATGTGTCCACAGACCCAGGCTATGAAGGAAATGTCATGTTAAATAACTCTGAGGGGTCCTGAGAAGGCGGAGCATAGGCGTCATGAGGAGGGTAGTTGGGAAATGAGACTGAGAAGGCAGACAAGGGGCAGACTGTGAAGGGTCTTAGACATAATCTCAAGACCATGGGGCATCATTAAGAGTTTTAAAGCAGTGGGCAAATGATTCGATTTGTAGAAAATAACTCAGACAGCAAAGGCCAATGGGTTCCAAAGGCAACTATCCTTTGACATGTTAATAGTTGTACCATGGAGAAAAGCCTTCCAGGTCAAGTAAGTCTAAATAACACCACACACCTTACACCTGTTTGAGGGTTCTTAGCACATATTCATATTTTAAAGACTCAACAGAGGGCCTGTAGTCAGGAGCCATCGATACCAGGTTGGGAAACACTGGTTGAGAGGTAAGCTGAGATAACACAGGGAGACCACGTAAGAGGCTGTTTGTAACGGTTTGCTTAGTTGTGAGGACTAGGACCAACCCAGTAGGAGAAGGACTGGGAAAGAGGAGACTAGTTGGGGTGGGGAGGTATAGGAGGTAGAATCCACACATCTGGGGGTGACTGAGTGTGAAGGACAAACAAGACTGTGATGGCTCCAGTGTCCAGCTACAGAGCAAGCGGATGGCGCGGTCACCCAAACCACAGGATCTGTGAAGGGGATGGGTCTGCTGGGGAAGGCGGCAGGTAGGTATGTTATCAAGTGTGGTATTAGACCTTTGGAATTTTTGAGGTAACTGCAATATTGGAGACCAAGAATTTCAAAAGGCAGTTAGAGGCAGTGCTGGGTATGTAGCAGAAAGGGAAAGTGAGCCAAAACAAATTAGGGCCCAGACAGACAAAGAAAATGAGGATTGAATCTCAGTAAACAAAACTAAAAATGGAAATAGAGTTTCTAGCCCACCATTTTGTGGATTAGAATTTCCTCGATCATCTAACTTCTTAAACTTGGAAGTCCAAGGGCTGTACAGTGTATCTTCTGGGTTTAAAATTCTTGTTACTAGGTGAAGCATGGGGTTGCACAACCACTAAAATTCAGAACAATTATTACAAAATGCTTTCTGCTAATAAAAGCAAAAGTGCTACCTATGTGAAATTTGACTTCTGATCTCTGTTCTCCTTACATTTATTGTTAATTCTAAAGGTAGGATGAAGTGCCCACTTTCTTATGAAATATACTACTGAAAATGAGATAAATAATCTAAGAGATTTTTTTCTCTCTCTTGATACAGTGTTTTAAATAAACATGGTCTCTATCTTATGAGGGTTTGTATTTTAGTCACTGGAATATAACAAAAGTGATGACTAAAATGACTCTTTCTGCCAAAATTCAGTCCTCTAACCTAGACCAAAGTTATTCTTTCTCTGTGTGTGTTTAAATCTAGAAAATGAACGTATCAGTACTTAATCATTTATAATTGTCATTAAATTCTCTTTTTTCTTAAAATTACCAGCAGGGAATTTTCTCCCATGCATTTTTTATGCAGTTGAACTACAGGCATTTTGAATTGCTACCCTGATTTAAAAGGATGAGGTATATAGGGAAATGGCTGCATAACCACAGTTTGAAGCAAGGATGAAAATACAGGCTGTGATGAATATTTAATTCCCTGCACACATGTGTGCAGTATGTCTGTACAGTTGGGTACACATAATCCTGAACATAAGACATATGCAATATAGAGAAATAAATTACGCTTCAGAGTGAACTCTCTAATTCTTTCTGTTTAACTCACCTATCACCTTTCTCATTTCTCTTAAATTTTTTTAGAATAAAAATGAGTACAGAAAGACTGAGGCAGACAAAGTTAATAGACAATGATGAGGAATGTGATAGTAGAAGGCAGATTTTGAATCTCAAGCAATTGTGCTAGTAGAGATTGATGCTTTGTCAGCCCACAGTATAGCAAATTGTAGAGGCAAAGTAGTGACACCAAAGGTATCTATGAATTCATCCTTGAAACCTTTGAATATGTTACCTCACATGGTAAAAGGGACTTTGCAGATGTGATTAAGTTGAGCAGTTTGGTGGGGAGATGACCTGGATTATCCAGGTGGGCTTGATATAATCACAGTGAGCCTTATAAAAGGGAGGCAGGAGCATCAGAGATGATTCAAGAACAGAACAGAGTTTGAAGTGAAGCACTTTGAAGGGGCCAGAAGCCAAGGAAACAAGGACTTTCCAGAAACTGGAAAAGGCAGGGTAACCCCCTAGAGTCTCCAGAAGGAATACAGGCCTTCTAACAAACACCTGGATTTTACCCAAGTGAAACTGATTTCAGACTTGTGACCTCTAGAGCTGTTAAGGGAGTAAATTTGTGTTGTTTTAAGCCACTTTATGTGTGGTATTTTGTTACAGCAGCAATGGGAAACTAATACACAGATTAACTGCCCTGGATATAGACAAAAATACTGGATTTTATGTAAACTGCTAATTTTGGAACTGGTATCAGATTTCCTCACAATTTACTGCTTTAGAGCAAAGGGCAAACAGGTCTTGGCAAAGCTGCATTGAGTAGGGAAAAGAGAATGGCTTTTGAGGCATACAGGCCCCCTGTTTCATTTATTGGCTATGTGACTGAGGGAAAGCACAACCTCTCCAAGCCTTTCCTCACAGGGTTGCTGTGGGGATTATAAGAGAAAATGCCAGAGCAATAGAATATGTTCTACCACATAAAGTGTAAATTCAGCCTCTTAGTGCTTCAGGTTCCTCATAGGTAAAATGGGGATAATTGTAGTAACTATCCCATTAGGGATAGTGCTTGATACATAGTGAGTCCTGCTCTTATTAAAGAGAATAAGCTCCTAGAGTGAAGCAGGTGGCCAACAAATGAACTGGCAGTGTTGCCATGTACCTTTTCAGCACCACCCTGTACGCTTCCCATACCTGCACTGAGGGTTATGGGGTCTCACTGAAACTTGGTCTCTGAAGTCATTGACCTGATGGCCTAACTCAGAAGGCACAGGAAAACACCTGTCCAGGTAAGGTGGTAGATGATTGTTAAATGAGCAGCACTGACCATGAACAGCATATGACTTCAGTGTGGGAGGACAGTAAAGGAGTCCGTGCAGAAGAGACAGGATTCCTGCCCAGATTTGACAGACAAAGGGGAAAGGCACCCTGTGCGGGAGAAGCGAGAACGGAGACGGGCAGGGCCGACTGCAGGGGGATGAAGTCCTGACTAAGCCACTGGGCTTTATTATATGACCACAGAGAGCCACTGAAACAAATCCTAGTAGAAGATGGTTATGATCAAGGTGTGTTAGACTGACATTTGGCATATATAAAGTGGTTCCCAATTATGGTGCTGTGGCACACCAGTGTGATAGGGTCCCTTGTGAGGTGTATATAATGTTAATATATAGCCAACATCAAAGTTGATGATGATGATGATGATGATGATGATGTGTGTGTGTGTGTGTGTGTGTGTATTTAAAAAAATAGAGAAGATTCAGGAGACTAATGCACTAAATATGTGTTTCAAAAGAAAACCGAACAAGAAGTAACAAGATATTAAAGCTAAATTGATAAAGATAAATATTTACTGAATCCTTCAACAAGACCAGAGATAAAAACCAAGGGACTCAGTATTGAGTAATAGGCAGACTTGAAATTAAGAAGGCCTTCTAAAAACCAAATCTAGAATTAGATTTCTGCTTCATATTTGCCTAATTTTTTCTAAAATAAAATTTTAACATAAATACTTGGACTTTATGCTCGGCCCCTCCAGACCTGCAGAATGTGTAAATATTGGCTATTTGCCATATGTCAGGCAAATGCTCTACAAGGTCCAGAGAAGGTTGCATTCTTAGCAGGCAAATGATGATGAACGTTAATTATGCTTTTATTCCCCTTGAAAGAAAAGCATATTGCATCAAGCCAGTGTAGCCCAGGGTTCAAACAGCAAAGAGGGGGAGTTTCTGCCTACAAATGGGCAAAAGTCTACCATCTATGGGGTTATCAGGTCTTGAAATGAAGCATTTGATCTCCCATCCTTTTCTTTCACATGAAAAAAGACTGTAAACGGGGTGTTGAAGGATTAGAGACCTAAGCACTAGCCTCTGCTAGATCCAGGCAGCTAAATGGAAAAGACCCCGTGAGTGCACAGCAGGTCTCCTTGTCTCAATAGGATTGCCAGGAACACAAGGGCTCACCAGACAGATGGACTGATCAATAGCTGGTGTCCTAAGCACTTTCCTGAGGCAACAGCCAATTAGCCTGGAGACACATGTTACTCTTTACTTATTCCATGTAGCATAAACAATGACTTCCTTTCTTTTAATAAGTGGTAGTAATAGCTGGTTTTGCTTAAGAAAACTTAACCAAAGAAGCAGGCTTCTAGAAAATAATGTAAGAAAAACAGTCTATTGTTTCCACTAGGTTCAGAGAGATTCCTAGAAGTGACCAAGGATCCTTAAAATGGACCCAATGCACCAAATGTTTAACACGGCGTTCCCACCCCCCAGCTCCCCAGAGGATAGAATCTCTGGTCACTTTCACTTTCTGTGTTCTTTATTTCTTGTTATGTTTTAATATTTTCCGCAATTATTATGTATTGAGTATGAAATAAGATATTTTTAAAGATCCTAATAAAGTATAGTCAGTGGCACAGTGGATGAATTTTAAAGAGCTGTTTATAAGTTTCCTGATCTGAAAACTGTACTTATATAGGCATACCTTAGAGATATAGCAGATTTGCTTCCAGATCCCCACAATAAAGCAACTTGTAATCTTTTTGATGGTATAGGGTCTTGCCTTTAATTTGTTTAAAAGAGAAAAAGAAGAACAAAACCAAAACAAAAAGTGAAGAGCAATAAAACAAGGTTATACCTGTACCTGGCTTATCCCAAAGGCTTCTCCCTAGTGGAAGGAAATTGTAAGTTTTCAAAATAAATTCATGTCCTAAAAGACTCAAGGTATATGGAAAGTGGAAGAATAATTAAAGCTTTGGAAATCCACTTTTTAACAGGGAGATTGGACATGGTGTGGAGGTGGTGGTGGTAGCAAAAGACCAAAAAAGATCCTGCATATGGAAGTGCTCTAAAAACTTAAACAGCACCATAGGTTACCGCCATTATTCAGCAGCACGTGTGGCTAGTGCAAAGAGGCTGGCGTTCTACGCACTTTTACTGTTAGGTCAGTGTGACCTATAACCACATAACAAACATAGCAGTAAGATATAAAGTCAGAATTTTCAGGGCTTGTGGGGCAGTATTCTTGATTGATTTATTCATTTTGTCATTCAACTAAATATTCTATCCAGAACTTATTATGTGCTTAATGGCAAAACAAGCTAATAATATAGGGACTTAATAGTATCACCAGTGGAGGTTGATTTGAGCTGATTCTCCATCTTGTCTGAGGGTTGGCATGAGTTATTGGTGCAGTTTTAGGTCATGGATTCACTCCAGTTAAAGGTAAAAGTAAAAACACACTAGAAACCAGGAGATCTGGGTTCTGGACCAGACTTTACAATCTTGGGCAAGGCCATACCTAGGCCACAGTTACATCATCTGTAAAACAAAGGGGCTCATACAAAAGTTCCTGAGGGCCATTTGAGCCACAGTGGTGGCATAGTGGAAAGGATCACATAAACCCAGGTTGATGTTCAACCCTAAATTTGCTGGCTGTGAGAGCCTCACTTTCCTCAAACACAAAATGAAGATAATAAAATCTGCTTTTCACTGGATTTTTGTAAGGATTGCTGTGAGGATTCAATTAAGTATGTAATATATATATACATTTAAAAAAATCCTCACCCAAGGGTATGTTTATTGATTTTTTTTTGAGAGAGAGAAAGGCAGGGTGGGGGGCCAAGGGAGGAGGGTTAGAGAGAGAGAGAGAGAGAGATGTGACAGAGAAACATTGACTGGTTGCCTCTCGTATGCCCCATGACTGGAGATTAAACCCACAACCTAGGTATGTGCCCTTACCAGGAATCGAACCTGCAACCTTTTTTGGGTTATAGGATGACACTCCAATCAACTGACCCACATGGCCAGGCCTGTAATATATTTTTCTTTTTTCCTTTTAAAGATTTTATTTATTTATTTATAGACAGAAGGGAAAGGAAGGAGGAAGAAAGGGAGAGAAACGTCAATGTGTGGTTGCCTCTCACACGTCTCCTACTGGGGACCGTGGCTGCAACCCAAGCATGTGCCCTGACTGGGAATCGAACGAGCAACCCTTTGGTTCGCCGGCCGGTGTTCAATCCACTGAGCCACACCAGCCAGGGCTGCAATATATGTTTCTTAACAGAGTGCTGCTACATAGATGTTCAGAATATGTAATATCCTCTTCACATCCACAAACTATCACACAATAGCATGGAAATTATGAACTTAGCCATAGACATTTAAGCTCTAAAAGAAAATATATAGTCACTATTTGTTTCCAGTGCTAAATGGAAATATAAATAAAATAGAAAATGCTTTATATTTTAGTGTTTTGCTCACTCATTACTATTTCATTTTTTGAGCGCTTTGCTACATCACAACCCCAAGATGCACTGGGAGAAGGCAGGGGCTCTGGCACCTGATTGTGAAAAGCACAAAGGACGTGTGGAAATGGCAGCGCAAAGGAAGGGTATGGAAGTAGCTACACTACATCTTTTGGAGGTTACATGGTGTACCACAGTAGGAAAAACATGGTATGTAATGAAAACATATGGCATTGAATAAGATTGGGGGAGTTCTTAGAAGAGAAAATGAGCTAAACTTGAACATTGCTTTAAAGGGACAAAACTACTTAAAGGGAATGTCCCCTGTCCTGAATCACTGAGGCAAACACAACTCCCATACTGAGCAACCTCAGAACTCACCGGCTGCCATTGCGCAGGGTACCAGGCAGGGGGACAGTTGAAACGGTTACAAGCTTGCACTGTGACGGGCTTCTGCTGGCGACACAGATCATCAGCCAGGATCACTGTTTCATTCATCTCTCTGGAGCGTATTTGGGAGCAGAAGACATCTCTGGTCTGCAGGCCAACCCCACAGGTGAGACTGCATGGACTCCACTTGCCAATTTCCCATCTGGGAAGAGATCAGAGAAGAGGACACCCTGAGCGCCTGTGAAGAAAACATTTCCCATGATATGAAATGTTGTTAATGGAGAAAAAACACCTAACTGGGAATGTGGGAAGTTCCAGCACAAGACAAGCTAGGAATTCTATCCCAAGCTTCAAATTCATCCTTTCCTTTTATGCTTTAGCATTTATTTCAAACAAAGCAAAGAAGGTGACAAAATGGAACACCCAATTTTTGCCCACACAATCATCAAGAATGGTCACAATCATGTTTATTTTGATGGAACATAAACTTCATCAAAATAAAGAGGGTGTGCTTGGTAAGACACAGGTGGAACATGTAATGGCCTTGGGCACCATGTATTGAATAGTGGGTTTAGAAGAAGCCTTTCTGCTCATCTCTGCAGCCATATTCTTAGCAAGACTGAACAAAGTTGTGCTTGCTTTTCTTTGGCTTCAAAGTGAAAGGCCTTCGGCTCCAACTTCCTTCAAACTTCCATTATAGCACAGAAATATCTCTGTTCTATGTATAAATCTCATCACTGCCTGGGACTGGAGAACATAACAAAAGTGAAGGTTACTAAATAGATCAGTCTGCTTACGGAGTCTACTAAATAGAGCAGTCTCCATAAGTGGAGAGAACTGCTCATTATCTGGAAGTGGAAGTCAGATGAGTTGAGTGCATAAATTGGCCATTCTAAATGGCCAAGTCTCAAGGAGTACATTTATAGTGAGCTAAGGGCCCATAAAAACATTCCTACTGCATTTCCCTGTTGCTGCAGTCTCCTAAATGGGAATGATAAGGAAAAAGCTCAGTTGTTTGGGCTCTGAGTCAGAAGCATTCTTTAATGATCAGTTTTTGAAAGTTCTGTTTACAATGTGAGGCAGAAAGATTCTACAAATGAGACTTAGCCAAGAAAAGCATCACAAGTGGATCCTTCAGTAGCTAGGCCCCCTACCTTCCCTAGCCAGCCCTGAAAATTGGTTTAAATTCTTTTTTGTCAGACTGTAAAACTGAGTGTATACTCAATCTTTTCCTGTCACTCTGATACATAACTACCTTTTTAATTCCTATTTCTTCAAGCTCCTTCGATCTACCCTATGCTTAAGCTATATTTGTAGTGAACTACTCTGTTATTCTCAATTCATGTCCACCTCTGGTTTTCTATCTCTGTCTTTATTCAACTTGTTACTTCTAATTTGGAATAATTTTTGTCCTTTTTCTGTCCCTCAAAATTATTCCATTTCTATATAGCCAAATCTGATCTATATTTAAAGGGTTGTATTTATAATTGCAGCAGACATTGATCATTTTCTCAATTGTATTATAGTTATCCTGCCTGTTAAGAGCCCTATAGGAGGATGCATCTCTTAAAGGCAAGGTCTATGTCTGAGCCAGTTTTATATCTCTCACAGGGTTCCTCATAGCACCTAAAATAATAGTTAATGTACATGGTTAATTATTTCCTGATAAATTAGCACATGGAAGAGACCTACCATCATAGTGGGAGTTTTATACATGTTATGTCATCAGCTACTTCCATAACGACATGAGACAGGCTCTGCTGATTTTCATTACAGCTGGGCTGTCATGAATTAGTAAGTAGTGAATTAGTAAGTAGTGAATCCATGATTCAGACTTGGGTATGTCTGACTCCAAAGACTTTGTGCTTTCTGTCGTACCATGCTGTCTCCAGAAAATTCCTTGGAAACTGCCCTATCAACATTCAACGTATCGAAATTTTAAATCTATAGAAGAGGAGAAGCTGGGTTGAATACATTTCTTTTAGATCTTGTATGAGTTTCTATAAACTTATTTTTAAATGTTTAGCTTTGGTTAATCACAAACTTAAAATGTTGTGGGGTTATTGGTTTTAAAATACACCCATACATTCTTGATCACTCCTCCTGTCTAAAGATGGAGTCTTGAGCAACAGCTGAACTTAGTGGCTGACTTGTAATGAAAAGAATAAGGCAGAAGTTGGTGCTATGTGACTTCCAAGGCTAAATGATAAAGTGAATATAGTTGCCACTTGTCTCTCTCTCTTTGACTTCTCATTCTAGGGGAAGTTACTTTGACTGCTCGTCTGATAGCCATTAGGTCACATGGACAGTCCACCTGCAAAGGAACTGAGGCTGGTCACCAACAGTCAGCCCCATCTTTCCCATCACGTGAGTGGACTACCTCAAAAGCAGGTCTGCTGGACCTACTATGGCCTTCAGACGACTCCAACCTCATGAAACTGAGCCAGACCTCCTTTCTAAGCGGCCCCCAAATTTCTCACTCATTAAACTATGAGAGGTAATACATGTTTATTTTTGTTTTGAGCTACCAGGTTTTGGGGAAATTTGTTACACCAAAACAGGCAACTAGTACAAGGATATACTCTCCTTCCAAAATGTATATATGCTCACCAAAAGACATGTACAAAAATATCCAAAGTAGCACAATACATACTGCATCGGGGAATAGCCCCAATGTCCATCAACAATTAAGTGGATAAAACATTGTGATATATTTCTACAACACTATAAAACGATGAGAATAGGCTATAACAATAAGCCACACTGATGAATCTCACAAACATAAAATTGAGTAAAAAAAGCCACAAAGGCAAAAATTCTTACTGTGATTTCATTTATATAAAGCTCAACCCCCCAAACTCTGCTATGGTGTTAGAAGTCAGGATGGTAGTTCTCCTCGGTGGGCAGTAACTAGAAGAGAGGTATTGGGGGAAAGGCTTTTGAGATGAAACCTTGATCGGGACGCTGGATCTGGATTTGCTTTGTGAAAGGTCACCAAGCCATACACGTATGATTTGTGTACATTTCTCTACACTTGTTACATTTCAAAAGAGGGTGTTTTTTCCCCCACTTTCAAGTGGAATAGTGAATGTTGTGGATGGAAAACAAAATCCAACCACCATGCCCAATGCTATGACCCCTCTGCGTATGCCTATATAGTAAATGCTGTCCCAAGGTTAAAATGTGTCATATGAGAGACTCTACACTCTATTGTCCCCACCCTGCCCCATCTTTGAAGAACTCAGTCACTGCAACCTTGAAGCAGAGGCATTTTTCCAGCCATGAGGCCACTTCAACGCTCTTCAGAGAAACTTGCAAAACAGACATACCTGCCTACCCACAATAAAAGTACATTACATTCTCAAAGGAAGAAGTCAGCCAAAGCTATCTATGTATGAAACACTGCCGATTCTGGGTTGAAAGTATTTTTAAAAACATTTTATTTGCCTTTACAGTTTATATTTAATATTATTTTGTATTAGTTTCAGGTGTGAAGCATAGGGGTTAGAGAATCAGACATTTTACAGAGTGTTCCCCCTGACATTCCCAGTACCCACCTTGCACCATCACACTTGGGGTCGAAAGTACGTGAATGAACTTAGACAAAAAAGGGACAGCAGAGACTCTCCTCCTACTTTTCCCTGCATAAATGCTGCATATGTGAGCCTTGGGCTTCTCTGAAAATTGTGGCTATGGCTGTTTCTGAGGACTGGATTGCAGGCCAGGGGGAGCCAGCCTGGGTGGGCAAGATTGGGCACAGGTGGTAGCAGTGGGAAACTTACAGACCTCCCCTGGGATTCTGGGGCCTGGTTTCCACATAAGCCCAGTGCTGAGGAGGACAGGCTCTCTGGTCTGAGCTTCAGAGGGTGAGGGCATTAGTGTTTCTTCCCCAACCTTGCCTGGGTGACTTTTACTCATCTTTTCATCTTCATTGAAAATGCTACTTTCTCAGGGAGGAAGACTTCAGTAGGGGAAAATGCTCCTTTAATATAGGTTCCATGAATACTTTCCCATTTGGAAATTCTCAACACACCATTTTATTACTTTATTTTTCTTTATTTTTATTGTGTTAAGAACATTTAACACAAGATCTACCCTTCACAAAAATTTATTTTAATACAGTATTGTTGACTATAGATACAATGCTGTACAGCAGATCTCTAGAGACTATTCATCTTGTACAACTGACACTTTATGCCTGTTGATTAGTAACTCCCCATTTCCCCCTTCCCAAGTCCCTGACAACTACCACATCACTCTTTGAGCTCACGAATTTGACTGTTTTATTATAGACCTCCTGTAAGTAGAATCATGCCTTATTTGTTCTTCTGTAACTGGTTTGTTTCACTTAGAATAATGTCCTAAAGGTTTATGTTGTCCCATGTTGAACATCTGCTTTGTGTTTAAGGCTGAATAATATTCCATTGCATGTATATGCCGCATTTCTTTTATCCACTCATCTATCTATGGGAATTTAGGTTATTTCCACATCTTTCCTATTGTGAATAGTGAGTACTACAGTAAATATGAGAGTGCTCATATCTCTTTAAGGTCCTGACTTCAATTTTTTTTTGATAAATACCCAGAAGTAGAATTCCTAGAAAATATAGTAGCTCTATTTTTGATTTTATGAGGAATCACCTGAGAAACCATACTGTTTTTCATAATGGCTGCTCCATTTTGCATTCCTAAAAACTGTTTTGTGGGAATTTTTTGTTTTTGTTTTTTTGCTATAGAGTTGTAGGAATTCCTTATGTCTTTAGGGATTAGCACCTTATCAGACAGATGGTTTGCTTTTTCATTCTGTTGATTATTTCTTTGCTGTGCTCAATATATGGTAATCTGTATGCTGATGAGAGCATGGGGCTATGGCTATTCTGGTTCATCACTTGTCATGGGTTGACATATATCCCCTACTGGAGTCCTAACCCCAGTACTGCAGAGTGTGACATTATCTGGAAGAAGGGTCATTGCAGATGTAATCACTTAAGCTGAGGTCATACTAGAGTAGAGTGGGTCCTTAATCCAATATGACTGTTGTCCTCATAAGGTGGGAGGGAAACACCAGGGAGAATGCCAGGTAATGAGAGAGACAGAGGCTGCAGTGTTGCAACCGTAAGCCAAGGAATGTCAAGAATTGTCAGCGGACGTCGGAAGCTGGAAGAGGCAAGGAGGAATTCTTCCTCACAGGTTTCAGAGGGAGCATGGCCCTGTTGACACTTTGATTTTGAGCTTGATATTTGCCTCTGGGACTATACAGAATAAATTTCTGTTGTTGTAAACCACCCCATTTGTGGTACTTTGTTATAGAAGCCCCAGGAAACCAACACACCCCTGTAGCCTCAGTGCCTACCATGGTGCCTGGAACACAGCAGGTGCTTTGTAAGTATGAGGTGACTCAGACTGAGTGGAATCTCACTGAACTGTGTGGGTGCCTTTGGATTAGTCATTCAGCTGGTCAACCATCTTAAATTGAGTCCACTGCCACCACCAATTTCAAAGACCCAAAAGCTCTGAACACCACAAAGTTTTCTTCCGTGTGGTGTAAACTACTTGCTGACAATGCTGGACCTGAAGTGACATAATGCCTTTATAGGTCACGTCCCAATTGGTGTAAATATTTACACATTTTATTACAACAATATTAGTCTGTTGGATTATGGTATCCCCACTCCCCACCCATGAACTTACTAGGGGTGTTATACAATTTATGTGTCTTAGTAATCTAAACATATTCCTAAAATACCAAAGTCCTAAATTTCAAAACACATGTGCTACAGTGATTTTGGCTAAAGGATCATAGCTTTGTATAAGGAGGATGGTAAACACGATCACTATGGTTTCTTTTGGCCTCCAGGCTTCAGGTGTTTAGTTTTACAGTTGGGCCCTTGGCCAAAATGTTAGGGAGACTCTGGTTCCCTCAGAGTTCCCTTTCTATACTGCTTTGTTTCCTCTCAGCCCTTCTTCACATTCCTGTCCCTTTTGTCAAAACCTGCTTTCACGGAAAGCTCTGTGAGCTGACAGGTCAGAGCTGATGCTTTGTAGCTTCAGGCTGAATCCTAGCCAGGTCCTGATTGATTGACTCTTGATCCCCCGCAGGCTGTAGACAGAGGGTTTGCCCTCACCCGCCAGGGCCAGAATTAGTCTTTTTACACTCTGCCCAGCATCAGGTATACTTGAGTTGACCTGTCTTTAAAACTGGATTTTAGGTTTTAGCCTTGATTTCCCAGTTCCCTGATGGCGCTGGAGTTCTTCCCAAAGCCCAGCCTATTAGATTGTCACCCTGTCACTCTGTCTGGATCTGGCCAGCCCCTGGCGTTGGGCTTGGCAGAGGCCCTTAGCCATGAGCTCTATGTGCCATAATGTGACAGCAACCTAGCTGACATCACACAGTATTGCTAATAAAAATAGTAATCCTGACATTTCCACAAAGCTTACAATGAGCCAGATACTTTGCTAATTGCTTTATGTGCACTGCTTCTGTAATCCTCTTCATACCCCTGGGATACAGATACTAATAGTATTTGCATTTTAACAACAAGGAGCTGAGGCCTGGAGAAGTTAAATGATTAATTAGTCATGGCCCAGAATGCCTGCTGCCAACACTCACACAGATGTCAATTCCACTGGCATCACATCCAAGCCTACCAAGACTTGGATGCAGAGTTGCTGAGATCGGGGCTGCTCCCTATCACAGAGCCAGCACTGTGGATTTATAAGCCCCAGCTCTGCATCCCTGAGTTCCAGCAGAACTCAGGGCTCAGCTCACCCAAGGTGCGGGATACGTATTTGCATCAGCCCTGTGAAGAAGGTATTGTAAATCCCCTGTCCCCTTTCTCTTTTGTCCCACCCGAGGACACTTTTTTCATTGCTTTTAGAGAGACAGGAAGGGAGAGAAAGAAACATCGATATGAGAGAGAGACATTGATTGGTTGCCTACAGAGTGTGCCTGGATCAGGTATTGTAGGTGCCCACCCAGCAACAGAACCCACAACCTAGGTATATGCCCTGACTGGGAACTGAACTTGCAACCTTTCGGCTATGGGATGATACTCCAACCAACCGAGCCACACTGGCAAGGACAAATACCTCCATTTTACCGGGTGACATAACAGACGCTCTCAGAGGCCAATTAGCTTGTCCAAATCACACAACTAGTAAACAAGAGAATCACTATTTGAACTCAGGTGGTCTGGCTCTTACATGCCTAATTATATTATCTTGCTTCTTAGGGTCAGGATGATGAATACAGCATACAAAGTATATCTGAGATGCACATTCTAGGATCTCTGGTGCTTACAACTTCAGAAAATGACCAATGACAAAATGACAGATCTATTCCAACATAATAGAACATAATAGAAACAAACATACTGATGCCATCCAAGGTTACAAATACACTTGGAGTTATTTCAGTAAAGTAGCAGTGGTACTTGCCAGTCCAATGGGCAAAGGCAGAGTGTGGTTCCCCCCAAAGACAGGTTTGTTTTTTTCAAAGGTGGCCATCAGAGATAACATGGTCAATCAAGAACTCATGGTGGTTGGCGCTCTGTAGCAACTTGTGCTTGTATTAGCTACACACGAGGAGGAATTTTTGCCTTCCTTTGGCTGAGGGCTCATTATGGATTTGCCAAGGTTTTTCTCCCCTACTCTTTCAGAGAAGGTGATGGCTTGTTGTCTCTAGTAGATCATTGCTTGTTGCTGGTATGCCTGTAATTTCTAAAGGCAGATTCTTCCTGCTCCAAGCTATTATGCCCTAAGAACCTTCTCTTACTTTGGTTTTCGCAGCAAAGTAGGGCTTGTTTCTTTATTCAAAATTTTAAAACGAAGATTGTTTGGAGAGTAAAAATACCACTGTAAATTTCAGTAATTTGTTAGAAGCATGTTTTAAACACTCGTGTGTAATCCCCCAACTTGGCATTTTTGCCCACCATTTCTATCCCATGATTTTTTCAAGCCCCCCAAAGACATCTGTTTCCTTTAGAATGACTCTGAGGTCAGGAGGTAGACAGCAATTAGGCAACAATAAATCAGACACCATGGAGCACAGCCAGCTCTGGGAAGCCTGAGGCAGGGCATCTGGGACACTGCCTAGGATCCTGTCCCACTTCAAGGTGTTTGGATTATTCCTAGTAGCTCCCAATTTATCTCTACATCTCCCGGTTTCCAAGTTTACCCACAGCCTGGAGCTTGCGAAAATGCAAATCTGGTCACTTTACCTCCTCTGATTACAAACCCCCACTGGAGTCCAAGCTGAGTTTTCAGGATGGTGGGGGCCAGTATGCCCAGGTCCCAGCTTTGGTCCAGAGCTCCCATTGGGCTAAGGGGGCTCTGCATGGCTGCAGCTGGACTTTCTAATTTGCTTTTCCTCCCTTCTCTTTCCTCCCTCCTTCCCCTTTGTAGCACTAAACTGCAGCCTGAGCCTCGATGGGCAACGGTCCATGGACATGACAAGACTCAGCACAGGGCCAGGGTAGCTGGGAATCAAACATTCAGGGAGGATTAAACAAATATATGAAGAAGAATGAGAATCAGATTTCTTACTATCAGAAAGTGGAATTGGATTGGTACAAAATAGTGTGAACTTGTGTTTTCTTTTTTAAACTTTTCAATTACAATTGACATTCAATATTATTTTTTATTGGTTTCAGGTGTACAGTATAGTGGTTAGACATTTATATAATTTATGAAGTGATCCCCCTAAGAAGTCTAGAACCCACCTGGCACGATACATATTACTGACTATATTCCTTATGCTGTACTTTATATCCCCTTGACTGTTTTTCAGCTACCAATTTGTACTTCTTAATCCCGTCACCTTTTTCACACAGCTCCTCAACCCCCCACTAATTTGCCAACCATCAGTCTGTGCTTCTGTTTTTTCTTTAGATTCCACATATAAATGAAGTCAATTATTTGTCCTTTCCTGTCTGATTTATTAAACTTAGCATAATACCCTTTTTTTGTCTTTCTCTGATTGAGTTTTAGCATAATACCCTCTTTCTCTGTCTGATTTGTTTTATTTAGCATAATACCTTCTACGTCCATCCATGCTGTCACAAGTGGTAGGGTTTCATTCCTTTTTATGTCTGAGTAACATTTCGTTGTGTATATGTACCTCGTGTTCTTTATCAAATAGTCTATTAATGGACACTTAAGTAGCTTTAATATTTTATCTATTGTAAATAATGCTGCAATGAACATAGGGGTGCATATATCTTTTCAAATTAGTGTTTTGGATTCTTTTGAATGTATTTCCAGAGGTGGAATTGTTGGGTCATAAGGTAATTTTACTTTTTGAGGAACCTCCACACTGTTTTCCACAGTGGCTGCACCAGTCTGCATTTCTACCAACAGTGCACAGGCCTTTTCTTCACATCCTCACCAGCACTTGTTTGTTGATTTATTGATGATTGCCTTCCTGACAGGTGTAAGGTGATATCTCATTGTGGTTTTAATTTGCATTTTTCTGTGAACTCATGGTTTTTAATAGACAGACACCTAGATAGACATAGATATATCAACAGATATAAATGGGTGTATACAAATAATCATATATCTATACATGATTATTTCCTAGCTTTTCCTGCTGAGAGGCCTAGAAGGAATAGTACTAAGTATATCAAGTGCCCAGATCTTGAATTCTAAATACCATTCTCCACTGAGGAACCAGTTCTTGGAGAAATGGCTCTAGCAGGGGCTGGGAAAATGAAAAATGAGCCTGGAACATCTTGTGCCAAAAACCTAGGATATGCTGAAAGAATAATGAGGTGTGTGTCGAAAGGACACAAGGGCCAGTTTGAAGGGGTTCCCACTTGCCATATCTGGGACAATTTGATAGTGATGGATTTTAACTCTGAGATAAATAGAAATGCATAAATAAATAAGAACAGAAATCTCTACCCTGTAGTAGTAGCATGCCTGTTAATAACCTAGGAGGAATGATAGAATTTAGAAACTCACCATTTGTCAACCATAATAATAAAAATTGACTCAGGCAAGGATCATCAGTGACTATGAACACTGGGTCAAAGGTTGATGAGGAATAAGGTATTTACTTAGTTTCAGATTATCTCTCCATAAAATACTTATTTGTTACTATTAATAAGTGCTACATATGCAATAATTTTACAGTGGAAAACCTGGCTGACATCACCTTAACCAAGTAAGAAGAGCTAACATCATTAGTAATGAATAGAATACAATGTCATTCATTGCCTCCTGACATACTAAAAGAATGTATCAATAGTATACTTCTGTGGTATTTCCATTAAAAATTGAAAAATCATGAGGAAACATCAAGTAAACCCAAACTGAGTGACATTTTACAAAGTAACTGGCCTATTTTCTTCAAAACTATCCAGGATACGAAAGATAAAAAAAAGACTGCCAGATTGAAGGGGTCTAAAAAGAAATGACAACCAAATCTTGAACCTCCAAAAGACACTGTTGGGACAATTGGCAACATTTGAATAGAGTCTGTGGCTGAGATGCTGATTTAATGTCATCTCTTGATTTTGATGGTTAGACTGTGGTTATTTATGACGGCATCCTCGCACTTGGGTAATACACACTGAAGTGTCATGACGTAATGGTCTGTCTCCTGACGTTATTCTCAAAGGTCCCAAAATGTTAACAACTATGAACTGAGGGGATGGTATAAGGGAGCTCTGTGCATGATTTTTGCAATTATTTAAAAACTGAAATTATTTCAAAATAAAGGTTATGGAAAAACATCTGTTGGCTCCCAGTTACCCACAGGCCAAGGTTCAAATCCTTGGCTGGCCTGTAATGTGCTTCACAAAGAAGTTTGTATCTTTCTGGTTTAATCTCAGGTTGCCCCTATACTCAGCTTGGTTGAGTACTCAGCAGAAGAGTACCCTACTTCTCTGACTGGCAAACTCCTCTGCCTCTCAGGGTGGATCCTAAACATCCCCCTCCTCTCTGAGTGCTTTTCTGATCCCTCCCACCAGGCAGAGCTAGACCTTTCTCTCTGCAGCCTCTGTAGCACGCTACTGTCTCCTTCCTCCTGTGGACATTCTTTTCTTCCCTCAGGCTCACCTTCATTACACTGTCGTTACTTGTCTACTTGTCTGCATCTCTCATTAGACTCTGCACTCACAAGGGCAGCCAAGGCTCTGCCCTATTCATCTTCCTATCTCCAGCACCTGCTCCAGTGCCTGGAACATCACAGATGCTCTGGGTGGCACAGTGACATAATGTGGAAGACCTTGGGCTCTGGAACTAGATTATCTATGAATGAACTGTGTTCTGCCGCTCTGTGATCGCACAGTCTTGGGCAAGTTATTTAACAATTTATTTATATTTAAAGTGGGAATAATAGCAATACCCACTTCAAAGGGTTATGAGGTTCAAGTGAGAACATCTAGGTCAAGGGCTTAAGCACAGTGCCTGGCACAGATTAAGGGCTCTATAACACTAAGTAATATGAACTGTTCTTACGGGGTGCTCAGTAAATGTCTGTTAAATGCGTGGATGGTTGCTGTGAGGATTGAGATGAGATGAGAAGAGTGAGAAGTCTCCCGGGATTGAGTCAGACAAAGTAGCCATAGTTTATGGAGACTGGGGGAAAGAACCCCTGTGGCATGCTTGCATTAACTTACCATTTAAGCATTCACTGCTAAGTGCTGTGACAGATAGAGAACTAACCCATGAGTGCTGAGGATTAAAGAAGCAGGCAGTGTGGGGCTCATAATCACTTGCACTGATATTGACTACTTGCAGTGCACAAAGACTGTTTATCTATTATCTTTTTGATCCATTTGCTTTAAGCCTGCTTCCTTCACAGAGCATGTCAAACAGCAGAACGGCACTGAAACTAGGCCTAGTGGTACAGAATATCTTCTGTTTTCCCTCCCTCACCACGGTCCCCCCTTCTCTGTGACATCTCACAGTCATAGAGAAATACCCAGATGCCTGTTTACTTACAGGCAGCTTGGATTAATTAAAATGTCTAAATTCTGGCTCCTATTTTCTAATCACTACATCTTCTAGATGACAGTACGTTAAAATGACATAGAATTCTCATTGGCTATTATATTCAGATGTGAACATCCTGTTAGTAGGGTAGATGATATGTAAAATCATTTTTCCCATGAGGAGGTCAAGATTTTAGTTGAGTTGTCTAGGATTATAGGTGAAAATTTCTTATTAAAAATAGTTACAGGTTTTTTTCTCCTTGTGGTCAAGATTATAGAAGAAATCATTTAGATGATAAACGTGTCATCTGTTGTTTTTCTCCCTCTAACACCATTTTTTGGTTTTTATTCCATTTTTTTCCACTTTATCTTAATTGACTAGCATTCTCACACCAATGGTCTTCCAGTAAGTGAACTTCCTTCCTTTTCCAGGATCACCTTCCTCAAACAGAGTAAGCTTCTGCCAAGCTCAACTATTGTTGGCTTCCCAACATGACATTTCTTTTTTTCATGTCTGTGAATTTGCTTCCAACTTTTCCTGCCTGGAATGCTGTCCACGTCCCTACGTCAGGGTCTGTCTGATTCAAGCCCTTCTTCTTCTGTGAAGTTTTCCCTCACGTCCAACCTATATCAACTACATCTTCTTTGTTGTCCCATTGGATCTTGTTTGTATTCTACATTGCTGACCACATAGCTGTTCTAAACCAAGGTTAGAGTACCTTAGATATGAGAGAGAAACATTGATCAGTTGCCTTCCATATGTGCCCTGCCTGGGAATCGAACCCACAACCAGGGTATGTGCACTGACCTGGAATTGAATCTGCAATCTTTTTGGTATATGGGATGATGCTCCAACCAACTGATCTACTCTACCAGGAGGGGATCAAATTTTAAAAGGAAATTGGCATCCATGAAATCAGGCCATTAAAATCTCCATCTATTTGCTGATTTGTAGATGGTATTCCTCACAAACACTACAACAGAATTTCTACCTTTTATGGATTGAGAGTATCCGCCAGAATGATAATATTAACGTCCTAACAGTTCTGATTCTGTTATCCCCTGCAAGATAATTACTTTGCAGCCATGTAGACAACTTTTTCATTTACCTGTATATTTAGCCTCTCATATATGTATGTGTACCTACAACCATGCACTCACTTGTTGAAAATTTACTATGAACCAAGTATTATACTAAGTGCTGGGTACCCAGAGTTAAAAAAAAAATCCTGAGGGAGCTAAGATGGTGGAGGAGTGAATGGGAGTCACTCTGAACTCCTCCCAAGACCAAACTGGAATTGCGACTAAATTGTGGAGAAATCACCTGGAAAACAATGGAACGATAGAGGGAGAGGAACCTTGGAGCCACAGACAGACAGTGGATTCAACTCTCACACATTCCCAAAGGTTGAGAAGTGTGGTGGAGGCTCGAGAGGGAGGGCTGGACGCCCACAGGCACCAGCACCAGAGGGACATTGGAATGGCCAATTGGATCCTCCTGAGAAGAACAGGGTCTGAACCATAAACAGGGACCCCTAGACTACAGCAGCTGAAACCAGGAAGACAGACAAAACGCAACCCCGAAAAGCTTAGGGGCGTTCTCTGCCAGAGACAGGTGGCTGGGGATGCAAAGAGACATTTAAAGGGCCAACGCAAAAATTTGCAGTGGCAGCCACCCTCCTTGATCTCTGGACAGAGGCAGCAGCAGAGTGGGCTGGTGCCTGGGAAAAGACTGGTGAGGAAAACTTTGTGAAGAGAACTGAGATGGTGGCTGGCAGAGCCCCGGTGATAACGCACCTCCCACTCTGCAGCTACCATCTCGCTCAGGCATAAGGGAATCAATTAACCTACCTTCTGTGCGCTCTGCGCACAGCTTGTGCACATGTGAGCTGGGGGACTAAGTGCAGACAAGATGGAAGAAATAGAGGATCCCTGGCCAAAGGGGTCACACAGCTGCATTGAGAGCCTTGAGGAGAGACTGGAGACCGAGGCACTGGGGAAAGAACGGGAGGAGGAACCCGGGGAGTCCCGACTCCCTCCCCATTCCATAGTCTCCATTTTGAGGTGGGAGGAAGCGCAGCCAAAGAGGCAGAAGCAGGGTGCGGAGGAGCCAGACGGCCCACAATTACAACGCGGTCCACAGAAATAGTGTATCCCTGGCCCAAGGGGTCACAGAACTGCCCAGAGACCCCTGAGGAGAGACTGGAGACAAAAGTGTTGGGGAAAGAACGGGAGGAGGAACTGGGGAGTCCGGACTCCTTCTCCTTTCCCTAGTCTCCACTGTGTGGGAAGAGGCCACACCCCAAAAGAGCCAAAAGCTGAAGAGCACACAATAGAGAGCCCAAAACCACCCAGTGCAGGTGCGCACACTTGCGCCCAGGGGCCAACGAGGGTTGGTGAGCATGTGTGTGGACCGCGCGGGCTGGTGAGGGCTCTTGCAGGTTGGTGCCAACAGGGCCTGTGAGGGAGTGTGCAGATCAGTGAGGGCAGGCGTAAAAGGACCCCCACGGGCCCCCGAGTGCAGAGTGGTCCGCAGAAATAGTGGTTCCTGGGCAGAAGGGGTCAGAGAGCTGCCCAGAGTCCCTGGAGGAGAGACTGGAGACAGGATTAACCGGAGAGTCCTGGACCTGACTTCCTCCCATTTCCGTAGTCTCCATTTGGCGAGGGCAGGCAATGAACCCAAAGAGCCAAAAGCAGGAAAAGCACACAATAGAAGACCCTAAACTGACCAGTGCCAGGGTGCCCGCCGGCCTGGGGGGCCAGACGAGTACCCGAGGTTGCGAATAAGCCCCCTGGGCTGGGGATCCTGCCTGGCTGGGGAGCACACTCAAGGAGACAGCATGAGAGTGCAGAGCGATCCACAGAAATAGTGACTCCCTGGCGGAAGGGGTCACAGAGCTGCCCTAATCAGGAGTCAGACACAGACAGTAGACTCCTGAAAGGTCAAACAAATGACCCAAGGTCGTATAGGGTCAACAACTGACATCATCAGAGGTAGGCCAGAAAAGTAAAGAAAACAAACAAACAAACAAACAAACAAATAACTAAAAAGACCTGTTTACTACCATGGAAGTTTAACCCACAAAATCAGGAAATCTGGACGGATGAATTGAAGGAGAGGCAAAAATAAATAAATAAACAAACAAACAAACAAAAAAATTACTTAACAGACTCTCACAAAAATGGGAAGAAAATGAAGTTCCCCCCAAATGAGTGGAAAAAGGGAATCCCCACAGAGAGAGCTAAATGAAATAGAGGCACGGGAACTATCAGATATTGAGTTCAAAACAATGGCTCTAAGGAAGCTCAATGAGC
This sequence comes from Pteronotus mesoamericanus, assembly GCF_021234165.1. Taxonomy (NCBI): domain Eukaryota; kingdom Metazoa; phylum Chordata; class Mammalia; order Chiroptera; family Mormoopidae; genus Pteronotus; species Pteronotus mesoamericanus. The sequence goes on along the minus strand of NW_026555245.1, from coordinate 33,060,039 downwards.
TCAAAGACAACTTTGAGAAACTGCAGGGAAACTATCAGGATCTCACAGCAAACTATATCAACCTGAAAAAGGACATAGAAGCTATCAAGAAGACACAGGAGGATATGAAGAATACCATTTATGAATTGAAGAACACAGTAGAAGGAATCCAAAGCAGGCTGGATGAAGCCGAGGATCGAATCAGTGAGATGGAGGATAAGGTAGAAAAAAGGCTCCCAGAAAGAACAAGAAATGGAAAAATGGCTCAAAAAGAATGAAGAGGCATTTAGGGAAATGCAGGACAACCTGAAATGCAATAATATTCGCATAATAGGGACACCAGAAGGAGAAGAAGAGGAGCAAGGGAGAGAGAACCTCCTCGAAAAAGTAATGATGGAAAATTTCCCTAATTTGAGGAGAGAAAGGGTCTCAGGGATCCAGGAGGCACAGAGGACCCCACTCAAGAAGGACCCAAGGAGGTCCACTCCAAAACACATCATCATTAAAATGGCAACTATCAAAGACAAAGAGAGAATCCTCAAAGCAGCAAAGGAGAAGGAGGAAGTAACATACAAGGGGGCCCCGATAGGCCTAGGAGCTGACTTCTCAACAGAAACACTACAAGCCAGAAGCGAATGGCAACAAATATTCCAAGTCATGAAAAGCAAGGGCCTACAGCCAAGGCTGCTCTACCCAGCAAGGCTCTCAATTAAAATAGAAGGGGAAATATGGAGTTTCCCAGACAAGAGAAGGCTAAAAGAATACTTCTCTACCAAGCCAGCACTACAAGATATGCTCAAGGGACTGGTTTAAGAAGATGAAGGAAAAGAGTGAGAAAGAGAAAACCACAGGTACAAAGACAAAAAGTGAATAAGTTTCTATCAGTAATAACTCTCAATGTAAATGGACTAAATGCCCCAATCAAAAGATACAGGATAGCTGAATGGATAAGAAAACATGACCCACACATATGCTGCCTATAGGAGACCCACCTCAGAGCCAAAGGCCTACACAGATTGAAAGTAAAGGGATGGAAAAAAATATTCCAAGCAAATGGGCAAGAGAAGAAAGTAGGGGTTCCCATACTTGTATAAGACAAAGTAGATTTCAAAACAAAGGTCATAAAAAGAGACCCAGGAGGGCACTTTATAATACTTAAAGGAAGAATCTATCATGAAGACATAAACATTGTAAACTTATATGCTCCCAATATAGGAGCCCCCACGTATATAAGGAAATTGTTGGATGACTTCAAAAAAGATATAGACAGCAACACACTGATAGTAGGGGATTTCAACACCCCACTGTCAAAAATGGACAGATCTTCCAAACAAAACATCAGTAAGGATATTGTGGAGCTGAATGACGCTCTGAATCATATGGATTTAACTGACATATATAGAACCTTACATCCCAAAGAAGAAAAATACACATTCTTTTCAAATGCTCATGGCAGTTTTTCAAAGATAGACCACATGATAGGACACAAAGCAAGCCTCAGCAAATTCAGGAAAATCGAAATAATACCAAACTTCTTCTTGGACCACAAGGGCTTGAAACTGGAAATCAACCTCAACGAGAAACTTCAACAACTTGCAAACTCATGGAGACTGAACAGTAGACTACTAAACAATGAATGGGTCAATCATGAGATAAGAGAAGAAATCAAAAAATTTCTGGAAACAAATGAAAATGAACACACAACAGTCCAAAACCTATGGGAAAAAAAAAAAAAAAAAAAAAAAAAAAAAAAAAAAAAAAAAGAGAGGGAAGAAAAAGAAAAGAACAAAAAAAAGAAAAAAAGAAAAAAAGGGCAAAAAAAGAGAGGGGGAGTGGGGGAGGCAGGGGGGGGGGTTTCACTAAAAAAAAAAAAAAAAAAACCTCAAAAAAAAAAACTCCCCAAAAAAAAAGAAAGGGACCAAAAAAAAAAAAAAAAAAAAAAAAGAGGGGAAATAAAAAATATACCACAAAAACAAAGGGTGCAGAAAATACAATGAACATAATATGCAAAGAGTATCTTCAGTATTTCGGCCGGATTTCACAGGAGAATTTTACAAAACATTTAAGGAAGAGCTAACCCCTGTCCTTCTCAGACTATTCCAAAAAACCCAAGAGGAGGGAAAACTCCCAGACTCTTTTTATGAGGACAGCATCACCCTAATCCCAAAACCAGATAAAGACCCTACAAAGAAAGAGAACTACAGGTCAATTTCGCTGCTGACCATAGATGCTAAAATTCTCAACAAAATATTGGCAAACCGCATCCAGCAATACATTAATAAGATTATCCACCAAAATCAAGTGGGATTCATCCCAGGGAGGCAGGGATGGTTCAATATACGCAAGTCAATAAACGTAATACATCACATAAATAAAAGAAAGGACAAAACCACATGATCATCTCGATAGACGCAGAAAAAGCATTCAATAAGGTCCAGCACCCATTTATGATCAAAGCACTCAGCAAAATGGGAATAAATGGGGCATTCCTCAACGTAATAAAGCCCATATATGAAACACCTACAGCCAACATCATACTCAACGGCAAAAACTGAAAGCTTTCCCACTAATATCGGGAACACAACAAGGATGTCCGCTTTCACCACTTCTTTTCAACATTGTATTGGAAGTCCGAGCCACAGCGGTCAGACAAGAAAAAGAAATAAAAGGCATCCAAATAGGAAAGGAGGAAGTAAAGCTCTCATTGTTTGCAGATGACATGATAATGTACATAGAAAGCCCTGTAGACTCTACCAAGAAACTCCTCAACCTAATAGGTGAATTTGGCAAAACAGCAGGATACATAGTCAATACTCAGAAATCAAAGGCATTTTTGTACACCAGCAATGAAATAGAAGAAGAAGAAATCAGAAAAAAAGATACCATTCGATATAGCAACAAGAAAAATAAAGTACCTAGGAATAAATTTAACCAAAGAGGTAAAAGACCTGTATGCAGATAACTATACAACATTGAAGAATGAAATTAAGGAAGACACAACTAAATGGAAGCATATACCGTGCTCATGGATTGGACGAATTAATAGCATCAAAATGTCCATACTACCCAAAGCAATTTATAGATTCAATGCGATCCTTATTAAGATACCAATGACATATTTCACAGAAATAGAACAGACATTTCAAAAATTTATATGGAACCATAAATGACCCCGAATAGCCACAGCAATTTTGAGAAGGAAACACAAAGTAGGAGGGATCACAATACCGGACATCAAACTCTACTACAAAGCCACTATACTCAAAACAATCTGGTACTGGCACAAGAACAGACCCATAGACCAGTGGAACAGAATAGAAAGCCCAGAAATAAGCCCAGGTCTCTATGGGCAACTAATATTTGACAAAGGGGGCAGAAGCATAAAATGGAGCAATAACAGCCTCTTCAACAAATGGTGTTGGGAGAGCTGGACGGCTACATGCAAAAAATTGAAATTGGATCATCAGCTGACGCCATACACAAAAATAAACTCAAGATGGATAAAAGACTTAAATATAAGTCGCAACACCATCAAAGTCCTTGAGGAGAACATTGGCAGGAAACTCTCAGATATCCCACGCAGCAATTTTTTCACCGATATGTCTCCTAAAGCAAGGGACATAAAGGAAAGAATAGGCAAGTGGGACCTCATCAAAATAAGAAGCTTCTGCATGGCTAAAAAAAATCAGCAAAATGAAAAGGGAGCCAACCGTTTGGGAAAATATATTTGCTAATGATACATCAGATAGAGGTTTGATCTCCAAGATATGTAAAGAACTCACTCGACTCCACTCCAAGAAGACAAACGATCCAATCAAAAAATGGGCAAAGGACCTGGGCAGACGTTTTTCCAAGGAGGAGATACAGAGGGTCCAGAGACATTTGAAAGGATGCTCGGCATCACTAGCCATCAGAGAAATGCAGATCAAGACCACAATGAGGTACCACCTCACACCGGGCAGAATGGCCATCATAAACAGATCCACAAACAACAGGTGCTGGCGAGGCTGTGGAGAAAAGGGAACCCTAGTACACTGCTGGTGGGAATGCAGACTGGTGCAGCCATTGTGGAAAGCAGTGTGGAATTTCCTCAAAAAGCTGAAAATGGAACTGCCTTTTGATCCAGTGATTCCCCTGCTGGGACTATATCCTACGAATTCCAAAATGCCAATTCAAAAGAACCTATGCACTCCAATGTTCATAGCAGCACAATTTACAATAGCCAAGTGTTGGAAGCAACCTAAATGCCCATCAGTAGATGATTGGATCAGAAAACTATGGTACTTTTACACAATGGAATACTACGCAGCAGAAAGAAAAAGAGAACTAGTAAACTTCGCGACAGCATGGATGGATCTCGATAGCATTATGCTAAGTGAAATAAGCCAGAGGGCGAAAGACATATACCATATGATCTCACCTATAAGCGGAACCTAACCAACAATACAAAGATGCAAGGGAAATAAGACCAGCAACACTGAAAGGAAAAGAAATGAACAGAGACAGGAGGGATGGAGGGAGGGGGGGACAGGGGAAAAGGAAGGGAATGGGAGGGTGGGGGAACGTGTAGCAAGGTCTCATGGACAAAACCAAAGGGGAAAGATTTAGGGAGGGAAGGGGGGAGGGGGCAGGTGAAGGTGGTGGGGGGAAGGCGGAGACAAATATATTTGAAAAAATAAAGAAAATAAATAAAAAAAAAGTCCTTGATTGTAAGAGCCTTCAGGGACAACTACAATATACTGTAATAAGTGCCATTCATTTATTTATTCATTCAGCTAGTGTTTATTGAGCACTTTTGTGGCCAGGCTCTCGGTGAAGGAGGAACAGAGTAGTTAATGAGACAGACATGAACCCCATTCCCATGGGGCTCACAGTTTAGTCTATGGGACAGATAAACACGACGTGTTTGGGAAGCATAAAATCATAGACTCCAAGTCAAGAGGAAGGAGATACAGTCATGGAAGGCTTTCTGGAGTTGGTAATGTCGGAGTTGAGACTTGAAGGGTGACTAAGAGGTGGCCAGGCAAAGGAAGAAGTAAAGAGAAGGTATCAGGCTAAGTGAGGTATAATAAAGCATGAGGTGTTGGGGAATTGTAATTTACCTATTTCCATGCTTGAGGCTGGAAAGAATATTGAGTAGAAAGCTTAGTAAGACCTTGGAAAATTCTGGTTCTCATTCCTCTGTTTTGTTTTTGTTTTTTAATGTAATTATGGTGGGTAAGGGAGCCTTGGGAACAAAGGCATGGTAGGCAGTCAAAGCCCTAATCACAAACGTGATTTATGCTTAGTACAATTCAAACTCAGCCCCTAGGACACCTCATCAGGTGAGGGATGAATACTCAGCATGTTCCTGTTCTGTCCATCCCAAAGGGTGCTGGGCTTTGGTGAGAATTCCAATAGGTCTGTGGCAAAAGGAGACACATGCTTCAAGCAGGTCTTTCACCATGTTTAATCAGATCATACATTCAATCCAGGTCTGGCCTGGAGGAGCAAAACAAACGATAGAGCTGTTTCTCTTGGAAAGAAAGCTCTATCTCAGTCTCCAGAGTTTGGTATGTGGAGTCAGGACAGGAAGCAGCTAGCTATTGATGCAGGGTGTGATTAATCCATCAGTGCCGGGGACATGCGTGCACACACGCGCACGCGCGCGCCTGGTCTTCCCAGGTCAGGAGTCTTTATTGGCACAGATGTTCTATCCACAGGACATGGAGAGTGTCAGCCCTGCACTCTCTAGTCCTGAGGGTGTTTACTTGAGGAGAACGAGTGAGGCCTTTCACAAATGTTTTCATATTTAACTACACAAAAATGACCTAAAATTATTTTCAAGTTAGGTTCAAAGATCTCTTTAATGTTTTACTCTTTGATGTTTTGTTATCTCAGGGTGAGTTAAGGAATTATTGCCAGGCTAAAGTCTGAATAAATTTAAACCTTCATATTAGCATTTATATTGGCTTATTAAATCTCTCATTTGTTTTTGATTATCCATGATGCTCATTTATTGCTAGCACTTTTAACCCAGGAACACCATTTTAAACACACTTGGGTCTGAATAGCGCTGATGAAGTGCCCTAAATCCCTGAGTTGTGTTCACCAAGCAGGAGACACATGAACATAGCATTGAAGATCAGACTGACCTCAAACTTGGATTCCAACAGAGGTCTGCCCCCAGAATTCTTAACTGTGTTCTTACCTGCTAGCCTCTAGCTTGCACAGGTGCTGGGAGCAAAATACCATATGGTAGCTGCCATCATTATTATTGCTGTCATTGTTGTTACATTATTTGTCATACACAAGAGAGGCCAACAGAAGGAATGGGTCTCTGGGGTTCCTTTCCCCTCTGTTTGTAGTTCCTTGGAATTATTGCTATGATTATACCAAAACTAGGGGAATTCTTTTGCTATTCCATTTTGCTTGTTTTATCTTACACTTACAATAATGAACAGTTTAGCTTCGTGCAGCCCAACATTCCCCAGGCCACAGAGAACATTCTAGCTGTCCTCTTATCCTCAGAGCACATCATCCATCCACTTTTCCCCTTAGCCACATAGAAAGAGTGGGACAACACAGTAACTTTCCACTAATACTGAACAGTGGAATCCATGTGACTTCCAAAAAACCATAGAGGGGGATTCTACCCCATGCCATATGGAGGTCAGCTGGATTCCTAATTCTTGACTAACATTCATCCATAGTAAATTACTAGAAAAATTCTCATCCTCCATGAATGCATCTATTTTCTTTCTTTCCCTTTCATGTCCCACTTGACCTCCTACCCTCCACTTTTCACTCTCAAAGAGTAAGCCATGTTTTTCTCATTGATCAACATGCATATCTTTGGAAAAGATAAAATATTTCTATCTGAGGTAACTGGTATCTTTCCAGCTGTTCATAAAATATTCAATTCATTTCTATAATGACAATGAGGTATAGAGAAAGAATAAAAACTTCTTTCAGTAGCTTGGTAAGAAAGTCTTTATTATCCTAGTTAGGAGTATATTACGTCTATCTTTGACCACTGGGTCCCCTATCCTGTCACCTGATTCCAACTCTTAGTGCATCTTTAGCACCGGAAAACTCTTATACAGAGCGTACTCTTCAATAACCAGGCACACATGTAAGTGTCTGACATATATTAACTCATTAATCTGCACAGAATGCTTATGAGGAAAATATTTTTCTATCTCTATCTTACAGATAAGGAACTGAGAACAAAGAGGGGTTAAGTAACTTGCTCAAAGACACACAGTTGATAAGCGGTGGAGCCAGGATTTGAACTCAGGATCTCTGGCTCTAGATCCCACATTCTGATTCACTATGAGTTTCTGGAGTCCACATGTTTACGATAAACATTGAAGTTGGGAAACATTAATTTTTAGGCTTTTATTTTGAGCTCTGCTAGCCATGGCTACTTGGGAAAGCCACTTAATGTCTTTGGCTGCACTTTCTTCACAGATAAAATGAGAGAATTAGACAAAGTTACATCGTGGGATTCTACAACCCCAGTCACTGAGGGAGATTCAGGTATTGAATTTTTAGAGTACAGACATGTGTCTCAGCCAAACTCCTTGCCACTCTCTGGCTTTTTAGAGTGTAGAGAATAAATCCCTATGATCTTCTGTTGCTCATAGCACTAATACTGTGGCTGATAGAGGTGACAGGGAAGTGATAAGAATTTACCGTCCAAGTTCTTCATGTGACCATGATCCCTTAAGTACTAGGAGGGAATGAATCCCGCTTCCAGTAACTGTTTGGCAAAATTGTTGCTCACGACAAACATGGGTTTCCAATGCTACTTAAGGACTGTGGACTCTAGGTGAAGTCTCTTGATCCATCTCTTTCTTGATCAGTCTCTTTCAATGGGCATGAACATGGGGATTTGGAGTAGAAATCACTCCATGCTTCACCTTTTTAATTGGCTTTTCAGGTAGAGAGAGTTCTCTTGAACAAATAGGTATATTTGATGTTCAGAAAACCCATCTGCCTCAGAAACTAGTCTATCTTTAGAGTAGGGTTGGGAGGTCCCAAATGTGATAAGTAACATACAGTTATGGAACTGGAATCAATGTTGGAATAGACTTACACTTAGAGATTATCTATGCTCAGAGAGACAATGAAAGGGGAATTTCATACATTTGAGGATAAAAAGATGCAGAAAGATTTCAAAACTAAGCATCTAGGATTTTAACACAACTACCATTCTGTATGTCAAGAGAAAGGAATACAATCAATGTGCCCACTCTCTAGACCCAGAGAGATATACAGCTGCAGCCAGACAGTGTGTGATGAAAAGCAGTCTACTTCTTGCCAACCTTGTTCTGCAGAGCTGCCCTCCTGGAGGAGCTAAGTATGCAAGGGTGAGCTGGAAAACAGCACTTTTCTTTTCTAGATCAAGGGAAGGTCAATCCAGCCCACATGTGGTTTCACTTCGCTCCACCATGGGTCAGTTATATCGTCAACCTCCATTAAATGAAAGCTAAAGTGCATGACAGTGCTCGTTTCCACATAAGGTGTTTCTAGGTGTCCTTGGGATGTGCCTCCAGAAGGGCTGTGGAGGTGCCTAGCAGATAACATAGAATAAAGAGGAGAGAAATGGAAGTTTTTCTGGTGCCCAACCTGTCATCTTACTGTCTCCTCTCAGTTGCAGACAGCCTACCATTAGTGCCAAAAAAAAAGCCACAAAAGCAAGCTTGACAGTGGGGTGCACCTTGTGAGGAAGACCTGGTTCCACTATCAGCCCCTCCCCACATCGTCATTTTGGCATTCTTTTCCTCACAAAGAGAGCATTGATAAATGGTATCTGTCTAGTTGTGGTGGATTCTACATCAAGAAATACCTTGCTTATAACAGTTTCCTTCTGTGATTTTCCAGAGCTTGAGAAGCTTAAAACCATATAAGCTCTGGGCATCGCAATCTCTGATTTTGCTGGCTTGCTATTCTGGGAAAGGAGCTGGGGCAGGAAGAGGGTCATAGATGGGTGGGAGTGGGGTAGGCAATAGACCACCCACAGAAAAAATTATAAATAATATATAAAATATAAGTTTTCTGAAATTTATATATATATACACACATGTATATAAGTTTCAGAAAATTTCACCAGTAAATGCATTCATGAAGCATAAGCTTTATTTTCTATCATTAATAACCTTAATTCATTTCTCAGATTGCAGCCTGGACATATTCCTCAATGACCTACAGAGTCCTTCCACATACACTTGGACTTAAAGAAAGGAGATACGCATGTTTGACATGTGGGACTTTTTACCAAGGCCGGAGTATAAATTTCCATTTTGTTTACTCCTTAAACTTGCATGTCAGCCCCTGAGCTGAGATTTCTCTGTAATGCTGCTGTCCCTGTGTGTGTGAAGCAAATCTTGCAATGATGTCTGCACAATAAGCAAGTATTTGGAAAGCTGATTAGGGAAGGGGGTCCTGAAAACCAACCCTCTGAAGTATTTCATGTGGCAAGAGAGGAAGCAATATTTTAAAAGGAGAAATGAAGAGGAAGTAATAATTAAATATCCTCTATTTATAAAACACAAAGTTTCACAGAACTCCGAGTCCTTCACAAAACTGTCTAAGAGCTATTAACCCTAAGTTTGCAGATGAGGGAAATGGCAGGCTATTGGGAATGTATGAGTCAAGTGGTTCTTCTGTTTTCCATAGTTCCCCACCATTGCCTGAAGTAGCAACCCAACACATTGTCCTGTATTCTACGTCCCTCTTTAATCTCCTGAGCCATCAGAGCTACCTGGGGGGTAGTGTGGTCCTTGGAGAGGACAGGAAGTTACAGATAAATGATCAGACTTCAAGTTCCAGTGTAACCCATAGGGACAGAGATCCAATACCTCTGGTAATAAATTAATCTGACCCATTTAAAATGGTTGTCATAATTGTTATTGAATTACATGCTTATGAGACATAAAATGTTAACAGCTCTCTGGAAATTATTTGAGAACAACCAGAGATACTCTTATAATACAGGGGAATCAAGCATTTTCAGGTTCATCGGATTGAAAAGGGACAAAAGGTTGGACACAGACTTGCCCCAAGGCTCTTTGAAATACTTGGATTGAGACCTTGGGAGGAATTGGTGAGCAGCATATCAATACCATGTTTGATTAGAATTTTAGGGAAAAATACCTTGACATCTGTAAGAACAAGAGAAGCAACTCAGTAGTCACCTCCTCTGGGTCCCCTTCCCTCATCTGGATTAGGTGACTAATCTCAGTGTTCCCAGAACATAGTCATTCATATCTACTATGGTCATTTTGACTGTGCATTGCGCCAACTTGTTTGTGTGCTAGATTTGTTTCTTCAGAGCCTAAAACACAGCAAGAATTTAATAAATGTTTGCTGAGCTGAGGTGGATTTCCTCTAACCAGCAGAAAATGCCCCCACCCACCCTCTGCTCTGCCAGGGGCTAGCACTAACAGGAGGAGATAATTCGGGGCCAGGTATCCTTGGCTCAGGCTCAGCAGCCCCTCTCCTCTGTGACCGCGCTTGTCTCTCTGCCCCTCAGGAGAAACGTTGAGAGCCCAAGCTGCGTAGGTGTACACAAATCACCCACGTCCTCCAACCCAGGCACAGCTTTTTAAATATTTTTTTTTAAATCACAGAAAAATCACAGCTAATACCTGTTACTATTTACTGAGTATTTAATATATACTAGAAAATATGCTAAGCACTTAACATACATATCCTCCCAAGAATTATCAGAGTTAAAGAGGAAGAAACTGAAGCTCTGAAAAGTTAAACCATCTCCCCAAGACCGGCAAGCAAGACCTTGATTTGTTTCCAGGTTTGCACGACTGCCACGCCCATGCTCTGAGGCTGGAGCGGGGGACCGGGGATCAGTCATGTGTAGCTTGGTGTGAATTTGCTTAGGTCGTTTTCATTTTTCTAATCTTGAGTTAAACTGAATAAATGGGGGGTAGGTGGGAAAAAAGGGTTGAAAGAATTTGGGTCCTGCACAAGTGGTAGAAAAGGGTCATCTGGGAGTTGAGTAGTCAGAGGGTGAAGGTTACTAGGAGCAAGTCTCCAGGGGAGAGAGGAGGGAGGTACTAGGAAAGAGTTAGAGAAGAGAGGGGCACAGTAAAGAAGGCAGTGACCCAGGGTTGCACTGGGAAAGCTGGGGAAAGAGAAGAGCGTGCGTGCGTGCGTGCGTGCGTGCGTGTGTGTGTGTGTGTGTGTGTGTAAGGGAGAAATGGTATTTGTAATTCACAACATAAACACGCCTTCAGCCAAGCAAAAACTAAGCCAGTGGTTGTCAGTAGTGGCAAAGATGCAGAGCTCCAGGACAGCCACCACTGTCTTCCAGATTCATAAGCCCAGGCTGCATTTCTTTTGGATGACTGAGTATTTCTTTATAACAATGTTTTATTAGGAACTGAGTGCTTTGCCTCATGACTCAGTATTGGGCATTAAGACATTCACTTAGGACTGTTCAGTTTCTCTTTCCGCATGTTTCATTTCCTATATATTTGGCTTTGCTCTGAGAAGTATGTACTCGAATGACATTTTCACCATCCCTTAAGCACTAGCTTTTACCAAGAGTCTAGTGCTACCCTTGGCAACTGAGAGTTTGAGATAAAGCTTATCTGATGAAGATTTAAAAAAAAAAAAAGAAGAAGAACCTGTTAACTTGTTTGTGATTTTCGCTAGGTTATTAGCTACTACGGGGCTAGCAGGACTGTTCTTTCCATTGTGGTAATTCCCGTGCCTCAAGTTTAGTGCCTAGGACAGGACAGGGTATGACAAGAGAGAGGGATGGAAAAAGGGAGGGAGGAGGCATAAACACATCAATAGAGGCAACGACTGAAACTCAAACTCTTTAGTAACAATTCTGCAAGTAAACATACCTTATTCCAAATCTGCATCTGCCACTTCTTAATTACATGATCCCCTTAAAGATTCCGTTTCCTCAGCTATAAAGTTAGGATAGGAATAGTAAGTCCTCATAGAACTGTGGGGAAGATTAAACAAAATACTGTATATAAAGTGACTGGCATATTGTAAGTTCCCAATAAAGGGAAGCTATTAGGGAAACCCTACCTTGCACATGGTGGCCTGCAAAAGTTAGCAAGGGTGTGGACGCAGGATGCCTTAGATTTTATCTGCACCTGAGTTGGATTTTACTTCTTTCCTTCTTCGCTTTTCTCCTCTCTCTCACAAGTATTTGAGGAGACGACTGGCCAGGAATAACGCTATTTACATAAGCGTTCTGATTTCTTCCTGACTTATTGCAGGTTTTTCTGACCATCACGACACAGCTGCTTTCTTCCAGGACTCACACCTCACTGGCCCATGGGCCTGACTACCTTCAGTCATGTCACACAGGATATTAACTTTCTAGGAATATTTGGACTCTGTCTCTCCTGATCCCACTTCATCATCCCATTACTGTTCTGTAAAAAAAAAAGCAACAAAAAACAAACCTTATTGGATTAGGTGTTAAAGTCAAACAGAGTGTCCCGACAACAGCTACCTTTTGCAGACGTGGTGGGACCTAAGGAAAGCAGCTGCTCTGCTTCCTGCTCTAGAACTGCCTCAGAGATCTGGCAGGCTGGTCAGGAGGCTGGCTTGAAGCTAGGTTCTATCCACGGCCTCCCATTTACTCCACCCCCACACTAGCTGGTTATGAAAATTGGGGAATGAATTGCAATGACTATGAAATAAAAAGGAAGGTCTTCCCACATCACATGGTTTCCTGCATACAGAACTAAGAGGAATGGCAGACTCCTCTTATCTTGAGCAGCTAATGTATGCGGTAGGAACTGATTCAATGTTTTACTTAATATGATCAGCATTACGACCACTCTGTGTGGTTTGAACAGTTATCTTTGCTCTACAGTTTAGGAGTCCTAGAGAGGTTAAAGTAGCCAACCTAAGGCCACAAAGCAAATGGGAGAGCCAATATCTGTTCGACTTGAAAATCTGTGATTCCAGGCAGTGTCCCTATTCTTGGTGGAGAATATTTAACTTCGGCATTGCCAAATCCCCCTTAGGTTCTTGTTCTGAAGCTGCCCTGTTCCCAAGTGTTGCCAAGATTCCTATTAGGAAAAATATGATAGCTCGTTAAAAAAAATCATGCTAAGATGATAATGAGCTCTCTCTCCCAGACGTAGGCGTACCATCAAAGTGAACCATGGCTTCAGTATCTAATACCACTGCTGATTGTGGAGTAAGTGTCAAGCTCTACACACCTAGGGCAGAGGGCCCTGTTTGGCTTTTTAAGTCACATGAATAGCTACCTCTGGCCAGTGGGAAAGGCGGTTATATTTTACCCATTCAGGAGTGAGAGCCAACAGCAGGATGTTTCAGAGAATACACCACCTGCCGCTGTTCTAGCACACAGACTCTGGCCTGTGTCTGTGTCTGTTTAGGCTCAAGGGTAGCCACTCTGCAAGAGAAATCAGGAGCCCCATGAGAAAGCAATGTGCATCTGGTGGGTCTGGGAGCTGCATTAATATAACAGCAATCATTTGAGCATTCACTGTGTCACTAACACAAACCCCAAAATGTCCTGCAGCCCTGGTAAAGATAATTAGACAAAATGATGAAAAAAAAATTGGTAAAGACAAGAATAAAAGGAGAATGCTGATTCACCACAGGAAAGGCAACAGTTGGCTGGGCTCTGCTTTGTGACAGATCTTTCTGTCACCGTGGCAGATAACCTGAGAACTACATGACCTCAGGCTGGAGCCATGACAGGAATAATATTTTCAGAAGGATGAACTGTTTCTGAACTGTATCCCCCAGGTTACTGGGCACAAAGTAGAGCATTTCCTTTTTCACTCCCTCATTTTTATGTTGCTTAAATATCTCTTTTTTTTTTCCATCTCTTTCTCAAGTCTTTGTCCCCCTTTCTTGTTTTCCAAGTTTAAGGAACATAGTAACATAGCAGATTCCTAACACTAAGGCCCTGAAAAGCTCTTCATCTCAAATTGCGCATGAGGCCTTCTTTCATAATTTCCAAAGAAGTCATTGTGTATGCTCAGGCAGCAATAATTCTCATCTCAAAGCTTTTGCCAAGCCATTGTTTGCCTTTAACTCATTATTTTTTAACTCAGGACTTTTGAAACACTGGATTATAGGGAAAGTAAAAAGAAAAAAAGGAGAAAAGTTTTACTTTGGGAGTCTCCAATCCACTTCTGTTGATTGATTGGTAAGTTGAAAGGTTTTTGAACTGTACAACTCCAATGTTTCCTCATCATATCCACAGCAGAAAGCTATCAGGTGGGGACATTTCCATCCCCATGGTTCTTACAGTGAAGGCATTGCTGAGTGGCGCAGATATGTCAGCTCTTGGAGCCGTGAAGGATGCAGGAGGCGGTTCAGTTCAATGACTGTCCTTAGGAAGGCATACTTCAAGTATCCAAGATAAAACAAAGTATAATGGCTTCTCCAGGACCATTCCCCAAACCCTCATTCAGGGAACAAAGTGAGTTTGTTTATCAGTGAATCCCCAGCACAACGCCTGGCACGAAGCAGGCTTTCAATAAATACTTGTTCAATGAGGGTTGAATGAAGAGAATTCTAGTATTAAAGTCACTATAAAATTCTAAATTGAGGGATGCAGAACATTCTGTATCCTTTTACACATGGACAAAGACTATTAAGGTATTATAAATACATTCATCATTTCAGTGTTTTACCATCCTTGCTGCCTGGACATTCTCGCCTAAATTTTTCTTATGAAAATGTAAGTCTCGTTCCCTGTAGACTTCTCATGGCTTCTTAATTTATAGTTAAAGCCAGTTCCTGTTTTGTGACTAATACAGGTGCTTTGTCTTCAGGATTTAAATCTGACTCAAGCTATTTTTCTAATAGAATTTACTTTTTCTTTCTCTTTTGAAAAACTTCAACTCTGTAGATAATTATCATTACCTTCAAAGAATCACAGAATGTTAGAGCTGGAAAGGCCTCGGGGATCTTCCAGCTGCACCTCTCATTACTTCCTTCATGCTGCCTTCCTTGGGGCTCCCTTCTCCTGCCAGGTGGACAGACTGAGTCCACAGCACACTGGATTGATTGTGGGAGCATACAAAATGCTCACACACCCAGGGCAAGAGTCAGTACTAATTTCAATGAAAACATAATGATGTATACTGCACAGAGCACACTATTTATCTGTGACTCTATGTGAGGAAAAGTGTGGATGTCTACAGTATAAAAGTTAGCCACCATTACCACTTTGGCTCTGTTGGATGAGCAGCCAGAAGCAACGCTCTCCAAGCAAATCTGCTTTTCCATGCCCCTATTTAACTCCCTTCAATAGTCCTTCATGACTAAAGGACATAAAGCCGAGGCAACTTGATTTAACACATTGGGCTATCCTTGATCTGTTCCCAGCCCACCCTTTAACACAACCTTCCATTTCCTGTCCTTTCCTTTGTGTTCATGCTTTTCCTCTCTCCTGCAATGGCAGCCCTCTCTCTTCTCCACCTGGGTAACGCCTGCTTATGCCTTTTGATTCAGCACAGGCATTGCCTCCTCCAGGAAGCCTTCCCTCAGTCTCATGTTTCCACAGAGACCCGAGCTTGCCTCCTTCACAGCGGTTACTGTTTTGAAGTTTTCCTCCTCCATCAACTGAGAAATCCTTTGGAACAGGGTTTTGTTTTCTAAGCAGCTCAGAGGACCAAATACAAGCAGATTGTATACATGAAAATACCCAATGCATTTTTATTTTTCACTGAATTGAGATGTAAAATACTTTCTGCCATACTTTTTGTGCGTAAGTTGAACTTTAGTCAATGGTCTGTGTAAGGACTTTCCCAGAGTCCCAGCAGAATAACGTGATGGGCTGTCCCTCGTTACACAGATGTTAAAAACCAGGAAAGCTTCCCTCTAGGACTTAATTGAATGGATTGCCTAAAGGCTGATGTTTCCATCTTTTTAGAACAAGTCATTTGTGCTTTCAGGTGACAGATGGAAAGGTAGATCCAGTCCTTTGATTTTTACCCCAGATTCGTGCAACAACTGAATCTGTGCCTGCAAAGTGATGTCTAATATTATCAAAGCTCATTTCACAGAGGTTTGAGGTTGATATAACAGGTGATGTGTAACTAGGGAAAAGGCTGTCATTAGGAGAATTGAAGATTTAAGCCCCGAGGCAAGTATAATATGATAGTTATCCTTGTTGATGTCAAAATGCTGCTGGGGACAATTCTGATCAGTGGGCCAACACATTCCCGGGTAGCGAAATGACAGAGGCTGCCATTGGGCCAATCAGGCCCAACAGTTAAGAAACAGGTCTTGGCAGGTTCCTCTGTTGTAACTTGTTCATCGGTAGGAGGAAAGAGAGAGGTAGTAGTGTAATTATGCATCTGGATTTACCAAAAAGAATGACTATAGTAATAGCATTAGTTCTCCAAAGGCGCCTGAGTATGGCCTCCAAATCTGGACTCAATTTCTGTGGACGCTAGTGAGGTTTGGTGTGCTTTGCTTTAAGCACTTAAAAGTTAGTATGGACAGAGCCAAAAGGCAGCATATGGAAACTTTGGAAACACAGCAGAAGATAAACCAATATTTAGAGAGCATGTTGAAACAGTAACCTTAAAATAAGTTGTCAAAGGGCAAGGTGCCTGCAAAGCTTTGAAAGCTCCAACAAATAAATTAAAATGTGGTTGTGTAAAAAGGCAGCACCTTCTGCTCTAGCATTTTAGGCTAATATTAAAAAAATAGAAATTGGAAATCATTTGGTGCTAGTACGCATGGCTTTTGTTAGTGTACAATAAAATAGGCATTCTGAAGTTTGCTTTTAAAGAGGAGACTTTGTGACCTTTAAGATGTTTTTCTTAACTCTCTCCTCTCAAATAGGGATTCTCAAACTTCTTTTATAGTTCTTGTTGGTTCTAGGAACCACCCTAGGTCTGAGAAAAGAGACGGGTTGGGGCAGGGGGCAGAAACCAAGTACTGTTCCTGGAATTATGAGCTTTTTTCCCCCCTTCACTGTTTATCTGTTTTGCACCACTCAGCTGTTCTCTGTTGCAGAGAAATAAAAGTTTAGTTTAAAAAGTATGTTAGAACAAAGCTGCAGAAATTGCCTGGAATTTCCTTCATTTTCAGCCATCTGGCTTTCATTGCTTACTTCTTTCCCCTCCTCCAGGTACGTTTACCAAATCTTTTCAACACACACCGGCCAAGCTATCAAATGCTTATAATTAATAACAGTCATACTCCTTTTTTTTTTTCTTTTAAGGTAGTGGTTTCTGGTTTTCCTGGGGCTGCTCCTGTCATTGATACTATAAACCAGGGAGATGGTCAGTAAAGCGGTACTTGAGTAAGAGAGAAAAATCTGATCATATTTGAGTCCTGAATACAAAACATTGTTTTATTTAAAAGTATTTCTCACCATGAAATGAAAGGGAAGGAGAAGAAAATTAATTTTTCTGAGTGTCCACTATGATCCTCTTTTAGAGAAGAAGAATCTGAGGATCCAAAAAAGTGCATGACCTCTTGAAGTTCACGTAGTTAAATGGGACAGAGCAGAATTTGAACACAGGTATAAATCGACCTGATGGTTTTTATTTTGGTGGTCTCAGGGAGGGGAAAGATCTTTAGTGTATATTAATTAAGTGAAAAATGAGGTTGCCAAGCAAGATAGAAATATGATCCCCATTGTAAAAGGGAAGAAAATCCTATATGTTTGCATATGTTCATATATGTATATAAATTACTATAATAAAAGTCTGGAAAGGCATGTACCAAATGATTGACAGTAGTTATATCCGGGCAGAAGAAGGGAGTGGAGCTGTAGAGTTTGGTGCCTTCCTTTCTCAATTGCTTCTGCTATGCTTGACTTAAAGAATGAGAATATTCACGTATTATTTGTATAGTTACTCTACTATTCACACAGCTTCCTCACTGGGAGCAGGGGGCTGGCCTCTTTCCTAATGACTGTTCTTAGCTCCTCTTTGGATATTTCTCCATAAGTTGGTCTAAGCCACCAGTGAAAGTTGGCGGGGTGGTAGGGCTTCTGGACACAAACTACTCAGATGGTGGTAGAGGTGCCTATGCTGATTTTTCTTCCTTGTAATGATAACTTGTTTGCTCTCCACTTTGATGCAAAATTCTCACTGTTAGCTCACAAGGAAAAATAATCCTAATTTCTTCTGGCCAATTTTAGGCAAGTTTATTAAGGGATTAACACCTGTCCCCATGATATGTAACACCTTCTGTCTTCCTCAATGAGCAAACTCATTTCTGGACAATGCTAACAATTTACTCAAGAATCATGTCCATACCCCCTGTATTACAGCTTGCCTTCCTATTCTTATTTTGAGGATACTTTGCCATATGCGATTGATAACATAAAGGGTGATGAATCCTAAGGATATTTATATTTTAAATTGGTATTTAAAGCCTTCAACTTAAGGAAAGGACTCCAACAATGGCATTTCAGTACCATCTGGTAGGTGGGAGAGAAGGGACAAGGGGGCTGAGAGCAGACAGCATGAGGGTCCTCCCAGCTGTCATTAATAATAGGATCTAAACACTACTACTTATAAATTTGGCCCTAGTCCTTTATACTCATTTGTTCAGTAAACACTTAATAAGACCCTGCTGTGTGTCAGACATTATACTAGGCATTGGTTCCAGAGAGAGGGGGAGATATAAAGCTGATTGCAAGGACTTTGAAATATAGTTCTCTTCAATAGATAACTTCTACTTTGTTAAAATGCCTTAAAAATGCAGGCAGTTCCTGCTTATGCACATATATACACATAAATGGGAATACAGATGGGAACAATAGGACAGTATCTCTAGCTTGAGAATAAGCCCTTCCTGCTGTGAATAGCTAGGTGTGAGAAAATGTCTGTCTAGACTTGGTGAAAGTTGGACATGTGCTCCTGAAAGTTGGACAGCTCTGTCATCCACATAGACTAAGACAGAAGGGACTGTGTAATTCTAAAAAGACTGCCCAGATAGGCCATGCCCTGGCGCCTGTGTATTCACCCTGTGATCTGAGAACTCCAACTCACATAAGAGGAAAATTGGTTCCCTAACTGGTGTTCAGTAGAACTCACCGCTGCCCAGGAAACCTATGTAACCAATGGCCTCCTCTCAGAGACATATAAGCCCAGGGACCAAGACCTGAAACATCATTTCTGGATGTCCCATGGAAAATGCTATGGTTTTTTGAACATATGGACATCAGCACAGAACAAGAACCTAAAAGACAGTGTATAGAAACTTGGAACCCAGAGGAGGACACTCTAAAATGTGCAGGAAACACTGTCTATGCAAGATAAGAATTTCTGTGAATTAAAGATTTTAATTACTCCCACCTAAACAGAAAGTGCATGAGAAAACACTACCACACTGATATGCTCCTACCAAACACACTTTCTCTTTCCAACACCTATTACCCAAGCTTTACAAAGAGAGATATTTCCCCCCTTGACGTCATAGAGAAATACTCAACAGGAGTTCACCTCCATACATTTCTCATTTTTAAGATGAAAATCCGCTGTGGCTCTTTGATGAAGAGAGCTATTCGTACCAACCCACTGTACGTGTGCCCACTATGTCACTTGAATTAGCATTGACCTACAAATGCTCATCTGTGTATGCTTGGCTCAAGAAACCCCTGGCTGCACCCGATAAGAGGGGTCTTACCTGTCAGTCTGACACCTGGCTAGTGGAAAATCAAAGCAGTAAGTGTCTCTGGAGCAAATGAAATAAAGTTAAGCATAACAAGAGTCCTTGTCCAGGGTCAATATAAACATCATAGAGTAAATTAAACTCATCTAATTTCACTATTGTCAAACTCTGAGGCTGAAAAGTAGCATCCTGGGTCCTGTTCCTCTTGCTGCCCCAGGAAGGGATGGTTTTAGTGGCTACAAATCCCAGATTTTTAGCTAGTCCCACGTACTGACTCCTCAACATGTCCTCAGCTCATCACAGCATTTGGATGTCATTACAACACTAGAATGTGGTTAGAAAGACACTTATACTTTTTTTTAAAGTAAGAGTAAATAAGCAGACAGAAATGACATCTATTATCAGCATGATAAAGCAGCAGTTGTAGCCCTCATTCTTCTGTCTGTAGATGAGTCAGAAGAATGAAGAGTCAGGGGATATTTGAGCAGGATGTGGTGACCTCACATCATTTTGCAGATGTGGAAATAGAAAGGGCAGGCACCTTGCCCATTACCACACAGTGAGTGGTGACCGAGCTGGGACAGGAACCTCTGGACCTCTCAGCCAAGGCCCTAGCAGCCTGTCCATGCTGCAACCCCTCTGCTTCTTCCTATATGGGGACCACACTATAAAAAAATTAAGGTTGATACCCCTTGCCCATGCAGTCAGGTCTTAGGTTCCCCCTACTAGAGAACAGTACGGTAAGGACTGAGGTGTAAATCAGGTCAGACAGAAACAGAAAAGAGGTTTTTCAGTCTTCTGTGCGCTGGATCTAGCTTTTCTGGATCCAGCTCTTGACTCCGTTTTACTGGCTGCCATTCTCATGGGTGGAGTGCTGCTCCAAGCAGTGGCTGACTAATTTTCTGGTTTCTTTGGAGAATATGGCACTGGTAGCCCTCGTCACTCCTGACTTTGAATGGGGAAGCCAGGACCACCATTCAGATTCAACATATGGAACAACTCGAGTGACTAGCAGAAGTGTCACTGTGAGATTATGCCCTGCTCTGATCAGAGCAGGCCTGTAATCTCTCCCTCTAAGTCCCAAAGAAAGGTATCTAGTTGGCTGAAAAATATGTAAGACAAGAAGCATCAGCTTGATTGGCAAATTATCATTAATTCCTGAAGGCAACACCCGGTTTCTTACAGGATACTTTGTAGAAACAGAAGAGATATCATTCAGAAACAGCATTCATTCCCCTTCATGTATAGGATATGACCTTATCTGGTAACATTCTTCAGTCCATTAGTCAGCTTGAAAGTCTGGCTTTGGTTCTTTAAGCATCTCCCTTTGAAACCAGAATCATAGATGAGATGGTTTAGCTTCTAAAGAGATTTGCTCCAAAGAAGAATCTGAAGGCAAGTCTCTCAAGACAAAAATTGTGTGAACTGAGAGCGTGATTGGATTGGTTAATAAGACTCAAGGTCGGGTAATAATGAGACCCAGGCAGGGCTGAACAATAAAATGCTCTAACTGATTTTATGCATGTGGAATGACACACACGTGCCCCTCACCCCCCGCCCAGAGAATGCTATAATGAATCTGCATGCTGGGTGCATACAGGTTTACAGTGGATCAATTATACCACCCAGATGCCCCACAAGCCAATCTGTTACTATGCTGCGAGGGCTTGGGGCACAATCTAAACTGTGGCAGAGACCATGAAGCCTGTGGTCAGTTCATACTCCCTCCAGGAGAAAGCAGCAGCATGGCACGTGCACACACTGGCCATGCTATGGGACTCGCTTCAGTGCACGGAGCCTTCTGGACCCTGAGCATGACCATTGTGCTGAATTCCAAAGCCCTGGTTTCAATTAAATTTAAGTGGATTTGACTCAAAGTTTGAACTGATGCTAATTGGTTTTCAAAACACTGTGTAACAATAGGCGTTCTAGTCTTGCCCATGGACAGATGCACCCAGCTCCGAACATGAACATGCTCCTGGGGAGCAGGGCAGGCAACGTGCCTGTTACCTTGATGGGCAGGGATCCAAACTGCAGGCTTTCAGAAGCTTCGGGGGCCGGCGGCTGGTCACGCACAGGTTCTCATCAGCAGGCTCCCGCGTCTGTTTGTTCAGGCAGCTCACCACAGCCTCCTGGACACCTGCATACAAATCACACTGTCAGGCCGGAGTGGGCGTGTGAGGGGTGATGAAGTGTAGACAAGGCAGCTAGTGGGAGGTCTCTGTGATTGGTAGGACTCTTGCTGCATATCAGAGACAGCAGTTTAAAGCCCAGGACTGCCCATCTTGTCAAACATCACTCAACCTGGGATAAAGCGTGCCCCTTGAAGAGCACAACTTCCCTCAAGAGGACAGGTTGCTACCACTACTGCTGAAATGCTTTAAAAAAGGCCACCAAGTCTATAGCTGCCAATGCTGAAATGTGATAATTTAATGCAGAAGGAGGGCAGGGTGACAAAAAAATGGCTCAAGGATCTTCACATGTTACATTTTAATCAACAGGAGATTGTTGTATTTGGAAGGGAGTCCAAGAGCCATGTTTGAATATCCAATAATCAGTAAACTGCTGTTCTTCTGGGGCCTTGTATCCAGGACTTCAATTTGTGTTGGTTTCCTTTTGATTTGGGTTTATACCTTTAGTGACCTAGGGCAGTTGTTTTAGAAAAAAGAGAACAAGATGCATAATGATGACATCCATGGAAGACAATCCTCCTGTACATCCCTGCAAACAGTGTTCCCACTGACATCTGCATGCATCTCACTCAGAACAAGGAAAACAGGAGTTTGAGCAGGGATGGGCACGGGTTACTTGGCAGGCCTTCTAGGATGGGGGGCAGGATCTATCATGGAGACTTTGATGGAGCAAGGAAGCATTGAACTGGGGAAGGAAATGACCAGACTTTTCATTCTGATTCCCATGGTCATAGCAGTCAAAATCCACAGGTTGCAGACTATTGCCAGGTATAAGGCTAAGAGCTTGGCATACATCATTCAATCTTCTCAACAACTCCATGAGAAAAGTACTATTTTTATCCTCAGTTTACAGCTAAGAAAGCGAAGGTTTAGAAGGCTACAAAGACCTGCTAAGGTCATGTAGTTAACAAACAGTGAAGTGGTGCCTTAACACTGGAGTGCCAATGGCTGACAGCACTAACATTTAAAAATACGAAGAGGCTCTTCTCTCTGCTGGAGAGCTTCAGGAATAGCCTAGACATCTGTCAGGAATCATTTCAGCGGAGTTCAGTTTAGGGAACAGCCGAGACAAAACATTCTTGATAGTATGTTTTCAGTCATACATAGCTAGGTATATAAAGATCTGTACCTCTAAAGATACCAATCTGTAGTTAAATACTCGTATAGTTTCAGCAGAGTATGTGACGATCCATAAAATTAGTTAATATGTAAATACACATATTTTCTTATTTTATTCTCTGCATTGCTTTGCAATTAGTACCCGATATAGTACAACTGCCCCATCACTTGTTAGCCCTGTTGCTTCCCTCCTACCTACCCTATGTTTCTCCAAGAAGTTATCACCCTAATCAACAGGCTAACACTTCCCCAGGTGATGTTATACTGGCTTAGGTCACTGAGCAAGACAATCAGGCAAAAAGTGACATTTGAAAGCCAGAATCTATATCACCTCTCTTTCCTAGTAGGTCTCATAAATCAAACATTTAAAAAAATATCAGTCACAATATTTACCCTGTGGCATTGAATGTAAATTTTCTTTTTTCTAAGCTTTTAATGAACTTCAAAATTTAATTCAAATATATCATGGGCAGTTCAGAGTGGAGAATTTGGGATTTATATGAGACATTCAAGCTACTCCATCATATTTTGTAATGCTGACTACAGGGTGTTTCTCTTGGTTCCCGCTGGGATGAGCCCTTTGAAATTTATGGTATGATGAGATAGCAAAACATTTCACAAGAAAAGGTTGATATCATCACTGATCCTTCCCGCTGGAATAGTCTGGCATTATTAAGGTAATGACAGCAATACACTCGATGAGGCTAACTATTCCATGCAGAATCTAGAGCTGTGGTTATATTAAGAAATACATTAAGAAATGAAGTTTTCAATTCATTTACCTACCTGTTAATATTCAAGAGATACTAAATGTTGCTCTAAAATAAAATATGTTTTGGCTTTGGTTTTTCCAGCTTCAAACACGTTATCATTTGCCTTACTTGAAAGTATTTCAGGTGTGTGTCGGCAGGGTGCGGGGGAGGGTGTGCATGCAGAATGTCACCTATTTTCACTCTGCGAACTCCTTGTTAATAGAACTGAGGTCCTTCTAAGACTTCAAGGAACGGGTGTAGCAAGGGCTAAGGTTTCTACCAAAACATCAATCATCTTCTTTCTTGGATACATAGAACACAAATTTACATTAAACTAAACCATTGATTATAGCTCAAGATAAAAATCACCTTTTGTGTGGTTAAGTGCTGAGATTAGACAGCACTTTAGAGCTACTCAATTTTAATTTAGTGTATTATAAAATGATACACTAGGCCTCCCTAACATTATGAGTTAAATGTCTATTGCCAGAGGGTCCAGTTGCCTCAGTATTTTTTAGGTGGGGCTTGGCATGGTGGGGAAAACAAAGGACAGAGCTCTGTCATAACAAAGGAGTTTCTGGGACCAGCCCTGCAGTCAACACAATAAATTTTTGTGGCCTGACCAAATGTAATGCCTAAAGGGCAGGGCATTCTAAGCATAGTGTGCAATTCAGGCTAAGGGGAGGTGGGAATGGGATGCCTGGAGGAAGGAACACGGAGGAGGGAGCTGCCTTGGAACGGGGAGTGTGGGAAGTTGGAGGAGGGAGGAAGTGTGAGGACTTCACCTGCAAGTTCACAGCACACTTGACCCAGGGGAGTCAGGCCAGGAAGTGAGAAGTTAGCTCATCCAGTTTGTGCTCTTTCCAAACAGGCTAATGTATGCACTTAGAAGGACATTCTAAACCAACACAGAACATATGTTTAAGTACAGGACTTTATGATTTTGAGTTTTCCTTTCTTGACAGAAGCAAAAGGAGAGAGGACTCATAAGGAAAAGGGAACAACAAGTACAAGACTCCTCCATTCTTGCTGAAGTAAATTTCCAGTTTCCCCTCATTTAGAGTTTAATATTGATTTTACCATCTAGGAGTTCAATGTCATACAGCTGTTCTGGTTCAAATCTACTCTCCTTGACCACACCTATTAGTGCACAGAAAGGAAATTAGAATATAACAAAGAGGTGATGGTGGGACACAGGACACGGATACTCACTTAGACTCACTTTTAGTCTTCCCCAAAATGGGATTTTCATTGTTTATATCTCTCAGAATGGCATCGTTGTTGTATGATATTTAATGATAGTTTGAGGAGCCATAGTCAGCAGCTACAGCCTAATTTACTACCTAGTTCCTTCTGGTTGCTACCTCTGCTAGGTGAAAGGTAACTTTTGTGACTATCCAATTTCATCTCTTGAGATTACAAAAACAATAAAATCAGCCTGACCAGCCTTAGAAACCAAAACTGACTTAAAAATCTATCTGTTAATCTTGCACGTTTTGGTAGCCTTCAGCAAGAATGATTAAAAATATATATAACATCGTGGGTTGTATTTTGGTGAAAGATCAAAGTTGATAATACAATAAAATATTCCTGCCAAAAACTGACTTCAAAATATACATGTCCCATGTAACAAAGTAATTTTTTAGTGCATATGGGCATCATATGGACCCATATATCCCAAGAATATTTTCACCACTTTGGAATTTTCAACTCTAACATTTTAGGTGTAAATATATGACCTTGGCACAGGGACATTAACTGTAGGTAAGTATGCACAGTTGTTGACAGTTAAGACCTAAAACATTTCAGCAACTTTATCCTGCTTTGGATATAAAGAATGTGCAATTTATGCTGTATAAAAATATTCAGTTCCTACAGGCAGAGATCAATTGTATATCAAACATCCAGATCTTATTTCTAAATCAATATCTACTGAAAACATTTTAAATGAAACACATTCTATATATTTACACTTTGAATTTCATACCCCTGGTTGATCAGCAGAATAGTTAGACCCTTAAAGATAAAGATATCTGCTTATTTATATATTCCATTACTGCATCTATTTTTTCCATCTGTTCCTAACGTTCCAGGCTTGACTTGTAACTGTGAACCATAACCAAGAGACCATAAGTAATTTTTTTCAAAGCACATTTGTTTTACACTAGAGATAATGATCATTCAATTCAGGTGATCATGGAAACTGGAAATAAACACCCACCATCTGAACTCTTGAATCATTCGTTTTATTGGAAAGGAGCAACTGTAGCCACCAGCTGTGGCCTTTCCACGTGACCTCAGAGCTCCTGCCTGGGCTCAGGGACCACCAAACCTTATTTAACACTTTTCTCTCATCAGCATGTACTAAAAGATATAAAGAATGTCCTCAGTGTGAGCGCAGAACACCGTAAGAACATAGATTAGTTGAGTTCCAAGAAACTCTTCCACAATCAGATGTAAAAATTTAGGTTTTAAAAGAACAGGGCTCTCTCCATTAGACCACTTGAGAATTTCACGGTTTGAAACAGGAAGACTTGGAAACAAACAAGAATCTCAAGGTAAAAACTCTTAAATGCTTACTACAAGACCTGATGGAGAAAACTGATTCTTTGCTAGTACCTGTTCCACTACGCATTCCTTTTCAACTCTATGGGAACAATTTGGGCACATTTATCCTTATGTTCTCAATAACGACACAAGATGCCTTTCTAAAACTTTCCTAAAACAGTTTGGGGAAATAATTTTAATATGTATATATTTTTATGTCACTTAAGTAAGAAACTTTGCTGGGAATGCAGAACCTTAAAGGGGTGGCTAACGGGGTACTGATAGCCAGTGAAGGGTATCTGGCAGGAAATCAGCCGGTGTTTCCACACCTATCAAAAATCTCACTTGGGAGGGGGCAGGCATGGGAGGCAGTGGCAGTACAAATCTAATGTATTTTCTACAGTGGTGAGGAAGATTGTACTCTTAAAGTCTTAACTGTTGATTTAAATATCTTCTTCTTCCACTATAACCTCATTCAGATTTCACCTGATATAAAAAATCACTGGGTCTGTTTTATGACCATGGAATATGCCTATAAGAACCAGATCAATATACATGGAACATTTAATATTAGTTAAACAATTAATATTCATAATGAGAAAGCTTCAGGAATTCTCTAGGCCTCTAAACAGAGAAATAAATGGCAAGCCTAGTCTCAGCTGTCACACACACACACAAGTTGTGTGATCTTGAACAAGCCACTCAGCTTCTTTGTATCTTAGTTTTCTCATCTGTAAAATGCTGGTGGGGGGAGACTTGAATCTTTAAACTCCTTTCCAGGTCAAGGTAACCACAGTGTTAATTGCCCTTTATACCATCTTCCCTTTGTAAATAGATACTACTTTGGGAAATCAGCTGAGAAATCACAGGGACTATAACTTATTCTTGGGAATAGCAGAAGGTTTTGCCACCTTGGGTTCTGGTTCGTCCCACATGCACTGAGGCAAGGGCATGGGTAAATAACACTGAACGTCAGGGGCATGACCGGGTCAGTGTCAACTGTGTTTCTTGGTCAGATCTACCAGGATACCTTGCAAGACACCGGAATCACAACTGAAAGCAAAAGAATCAGTTGTGTCGGCTACTCACAGCTGACAGTCTGAGAGCTACTCAAGTCCAGGGAGAAACACATCTGTGTTTCATTCAGTATATTTTACATTTAGAAAGGCTTCCTCCTCTCCTCCCCCTGCTTATCATTCTTGGACAAGGGGCAGTCACATGACAGTTGCACACAGGGAGAGAGGATACAGAAAAAGGACAAGAAAATGGCAGGGATTTGAGCCAGATTCCCTCTTCTTACCTCCTCCACATGACTCAGAGCACTTGGTGAAGCCCTCATACTCCCAGTCATATAGCTCGTCAAAATCCTGCAGGCCACCGAGGAGGCCATCTGTCTGTCCTGGGTTAAACTCAGGAACTTCCCCGTTGCACGGTCCTGCATAGCAGGCTCGCTGGGACGCCGGCTTGGGTCCTTCACATTCGTCGGCAGGCAGGTCAGCCACAGACTGAGAGAAAGACAGGAGCACCTGGCACTTGACTATTCGCACCTGGGTCCCCACGCCACAGGTAACGGTGCAGGCCGACCAGGCCTCGGCGATGAACCTGCAGTCCACAAGCAAACAAGAGGACAGGATGAGAAGCCCCAGGTAGGTGAGCCTGGGCATTGTGAGGGGCCGCATCCCACCTGCAGGCACGGCCCAGTGCTGTCCTAGGATGTGCTCAGGGCTCCGCCACCCCGTCCTGGAACGGGTGCTTCAGTTTAGTTCATAAGCTCATTTGCCACTGTTTCTGGATTGGTTTCTTCCCGAGTGTCATAGGAACTCCCAGCTGTAAGACATTCCAGCCACAGACCACCTGCTTTCCCCCTGCTTTGCACCCACAGTGGTAACTCTTCACAGCAGAGAATTGGTGGTTTCTTCTCCCTCTCTCTAAATCCCAGCACTTGTGCCTGCTGCAAAATGCTGGCTATTCTTATAGCAGACTAATACTGATACTAAAAACTATAACAAAATAAACCCTTGGAGATATTTAAGGAAGCATTTTTTTTTTTTTAGTCTGGATCTCATATTCTGTAACTTCTGTTGCTTTTCTGCACAATGTGCTGCTTCCGAAGATTTATTTATATGTAGAAAGAGTTTTGTTTTTGGTTGTTGCTTTTTTTAAAAAAAATTATTTATTTATTTTTGTAAGTTTCCACGAATGGAGCAAAGTCTTGTTCCTCACACATTCTTTGAATTAGTCTGGACTGCAGTTCTTTTTATATCATAGAGAAAAATCTGTGCTACAAATTTAAGTCCACAGGCATGTGCCAGTAAATGAAAAGCTCTGCATTCACACAACTTTGTTTAGCACCCTCCACTCCTCAGGCCCTGAGAGAAAAGCCATAATAGTAAGAATTTGGTTTTTCTCTAAGTTTCTCTAGAATGTAGACTAATATCCAAACTTTTTTTAAAAAAGCCTTTTTTTCCCCCCTCTCGCTAATCAACCGTGGCCATAACTGCACTGACCTTGAGGAGGCCTATGGCAAAAAGCCCGAGGGAACCACTAACATTTTCAAAAAGTTAGTAAAATAAACTGGGGAAGGACTAAAAATTTTTTATTTTTCCATGATCCTACTGCTTTCTCACAGGGAGTCGTGCTGAGGAGGCATGCAAACTGGGCTGCTCAACCTTAACTTTGGCAGAAAACGAAAGAACTGATAAGAAGGTTAGAGCATTAAATCCTAGCAAGTGCAAATGGTTCATAGCTAGTTTAGGGAAATTGAAATTCTAGCAGGGAACCAATCTAAGTTTTCAAACTGGAAGGAACACAACCAAGATGTTGCCCGGGTGTGAGCCTGGGCTGCGTATGGGGCAGGAGGATCTGGCGTGGGGTCTGAGGCATGGAAGGAGTCCCTTTAGGGAGGCTCTGACATTTGTGACCCTTGAGGAGCCATCCCCAGGAGAGAGTGAAAGTCACGTACAACCTTGTCAGGAAGGTGGATGAGGGACGAAGAGCCAGCCAGGACTATTCCCAAGAAATTTTTATCACATTGTTACCTCCCTCTCTTGTTTTGAATTCTTGACTTCATCTTCTGGTACCTACAGAACTTGGAGTAAAACAGTATTCTAAAAGATTTAAAAAGTCTCTGTCTCCTTTAAAAAATGCTACCTATAAAAATTTTTTAAAAAGATACGAAAATCTACAGTCTAAATAATCTTAACTCTCTTCTTATTACATGCATATAGTATGCCTAGCTCTTGGCACAAGAATCATGACAAGCACATAAACACTGAATTTTACAATCCAGGTAGAGACATACAGGAAAATGCAAAACTAATGCAAAATACTAAACTATTTTGTATATAAGAAAAACCCAAAAGCAAATAATAAGTGTGCCAAGTTGACCATAATGTGATGAATAATGCTTCTTTAATAATACAGTGCTGAACTTTGTTTTCAAATATAAAAAGATGACAAGCTCACAAAAAGAACTTTACCCTATTAGCTTGTCCTGTGTGGTAAGGATTATTGTTCTCTCACCTATCAAAGCCCTCTTCAGTGACCATTACCAAAGGACAAGGGTCAGCTAACTTTTTCTGTAAAGGGCCAGACAGAAAATATTTTAGAATTTGTGGGCCACATTTGTAGGTCTTTGTTGTTGCAACTACTCAACTTTGTCAACATAATGAGAAAGCAGCCACAGACAATATGTAAACAGATTGGTTCAGCTGGGTTCTAATAAAACTTTATTTATAAAAACTAGAGTTGGGGGTGGAAAGGGTGGTGAAAGGGCCTGAATTTGGCCTGTGGGCTGTAGTTTACCAACTCCTGCTGTAGAACATTTAGTGGAGATGCCTAACACACTGAGATTCATAAATAATCTCCAAACTTATGTCTTACTTTCCACCTTTGCCCACATATAGAAGTTTATAAGAATGACAAGTAGCTAAACTGATCTATGTTTTATCTTCCAGCTTGAGTCCCAGATAAATTCTAGAACATAAATGAACAAACTAAACACTCAGCTCTTCTTGCCTATAACGTGAATCACTTTGCATATGATCTCTTTCCAGGACCAAGAAGATAACCAACAGCCCACAAAGTAGAAAGGGCGTGCTACTGAAGCCCCATGAACTTGATATAATGGTTGAAGTGTTTATTTTAAAGCATCTAAATGAAAAATGAGAATGAGTATTCATATGTGTGTGTGTGTGTGACTATCTGAACATTCAGGGTTAATAGCAAAAACAATAAACATCTACTTTATGTCTCCCAAGTGAGAGTCTTATCAAATGTCAAATAGCCTTGCTGGCTTATCTCCCAACCCTCTCTTCTAAGGTCTTCATCAAGTTCACACCAATTAAAAACAATTTGGCTTTTAAGTGGTGCTGTCTACTAGCAGTCATCTTAATTTCTCTAGTGCACACACTGTATGATATGATATATTCTCTCATTGAAGGCAGAATATTCTATTTCAAAAGAAAAATACATAATAGTGCAAGTGGCCAAGTGAATAATAACTTTTTCATATGAAACTTTCCTCCACACCCCGAAATCTCCCAACTCTGTATTTACTATCTTGAGCTTTCTGGCCACAAGTGGGAGGAAACAAGGTCAGTGAGAGGGCAGGCAAGTGAGCTAGGAGTTTTGAATGTAATGTTTAGATGACTCAATTTGAAATGTACTTGCTGAGTTAGAACCTTGAAAGTGGGGTCTTTTAAATAAAGTCAATAGGTATTTAAAAACTCAATTTGATATACAAATGTACAATGAAAAAGTTCTTATTAAATTTTACTTTGGGTAACTTAAAAATTCTTTTTGTTAGGTGCACTAATGTGGAATCAAGAAAAAATGGCTAGATAAATGGGTTCTTTAAAAGATAGGCTTAAACTTCAGAAAGGACTGATATAATTTCTACATTTAACCTTTTTATCTCCAGGGAATATTTTGCAAATCCTAGCAAATAAATGATTTATGCTTCTGTCTAATCTTTGATTTCTAAGCTTAACTGTTCATTTTATTAACAAAATGCTTACTCTTTAATTAGTTATTACCATTGTCCTTTTCATGCAATAGAAAACAGTGATAATGAAATTCACTTGTAAAATCCCAAAGTGGTTTAGTTTCTTAGTGGCTATTGTGGAGTCAGAAACATGGGCTAAAATAATAAAAATAATCATTTTTTAAAATACAGAGTCTGGCACAAATAATGCCCCCTTTTTTATCACAAAATCATAAGCATGTAAATCTGAATATAACAATATCAGACTCAAGTGCACCATATGACATTTTAGGTGAAATGTTCAATTAAAACTATAAATTATTGCGTCCATGTTATTACTCTACCAACCACTCTCAAGCAGGTCTCACTTCTGCCTGACCTTGTGTAATGTCAACAGAACTGATTCACTCTTGGTTAATTAGTCTCATGTCACTGCAAATCTGAGCCAGAGTTAGGCTCTGATTTTAAGGCACCATTAAATGGTCTGTAACTAAGATATTTAATTTTTCCTTTTCTCCTCTTACTTTCCCCTCCTTCTTCACATACATTGTTTTAAAAAATCACTGGAATTATTCAAAATAATAGTAGCTTTATAGGTGTGTTATTTTGATGCTGTTACTAGCCATGCCTCATGCTCTGGTTTCAAAGTGCAGACTGAAACTTGCAGGAAGTCACATTAGGAATACCTAATTTTGGTTTAGTTTTCAATCTTATTACATTTGAGTTACATGTCAACAGGGACTGTGGGTTTTGTTTCTCTTTCCTTTGGCATATATTTGTATATGACAGTGGTGTTATTATATTAGAATGAAGAGAAAGGAGGAAATAAACTGAATAATGTGGTTATGAAACAATGAACAAATACTGTAAAGCTGCAAGCCACGAAATCAGTATGTGGAAATCTGTTGTGTTCTTATATACTAACAATGAAATATAAGAAAGGGAAATGAAGAAAACAATCCCATTTATAATTACATGAAAAATGCGTTGGAATCAACTTCACAATTGAAGTGAAGGACCTGTATACTGACAACTACAAGACACTGTTAAAAGAAATTGAGAACACAAAGAAATGGAAAGATATTCTGTTATGGATTGGAAGAATAAACATTGTTTAAATGTCCATATTACCTAAAGCAATCTACAGATTCAATGCAATCCCTGTCAAAATCCTAGTGGCCTTTGTCACAGAAATATTGCAGAATAAAAGATCCTCAAATTTGTATGGGACCACAATAGACCCCCAAAAACCAAAACAATCCTGAGAAAAGAAGGCAAAGCTGAAGGCATCACATGCCTTGACTTCAAGCTATACTACAAGGCTACAATAATCAAAGCAGTATGGTATTGGCAGTAAAACAGACATACAGATGAATGGAACAGATCTGAAAGCCCGGAAATAAACCTACATATATTATATATGGACAACTAATTTTCAACAAAGAAGCAAAAAACACATAAAATGGAGGAAGGAAAGTCTCATCAATAAGTGTTACTGGGAACACCGGAAAGCCACATATAAAAGAACAAAACTAGACACCGTACATACACATGCTCACACACAAATAATCTGACACCATACATAAAAATTAACTCTAAATGGATTAAAGATTTGAATAAAAGACCTAAAACAATAAAATCTATGGAAAAAAAGACATAGGCAGTAAATTTGTGGACCTTGATCTCAGATGGGTTTTTGTGAACTTGATCCCAAAGGCAAGGGAAGTAAAATAAAAAAAATGAATAGGACTACATCAAACAAAAAAATTTCTGTACAGCAAAAGAAACCATCAACATAACAAAAAGGCGACCAATCAAATGGGAGAAGATATTTGCAAAAGATACCTCTAATAAGGGGCTAATATCCAAAATATATAATGAACTCCACAACAAAAAACAGTCTGTTTAAGAATGGGCAGAGGACTTGAATAAACACTTTTCCATACAAGAGAAATGCAAATCCAAACCACAATGAGGTACTACCTCATGCCTGTTATTAATAAGACAAAAAATGATAAGTGCTGTAGAGGATGTGTAGAAAAGGGGACCTTTGCACACTGCTGGTGGGAATGTAACCTGGTACAGCCACTATGGAAAACAGTATGAAAGTTCCTCAAAAAAATTAATAGAACCATAATATGACCCATTAATACTTTTTCTGGGTATCTACCCGAAAGATTTAAAAATACTTATGCATCATCTATCTATCTATCTATCTATCTATGTAGATATATATTGACATATGTGTTATCAATATATATAGTTTTCCCATGTTCACTGCAGCATTTTTCACAATAGCCAAGATATGAAAACACCCTAATTGTCCTTCAATGGGTGATTGAATAAAGAATATGTGGTACATACATACAATGGAATATTACTTAGCTGTAACAAAGAAATTACTGCCTTTTCCCACAACATGGTTGGGTATGGAGAGAGTCATACTAAGTAAAATAACTCAGACAGAAAAGGACAAGAACTATATGATTTCACATATATATGAGATATAAAACAAAAAACAACAAATGAACAAAGAAACAAACTCATAGATGAAACAGTATGGTGGTTATGGGAGGGGGAGATCGGTGGTGGTGGGAAGGACACAGAGGGAAAAGGAGTCAAATATATAGTCAAAGAGACAATCGAGTATACAGATTGTTATATCATATTATAAAGCTTTGCAACTGAAATTTATATACTGTTATCAATCAATGTGACTTCAATAAATTTAATAAAAAGATAAAGTTCTCTCAGAGTTCCAACGAGTCAGACTGCTGGCTCTTTTAAGAGCTAGGACCTCAAATTTGATTCTCTG
The DNA here is from genome assembly GCF_021234165.1 of Pteronotus mesoamericanus. NCBI lineage: Eukaryota > Metazoa > Chordata > Mammalia > Chiroptera > Mormoopidae > Pteronotus > Pteronotus mesoamericanus. The sequence continues at coordinate 33,026,046 of NW_026555245.1, read as the reverse complement.
TTAAACTCATCTTGTCGTACTGACCGAGCTTTCTCTGACATTGCTCCAGATAAAATATTAGAGTCTTAGTAAAGGAAGGACCCTGTTGACCATTAGAATGTTGACATTGTGGAGGAAGATGGCGGAGGAGTGAATGGGAGTCATGCTGAACTCCTCCCAAGACCAAACTGGAATTGTGACTAAATAGTGGAAAAATCACCTGGAAAACAATGGAAAGATAATGGGAGAGGAGCCTTGGAGACGCGGACAGACAGTGGATTCAACTCTCACACATCCCAAAGGGTGAGAAGTGTGGTGGAGGCTCGAGAGGGTGGGCTGGGTGCCCACGGGCACCAGCACTAGAGGGACATTGAAACGGCCAGTTAGCTCCCCCTGAGAAGAACAGGGTCTGAACCATAAACAGGGACTTTTAGACTACAGCAGCTAAAACCAGAAAAATGCACAGACAAAATGCAACCCCAAAAAGCTCAGGGGCGCTCTCTGCCAGAGACAGGCGGCTGGGGATGCAAAGAGACATTTAAAGGGCCAATGTAAAAGTTGCAGTGGCAGCCACCCTCCTTGATCTCTGGGTAGAGCGGCAGCAGAGTAGGCTGGTGCCTGGGAAAAGATTGGTGAGGAAAACTTTGTGAAGAGAACTGAGACGGTGGCCGGTGGAGCCCCGGTGATAATGCACCTCCCACTCTGCAGCTACCATCCAGCTCAGGCATAAGGGAATCAATTAACTTGCCTTTTGTGAGCTCTGCACACAGCTTGGGCACGTGTGAGCTGGGGGGCTAAGTGCAGACAAGCTGGAAGAAATAGAGGATCCCTGGCCAAAGGGGTCACACAGCTGCATTGAGAGCCTTGAGGAGACACTAGAGACAGAGGCGTTGGGGAAAGAACGGGAGAGGGAACAGGGGAATCCGGACTCCCTCCCCATTTCATAGTCTTCATTTTGAGCTGGGAGGAAGCACCCCCAGAGAGGCAGAAGCAGGGTGCGGAGGAGCCAGACGGCCCACAATTACAACGCGGTCCACAGAAATAGTGGATCCCTGGCTGAAGGGGTCACAGAACTGCCCAGAGACCCCTGAGGAGAGACTGGAGACAGAGGTGTTGGGGAAAGAAGGGGAGTAGGAATCGAGGAGTCCCAACTCCTTCTCCTTTCCATAGTCTTCATTGTGCAAGAACAAGCCATACCCCCAAAGAGCCAAAAGCTGAAAAGCACACAAAAGACAGCCCCAAACCACCCAGTGCAGGCGCGCACACTCACACCCAGTGGCCGGCGAGGGCTGGCGAGCGTGTGTGTGCACCCGCATGGGCTGGCGAGGGCGCCCTCAGGTTGGTGCCAATGGGGCCTGCGAGGTAGTGCGCAGATCCACGAGGGCAGGTGTAAAGGGACCTGCTCAGGCCTGCGAATTCAGAGAGGTCTGCAGAAATAGTGGATCCTGGGCTACAGGGGTCACACAGCTGCCCAGAGTCCCTGGAGCGGAGACCGAAGATGGGATTAGCCAGAAAGTCCTGGAGCTGACTTCCACCCATTTCTGTAGTCTCCATTTGGCAAGGGCCAGTGACGCCCCAAAAGAGTCAAAAGCAGAGAAAGCACACAATAGAAGACCCTAAACTGACCAGTCCCGGGGCGCCAACAGGGCGTGGTCGCTAGATGAATGAACGCCCTGGTGGCAAATAAACGCCCAGGTGGGCTGGAGATCCTGTCGGGCTGGGGATCCTGTCAGGCCAGGGAGTGCACTCAAAGAGCTGGCGGGAGAGTGCAAAGCGATCCACAGAAATAGTGGATCCCTGGCTGAAGGGGTCACAGAGCTGCCCAAAGCAGGAGTCAGACACAGACAGCAGAATCCTGGAAAGCTCAAACGACCCAAGGTTATATAGTATCAACAACTGACATCATCAGAGGCAGGCCCAGAAAGAAAAGTAAATGAAACAAACAAACAAACAAACAAACAAACAAATAAAAAGACCTGTCTACTACCATAGAAGTTTAATCCACAAAGTCAGGAAATCTAGATGGATGAATTGAAGCAGAGGCCAAAATAAACAAACAAACAAACAAATAAATAAATAACTTAACAGACATTCATGAAAATGGGAAGAAAAGGAAGTTCCTCCCAAATGAGTGGAAAAGGGGACTCCCCACAGAGAGAGCTAAATGAAATAGAGGCACGGGAACTATCAGATATTGAATTCAAAACAATGGCTCTAAGGAAGCTCAATGAGCTCAGCCAGCTCAAAGATAACTTTGAGAAACTGCAGAGAAACTATCCGGATCTCACAGCAAACTATATCAACCTGAAAAAGGACATAGAAGCTATCAAGAAGACACAAGAGGATATGAAGAATACCATTTATGATTTGAAGAACACAGTAGAAGGAATCCAAAGCAGGCTGGATGAAGCCGAGGATCAAATCAGTGAGATGGAGGATAAGGTAGAAAAAAGGCTACCAGAAAGAACAAGAAATGGAAAAATGGCTCAAAAAGAATGAAGAGGCATTTAGGGAAATGCAGGACAACCTGAAACGCAATAATATCCGCATAATAGGGACACCAAAAGGAGAAGAAGAGGAGCAAGGGAGAGAGAACCTCCTTGAAAAAGTAATGATGGAAAATGTCCCCAATTTGAGGAGAGAAAGGGTCTCATGGATCCAGGAGGCACAGAGGACCCCACTCAAGAGGGACCCATGGAGGTCCACTCCAAGACATATCATCATTAAAATGGCAACTATCAAAGACAAAGAGAGAATCCTCAAGGCAGCAAGGGAGAAGGAGAAAGTAACATACAAGGGGGCCCCGATAGGCCTAGGAGCTGACTTCTCAACAGAAACACTACAAGCCAGAAGCGAATGGCAACAAATATTCCAAGTCATGAAAAGCAAGGGCCTACAACCTAGGCTGCTCCACCCAGCAAGGCTCTCAATTAAAATAGAAGGGGAAATAAGGAGTTTCCCAGACAAGAGAAGGCTAAAAGAATACTTCTCTACCAAGTCAGCACTACAAGATATGCTCAAGGGACAGGTTTAAGAAGATGAAGGAGAAGAGTGAGAAAGAGGAAAACCACAGGTACAAAGACAAAAAGTGAATTAAGTTTCTATCAGTAATAACTCTCAATGTAAACGGACTAAATGCCCCAATCAAAAGATACAGGATAGCTGAATGGATAAGAAAACATGACCCACACATATGCTGCCTATAGGAGACCCATCTCAGAGCCAAAGGCCTACACAGATTGAAAGTAAAGGGATGGAAAAAGATATTCCAAGCAAATGGGCAAGAGAAAAAAGCAGGGGTTGCCATACTTGTATAAGACAAAGTAGATTTCAAAACAAAGGCCATAAAAAGAGACCCAGAGGGGCACTTTATAATACTTAAAGGAAGAATCTATCATGAAGACATAAACATTGTAAACTTATATGCTCCCAATAGGAGCCCCCACGTATATAAGGAAATTGTTGGACGACTTCAAAAAAGATATAGACAGCAACACACTGATAGTAGGGGATTTCAACACCCCACTGTCAAAAATGGACAGATCTTCCAAACAAAACATCAGTAAGGATATTGTGGAGCTGAATGACGCTCTGAATCATATGGATTTAACTGACATATATAGAACCTTACATCCCAAAGAAGAAAAATACACATTCTTTTCAAATGCTCATGGCAGTTTTTCAAAGATAGACCACATGATAGGACGCAAAACAACCCTCAGCAAATTCAGGAATATCAAAATAATACCAAACTTTTTCTTGGACCACAAGGGCTTGAAACTGGAAATCAACCTCAACGAGAAACTTCAACAACTTGCAAACTCATGGAGACTGAACAGTAGACTACTAAACAATGAATGGGTCAATCATGAGATAAGAGAAGAAATCAAAAAATTTCTGGAAACAAATGAAAATGAACACACAACAGTCCAAAACCTATGGGACACAGCAAGGGCGGTCCTGAGAGGGAAGTTCATAGCAATACAGGCTTACCTAAAAAAGACAGAAACATTGCAAATAAAAGACCTAACACTACAACTTCAAGAATGGGAGAAACAACAACAAATAAATCCTAGAGCACGTAGAAGAAAGGAAATAGTCACGATTAGAGCAGAACTGAATGACATAGAGACGAAAAGAACAATTCAAAGGATCAACCAAGCCAGAAGCTGGTTCTCTGAAAAGATAAATAAAATCGACAAGCCTTTAAGCAGACTCATCAAGGAAAAAAGGGAGAGGACCCAAATAAATAATATCAGAAATGAAAGAGGAGAAATAACAACTGATACCACAGAAATACAAAGGATTGTCAGAAACTACTATGAACAATTATGTGCCAAGAAATTTGAAAATCTGGATGAAATGGACACACACATTTCTAGAAAAGTATAATCTTCCAGCACTGAAGGAGGAAGAAATAGAAAGCTTGAACAGACCGATAACAGCTGGGGAAATCAAAGCAGTAATCAAGAAACCCCCGGCACACAAAAGTCCAGGCCCGGACAGTTTCACAGGAGAATTTTACAAAACATTTAAGGAAGAGCTAACCCCTGTCCTTCTCAGACTATTCTAAAACCCCAAGAGGAGGGAAAACTCACAGACTCTTTTTATGAGGCCAGCAGCACCCTAATCCCAAAACCAGACAAAGACTCTACAAAGATAGAAAACTACAGGCCAATTTTGCTGCTGACCATAGATGCTAAAATTCTCAACAAAATATTGGCAAACTGCATCCAGCAATACATTAAAAAGATTATCCACCACAATCAAGTGGGATTCATCCCAGGGAGGCAGGGATGGTTCAATATACGCAAGTCAATAAACATAATACATCACATAAATAAAAGAAAAGACAAAAACCACATGATCATCTCGATAGATGCAGAAAAAGCATTCGATAAGGTCCAGCACCCATTTATGATCAAAGCACTCAGCAAAATGGGAATAAATGGGGCATTCCTCAATGTAATAAAGCCCATATATGAAACACCTACAGCCAACATCATCCTCAACGGCAAAAACTGAAAGCTTTCCAACTAAGATCGGGAACATGACAAGGATGTCCGCTTTCACCGCTTCTTTTCAACATTGTATTGGAAGTCCTAGCCACAGCGGTCAGACAAGAAAAAGAAATAAAAGGCATCCAAATAGGAAAAGAGGAAGTAAAGCTATCATTGTTTGTAGATGACATGATAGTGTACATAGAAAGCCCTGTAGACTCTACCAAGAAACTCCTCAACCTAATAGGTGAATTTGGCAAAACAGCAGGATACATAGTCAATACTCAGAAATCAAAGGCATTTTTGTACACCTGATTTCTTCAATAGAAGAAATCAGAATAGAAGAAGAAATCAGAAAAAAAGATACCATTCGATATAGCAACAAGAAAAATAAAGTACCTAGGAATAAATTTAACCAAAGAGGTAAAAGACCTGTATGCAGATAACTATACAACATTGAAGAATGAAATTAAGGAAGACACAAATAAATGGAAGCATATACCGTGCTCATGGATTGGACGAATTAATAGCATCAAAATGTCCATACTACCCAAAGCAATTTATAGATTCAATGCGATCCTTATTAAGATACCAATGACATATTTCACAGAAATAGAACAGACATTTCAAAAATTTATATGGAACCATAAATGACCCCGAATAGCCACAGCAATTTTGAGAAGGAAACACAAAGTAGGAGGGATCACAATACCGGACATCAAACTCTACTACAAAGCCACTATACTCAAAACAATCTGGTACTGGCACAAGAACAGACCCATAGACCAGTGGAACAGAATAGAAAGCCCAGAAATAAGCCCAGGTCTCTATGGGCAACTAATATTTGATAAAGGGGGCAGAAGCATAAAATGGAGCAATAACAGCCTCTTCAACAAATGGTGTTGGGAGAGCTGGACGGCTACATGCAAAAAATTGAAATTGGATCATCAGCTGACGCCATACACAAAAATAAACTCAAGATGGATAAAAGACTTAAATATAAGTCGCAACACCATCAAAGTCCTAGAGGAGAACATTGGCAGGAAACTCTCAGATATCCCACGCAGCAATTTTTTCACCGATATGTCTCCTAAAGCAAGGGACATAAAGGAAAGAATAGGCAAGTGGGACCTCATCAAAATAAGAAGCTTCTGCACGGCTAAAGAAAACATCAGCAAAATGAAAAGGGAGCCAACTGTTTGGGGAAATATATTTGCTAATGATACATCAGATAGAGGTTTGATCTCCAAGATATGTAAAGAACTCACTGGACTCCACTCCAAGAAGACAAATGATCCAATCAAAAAATGGGCAAAGGACCTGGGCAGACGTTTTTCCAAGGAAGAGATACAGAGGGTCCAGAGACATTTGAAAGGATGCTCGGCATCACTAGCCATCAGAGAAATGCAGATCAAGACCACAATGAGGTACCACCTCACACCGGTCAGAATGGCCATCATAAACAGATCCACAAACAACAGGTGCTGGCGAGGCTGTGGAGAAAAGGGAACATTAGTACACTGCTGGTGGGAATGCAGACTGGTGCAGCCATTGTGGAAAGCAGTGTGGAATTTCCTCAAAAAGCTGAAAATGGAACTGCCTTTTGATCCAGTGATTCCCCTGCTGGGACTATATCCTACGAATTCCAAAATGCCAATTCAAAAGAACCTATGCACTCCAATGTTCATAGCAGCACAATTTACAATAGCCAAGCGTTGGAAGCAACCTAAATGCCTATCAGTAGATGATTGGATCAGAAAACTATGGTACATTTACACAATGGAATACTACATAGCAGAAAGAAAAAAAGAACTAGTAAACTTGGCGACAGCATGGATGGAACTCGAGAGCATTATGCTAAGCGAAATAAGCCAGGGGGTGAAAGACAAATACCATATGATCTCACCTATAAGCGGAACCTAACCAACAATACAAAGATGCAAGGAAAATAAGACCAGCAACACTGAAGGGAAAAGAAACCAACAGACAGAAGAAGGAAGGGGGAAGGGGGTGCGGGGGTGGGGAGAAGGAAAGGAAGGGGGAAAGTCAAGGAACATATAGCAAGGACCCATGGACAAAACCAAAGGGATAGAGTTGAGGGAGGTTGGGGTGGAGGGAGGGGGCAAGGGAAAGCGATGGGGGGAAGTCAGAGACAAATGTAGTTGAAAAAATAAATTAAATAATTAAAAAAAAGAATGTTAACATTCTTTAACAGTAAGAGAAAAGCCAATAGAACAAGAGCGAATCATCAGTTTCTAAGAGTAGTGGCCCCACATTGTCTGCTATTCTCAACAAATTCAGTCCCCACCTCCCTTGTTACCAGTGGTATTCAACAGCACTGACCATACTTTTCTTTTTGAATTACTTTCTCCTCTTGATTTATATGACACCAGACTCTCCTGGTTTTCTTTTCTGGTCACTTCCTTATCAGTCTCCTTTTCTAGATCCTTCTCCCCTCCTCAAACTCTATATATTGCAGTGCCCAGGGCTCAGTTTTGTGCTTTATTTTTCCTCAATGATTCCTGGTTTCAAATACCACCAATGTGAAGGTAACTTCTAAGTATAGTCAGCCCTCTGTATCCATGGATTCTGCACCCATGGATTCAACCAAATGTGGGTAGAAAATATTTGAAAAGCATTGTTAAATTTTGCTGACATGTAGTTAGAACTACAATGGTTATGTGTGTTCTAAATTGTACAGACCTTTTTCTTGTCATTATTCCCTAAATAATACAATGTAACTATTTATATAGCATTTATATTGTATTTCATATAATAAGTAATCTAGAAATTATTTACAGGATACAGGAAGATGCATGTAGGTTATATGCAAATATTATGCCATTTTATGTAAGGAACTTGAGCATCCACTGATTTCGATATCTGTGGGAGGTCCTAGAACAAATTCCCTGTGGGTACTGAGGGACAGCTGTGTTTAATCTCGTCTAGACCTTTTATCTGAGCTTTATACCCAAGCACTTTTTTTTTTTTTGGTTAAGATTTGGGATAGGGAACTATTTTACTTTTTGAAAAGAGTAAACACTAATTTAATATAATTAATCTAATTATCAAAAACTTATATAGTGCTTCTAATGTGCCAGGCACTACTTTAAGTGATTTTTAGATAAAAAGTTGTTAAATCTTAACAACTTGATAAGAACTATTATTATCTCCATTTCACATATAGACGAGGAGAGCGAAGTATCAGTCAGTCACATGACTAGTAAGATTTTATGGTCTTAACCACAGAGACATTTTTACGTTGGTATTTCAAAAGTATCTTCAACTTAAAATGTCCAAAATTGAACTCTCAATTTCCCTCTTCAATATTTTATTCAATCACAGCACACTATTTTACTGGCCATCCAATTATTGTTCAGGTAAAACATTAGAAGTTATTCTTGACCCCTTGTTTTCCCAGACTGCTCAGTTCTAAAGGATTTACAAATTCTATCAATTCTCCCTCAAAAATGTATCAAATTCATTTACTTGTCTCCACCTAACATTACATTGATATAAAAATGATAACAGCTAATATTTACTGATGTGTTTTAAGTACTTTCTATATATTGACTCATTATACCATCATTAGGAGTGAGTACTGTCAGAAATATTGTGAAATGGACAGAAGAGATTACTGATTGTCCTTTACAATGGAAGCCTGGCATTGCCCAGCAGACTTTCAGGCCTTGTCTCATTCTATGGAAGTCTTTGTCTTTGGCTAGTCTATTTTGCAACTCCTTAGAGAAAGGTGTTTCCTTGTAGAGGTATGGTGATGGTACAAATATTTCTTGTCAATAGTGATGAAAAATTTTTTCTGTCCATGCCAATGGAAATGATTTTGTCTGGTAGAAAATATAGACTTTTCTAAATACAATTCTCCTTTGCACTATTTTTAACATCTTACTGGGTCCCTCAATAATTTATGAATTACGTAAAAACTTTGATGTGCTCATTTTATATTTATATGAGCCATGATGCTGCCTTTCTTTGAAATTTATTTTTTTTCAATTACAATTTACAGCTGATATTATTTTGTATTAGTTTCAGGTGTACAGCACAGTGGTTAGATAATCATACTTTGCAAAGTGTTCTCCCCAATAATTCCAGTACCACCTGCCACCATCCATAGTTATTACATTATTACTGACTATTTCCTATGCTGTCAAAATGTTAACAGTACTATTTTTACCCCAACTTCTAGAGGATAAAATTGAGACACAACAGATCTCCAAGGTCACACAGGCAGAGTCAAGATTCAGACTGTGGCAACTCCAGAATCCGTGCTTTTCACCTCCTCACCATCCTGGCACTCAGGCTACCCCATGAGCTATGCTCCTTGAAGCTCATCTCTCTTTCCTGGACTAACATATAGCCACTGGTCAGTTTCCTTTCCCTGTTAGTCCTTACCAATACATTCTTCATGCTGTAACGGGGTGGGGGGCACGTTCTTAAAATGTAAAGCTTTTGTTTACTATAGCCAGAAAAAAGGCCAGACTCCTTACCAAGGTAAGTTATGCCATTTTCCATCTTTGTCTACTATTCTCACTCCAGTCACTAACCTACAGCCACTCTAGTCTTCCTTCGCTTCCTTAAATGTGTCTCATTCTTTCCTGACACAAGATGTTGGCATGTCTGGACCACTCTCCTCCTGTGTCTCAGCTTGGGATAATTCTCGCTCGTCCTTCAGGTCTTAGCTGAACTAACTTCTTCTGACCCTTTTCAAACATAACATCCCTGAGCCCAAGACCTACTGGGGCTCCTGTCCGACTCCCTGAGAGCACCTCTTAATTTTCTCATAGCTGTTATCAGTCTTTGAGAATCAAGTGTGAATCTTTATGTGGTAACTATCTCTCTGGTTAGACCAAACATCTATGAAGACAGGACTTCACGTAATACTCAATAAATCCCCTCCCCTTTTTTTTTCAAATGCATAAACAGGAGGAGAAAAGTTAATGTTATGAGTGACTGGTATTGGGATTCTTCTTGGGTTCAAAGACTGAAAGCAAACCAGCTAAGGAGGCAATGACTTTGAAACTCAAAGAAATTAAATCATGCCTCTCAGTTCCAGGCATTGGCATGAAAAAACAAAAACTCTTTCCTGTTCTAGGAAATTCTTCTAGTGCCAAAATTTAGTAGCTGTGATGGACTTAATTCGTTTTATATTTCTTATAGCTTTACTCAGGCAGGATGTGCTGGCCTCATTTCACCTTGATGGGATATTGGGTTATCATGTAGCTTAAGGCAAGATCAAATTCCGTGTCCATCATACTTCAATGTAACAGTAATAAAAAATGATATTTTATAAAAGAAAAGGCTTTTTGGGTAACTTGGAGCCAGAGGCTGCCTTCAATAATTTATACATGACTGTGTTCTAACATTGCTTTATTATACCAGCAGCTACCTTATAGTGAAGGCTGTGGAGCATTTGGGATTTTTTCTAGATTTGAGACACCCAAGGAGAGTTATTTTGCTATCTACTCTTTAAAACTCAATATGCACAGAGTTTTGGGAAAAAAAGAAGATAAATCACTAATAGTATGTAGCACGTACAAATGGTGCCAAATTACTCTCTTCACAAGTGAAAAATGAGAATATATACTTGTTTCAGTTCATCTGTCTCTCCCATTGCTTTTCTGGCCTATGTGAACAAAACATGATTTAAAAGTTTGATTTTCCTTGAGGCTGGAATGATTATTTAAAAAGCCACATACCAGGGACTAAAATGCCATTACAGCTTACAATACTATTAGTACTTCTGTATCCTTAAGCTTAATACAAGAATGTAGTTTATTTTTTAATTAAAATATTTTTTTCAAATACAGATTACATTTAATATTATTTTGTATTAGTTTTAGGTGTATAGCGTAGTGATATTTTCAGTACCCAACTGGCACCATACATAGTTATTACATATTATAATATTTTTGACCATATTTCCTATGGTATATATTACAGCCCCATGACTATGTGGTAACTACCAATCTGTACATCTCAGTCTCTTCATCTTTTTCCACCCAGACCCTCAAACCTCTCCCCTCTGACAACCATCAATCTGTTCTTTGTATATTTGAGCCCTTTTTGTTTTTTCTTTTTCATTTATATTGTTCTTTAGATTCTACATTTAAGTGAAATATTGTATTTGTCTTTCTCTGAATGACTTATTTCATTTAGCATAATACCCTGTAGATCCATCCATGCTGTTGCAGTGGTAAGATTTCATTCTTCTTTCTGGCTGAGTAATATTCCATTGCATATATGTACCACTATTTTTTATTCACTTTTCTATTGATGGGCACTTGGGTTGTCTCCATAGCTTGGCTATTGTAAATAACGCTCCATTGAGCATAGGGGTGCATATATTCTTCTGAATTAGTGTTTCAGATTTTGTTAGATAAATTCCCAGAAGTGGACTCACTGAGTCATAAGGCAGTTCCACTTTAAATTTTTTGAGGAAACTCCATAGTGTTTTCCACAGTGGCTGCAGCAGTCTGCATTCACACCAACAGTATACAATGGTTCTCTTTTTTTTTTTTAACATCCTCGCTCACACTTGTTGTTTGTTGATTTGTTGATGATAGCCTTTCTGACAGGTGTGAGATGATATTTCACTGTGGTTTTAATTTGCATCTGTCTGATGATTAGTGACATTGAGTGTTTTTTTTTCATGTTTATTTGCTGTCTGCATGCCCTCTTTGGAGAAGTGTCTATTCAGGTCCTTTGCCTATTTTTTAATTGGATTGTTTCTTTTTTGTTATAGAGTTGTATGAGCTCTTTACAAATTTTGGATACTAACCCCTTATCAGATGTATCATTGGCAAATATATTCTCCCATTCAGTGGGTTGCCTTTTTATTTTGTTGTTTTCCTTGCTGTGTGAAAACTTCTTATTTTGATCTTGTCTCATTTGTTCATTTTTCCTTTGTTTCCCTTGCCCTAGGGGATATATTAAAAAAATATTGCTTCAAGAAATGTCTGAGATTTTACTGGCTATCGTTTCTTCTAGGATTTTTATGGTACTGAGTCTTACATTTAAGTCTTTAATCTATTTTGAGATTATTTTTGTATATGCTATCAGAAGGTGATCTAGTTTCAATTTTTTTGCATGTATCTCTCCAACTTAACAAAATTTATTAAACAGAATGTCTTCATGCTATTGTATGTTCTTGCCACCCTAATCAAATATTAATTGACCATATAGGTGTGGGTTTATTTCTGGGCTCCCTATTCTATTGATCTATGCATCTGTTTTTTTGCCAGTACCATGCTCTTTTTTTTTTTTTTTTTTTTGGTCAGGGGAAAAACAAACTTTTACTCATCTGACAACCATGTTCTTGGGGCTCTCCTAGAGCCAGCAGTGTGGTCTTCCATGGTCTCCCCGTCCTCGAAGTCTCTGCTCTGAGGCTGCAAGAGGCCTGTTGCAGGGGTCGGTGAGCCCTGGGCCAGGAGCAACCCCCTGCCCTGGCCATTTGACTGAAGTGTCCTCCAATTCAAGGGACTCTTTTTTTTTTTTTTTTTTGAATTCAAACAGTATTTATTCAAAGAGAATAGATGGTGGTTCTTTTTTTTTTTTTTTTTTTTTTTTAAAGATCTTTAAAATATGCTCTTTTGATTACTATGGCCTTTTAGTATATTGCGATATCAGGAAGTGTGATTACTCCAACTTTGTTTTTTCTTCTCAAGATTGCTGTGGCCATTCAGGGCCCTTTGTGGTTTAATATAAATTTTTGGATTATTTGATCTAGTTCTGTGAAATACATCATTGATATTTTGATAAAAATTTCATTGAATCTGTAGACTGTGTTGGGTAGTATAGACATTTTAACAATGTTAATTCTTGCCCTGGCTGGTGTGGCTCAGTTGGTTGGAGCACTATCCCATAACCAAAAGGTTGTAGGTTCAATTCCTGGTCAGTGCACACACCTAGGTTGCAGGTGCTGTCCCAGGTCTGGGTGCATACAATACCCAGTTCACATGTCTATGGAAGACAACCAATCCATGCACCTCTCTTGCATCAATGTTTCTCTCTCTCTCTAAAAAGCAATGAAAAATATGTCCCCAAGTGAGGATAAAAAAACGTTTTTAAAAAAAGTTAATTCTTCTTATCCATGAGCATGGTATAGGTTTCCATTTATTTGTATCTTCTTCAATTTCTTTCTTCAGTGTCTTACAATTTTCTGAGTACAGGTCTTTTACCTCCTTGGTTAAATTTATTCCTAGGTATTTCTGTTGATGCAATTGAAAATGGAATTGTTTTTAAAACCATTTTATTCATTTTTTAAACTTTATTTTTATTGTTTACACTATTACAGATGTCCCCTTTCCCCAACTTTGCTCACTGCCACCCAGCCCTCAGCTCCCTTCCCTCAGGCCATCACCATCCAGTTGTCTTTGTCTATGCATTATGCATGTATGTTCTTTGGTTAATCCTTTTTAGTTTCCCTTTCTGATAGTTCATTATTGGTGTATAGAAATGAAACTGATTTTTGGGCATTTATTTTGTACCTTGCTATGCTACTGAATCCATTTATTAATTCTAATAGCGTTTTAGTGGAATATTTAGGGTTCTCTATATACATTATCATGTCATTCGCAAATAAAGACTGTTTTACTTTTTCTTTCTAATTTGAAAGCTTTTTATTTCTTCTTCTTGTCTGATTGCTGTGGCTAGGACTTCCAGTATTATGTTGAATAAGAGTTGTGAAAGTGGACATCCCTCTGTCTTGTTCCTGATCTTAAGAGAAATGCTTTTAGTTTTTTCTCATTGGGTGTGATGTTAGCTGTGGGTTGTCATATATAACCTTCATTATGTTGAGACATGTTCCCTCTATTTCCACTTTGCTGAGAGTTTTTTTACCATAAATAGGTGCTGGATTTTGTCAAAAGCTTTTTCTGCATCTATTGATATGACCATATGTTTTTATTTTTCAGTTTTTTAATGTGGGTGTATAACTTTAATTGATTGTGGATATTGTACCAACCTTGCATCCCAGGAATAAATCTCATTTGATCATGGTGTATTATCTTTTAAGAGTATTGCTGGATTAAGTTGACAAATATTTTATTGAGGACTTTTGCATCTATGTTCATCAGGGATACTGGCCTACAATTTTCTCTCATGCTAGTTTATTTATCTGGTTTTGGAATTGGGATAATGCTGGCCTCATAAAATGAGCTTGAGAGTCTTCTCTCCTCTTGAATTGTTTTGAATAGTTAGAGAAGGATAGATGTTAATTCTTTTTTGAATGTTTGCTTAAATTCACCCATGAATCCAACTGGTCCAGGACTTTAGTATGTTAGAAGTTTTTTATTACTGTTTCAATTTCATTAGTTTTAATGGGTCTGCTCAGATTTCATTTCTCCTTGACACAGTTTTGAGTCAATATATGTGTCTAGGAATTTATTAGTTTTTTCCAAATTTTCCAATTTGTTAGCATATAGTTCTTCATAATATTTTCTTAGAATCCTTTGTGCCTCTGTGGTGTCAGTTTTTTACTTCCCCTCTTTTAGTTCTCATTTTATTTATCTGGGTCCTCTCTCTCTCTCTCTCTCTCTCTCTCTCTCTTTTCCTTGATGGGTCTGGTTAAAGGTTTGTCAATCTTGATTATCTTTTCAAAGAATGAGCTCTTGGTTTAACTGATCTTTTGTATTTTTTTTTTAGGACTCTATTTCATTTATTTCTACTCTGATCTTCATTATTTTCTTTCTTCTACTCACTTGGGGCCTTGTTTATTATTTTCTTTCTAGGTCCATTAAGTATAATGTTAGATTGTTTATTTGAGTATTTTTCTTGTTTCTTAAATTAGGCTTGTAAAGCCATGAGTTTTCCTCTTAGGACTGCTTTCATTGTGTCCCATAGATTTGGGGTTGTATATTTTCATTTTCATTTGTTTCAAGGTATATTTTGATTTCTTTCGCGCTCTCATTGTTATCTTATTCATTGTTTAGTAACATGTTATTTAGCTTCCATGTGTTTGTGTGTTTTTCAGTTTTATTTCTTTCCTCGTGATTAATTTCTAGTTTTATACCATTATAGTCAGAAAAGATGCTTGACATGATTTCCATCTTCTTAAATGTATTGTGACCTCTTTGTGTTCTAATATGTCTGTCCTAGAAATGTTCCATGGGCACTTGAAAAGAATGTATGATAGCTGCTTTGGGGTGAACTGCTCTGAAGATATCAATTAAATTGATCTGATTATATGTGTGATTTTAAGGCCACTGTTTCCTGGTTGATTTTCTGTCTGGAAGATCCATTGATGTCAATAAGGTGTTAAATCCCCTACTGTGAGTGTATTACTGTTGATCTCTCTACAAGGCTTATATCCCCTTACTGGATTGATCCCTTTATCTTTGTGGAGTGTTTTTCTTTGTCTCTTATTATAGCCTTTGTTTTAAAGTCTATTTTTTCTTATATAAGTATTGCTACCCCAGCTTTCTTCTCCCTTTCCATTTGCATAACTGTGCATGTCTTTCGTTCTGTGGTGGGTCTCTTGTAGACAGAATATATATGGGTTTTGTTTTCTTATCCATTCAGTTACTCAATGACTTTTGATTGGAGTATTTAAGACATTTACATTTAAAGTGATTATTGATAAGTACGTATTTGTTGCCATTTTATTCTCTATAACAATATTTCCATTTTTTCTTTCTTCTTCTTAAAATAGATCCTTTAACAGTTCTTGTAATACTGGTTTTGTGGTAATGAACTCCTTTTTCTTGTTTGGGAAGCTCTTCTCCTTCAATTTTATTTATTTTTCTTTAAAAAAATATTTTATTGTTTATGCTATTACAGATGTCCCACTTTTCCCCCCTTCATCCCCTCCACCCTAACCCTAACCAGCACTGAGCCGGGAGGCAGGTCAGCAAAAGGTCCAAGGCACCCCAAGATTTGCCTTCTCCTGCTTTTGCCTGCTGGCTGCCTTTTAGGCTCAGTTACTGCAAGAGCCTCTGGTGATATTAGAGTTGCATGAGGTAGGTTCTCAGTGAGTTACCAGGTAGAGGCCGTGGTGTACAGGTTCAAACTTGCTGCCACTCAACAAAAGTCCTAGGGTATATCAAGGTTAGCGGCCATCCATCAGGTACACACAGACCTTTGTGGTGGGATGGCATCTCAGAGAGTTGTCAGGATAAGGCCCACAGAGTTTATCAGGCCCAAACAGAGAAAGCTTTGGCCGTGTGAAGGAAGGGCTCTGCATCAGTCAGGTGTGTGAGGGATAAATGGCACTGTTCTAGAGCCACACAGCTCAGTCTGTCCCAGATTCTGCCCAGACCCCCTGGATTCTGTCCAGTCCTGCTCTACTGGGCAGGACTACCATGTAGGGTGGAGCTTAGCTAGAGGATCTCCAGTGTGGGGTAGGCACTAGTCAGGGTCACAGAAAAGGTGGAGGGAATGGCCCCTGCCCCGGAACCACAAATCTCAGCCACTGACACCTCCTGAGTCTGCCTGGACTTATACACCTCAAGCCCAGGTAACTGACTCCTCAGCAGGGTGTGAGTCTCCCAGGGTCTGGCAAACAGAGAGTTTGTGGGTGGGGCTATTGCATTCCCCAAGGCTGATGCGGTAAGGAGGGGAGTGCTCTACCAAGAAAGATGGTGTCTGTGGTGTGGGAGAGGGATCGGCACAGGGACCTGGGCAGCTGTCCCTTCAGCCCTTTCCCTAGTGTCACAAACCCCAGTCTCTCCTCACACAACTCTAGTCCACTCCACCCTCCCTCTATCAGAGTCCAGAGCGTGTATCTGTGAATGAAATTTTGTGTGCCTGCCCTTTAACAGCGTACCCGTTTTTCCCTGGCAGACAGAATCCCTGCTGGTTTTCACAGCCATACGTTATGTGGGCACCTGTTCCCGGTGCTGGTGCTCTGGGTTGAAGAGCTCAGTGTGGAGTTGAGACTTCTTACTCCCTCAAAGAGAATATTTGCAGTTGATACACCCCTCAAAATTCTCAGCTGCCGCCTATGGGAGCAGGATCAGCCCTTTTTGCATCTCCACCCTTCTTACCCGTCTCCATATGGCTTCTTCTGTAAATCCTTGTTTATAAGGCTTCTGTTCAGCTAGTCTTCAGTTGGTTATTCAGGCTCATTGTTCTTCTATATTTTAGTTGTAATTCCAGTTTGGTCCTGAGAGGAGGTGAGTGTAACATCCACCTACTCCACCGTCATCTTCTAAACCCATAATGTAGTTTTTTAATGCATATCATTTCCCCTGACTTTGATAAAAATCTAAAACATTATAAACTCAGAATACTTTTCATGAACCATTTCTTTGCATGGAGAGAAATTAGTTTATTTTGCAATTTTGTAAAGGGTTCTTTCTGTTAATTCAACAAGTTTGGCAAAGCTTTGCAATGAAAAGTTCAGTTCATTAAAAATGACCTTATGGACGTAACATATATTGGTGGTGACAGGGTCCATACTTTATTTTGGCACACAAGGATCCCATTAATTTGTCTTTGTCACTCTCTAGGGCTAAGCTGAGCAATAGTTCAGATTTAGCTTTCTGAAAGTAGCTAAAGAATGAGCAATAAATGGAGGCAGTAGGAGGGGCTGACAAATTTAGAACTTCTTGGTTTGCATTGAAAGCTTTTCTAAAGACTACATAAAAATGGCTCTGTCTGCTCTCTTGAGTTTGTGATTGATTTTTCTGTCTTGGTGTATGCTGGGAGCAATCTGGGGGGATCAACTGTGTTTAACTCAGAGTTGAGAGGCTGCCTTTCCACTTAAGCATTTTCTAAACTTTCCTTATTAATGTTTGTAGTTACCTGTAGATCCCTTATTGAATAAAGGCAATTAACCTTTGTCCCTTAGAAGAAACCATGGGCTAAATTTAAAGTGTGATGCTTAAAAGTAAGTCTTTATAGACCCTCAGAAATACAGAAGAGAAGTAGGGTGGTGGTGTTAGCTAGGGAACCATGAAATAAATTTTGGGTTAAATTGTACCTCTCTCTCACATGCAATTAGATACAACATGTATGAGGAAGATACAACATCTGCTTTGACTTTGTCATTTGTAATTGGTGATTATTATACATTTTTATTCCCTTAAAAGTTCTGTAGGAAGGTGAATGACACCAAAAAGAGCTCAATCATAACCACAGTTAACACAGAGAGAGAGCTTCCCGCATACCAGATACTTTACGTGTATTAACCTAATTCTCATACTAAGACTACCGTGAAGGTCCTATTATTACATCTGTTTCACAAATGAGGAAATTTCAGCCTACAGGGTTAAATGACTTGCTCAGGGTCCCCTGTTGTTAGTGGGGGATTCAAGATGAACACCCAGGCAGTCTGTCACTGGAGCCCACACTTTTTTTCCAAGCAAATTATTTATTCATAAAGTAATTTATGAAGAAAATTATTATAGATCTGAATGCTTTAGATATATTACATATGCTCTTTTTAAATTATTTTATTAAATTTATTGAGGTGATATTGGTTAAGAAAGTTATATAGGCTTGAAGTGTACAGTTCTATGATACATCATCTGCATGTTGCATTGTGTGGTGATGGCAGGAGTGAGCGACTCTGAGTGGTGGAGCCCACGCTTTTCACCATTGCGCTCACTGCTGCTCTGTATGGAAGTATGATCTATGATTAGACTGTTTTTTACTTTGATCCCGGTAAGGCTGTATCCTTGTTTGAGCACACAAGCACACAGACTCATCCCTCACCAACTCACAGAGTTGGCAGCATGATGTATCTGAAAAAAAAATTCAAATTTTAGGAAAGTAGCCACGATCAACATATAGGTAGGAATCACTGAGGTACATACACTGATACAAAAAAGCTGGTCCTTTACTATGTAAGAAGATCAGTAATACTTCCCCAAGTGCCAGTTTTGGAATGAAAGTCACATTCAATTAAATTCTATCGTAATCTGCTAAACATCAGTTCACATGAATATCTCCCTTAAGCCCTTTCAGCATATATTCTTCTCTCATTCATTTCTCATATGTGTGAATTACCATGTTCTAGCTTAACTATTCTAATATTTTAGCTCAGAAGGACATATTGTAATGAAGATAATTTGAAAATTCAATAATTTTTCTACATTCTTTTTTAAATCAATAACATGATCATGCAGTACATACCCAAACATCAAATGGCATTTCTCAAAAAAACAAAACAAAACAAAACAAAACACAAAAAACCCCCCAAACCTGAGTCATTTGTTCAATTTGTAGATAATTCGCCAACACTCAACACTTCGGTCACAATCCTACCATTCTTAGATAAGAATGGATTCCACATTTTTTGAGGACAAGCACTATTGGGTTTATTTTCACAGTATCTGCACCTGGCAGAAAGCATGGCAGAGAGCAGGCGACTTATGAGCACATTTAGTCTCTTTCATTAGGAGGTGTGAACAATTAGCAGGACCAGTGACTCTCTCGAGTCATCTAAAACACATCATCAGCCAGAGAACTTATATTAGGCATTCTCCTGCTGCAGAGGATATACTGGATGAGAATGAGTTGAGCAGATGAGGAGGAGGCCAGTAAGGAAGGAATTGGAAGTGAGAGAGGCCCCAGTTATTGCAGGCATAAAGGCTGATTCATCTAGGCCAGTGGGAGGCTTTAGCTCTGTCATGTGACAGTCGTCAAACCAAAATTCTTTTGTGTGTTTTTATCCTGTAATTCCAACACTCAATCATATTCTGCTTGAACATCGTTTATATTGCCTTAATCATCTGCAAATAGTGTTTAAGTTTCTTAATCTTAGGTGAAATGACTCTTGATTTTCAAAAAATATGTCTGTGCGCGCGCGCGCGCACGCACGCACACACACACACACACACACACAGTATTCCTTTTATTTTCTGTGGCCTGAAATGCACAAAGGGAATATAATTCAGGCACCTTGTACTGAGGATATAAACAACAAAACCACCTGATTCATTACTATTGTTTGATTTCCTAAGTATTCTTTGAGGGAAAAACATGTCATACAATAATCGTTGCGAGCCATTTTTTTCTTAAAATATAAATCCACATTCTTAAGCACTTAGTTAAGCCCTCCGCATTCTCATGCAACTTACTGGATATAAGCATAAATTAATGTAAACGTGTGCTTAAATATTATATATCTAAATACTATTTCCAACAAGGTAAACAGACATGTAATAACTATGGGATCGCCAGGGCGACTTGTATTGGCTTTTTTTCCCCATACCTAATTCCTTGTGGGTTCTGTTCACACAGATCCATGACAGGAATTTCCCTTTGCTTCTTATTGAATCAGCCCTATTGCTAAGCTGATGCCATCTGGCATCCAGATATTACTGCTGCTTTCTGCCTGCTTGCTTTCCTCCTTCTTCTTCCTTTTTGAAATGGTTTACACCAAGGTTATTTATGGCAATATGTTTAAGGTCCGAGTATTGTGTTAAAGCACAAAATGTTTTCCTCACCCTGTAATAAAGTTGTGAACTGAAAATGGAGCCAGGTAACTCAAGATTTCTGAAGTGCAAGGTCCAGGCACAGAGGACCACCCACTCCTGCCTTTGAGAGGGCGACACCATTAAGGTTCCCCACTGTGTGCCAGGGTTTGGTGGAGGGATGCTTGGTTAAAATGGCTGTGCTGGTCATGTAGTGTCCAAAGGAACCACCTATTTCTTTTTCAGAGCCATCCAAGCAGAAGTCCCAGCAACTGAAATAGATATGGGAGGAACCTCACTACCCTAGGTGCCCGATTAGTCAGCCCTCCCTTTGTCTCCCTGGGATGACTTCACTGGCAGAGCAGAAAGTCTGGAAAGAGAGAGGCAGAGCATCTGGAGCATGAGGGCCACATCTTTTCTTTATTCCCACCTCTCAACAGATTATACCTTCTAGGGCATTGGGTGGCCTTTTAGTGGTCTGAGGAATTAAGAAAATGAGTAATTTCCTTTCTGTTCCAAGATAGATCAGGTTTTTTGAGGAGGCCAGTTTATTAACTTCTGATACAGCAATCGTAGATGAGCTGTCCTTACATGTCCTAGAGGTCACCAAAGAATCAATTTTGCTCAAGAAATTAGGCAGACAAAGTGTTTATAATGTTCACTTAGCTTGAGGTGGTCGTGATATTTACACATACATCTCAACAAAGACTTAAAGGAAAAAAAGAGGAGGTTGGAAATCAAGTTGATAATTTCTTTAGCTTCTACCTGATTACTAAATATAATTCTTCGACCACATTGTCGTTCTGATCCCTCACCAAATAAAAATAAAATTTTGAGGGTTAAAAAAAAATACCTAGAAAGCAACTCCCATATATTTGTCAGTGGAAGCAGTGAGCTGGACTCATTCTGGCATTTAAATGACTCGTTTTAAACCTAACAATACTCTCATCAGCTGGAGGCAAATTCAGAAAGACAGAGTTCAAATAACAGCAGAAGAGAATTCCATTAGTCATTTTCCATTCTTCTCTTTCTAGTGCTAGCATGGCACGCTCTTTCCTTCAGAAAAATGCAACTCTCCAGAATTTGATTATTTTTAGAACTATATCTCTAACTGTAATTCTTTCTGTGTGAATTGGATAGCAGGGATTTCTGTGGATTCCTCAGCTGACATCCTTGGAAGCAAGTTCACTTTATTTATTTAGAAGATTGTCATCTGTGCTTGATCAACTTTATTGGCTAAATCCCCACATTGCTTAGGCTTGGTTTGGGGTAGGATCTTATTCACCCTGTCCTGGTCAGTGGAAAGAGACAAAAATCCTCACTTAAACACTTCTTGGTGATGGGTTTTAAACTATCAGGAAAACCTGATAAAAACATGTGCCTGAATCAAGACAAACCATCGTTGCCAGTGAAAAACCAGCGTAGAGGGTATAGCTCCCACAAGTGGGATAGGAAATCAATTGTTATATCAAGAAAATATATTCATTACTATATTCCTACCTTAGTATCACATAAATCAAATAAATAATAAATAAACCAGTTTGTTGCTAAAAAAGGCAATCAATGCCTAAAAGACTTTCTGAATGAAGCTGCAGCTTTATAAATCTCAATATATTAAATATATTACCACAATGAGACCCAATCTCATTATTTACTCCAGCCATTCTATGAGACTTATACCTGTATTTGTATCTTCTGTATAGCATTTAGTTTAGTGAAACAATAATACCAGTACATACTTCTGTGCCAGAAAGTTTTAGTTATTGCTTGCCAGGTCAGTTTTTAGTCTTTAATCATGGTTTTCTTCTAAACATATCTTACAGTGGTTGCTTTCCAATGTATTTTTGGCCAGAGTGCTAGCCAGTTATTTTTTTCATTTGGGGGTTACCAAAAATTTCTAATATTCAATAGTAGTATCTCCATATGCTAAAAACTTTAAGCTACTGATTTCCTTATATTATTTAATGAGACAGGCTAGTGATAATGCTTTTATTTTAAATAAGAGGAAATAAATGATATTTGCTGTTTTACTACAGAACTCTCCATGTTATCTGGAGCCAAAGTGAGAGATAATAGTTCTGGGCCACTGTCCCTGCTTCTCTGAAGCAGCTCAGAAGGGACAGCCACAGCTTCTAAACATGACTGTTTAATTCAAGCAATGTGAGTCTCTCTGGTAGGGGGAGAAAAGACTTGCTGACAGTATATCATTTTTTCATTATACTATGGAGAGTAATTATAGGGTTGTTACATATATTTAGAAACTAGTCTATGTGGTTGAAAAAAAGAAAGAATTAAGACCAAGGAAAATTATGTTTTTTAAATTCAAAATCAATAAAAAATATAATATGACATGTCAGACTTTCCTAGGGTTCAGTGCACTAAACATGTAAAGTGTATTAAAATGTGGAAACCATATACCTTTCATTACATTATTCTAAAGCTGTCACTTATTTCATTTTGGTATAAAGGTAATTGTTCTGAGCATAATAGTACACATTTCCTTTACCCAGCACCAGCACTCCAATTACAATCTACTTCAGTTCAGATTAATCATGCCAAGATGGCAATTCCATTACACCAAGAGTAAAATTTAATAATCTAATATAGGGCTATATAGTTCCAGTGGCTAAAAGTACGTGTTTAACTACTTTAGGAATTTTATTAAGGTTAAAGTTAAACATAATGTACTTTAATCAGACCTTTACTGGAAAATACTCATTACAAAATATGGTGGACCATGGTCTATGCAATATTTCTGCAGAAGCATTAAACTCCACTTACAGCTTTCATTTGAGCGGCATCTAATAATGGTAAGGACATTTATTGATGTAAGATGTTCTGACTTAATTTTAACTTTGCTGAATTTTTTAACATTGGTCAAAATACAATACAGTTATGCTTTAGAGCAAATAACAAATTGTGTATGGGAGGGCAGAGTTTATTTAGGTAAAATAATAGGTATTTGGTTTTAAACATATAGGAGCAACTGGCTCCAGTTACATGGCATCTTTCTATGTCTTGACTAGGACCTAAGTGAATTAAAGAGTTAATGCCCATCTGAAATGCTCACTCCCTCTTCAGCAGCAAGAAGACCTGTCAAGCCAGGTACTGGCGGGAGAGGAGAAATTTTAAGCCTTCATATATTCACGTAAACGTGGCACTGCAATCTTTAACCACTGCCTTTCATCCAAAATTCTGCAATGATCAGTTTTTTTTTTCTTAAGGGCTTTTCTTGTAGCAGTAGAAAAAGGTGCTAGAGTAGCTTTATAGTACAGAAATAATCTATGTTTTGCTTCTTGTCCTTTTAAGTGTTACTTACATTTCATGTTACCTTCTGTATAAACTGTTTCTATGTGGAGCCAAGTGACTGAATACTGTTTCTTTATAAATGAGCTTTGGTCATTGTACCAGTCTGTATTTTGGGTTTCTTTTTCAACCTCTCACTGGTTACAGTGTGACTCAGGAACATGATTTGTGTTCTGGCAAACCATACAAGATTTAGATTCAAATAGGATGAATCAGAGAAAATCCTAAATTGCTTTTGAATATATAGGTTATAATGTTAATTTAAATTTAAACTATGTGTTCAATTTGGAAACCGTTTCATATTCTGCATGCTATACTGTGAGCTTCTGGAGGGTGAGCAACATGTCGTATGCACCAATGCAGAGCACAGAGCCTAATACTTACATTAAATTAATCTAGAAATAAGAGAAATTGTTTTGCTCATAAATAAAACTCATCAATAAAGTGCTTTCCCTTATTTTTAAAAATGATGCAGCAGAGACACCTATCAGTGTTTTCTTGTAGAATCAATATAGAGTTATGGATCAGTCAATTAATCTATGTTTGTATCTTCTTACGAAGCATCTGGAAAATCTGTGCCTAGTGGTGTCACAAATTTCATGGCCTTGATAAGACTGAGCATGTATGAGACAATGAGCAAGCGAGGTAAAGACCTGGTATCTATCTGATACCAATCCCAGCAGGAAATTTTGCCTTCAGATACATTTTACTTACCCTTTTATTTTTGTGAGTGGCTATACTGCAAAGCCGAGAGATAAGGATTGTGAAAAGCTGCCTAAAATTCTACATCCACTCTATGTCATCATTAGATGCAGCCTGGGCCTTCTCTCCTTTTGCCTCTTGGAAAAGAGGACATCAGCTTTTGAAGAGTAGAGTAGGCATACGCCTTCATTTTCTTCAAAATTGAAAAGTGTTTAGAGAGCAGTATGTTTTGAGAAGGACTTTGAAATTTTTAAATCTCCAATGTGACAGTCCCAAAGCTTCATTTCACCCTTCATAAGAGGACTGTACTTAGTTCAGAATCTATGAAAGTCACAACCAGTGAGACACAGCTTTCTTTAAACCAATCAGCCTCAAAAGCAAAACAACTTGTGGTTTTGAAACTTACGAGGGCTCTTCTGACACAGAGGCTCCTTCTTCTAGCTCTTGAGCTTGTTTGTACCGCGGCCCCCTGGCCTCTACTGGAAGTTTCTCTGAGAATTAAATGCATGCACATAAAAGAGAAGAGGTTAGAACCAATTTGGGATTCCAGGGAAATTCCTCCCCTCCGCCCCCCCTCACCAGTTCTTGATTCTGCACTACCTAATAAGCTATGTTGATAACTGCAAATAACGTTTTAAGGTAAATTTCTGCCTCTGATGATATCAAGAAAAAAAGGAATGAGATTTTAACATATTTAATAATACTGGTCTCTGTGTATATGTTTCTCCTTTATTATTCTGAAATGCAAAAAAAGTCTTTCTATTGTAAAAGTTATAACTCTAGGAGCACTAGCTTGATATGTCATCAAAGTACTTTTTTGCTATTTCCTGTTGAAAAGAGAGAGCAATGTTTACCTTTTAAAAACAAGCACAAAGTACAACAAATTATACTGTGATACTTTCATAAATTCTAACTTGTTTTTCTTTTGACTCTTGGCAGGGTGTGATCTATGCCATATTGTCAAAAACAAACAAAACCGCCACTCTGATATTTTAAAACATTGCTTTAGATTCTGATTCATTTGCTTTACCACCCCAACTCACTTACAATTGGAATATGAGCAACTGAAGGTCTATAACCCATAATTTGACTTGTTTCACCTATTTATGGAGCTTTGGCCAAACAATTCAGAACACGCTTCCTAACTACTTCCTGGAAAAAAATTGTGGAGGAGAAAAAGAAAGAAGGAGATTATAACTGCTCCTACAGAAATAACTGCCAAGATTTCCATTCTGACATATTTTATTAGGGTCATTTATAGGCATATTTCCTTTATAGTACAGGCCAGTGAAGCTCTATCACCATTTTATAACATATAATTGCAAAGATGAAAGAAATATGTCTATATATGCATACACCATAGAATTATATGGCATTTTAATAATGTTTAAGTAGAGCCAGACTTACTACTTGGTTGTGAAAATCCAGATTTTATTTTTGATAGTTAACCACAAACTGCTTTTCTTTTTCTGAAGTGGTTTGGTAAAGACAGAGCTAATGAATAATTGACTATTTTAAGTTACGGGCATCACTTGTCTTCTACGTGCAGCAACTGTTTATAGCCAGAAAACAAAGGGAGTGTGAAATATAAAACTGCCAAAGCCAATAAAATTTGGTAACATTTAGACACGGCAATAAGGTACCCATAGACATCATTTTACAACTAGTCCCTCTCTCCCAACTAATCGACTCAATGGCGCCATCTCTGATGGCACAAGCCATCTCTGTCAGTAGTGAAGCATTCAGCTTGGCACTGATAGTAGGCTTGTGATACTTGACTGTCCATTTGACCTGAATCCTGTCAGATGTCCCGGTGGCCACTTGCTCACATCTTTGAGGATGCTAATGATAGTTAAGATGAAATTTATAGAAAACTTACTACATGCTAGGCACTCTATTTGCATTATATCTCATTTAATTTTCACATGATCTCTGAGGGAATTACTGTTATTATTCCCATTTTTCCGATGAGAAAAGTGAGAATTAGAAAGATATATAATACATTAAAATTAATCAGCGTTTCTGGTATGCTTTTATTTTCTTTTAACATCATTAATTTAGATTTCAAAATGCCATTCACTCCCACCCAGGGCAAACTATAGTATAATAAAGAGCTATACTGTGGCTGATTTCTGGAGAAATTTGATGGCTTAAGAAAATAAGTTAAGAAGCAAGTGGGAATCATAGTGAATATTAGAAAATAGGAGGAAACATAATAAAATTACTTCTGAATGGCTTGTAACTTTGGAATTTTCTATTTCATTGACATGAACTGTAACAATATTAGCAGAGAAGTTAGGTTAGTATTTATGTTAATCTGAGAGACCCAGCATAATTAAAATAAATCTTGTTCACTAATTAGAACATTCCTAAAGTCTATTTTTAAAAATTATTTGCAGTATCTATTAAATTCTAATTTATTTCAATGCTCCATTTCAAATTATGCTTCTGGAATCCAGGCTCATAATATTGTTTTAATTTTCAATGTAGAAAGCAACAGCTTTCTGGTTCATCAGTTTGAGCTTCCCAATGTATTTCATGCTTAGAAGAGTAGATGCTTTTGGAGTCACTGCATTGTTTTTAACAGCAAGATATGCGCATAGTAATCACACATATATTCAATACTTCTATGATAACTCCATAATATCTCCTTTCATGCAGATATGTCTGATATTTTTCAGTGACAGTCTTCAAACAACTTTATGACTCAAGAGAGCATCATATAAATATTTAGTGCTGAATTACAACAGTTCACAAGAAAACCTACTTAAAAGACTTAAAACAAAATTAAATCCCATTTAGTTGAGTCTCAGTTACACAGAATAGTTAGTAAGAACATGTGGGATACTTAAAATTTTTCTAAGGAGTTAGCAGCATCCGAGTACACATAATGAACAGCCCGGTAACAGAGCACCTGCCAAGTTACCTTTGGGTTTATAGCAGGGGGTGGGCACGATGCACTCCTCTTTAATGTGGGGCTTGGTTTTGGGGCTGCAGCCTCCTGTGTGCATTCCTCGATGGTTGATGCAGAGAACCACGCGATACCTGAGGCCCTGGCCACATGTCACAGTGCACTAGAAGGAGAATGCAAGAGAGAGGGGACTCACAGGCAAAGCTTTGTTTACTCTTCCGTTCCCACCTGAGACTTTTTGAAGGGTTGCCTTTAGATAAAAGGACTCCTGATGGTTTATACCACTTCTTATCCATCATGGGATCTTTATTCTACTTGGTTATTTAAGGTGCAGCTGGCTGAAAATTAAGTCATTTTTGACTTCTCAGTTTTGGATTACACAATCGGTGTTTCTTCAGCACCCACTATGTGCAAAGTCCCAAAGCAAGCAGCAAAAAGAAGAAAAGAAACTGGAGAGTGTGCTCAATTTTGATGATAGACACTATATTTTAATATTGTTAAGTCACTTTGCTAATGATAAAAGAAACTGCTTTTCTTTTTGTCACAAAGCCATGTCTGTGGTTGAGGGCCTAATGGTCTATCTCTTCCTCTCTCTATCTCCTATGCTGTTTCAAAACATTTTGCACTGGCAGCCAGGAAACCCAAAATCAAAATCATTTTATGTTTAAGCTGCTGCAGCAGCTTTCCTAACGCCTAGAATGCATTAGTTTTAGTTATTTTACTTCATCCCATTCTAATTATTTTGTGGTTTCATTACATCTTTTTTTTTTTCTTCAGTGAATAGTATACATAGCTTTAATTTTAATCCATTCAGACCCTTTTTGGATATAAATACAGAATAAGAAATAAAAAAATGAAACCAAGCTTTTGGTTTACTGAGCTCAATCACCACAGCACCTTTCACAGATTCAGGATGAATCACTGGGCCTCAGTTACTCTTGACCGACATGTGCCTCCCCTTGTCCTTGAGGGAGCACGGGGGTGATAAAGGCTTCTTGAGGAAATGTGAAGAAAGCTAAAGATGTAGGTTTACTCAGATGTTTGGCTATGCTGGCTTCGGGGCACGCCTACTTCAGGAGCTAAACTGGTAGACTTGTAGACACCTCCAGAGAAGAAGCAGGGAGCTGCACAGGATAGCTGGTCAGGGCATGATGATGAGAGGGAAGAGTGGACTGATTCTCTTAAGGAACAAAGAAAGAAGGCACAGTTACCGGAGACCACTCCTGTGCCAGCCATTTAGGGCAGTCAAAAATGTTGCAGGGCTGCACGATGGGCATCTTAGGGGTGTACATGCATTTCCACTCTTCCACTGAGGTCACATGACCCTGGATGTCCTCCTCCACACAGGAAACTGCCCGGCTCTGGATGCCCCCCCCACACGAGGAGGAGCACGCGGTCCACGGGGTGGCCTCCCACCTACAGAAGCAAGGGGAGTTATCAGGGCAGACATGCACATTGCCAAACCTCCTCAGTGACCTTTCCGAACCAACCCCTTCCCAGTGCCTACTGGGGCCATCGGGTTCTGAGCGGCTATGGTCCAGAGAGCTAGAAGTCATCTATTGCCTGAAACCTGACGAGTAAGAGAGAAAGAGTCAGTGTTGGCAAAAGTGCCCTGGAAACCTTGCGGCTCTACACTAATGCAAGAAATTACTGTCCTGAGGGCTGTCCGCAAAGATATCTGTGCTGTCTGTAACTTACTCCAAAGAAGGCTGTTCAGTCCCCCTTCCTCTAGTTTTAATATACACGCTTCATGTGTATGAGTATTATATTTTATAAATATATATTCTGCATATATAACATTACACATATACTTTTTATTAAACCATTACATATTATGTCATGACTGAAACTGGTTAATCAGTTAACACTAATAGTTTTCACCTGGGATAATACTTTCTATTTTCAATGCAATACTTTATTACTTAACTTCCAGATACTTTTGCTTCTATAATATTCAGCTTTGGGACTACATGGATTCAGCACAGTTCTGAAGTTCAAACTGTGCCATCATTACACTAAGGAGCAAACATGTTAATATAGGCATTACCTTCTCGTTCCCTAATGTTGAGGGATACTATCAGTTAGCATTTCCCCAATAAAGAACTCCTGGGATTATTAAGAAGTCTGGTTTTGGCTGGAAGGCTAATGGCATTGGAATCTAGAAATATAGCTAAGGGTGAAAATAACAATATTATCCCTTAAACAACAATGTTTAAGGGAATCCCATTGATTTTTCAGATCTCTGCACAGCTCTGAAGCTTTTGAGAGCAGATGCAGAGAGGTATCTTTGCCTGATTCTTTTTTCTCCTCCCATAGATTTAGTGAATGTAGAATTTTATAAAATAGAAACATTGGGAATGAGCTTGTCTTTCTTGCATATATTCTGTTTGCTGATGAGGACTGCTGAGGAACTTTTAAGATTTTTCTTACAATTAGGAGAGAGATCATTTTAATGAGACAAAAAGTATCACCACGTCGATCCACTTGAACAGCAAATGTAAAAATATTGCACAGGTATATCATGGAGACAGTAATTCTTCTATAAGTAGGATTTCATGTACAGTGTGATCCTGACTTGT
Organism: Pteronotus mesoamericanus; assembly: GCF_021234165.1. Taxonomy (NCBI): domain Eukaryota; kingdom Metazoa; phylum Chordata; class Mammalia; order Chiroptera; family Mormoopidae; genus Pteronotus; species Pteronotus mesoamericanus. Next base: position 32,996,195 of record NW_026555245.1, on the reverse strand, counting down.
CCTGTGCATGAGACTGTTCTAATGTATGCTTCACAGTTTGAGAATTTCCCTCCTCATTTTCTTTGTACTGCTTAAGTCTAGGCAACAACTGTTATCTTCACTGCCAACAATCTAAACTTGTTGCCAAATACAACATTTTTCTATGCGTAATTCCCCAGGAGATACAAAGGAAAACATTATTCTGGGGAAACTGAGGCCCTCTGTTTAACCCTTAGGAAACTTTCTGATCCCTTTCAAGAGAATGAAGCAGCTCTGTAGAGTGTTTCTCTTCCAGAAAGGTAAGACCCATTCTCATTTGTCTACACAAATCTCTGGAGAGCTTCCCTCTGGGGGTGGAAAACAGGTCTAATTCACACTGAAACTGGGCTGAATATGTAAATACATACCCGCCTTGGATTTGACCTGACAGTGAAGTGAGAATATGTTTTTGAAGGTACTTTAATCTTTTAGAACATTAAGATGCCATAAAAAGAGTACATATTTTTAATTGGTACTTTAACATCTCTAAATTTGACCCTTCCAAAGAGTGAGTGTTTAATTTTTGTCTCAGTCTAGGGCCTGACCCATAGTGTAATTTCATAAACAGTAGCAAGTATGTTTTTCCATGTCAGTAATCACAGAAAGACAAATTATGTTAATATTATTCTAAGAATTTATAGTATGGTTACAGCATGCAACTATAGCTCTGTATGTAAAACATTATCATATAAATCCTTGCATAATAATAGGGTTCTAAGGATTTTCAAAGCAAAACATGTCTGGGTACTTTACAGAGAGTATAACAAAAGATGAGAGAGGGCATCAGTTAAGATATCTTTATACAGGTATGAGGTGAGTGCTTGGATTAAAAAAAATCATATCCAAGAATCTTTTCCTGGAAAAATAAGAAATGGGTTCGTATATCATGTATTTTAACTCCTTTGGCTTTTAATTTTTAAACACACAGTGAGTTTGGTTTAAGAAATTCTTGCCCTGACCAGGTGGCTCAGTTATTTGCAACGTTGTTCTGTACACCAAAAGCTGTCGGTTTGATTCCTGGTCTGGGCGCATACCTAGGTTCAATCCCCAGTGAGGGTGCATGTGGGAGGCAATGATGTTTCTCTCTCACATTGATGTCTCGCTCTCTCTCCCCCTTTCTCTCTCTCTAAAAAAATCAATAAACATATCCTTGGGTGACAATAAAAAAATGCTGAAAATTATTTAAAAAATTCTCAAAATTAAGAATGGTATAAAAACGTTGCATGTATTAATTATGAATTAAAGATAATTTATCAGATTACATTCTTAAATTATACTCAGATAAGTATTGCAGTCAAAAATGAAAGCAAGAAAAAAATCTAAAAATTCATTGTGTTTTGTATTTATGTTGTGGTCTTAAGCTCATTTAAATACTTTTAATAACGAAGGCTTTCTGCTTTGATCACAGGTAGCTGTCATTTGGGAACCATTTTTGAGTCTCAGTTCTTCTTATAAAATAGAAACATATTTGTTGAAGTAACTTCCATTTTCTGAGACTTTACCTATAAAGTAGAATAACTTTAGAATTAGTTCAGTAACAGAAGTGCAAGGAATGAGAAATATAGCTATTTGCTAATTATCCTTTCCCACTGTAATGCATGGACAGGCCAGTGTGTGCACAAGACAGGTGCCAACAAACATAAAGGAGGTTTGTTTCAATCTGTTGCTGAGAGCACTGGCTTCAGGCATTGGCGGGAAAGCTGAATACTGAGGAAATTAAGTTTAACCTAAGACAGGCTATTAGTCATACAAGAGAAATATAAACAAAAAGAGATCATCGATGTTCAAGAAATTTAAAAGTGCCATTATAGGAAAAACATAAATTTGATGTTGCTCACCCTGACACTCAACTTTGCCTTTATCTTTTCTTGAAATTTTTTTATTGTTGTTCAGTTACAGTTGCCCCCTTTTTCCCCATTACTCTCCCCTGCCCTGCTCACCCTGCCCCCCATCTTGAAATATACAGCCTTCACACAAGCAGATACATGTGTCTTATGGATACTTATTTTGTAGATACAGAAATTGAAATCAAATGAAGTTTTGGTTCAGTTAAATTATCTTTTTATATCTTCATTCCATTATTTTTTCAGGAAGAATTTGTTACTGTATTAGTTTTGTTCTGGATCAAATCAGCAAAATGATACCTCAGTAGCATTCTAGAGTCATTTATCATCTTTATCAATACAGTTATAGGAAACTGGGAGAGAGCTGATTACTGAGGTACCTTTTAGTGGAAGAACTTAAAAACAAGCCAACAACTGTATATGGTATAAGGGTCCCTTTCTACATGCTGCCATTAGAAGGGTGAAAAGTCAGCTCCCTGTCAATCGCTGAAGAGGTTAAGTAGAAACTGGATGAAAACTTGCACTAGTGTACTCATATACAGGTTATACGAGTTGAGGTTATACAAATGTGTATATATGTGCATATTCATGTGTGAATACATGTGCATTAAATATATACATATGCATATTTGTGTAAACACATATGTCAACATATGTGTGGGTATGATTCTGGGGGAAGGAATGGGACAATGAAGCATCACTAAACTTGATGACCTCAAATGGCTGTATTTGGATTCCAATTCATCAAGTATTTGGAGATTTTTCAATCAAACTTTGCTTTATTTTACAGTTTAGAATAAAATTATTTTCTGGGCTTTGTTTAGTTTGAGACTGAGCAAACTATTGTGGATTATTTTCAACTCCTATGTTTGCAGTCTCTGGATTCTAACAGGCTCTGGATTCTAACTAGCAGCTGACTCCCTGAAGTCCTAGTGCGTCCAGAGAATAGAGCAACGTGTCTCTCAGCACAGTGGTTACTGCAGACCCAATTCTCATTTCTGCTCTCTGGGGGGATGTGTCCAGTGTGGAGAACAAGACACTCAGTGGCTAGCATACTCTTCAGCTTCTCCAGCTTTCTTATAAATGTATTAATAAAGAGAACAAGTTATTTTAAAAGAACTTTCATTATTTTTTTCTAGTTTTAAAGATTACTTTAAAAAAGCCAACACAGTGCATGGAATTTTAAAATGTTTTGGAAAAAAGTTCCCCCAAATGTTTTGAACAATAAGGATATAAAAAAAAAAACTGCCTTTTTATACTTAAATTTCTTTGGAACAAAAAGAGAATATCTAAAGGCCCTATTCAGAGTAATAGCACATCTGGAATTCCACATTTATGGTATTACGATAATACTTCAGGCAGTGTTTGTTTAACAGTTACCAATTGTGCTTTAATGACTAGGGTCCAATTGCAGAGGAAACATAGAAAAGGACAAAGGGAGTGAAAGAAAGACATAACATAAACCCATACACTGTATCTAATCAGAATGAATTACTGTGTCCACTCTAATGTAATATGATCCAATCTTAAAATGGTTTTTGAATGACAAGCTTCCAGTCTGAGCAGGCTAGTGTTATTCAAAAGCAGAGCTCAGGATGGATTGCAAAATACACTATCTACCATCTTATTTTCACAGAAAAACACAAAATCTCTATGCACATACAAAAGAAGCAAAAGACTGATCGACTAATTCTAGCATCAGGATGATTGATTTACGTACCGAGGAAGGGGATGGTAGAGGTCATAAGGCATGATCTGCTTGTATCCGTCACTGTTAGGAACAATAATGCCAACCCTCTGAGTAGAAGGTACACACAATAAAATAACACTAAATAATTACATTATACACATTTTTAAAAAGACAAATGCAAAACAACATTAATAAATTGTCTCTGAAAACAACACAAAAACAGTTCAGTATCTTTATGCTAGCATATGGTTTAGGATGGGGCAAGTTCTTTGAAAGGGCACCATTTACTATAATTAGTTCTCTGATCCAAGCAGGAAATACCATTGGAAAGGGTGATGGCAAGAAAACTTGGCACCTCATCATTAACTATGATAAAATAAGCTTGTAAATGTTCTTTAATCCCCCAAATTATACATCCTATGAGGTCATTATTATTATCATTATTAATGTTACTTCCAGATGCTCACCAAGCAATTACAGTTACTGTATCACTTCTGATAAAAGAGAGCGCTATATGTAAGTGTATGTACCTGGAAACTGACAATGCTCTACGATGTGCTACATAACCTGGCAAATAGGTTTCATCTCTTGGCAGATCGAAAGATTTTAATAACATTTGGAAAGCAGCCACTCGATTACTTTATAAGGGGAAGGGGAGCAGGTAAATATAGTAGGCAACTATCGACAAAAGCAAGATCCCCACCAAAACAGAGGTAGGACAGTTAAAGTGAGATAAGCATGAAAGCTCTTTTTTTGTGGCCTATAAAATGTGACATAACGTTACCTGCTGCGACAGTGGTGGTTGTGACCGTCGTGACTATTGTTAGTATACCTAGTGCCCTGGGAAGCCTGTGTGATTTAGAAATTGAGACTGAAGAAGCTATAAGAAGTGACATGATGGTTGGCATGGCGAATGGGTTCACAAGAAACGACATTCCAGGCTGTGTGGAAGGCCCCAGAGGCCTTCCGGGCTCCAAGGACCTACACTAACCTACGTCGCTGAATTCAACTAAAGCCTCCAATTGGCAAGACTTTCTTATTCCTGAGTCCCCTGCCTCACGGAAGATTTATGACTCATGGGTCTATGATAAAAAGGAGAGTACAACAGACCCTCCATCAAGAAGACAGGGGAGACAGAGCTCAATACACAGGCGTCACCCTGGGGCAGAGTGTGGTAGGACGGGAGCAGCAGGTGCTTAATGTGCAAATGACAACAGGAAGTCTCTCTTTTGAATCCTGGAAGAACTCATAGATTCTATATGTATTCCTGGATGGATCAGTATGTATTTATGCATGCATATCTATATTCAATATAAATGTTTATTTTACATTAAATAAACAAAAACTGTTGTTTTGACCCCATCCTCTGATATAGAATGATGTAGTATTTTTTCTAAATTTATTTTTAGAGAGAGGGGAAGGGAGGGAAAAAGAGAGGGAGAGAAACATCAATATGAGAGAGAAATATTGATTGGTTGCCTCCTACATGCTGCCCCGACCAGGGACTGAATCTGCAACCCAGGCATGTGTTCTTACTGGGAAACCAACTGGCGACCTTTTCCTTGCGGGATGATGCCCAACCAACTCAGCCACATAGGTCAGGACTTATGTAGTATAATATTTAAAAAATATATATATATAGTTTACAAACCTAAGCTTTGGGGTAGAAAAATTGAACTGATTATACAGTGGATCAGAAAGAAAAATGGCAATCATGAGGACATGGATATCATAGGAGAAAAGGGAGTGATAAAGAGGGTAGTTCCTGCCCTGGCTGGTGTGGCTCAATTGGTTCAAGTGTCACCCCATAAACCAAAAGATCAGGGGTTTGATTCCAAGTTATGGCACATGTCTAGGTTTTGTGTTTGGTCCCTAGTCAGGGTGCGTATGAGAGGCAGCGGAACGATGTTTCACTCTCACAATGATGTTTCTCTTTCTCTCTCTCCTTCTTTCCCGCCCTCCCATCCCTTCTCTCTAAAATCAGTGAGCATGTCTTTGGGTGAGAATATAAAAAAAAAAGAGGGTAGTTCCTAAAGAAATTACTGAAAGGTAAGGCGATACTAGAGAGAAATTAAATTGGAAAGAAAATGGAAAATGAAGCTATGATTATAGATTTCTGTTACCAGGAGGGACAATTACTGGGGTACTAATTTACTTATTTATCTTACATGATGACATTTTCTATGTTTGTTGTATGAATAAAGTTTTTGTACTCATTTGTATGACTCAATTTTTATGCTGTATGTATGTGTATTACCCTTAGGTAACAGTGTTCATGAGACTAAATGTTGCCTTTTGAGGAAGCTAAAAATCTCACAGCTTTAAGGCAAGAACGGAATGAATACCAAAATTAAACTTTTATCCCCATTTTTCCAAGTTAGAGAAACTTCCTATTGTTTTCTACTTTCTAACAGACAAGAAATCGGGTGTGAAATGCTAATCCTGTCGGCTATTAGAATCAGGTGATCTTTTCATAACAATTCTCATGTCCAATAATTAAAGAAATTATCTATATAAAAGAACTGTATTTTAATGAATTCCAACCTTCTAAAGTTCTTCTAATAACTTGGGACATAATCTAATAGTAGTTAATTATGAAATAAATTAAATTGACTTTGCAGTTATATTTTAGCGAACCCTAATATGCCTACATCAATTTCAAAATGCAGAAATGCATATTGTTGCCTTCTCTTCTGAAAAAATTTATAGCTATAATTTGTCATTTTCAATATTAGAATGAACTGTTGCAGATCTTTGCCAACTGATTTATCAGCTGATGATATTTAAAATGGAGGCAGTCATAGTGGAGGAGACAGACTAGAAAGAAAAAGGGAATAAAAAGGGGAATGTATACAATTCAAGATGTTGGGCTTTGCTTTCAACTGATTTAGAAATTACGTTTTTGTTTAAACTGGGAGCGTTAAACCTGGATTCAGCAAAACGATAGCTGTATTTGTCTTTCTATGGCACGGGTCATAGTGAAGACTCATAAAATGACTCTATGGCACCTGTGAAAACAGAAAGATATCAAAACAATGGCGCTCTGTCCAGTCCTATTCATGCCTATTCTTGGGCATGGGCTCTGCTCTCTCCTGGGGTTCATGCCATGACCCTGGCCTTTCACCACACTGTCACAGGGGGCCAGGCAATGTTGCCTGAACAAAACTTCCTATTGCCTGCCTTCAAGACACTGGGCTTTTATCCCAGGCAAAGGGTACACACTGAAGCATGATGAAAAAGAATGTCATTCAGGGACTTTAAGAAATTCTTCCCATGTTTAGTCCTTGATTTGTATGTGTATGCACATGTGTGTATTCTTACATGTATCTGAATGTGTGGGGCGCGGTGAATGAGGCAAAAATGATTTAAAACACAGTCACAGAGGGAAGACAAGAAACTGTTGTCCGGGGGTAAAACTGCTCCTTCTCCATGGCCTTAACTATTCTGACTGCTCACGTACTTCTTACATTGGGGAGTAAACTGATTCCCTTTAAATCTCCAACGTCAGGGGTTGTGTTGGGAAGGAGAGAAGATGATGATGAGTGGTCATTCTAGACTCATAAGGTGTAAGTGGATGAAAGACACCACACCAGACCCTCTGAAAGCACACACCTCGTTGAACTGTCCAATGCCAAGAGGGCGCTTCAGTGTTCTGATAGGCCCGTGTGATGAAATATTAGGCAGCATATAAACCCGAAGCCTTTTGAACCATTTTTAAAGACATGGAACATCTTCAAATGTAATGGCAATTTTAAAAAATTCAATATAAAATGGAGTGTACATATGCCATCATGTGTTCATATACCATCTATACATTTTCATAAAGTCTGTATATGTGTGTATGGGTATGTGAGTACATATGTGCCTAAACTAAACTTTCTATTGCCTGCCTTCAAGACACTGGTCTTTTATCCTAGGCAAAGGGTACACACTGAAGCACGATGAAAAAGAATGTCATTCAGGGACTTTAAGAAAGTCTTCCCACGTTTAGTCCTTGATTTGTATGTGTATGTGTATATATCACACATATGTATGCACAGATATATTAGAAAAAGGCCAAGAATAGTTGTTACTTCCTGATGTTTAAATTATTGGGGTTTTTTTCTTTTTTCTTCTTTTCAAAAAATGTTTCTGTTTTTCAACTTTTGTATAATGTACAGTCACAGGAATTAGAACACAAGTAAAAACAAAATTCAAGTCAGAGAGTATAAGACAGAGACATTTGGAAATATAAAATATACAGGAGTCTGTCTCCTCAAATTCCATGGGTTGCTTAAAGATTATTGAGCCCTGGCCCTAAAATCATCTCAGGAGCTACTTTAGAACAATATTCCCCGACTTTAACCGTCAAGCCATGTGCAGGCTGACACTACTCAGCTGCAGAATTTACATACAGTGATGAATTGCTCTCTCCAAGAAAAATCCTACTATAATTAACTCTGTGGATGTCTAATTTGCAGGGTTCTTTTTATAATGGGAATGAGCCATAAGGAGTCCCTTTCCTGGTTTCAGCTGTCCCTTTCAGTGACTCTCTCAGGACCTCTTGCCTTTTCCCCTGGGCCGCAGAGCCTCATTTCTGACCCCCTGGCAGCTGGACGTGCTCTAGGTTTGTCGAGCTCAGAGCAACCAGACAACTCATTATCTCCCTGCAAATGGCTTCTTTTCCTGTGATCATTTTTGCAGTTCAGAGAACTGCCATCCTCCCATCCACCCAGGCTACATACTGAGGGACATCTTGGCTTTTTCTCTCCTGTGTTCCCTAGAGGTACGTGGTTCTTCCAGCTGCAGTGTCTGCCACATACCTCTTCCTGTGACCTGAGTTTGGGCCCTTTTGCAGCTGTCTGCCTCCCAACTGGTCTCTTCGCCTGCAGGCACTCTTCGCTGTCATAGCAACCGGTACCTTACTTCCCAACTCCAAAGTCTTCAGTGCCACTCTCTTCTATGCCTGTCTTTATTTTCCCTCTCCACATCTAGCCAGATTTTCTCTCTTCCCCTTCCAAATACCAAAAAGAACTAGCTCTTCTCATCACTTTTAACTCTGTACTAACGTCTAACTATGAATAAGTTTTCTTTAAGCAGCAAGCGACAAAATCCATACTGGTTCTTCACCATATCTCTTAATACATTGTTCTGCACAGAGGCAATGAGTAAATATTCCTTTGATTAAGTCATGCCATTGGTGTGCTGACTCAAAAGCAAGCAGCACAACTACCACCCAGAATTAAAGTAAGCAAACGAAAACATGATTAAAGAAACTCCCAAACTGCACCTCACCGTGCACATCCTTAGTCCCTCTGCTTGCCTTTTGCTGGCTCTGCCACGTGTGTGAGGGAGAGCAGTTTGGCAGTTTAGGAAGGCAGCCCTGGAGGCAGAGGTGGTGGGATGATCTGAGGCAGAGAAAGGATGGATTAATGGCAGCTGTGTCTCCAGCCTGCTTGACTTAACTCTGCATCTCTTCCACTGGATGTCTCTCAGACATGGCCATGACAACTTTGTAAAAACTGTCTCCTCCCTTTCTGTCTCAGGAGTCTTTCAGATGCCATGCTTTTTTGTAACCGTACAACCCAACTTCTCCAGGGCAGTCTCAGGGCTCAGACTCTAGTTGATTCCCCTTTGCCTTTGCTGTGGTACCAAGCACTGAACTTGGCATGGGTTAGGGATGCAATTAAAAAATGAATGAGATTGTGGGTGGTGGAAGGAATCCTGCACATGAAAGAGTAGTTCACCTTCTCTTGACAACTCCAGGGCAATAGAAACCAGTCTTTTCCTAAACAACAGTTTCGAAAGGGGCCAGAGGGAAGAAATAAAACATTGGAAGAGACACAAGCATTTGCTTTTTCATGAGTGGCAGAGCATAAAAGATCAGGGCATAATGAGGAAAATGACCTCGTGAGGAGTTGGGAGATGGAAGGTCAGCTCTCCCGTCTGCCTCTCTCCTGCTGTGTGACATTGAGTGGGGTGCTTACGCATCAGGACTTATGGTTTGGTCTTCTGCAAAATCCAAGCATTGGATGAGATTGGGAGCTTCAAGATAAAGTAAGAATGGGAACCTGGAAACCCATCTCATGGAGCTCTGCCATAACTGTCCCTCCCCTAGTGGCTGCTCAGGGCAGAAATTGGAGCTTTGTGGACCACAGATTGGAAGCCACTGAAGTAGGTGATCATCTAGAAATATCTGCTATTCTAACTTTTGGTGACTTGATGAAATACAGTAAGTTTCTTTATTATTTGAAAAGCCAAGGTGGGAGCCAGTAAATGAGAAAATATTCTGTAAATAAGTCAGAGTTTTTTTTAAACCACTGTACTTACTAGGCAACATTCATTTATCTTTTAGAACCAGAACCAAAACAACCCTGCTTTATTGTCTAGGGTTTGAAAACATTTTTAAGGCATATATTTATTTTTTGCTACAAGACCAACTCTGGAGAGTTTTTGATCATTTGACCAAAATTATTAAAATATCCTCACACCTATATTTTTGCAGTTAAACATTCTTGATATTTATGAATGTAATTTCTGAACTGCTTTTAAGTAAGCAGGACTAATGTGCCCTTGGGCTTTGTTTAATTCTTCCTGTACTGTCCCAAGGGATTTGGTCATTGCTTGGTTTGAGTCAACATCAGTCTTTTTGATGATATGAAATGGGCTTGCTTAACCTGGGTGTGGAGTCAATTCAAAGACCCGGGGCACAAGCTTTGCATTGTATATAGTTGGAAGTTCTGTGCTGGCTGTGGGTGTCTATACTGGGTTTAAACCAGATCTCACAGGTTGCTGAAGGTGTCATGAAAGACAAGGGTACCTGTGGTATGTGATGGCTCAGATGCTACAGTTGGGATCAGGTAACCTGAGCCATGTAACAGTGTCACAGATGCTCTGGAATCGGAAGCACTAGGATCCATGAGCCAGCTTTATTTTGCCCACTGTAACTTGGGGGCGGGTCGCTTAGCCTCTTTGGGCTTCAGTTTTTTCTCCAGTAAATATAGATGATGACCTCTGTCCTGCTAACCTCTTAAGGATCATTAAAGTGAATTGAGATAGTGGATGTGAAAACCCTTTATAAGCTTCAAATAGAAGTAACATTGGAAAAGTCACTTTGCAGGTTTGGTTCTAATTTAAGAATGATAGTTGACTTTCGCTGAGTGCCACCTTGCTAAGCTTTGCACACATTATCTCATTTAATTCTCATAGCTACTCTGACTCATTTTACAGATGGCAAAACTCAGGCCTAGAGATGTTAAGTAAAGAAATTTACTTAGCTAGGAAAGTTGAACTTAAAGATTGAAGTTAAAAATGAGGAGGATGATAACATCTGATCTATTAACTCACAAGTTCATTAAAAGAATTGCACAAATAATTATACTTAACAGTTTTAAATGTAATATAATGAGTGATTACTATTACTAGTGATGAGCTGGCTTGGTAGAACTGAATTTCCCCAATAATTGAGTTACAGCTGATTGTCTGATGATGTATGACATATCCATAAACTTGGGAAGGATACGACCGTGCCCTCTAAAAAGCACCAGAACTCTCCTTTGTTTATCTCAATATCAATAATGCATGAAAATGGAAATGAGGCTTTACAGTGGTCTTTCTTTCTGCTTATTCACTAGCTGCTCAAAGCAGTGTATTTAAATGAGGTTGATCACTTACTTATTGTAATAAAACAAAAAAAGCCTTCTGTGATTAGGAAACCATTATATTATATTTTAATCGAAAACCATTTTCTAGATTTTACTTTGAATTCTCCTTTTTTGGAGAGAACATGGCATAGATCCCATGTGAATTACATGACAATGTCTCACAGCTGGTCTAGGGGGGATTATTAGACAACTAATTTATTTCAGGAGATGTTAATTATCTTAATTTTTCATGGTTTTTAATACATAATTAAAAATTCTGATAAATGTGATTTACTTTCATAAAGATATTTCCTAGGTACTTCTTGCTCTTATTGTAAAAATAAGAACTGTAGAACTACCTTTTTTAGACACATAGGTAATTCTAGAGTTTTATCTTTTCCTTTCATGAGGGAGAAAGCTGATTTCTAGAGTTTAGAAGTTTCTCTGAGGAACATTAATATTATCATGATCATGATCTTAGTCATAAAAGCTGCACCAACTAACATTTATTGAGTGCTTATCGTGTGTCAGGCACTCTACTAAGCTCTTTAAATGTATTGTGCCTTTTATTCCACATGACAACTCTATGAGGTAAGAAGTGTTATTATCCTCACTTCACAGGATGAAAAAACTGAGGCTTAGTGTGAAGAAGTAATTTGCCAAAGGCTGTTCAACCAGTCAGTAGCAGAGCCAGGATCCCAAGCCAGCCTGCTTTACTCCAAAGCTCCCTCCTAACTACCAGGCCGCATCACCATTGGACTAGTTAGGCACCTAGTTAGTGCGACCAGGTTTTTATTGGTATGTGCCTACTACACATCCTGCCTCTCATGATGCAGATGACTTCTCTGAAGTTGCATTAGGATTCAATTTTGAGATTTTGTTCATGATTTGGTCCATGATTTGCACAAGCCAGCAGGCACTGCATTAAAAATAAATGTCCCCTGTGTAAGACAGAGCTATGCCTGCAGTGTGGCAAGCACAGGAGGGAATATTACATTTGCTTAGATTTCAAGTGCCTTAGCTACTTGGGAAAGGGCGCCTACTATAGTATTAAATTAATGAAGCAGGAAACAAGTTAAACAAGAGGTGGATCCCTGACCCACGGGAGGGGCATGCCCTGGACTTCTGGGAGTGTACACATTGGCATACCACCAGAACATGTGCTACACTGTGTAGAGGGAGCATATGATAGGATTAGTAATGTTATTGCTCCAAGTCAACATCAAAAAACATTTAATTTTAGCTAAAAGCCTATAAATTTTAACTTTACTTTCTCTTTCTTCCTATTATAAGCATTAAGTTTTGGTTCCTTTTTTGAGACCTTTGTGGCTAGGAAACAAAGTGTTTTATCATTTCATGAAAATAACTGCCTAAACAACACCAGCAAATAGGAATAAAGCTCTCTTGGGGCGGATCTGCTGGGTGCCAGGTAGGCTCCATTGTTGCTCTTGCAGTGTAAGGGACTCAAATTCCTGTCTTAGCAAAATGTCAACTCACTACATGTCATGGACGTTCAAGCTTTCTTTAGAGTAGTAGAAACCAAGAATGCTAAGTCACTGAATTTGAAGTGTCTATTGTATACTGCGTGATTTCATCTGTGTTATGAGCTATAGACAATATAAAAATATAGCAAAAGCATTAATAGAGTTATCTGTGAACACCGGAGATTATTAGTGAGTTATATTGTTTTCATCATAGCTTTCTAACTCATCAATATTTCTAAGTTAACATTAAGAATCAGAAAAACACCATAAAAACATAACGATTATTTTCAAAAGAATAGGCTAGATGTCAATAATCTTTTTAACTCGAAGAACCTTTAGATGAACCAGTCCACAACGTTGGAGGCCAGTGGATATTGTTGATGAGTGAATGAGTAAGTCATGTCATTCATTAGTTCACATATATAACATTTACTTATTTTAAAGCAAATTAATTACAACAGAGAGGCTATTTGGTAAATAGAAAAATTGGATATTGAGGATTATGATTAATCTGGTTGTCATGTCCAGTTTGTTTTGGTTTTATACATGTAGTAATGAAAAATTCTCATCACAGAGAAGTAGTTGCTAATGGTAATAGTTTTTACAGCTCACCTTGCAATCTTAGGACATTTAATTTTTCAATTAAACTGACATAATTGAAGAATTTAACAATGAGGACAATAAGCATTTACTTTGGGAGTATAACATTTTTACAGTTGTTATAACAATTTTTAAAACTTAGCTAAATATATAGAAATTGCTAAAAAAAGAAAAAAACTTAGCTAAATAGGTTAAAATTAGTTTGACATGCTTGAACACATTTTGTGAGTTTTTGTTTAGATAGTTCAAAATATACAAAATGAAATTTAACAGAACAACTCTGTGGAACAACAGGCTCTGTAGGTGCAGTTTGAAAACCACTAATTTAATGCAACAAATAATCTTCTTACCCTCATTTTGTGGGGAAGAAAACTGAGGCCCAGAAGGGTAAAATAATAAACCTAGGGTTACAAACTTAATTATTTCATGACCTTTTTGCTCTCTATGGTTCTTCCAATCTTCACAGAATAAGTGTGGCTACCTGATGACACTTGTTCTCAAATAATATATAATAGGCCAAAAATGCTAGTCTAATACACGAGATAAGTGAACAAATATCTCATTGGCTAGATAAAATAAATTTCTCTTGAAATTCAAAAATATGTGACTTTATTTGTACTAAGGTTGTCTATGTTTTCCCTTTGGGGGGCTTTTAATTTTGGACACAAAGGCATTGGTATAATAGCATTGCATCACTCCTGGTTTCACTATTAGTTAAATCTGTAGTTAGCAAACAGTTTCTTGAGGGTTTGATTCTGCTATGTCTGATGAGATGGCAGACCTATCCTATAGTCTATTTATCTTCTCTTCTCAGACTATCATTTCTTATTTTCTTTTTGAATTCAGAAAGACTGCTTTGATCTCAAGCATGCAAATGACTCAATGGTTTCACAGCAATCCTGAAGTGTCTTAACCTTAGAGGAGCATATCTGTATTTCCCAAAGCAGATTCTTCTTAAACTTCTCCTACTGCTAAGTATTAATTTTTACAGCTTTGTTTAATTACTTCTGAAATAAAAAAGCAGCTTCTGACATGTGCCTCTAACTTATTTTTTCTTTCTCCTTTTTTTTTTAAACAGCCACCTGTCCTAACATTTATACATGTGCTGTATTAGATGTTTTAAAATAACATGAGATGCAGAAAAAGCATACATTTCACAGGCAAACTTCTTTCGGTGTAGAATGGCCTTTTGCTTTTGGATATTAAGAAATAGGCCACAAATATTATTCCAACAGAGAATATAGGTAAAAATCAAAAGCCAGAAAAATTGCATAGTTTTTTTTCTGATAAAAACATTTTCTTAAGATGGTTAATATGATGCTTTTATTTTACAACTGTCTTCCATGGTCATCTCTTTGCTGAAGGCTTTTTTTCTTTTTTCTTCCAGTGAGGAAAAGCTTTATATAGTAATGGGAGTGAACCCCTCATTTCTCCTAGAAATACACATGCATTTTTATGGAAGTGTGTATAAGACTTTCAAAGTCTCTCTATGGATGAGCCAACCTCTCTGAATTGGGTTAACTATGATTTTCATGCACTGGTCTTTCTGGTGTAGATATGGATAAAGATGTATAATTGGTAGAATAATTTTAAACTAGGGTTGAATTACATTAGGTGTAATTATCTTGGCTAATAATACTTCATACCTTAGTATTTCCAAAATAAAGACATCCAAGCAAACTTCTGATACCTCATTCAATTTTTATAGCATATAAAATTTTCAATACATAATTTTTTGGTATAATATGAACTAAATGAATCTGCACCTGAATTATATAATTACAAAATATCTATTCTTTCTGTTTCTTGCATAGAAACCTATCATTCTGAGTTTACTTTCATGAGTTAGGTATATGAAATAGGCAATTTCACATCACATGTAGAATTTAGAATTCACGAATGTGAGGCAGAGGGGTAGAAGTAAACTTTAAAAAGCAGAAAGCAAAACCTAAATCTTCATTGCCTACAATTCCAAGATAGAATGATTTTCATCCACATTGCTCATGTAATATTAACTATTCCAAGTTTTGTTTATGCATATGTATTTGGTGAACCGTGTTTTTTAAAAAATAACATTGAGGTGTTTCTCAGAAATTGAAGTAGTTTGGGAAAGAATTCTTTGTCTTTTGGTTTCTGTGATTAGTTTTGTAGAAGTGTTTTCTTATATCCTCTTATATACTAGGGCTGAGTAAGCTAACAAAGAGATTTACCAGGAAGTGTTGCAACTGCAAAGGCAAATATTACACTCATGACAAGATTCTTGACTTGCACTACTACTACTACTCCCCTGAGATATTTCACTTGTCAGTCTGATGCTTGATCCTGCATATAATTGAGGGCCAATTATAGTTTCCAAAAGGCAAACAATATGTGAAAGTGTCAAGTGTCTCTTTAAAGCTCCTAATTAAAAAGGCTTTGCAATTTTTTGACTGTTGGAAATAAGTCCTGCTTTTTCTTTAGCAATGACTGAGTTTGTTCAAGTATGGAACTGTTCTAAGACTGGTTTCGATTTTAATTAAACTTATGGAAAATGGATTAGCTGTGACTCTGAATGGGTCTGCTGTGATCATGCTATTGCTTAGGTGACAGAGTTGAAATGGAAAGACTCCTGAGAATATTGTGCCATCACATTTGTAGGGTCCATTAGCCTGGTCATTGTTACGGAGAGAAACAAATAACCATAATGAAAAAAATCAGGAGAGAAAATGACCGAGAGTGCTTCACGTGTAGCTTAATGGATGGAAAACCTGTAGAGCCTGGGGTGGCATCAAATAGCCGCAAGAACGAGGAACATGGGCACTAATAACACATGGCTAGGAAAGGATACTAGACAGGTACATTTACTTATTTTTAATTAAAAATTAATATAAGAAACTTATTTGAAACTTAGTTTATGTTTACAATAGATGAACTGGTAAATCTGACTGACCTGGCTGGACAAGGATCCAGGTTGCACTCCTGAAGTTTGGGCTTGGGTTTGATGTTCTCTGGGTAATAGTGACAGTATTGATCAGCAACCACACGGTTGCTCCGAAGATCGTAACACTCAGCCGATGTCAGCTGGTAGCCTAGAGTACCAAACCATACAGGTGAGTTTAAAGACACATGTGAATATAATATATATATTCATGTTTTTTTTGGTTATCTCACATTAAGGAAATTCTTCCCTGATGTGCCAGTCATTTTGAGGACAAAAGACATAAATGGAAGGCTCATTGATTTTTACAGGCCTCAAATACTGTATTTTTCTTCTTAAATCATGCTATAGAGTTTGAACTACATACGAGCATAACTAGCTTATAAGAGGCTATCATAAGAACTATTCTTATTAATTTGTTTTGTAAAATAGAAAAGTGTAGCACAGATTCTGTATCCCAAAGAGATCATCGGTATTTATTTACTGACCCTCTCACTGAAGGATGAAAAATTTACTCTACTATACATGGGGTACAAGAAAAAACCCCCGCCCAAATAAATAAATAAATAAATAAATAAATAAATAAAATAAACCCTAATACTGCTCCCCTTGGTCAATGGGTGACAATGAAATATAGCACAGGATAAGGTCCTGCCAGCTGCCTTACATTATTTTCACCTAAATTCAACCTGAACAGCGTTAAAGTGAACAAATGGATGATTAAGATCTTAACAGTAGCCATCATGAATCAAAGAAAAAACCTTCCAACTTTGTAATTTCTGCTTCACTCCAAATTGTTTGTCATTTCTCTTTATGTTTTTAGCCAATATGTCTTAGTTGCCATGCACAAATTTCCACTTTTTAGAGAATCCTCTTGGGAAAAAAGTGTTGCTGAGTAATACTTAATTTTATTTATCATGCATTTTACCTTTTTTACCTGCCCCTTTCTTGTCTTGTGGATTTCTGGTAAGGTGCTGATAAGGACTTAGATTGTTGGGGTGAAAAATAATTGTACATAGAAGATATTTTTTAATTAAATTTTTTGTATCATTCTAACCCTAACTAACACCAAAATATATGCTCTGTAGCAGGTGGTTGAACACTGTTGTTGCTAAATACATGTTAGAAAGGCAGATTTAGAGTATTTAAAAGTCTTGCAAAATATTTTAGGAAATCAGGTGGAGGTTTGTAAACCAGGTTTACTGGCTTGAGGCTGTTTTCTCAGACCACCCACAAAATTTAAATGTTCACTAAAGACCTAAAAAAAGACCTTTTAACAATTTTACTGTAAAGATGAAAAGCACAAAAAGTTAATGGGTGAAAACACATGTTGCATTTAATTTTTTGCTTTATAAGAAAATCAAAAAGCAACATGATATTTTATACAAATAAATATATCTTTAGTTTCTAATTATGTTATATTCAACAGCCGATAAGTTTACGATAAGCTAATCATTTTCTAATTTTCCATAAAATAATTTGTGCTCAAGAACAGAATTTGTCATGTAGTAAAATGTGAGCACAAGCACTGAGTAAATTATAAATTTGAGATTGTGATATTTAGAAATCATAATTTGTCAGCATAAAATGTTGCATTGTAGCTATTTTAGAGTATATAAAATTAAAGTTTAGAATATTAAATAAATGACCAATATGGCCAGATAATTGTGTTTTCTAAAGTTTCACAAGGTATTTGGAATAGCAATTCTTTACACTTAGCAAAATGGTCAACCAGTTGAATCTGGAACTAGAAACATAAAAGGGAATTTAGAGATCATTTCTTAAGTAATTTTTAAACTGTGATCCATGAAGGCTGGTTTCCATATCCTGTACATTTTCATTCTGAACAATACGTATTCCTTTTATCTGGGCTCCCAAGTAAGACTCGTTTTGTTTTGTTTTGAAGAAAGGGTTTGATAGCTCAAAACATTTAAAAACCACTGGTGGTTCTACTTCTTCTCTTAGATGTGAATCAAATAAGGCCCATGGGGAAGGGATGTGTATGAATCTAACATTAATTGTCCTATTATATAGCAAGTCATTGTCAAGGTTACTGAAAATATACTCCAACAGCAGCTGTATGTGAAACTGGCGTAGTGGGCCTGTTATTGAATCAGTACTTCTCTCAAAACATGGCTTTTATTTAAAAAGGAAAGAAGAAAAATATATTTTCTCTGATTTCTTTCTTTGAAACCATTTCCTATGGTAGTCATTAACAGATGAATCAAAATAACATATTCCCATGAAACAAATACAATTGGCAGTTCACTTTTAAATAAAGTAATTCTCAATTCAGGGCATATGGAGCAACTGGAAACACTATTTTATTGAAATGCTTAAGATGTTGAGAGAATAGTTATTTAATAATCAGGTTAAAGGCACTTGATCTATTTTTGATGAATTGCTTTTAAGTTAAAATCTAGCATTGCTGTAAGGAACCTCATGTTCAGCGGTTTGTACACATTATGTGGATGGAGACTGCATAGCCAAAGAGGAGTTATGTGTTCTTAACTGTTTTATAAAAATTAATGGTTAATCATTTGTCTTCATTTTGAGGTACCATCCTTCTTTTCTCTTGTCAAAATATATTCTAGTGATACCTTTATGGATGAGTTACATAAAACCAACCAGGCTTCCATCATGCTGGAGCCAGAATGTATTTGGTGTGCTCATTTTTAAAGGAATATACATACAATTTTATATCCATTAAATTACCAAAACTTTAAAAAATGATAATCTACAAATACTGGCTCAGTTAGAAATAAAACTAAAATATTTGTACACTGCTTATTACCTTTCTGGAAAAAACTTTGGTAATATATGCCTATAGCCACAAAAATTCTGAAACTCACCGGTAACAGTTTATTTCAAGGAAATAATTTCAAAGGAGAAAAATACTTAGGTATTAAGTTATTTATTACATTATAATAGAGAATTTTAAATGAACTAAATTATCTTCTATAGGGCAATGGCTAAATAAATTATGAAATAATGCAAAGAAATTATTATGTAACCTTTATAATTACGAAGAGCAGAAATTGAGGGTGGGGGGACTTCGTCCAGTGGCACAACATGCTGTTCATATTACAGATGTGATGCAGCAGAGGCAGAAATTCATTCGCTGACTTCTCAAAAGAGATGTGTTTTTATGAACAAATAAGGCAAATGGCATTCTTTTTACTGCCTGGACGATGAGGTCAAGAGCTGAAACATAACTGAGCCTAAGTCTACAATAGAATAATTTTTTCCACCTGATAATAAAGTAATTCCTTTAATTAAATTAATCTCTGATCCTTTTCGGACCCATCATGCTATATGATAGGCCACACACTCTTCACTTGATTCCTGAACAAGTAAGTTCACTTCAACCAGGTGAGTAGTTTATTCCAGACCATGCTATTGTCAAGCTATAATATTTCTTTTCCTGTCCTCCCATGAAATCAAGGAAAGGAGTAAAGACTGCTTCCTCTAATGGGACTCCATAGACAGAAAATATTTATGGTGCATCTAGACTGAGCTATCTGCCTGATAGAAGAGCTTCAGGATTCAGCCCCATTCAGAAGAATCTGATCCACCACAGCACTAAATTCCTTCTATGTGGAAGTGACTCTACTCATAATAGCCAAGGCTTCCCTCATAGAAGCCAGCAGTTCCTAGGCTAAGTGAACAACATCATTACCTCCTCCACAGGTTGCTGAGCAAGGAAAGAAATCCGTCTCCCTCCAGCGGTGGATGATAGGCTGATAGAAGATGAACTGGACTGTGCTGTTAGCAGGACCCGAGTTGCGGATCTGTAGGAGACAACCGCAAAATAGCAACTTTGAACAAGAAAGTGTGGCAGCACTGATAGTCTTCGGCTGTGTGAAGGATGGCTTTGGGAGAGAGGTGGCAATAGCCGCGTCACCCATCTTACCATTTCACCAGCGAAAGCTTGTTGCATACACCGTCGCCATCATCACCTTCCCGGTTCTGTTGTGATTCAAGTACAACCTTATCCCAAACCACTTAGTCCTCCATCCTCTTTTATTTCCAACCTCTCTGGTATAGCAAGTAAAATTATGTGGATTTTAAAATGTAGGATCAGAAACAGACAACTCGTTCTAAGAAAGTTTCAAATGCTATATGCTGCAAAAAAAGAAAGATACTGTCTTTGGTTCAGAAAAATAAGCATTAAAGAATTAAGTAGCTCTTCTCACTCAGAGACTTACATGGAGTTTCCTGACAACCTGATGATTTATATATTTAATGTGTGAAGTTACCAACTAGAATCTTGCTAAAATGCAAATTCCTGGGTTCGAGCCCAGAGATCCAGGCAATTCAAATGTAGATAGTCCAAGAACCAAACTTTGAAAAACACCAACTTACAGTATGAAATAAAATACATCAAATAAAACATGTGCTTATGGAAATTATAACTCCTTTGTTTGTTTGTTTTTTTAGAGAGGATGTGAGACAATAATTCTTTAATGGTTCTTAAAAGTACAGCGCTGAGAGAACATACTCAAACTGGAAGAAGAAAAAAGTACCCAACAGGAAGAATGCCTTGATTTCATGAAGACAGATTGACATGTAATACACCATTTAGAGAGTTGGACTTTGCCTGAACTATTTATTGTACTAAAGGAAGGTCCATGGACAGTTGAGAGGACCACCTCTTACTCCAGCTCTGTTACAGGAATGAGAGGAGTGTCATCAGCTGAATCTATTAATGTTTTCAAGCCTTCCCACTGTCCCAACTCCCTTTTATCAGGATAAAGGGATAGATTTGGCCTTCATTTTTTTTTTTTTAAAGATAGCCTTATTTTTCTGTTACTGAATTTAACAACTGGATTAAAAACCTAGGATGTACAGGAAAACAGAACACTGAAAAAACCAGAAATAGATACTAACCCCTAGATTGGTGTTTGAAGTTTTTCAATGAGAATATGGAAATATTCCTCAGAAAATCTGGAAAAGCTAGGAAGGAGAAAGAAAAAAGAAAAGATATAGGATATCTCATTATGCTGGGGTTCTGACCCATGGTGCATCCAGGTCTTTCCTAATTAGAATAAACAGTGATACAATTGCCTACTATAAAGCAAAAACAGCTGAAGCAATACAATGTCTTTCACAAAAGGGGAGCATGGCCTACAGATTAATGTTTTTCAGTCCAGTGTGTCAGATACAGGATATCTAATTGCTTGCTTAGGGATAGAGTATTAATCACATTCTTTGGAAACCTTTTTTTTTTTTTCCTCTTTCCTTAAGCTTACAAAAGTGTATAGCTCTCTAGGGATGCGTGGTTATCATGCTGGAAAGCTATTAGAAGAAGGTTCTCATTTGAACACAAGCTCCATGAAAAATAAAAAGGCCAGAAAATTTGTTTGGATCCTGAAAGATGAATTGTTTAGCAGGGGTCCCTTTTGGGATGCTAAAAATTAAACTAAGTCCTAGGAAGTTGGAGGGGGGATCAAAATGAGCAGGACATAACATCAGAGTACTGGGAGAAAACTTGTTCCAGAATATTCGTATAGTGTTTGGGCTTATCTTTTGGTCTGGTTAAAGATTAGGCACAAAGATGGAACAAGTCTTTTTTTCAGCTCCCTGTTAGTTACCGATAAAAGCACCTCGTGAGTGACAAGGAGATCAGGTGTCAAGAGAGAGGATAACTGAACATGTTGAAGGAAAAAGATACAACCAAGCAGCTTAGACAGAATATTGTTCTTAGTGAATTCAATGAAAGTGATGTAAAGTGACAGTAAATGCTGAGACTGTATGTCCAGATTAGGAAAGAGATGGATAACTGGATTAAACTCTTAGGATACAGAGGATAACAGGAACTCTGAAGAAACAGGAAATCGGTCCTACCCCCCAGATTGGTATTATGTTCCCACCGATAACATTCCTGCTTCTCCCTTCTCTGTCATCATCTTCTTCCTTTAATAACAGCTACACCTACCCCAGTAATCAGCACTAAACACATTCCTACTTTGTTCAGGGTACATTTTATTTATATTAAATCTAATCTTAAAATTACTCTGTATTATTTTCCACATATGCATTACGATGGGAGGAATGAGGCTCAGAGGGGCTAAGTGTCTTTCTTGGTCAAAGCTACGCAGTGAGGGAAAAACAGAGCTGGGGTTTGAATTCAGGTGTGCCGAGCTCTGAAGCTGCCGTTCTCCTCATGCTGCCAAGCAACCTCTGTCGGTGTTGCGAAGATACAGGCATTTCTCTTTAGCAGTATCCTTGTACCTCTCTTCTCAGTATGTTCTTAATTTTTCATTTTAAAGAAGAAAAAAATGTTTAAAAATAAAAAGAAGAGGCTGACCTAATGTCTAACTTTGATGGCTTAATTATTGTTTACACAGAGGAGTCACTATGTTCCCTTTCTCAGGTTTCATTAATTCTGGGATGCGGGGACCATTGCCATCATCGGCTCCGAAGCTTCATAAACCCTAAATACTTAAATATCAGGTTCTAGAATGAAAGCTTCAGTTTGATGGATTAGAATTTTGTGTAAAGGAGCTAAACACACCTGGCATATGTAATTTTGATCTCCTTAAATTAATAAGCAAAAAGGATGTTTCGAACCAAGCTTTTCTTCCTGCAATTAAAATGATTCAGTGTTTCTAATTCAATTTAACGACTTCTCACACTGAAATTAAAGGAGACAAAGAGCGGCCACTTTCCATGGCGTTTGATTGCACTGTCATAATAGAACTGCAGGGCAGCAGGAGTGTGTGTGTGGGTTACTGCTTACCTTGAAGTCCACGTAAAATCAAAGGAATTAAAGAGAAATTTCATACATACAAAAGATGGCAAGAACAAAAAGGCCCTACCAGGTGAAGCACTACCACATGCCATACCTTTTTCTTCTCATTTGGGAAAAGGGTTAGTTGTGAACTTTGGAATCTTCCTCAGCTAGGTTCCTTTCTCTTCCTTATGTGGAAATTTCCCCCCCACCCCAGAAAGGAGGGCAGGGGGCTGGTACCCAGAGGTCCTCCCACTCCCCCTTGGCTGCAGTTGAGTTGCTGCTCTGGCCTGAGGAGGACACAAAGGAGCTGAGGGCTGACCCGCTCCCGAGAGCCTCTGAGCTGGACCCACAACGGTATTCAACTTGGTCACACTGGCCTCAGGGCAGCCCGGGGCGTCATGACTAGGTTGTGCTTGAAAATGGTAGAAATCCATCAATATGCGTGCTCAACAGGGAATAAACTGGAAAACAGGTGAATCTATTTATTAAATGTCTCAGTCTACTATATTAAATTTGAGGCTGTTCTGTGGTTGATAGTGATAGTGAATCCTCAAGGAACTGTAAAGGTATTTTAAAATGCCAGAAATCACAAGGCACCAAATCTGGGCTGTAGCGGGGCTGAGTCACCTGGGTGAGTTGATGTTTCACCAAAAACTCTGCAGGAGATGTGATGTATGAGTGAGCACGTTGTCATGATGAAGCTGCCAATCACCAGTTGCCCACAGCTGCAGCATTCAGAATCATTGGATAGTTTCCATGGAGGAATGTTTAAGCTTCATGCTAAATTTGATGCAGACTTGTTGCTCTACTTGCTCAGTCATTTTGAATGCAGCGGCTACACAGTACACATGCTCACTCAATGGCATCTACCACCTCCACTGACTAGTACAGTGAAGTTATTGTTCATGCGAATTCCAGTCCACTCTCCTTGGCTACTAGGTTACATTGATGTTGCGTGAACAATTCTTACTATATTAACAATGGCTGGACTTTTTCTGGACAGACCTCTTACACACTATCTGACTCAATTCCTCACAAAAGCTATTGGGGGGGGGTATTTTACTACCATTTTTTCAAATGACTACACAGGTTCAATGAGGTAAAACAACTTACTAGAGGTTACATAGACAGTAAGCAGGAAAATATACCAAACCCCAGAGAGCTTATCATTTGTACCACTCTATGCTAGCATTGCCAAAAATGTTTGTATAGCCAATGCACAAAGTTTAAATTTTTGGAAGACATGCTTCCCTAGGAAGCAAGATAATAATTTAGTCTGGTTTCAATCTTTAAAGGAGATTTCAAAACATAGCTTTGGAACCAACGGCAATATATAATGATTCTCACTGTGAAAAAATTTTCCTTTCATGCAAAATTTTTTTTTTCTTTTAAACAAAAATTGTATTTTGGCACTAAAATTTCATGAGGATGTTGACAACTAACCATTTTCATTTTGATTCCTATGTATCTCATTCAAAAAGGAAGTCATTGCCTACATTAATATATTATGCAAAAGAGTCTACACTTTGAATGATACTGAAAATGAATTACAAACTATGTGTATAATTTTTAAGCACCTAAATTATAAAAGACAATAAAAAATCAAAAGGTGATCTTTTATTTTCAGTTATTTCCTGGGGAAAATTAGGGAAGAAAAAGTTGCTTCATTATGAATCACTGGAAAAAAGGTAATTTTATCCTTTTTCTCTATATCTTATTAAATGATCTGACTCATTTTCAAGAGTGAATAAACTCTTTTAACACTTGTTAGTGTTTCCTTATGAAGATATGAAAGCAAATATGATTCTGTCCCTGCCCTGAAGGGACACACACAGTAGGAAGATGTAATGTAAACAGGAATGTTGGGTTGAGTCACAGACTCATTTT
Source organism: Pteronotus mesoamericanus (assembly GCF_021234165.1). Lineage (NCBI taxonomy): Eukaryota > Metazoa > Chordata > Mammalia > Chiroptera > Mormoopidae > Pteronotus > Pteronotus mesoamericanus. Next base: position 32,971,397 of record NW_026555245.1, on the reverse strand, counting down.
CAGGAGTGAATAAACTGAATTTAAAAACTATATAATCAATTTTAGAATAACTTTAAATTTATATGATCCTGATATTTTCTAATGAAACCTTGATTTTTCTCTCAGTTGCAATCTGAAGCTAGCTCACCAAACAGGACACCTAATGAAAAAAAATCACTAAAATGATAGCTTGTTTCTGAATGAAAATATTTATAGGTGGCAGGCATCTGAAAGTGTCAGAACCTTCTTTAAAGTTCATTTTTTAAAAAATATGTCTATTATATGTAGAAGAAAAGAATAGTCTTAGAAGCAACAGAGAATAGTGAAAAGAGTTCTGAGCCAGAAACAGATGTGGTTTTGGTCCTTGTTTGTCATCAGGATGAGCTTGGTTCTGTTACTCAATTACCCTAACTTCCCTAAAGCTCAGTTTCCTCGCAGGTAAGATGAAGACTGAGATGAAGATGTCAGCATCTGTCCCGCTTCAGCAATTGCCATGTGGCTAAAGCCTGTCACTCATCTAAATTTGGTAGTATTCATTGTGGTTTCTTATGAAGATATGAAGACAAATATGATTCTGTCCCTGTTCCCAAGGGACATACAGTAGGAAGATGTAATCTAAACAGGAATGTCGAGTTGAGTCGCAGAATGCTTCTGGATGGATAAAATCCTGAAGAATAATTATAAGTTAGTGAAGTGAATGGGAGAAGAGAAGAGCATTGCAGACCAAGAGCACAGCATTATGCAAGGGCCATTAGCCACAGGATTGTGAGATGCTGGGGGATCTGTGAGCCATTCAGTTGGTTGAAACAGGATAGGAAAAGTCAAAGGTGGGGTTGGAAGGGTAGACAAAACCCAGATTGTTGAGGGTAATACATACTAAGCTATGCATCTGCACTTTAACCCCAAGCCAATGGGTGGAGATGACGTGCAATGCAGCATTATGAAGAAAGGAGTTCTGGTTTTAGTAAACTTACTTTGAAGGCAACATGGGCAATGGATCAGAGGCTGGAAAACTAACTCAGAGCTGATGATATTAGTTCAGGTGACTAAAGATAGAGAAGAAAGAATAATTTTAAAAGATGTCATAGAGGTAGAACTGACAAAGTTTAATGTCTAATGAGTGATGTATAGGAGATGGGGAAATGGGTGTGAACGCAAGTTTTCTGACTCGGCTGGGTAAACAGTGCATTATTCCACAAGATAAGAAATAAAGAAAATAAAGTAGGTGTTTGGGGATAGACAGGCCCAGTTTTGGACATGCTGAGCTCATTGTGTCTGTGGGACATCCAAGTGGTGATGTGTAGAAGGCAGCTGGATATATGAAATGCATTCAGCAATGCAGTGATCTATTCAAATGTGAATAATATTACTTGAATTCAATGTTATATTGTCAATACATGTATTAACCCTTGCAAGGTCCCTAGGGCACTAGGGAAATTAGTATAAATGGTTTATTCAACACTATAGTAAGGGCTTCAAAACATAAAGACACCTCTTGGTTTTTTTTACTGTGTAGGCATACCACATTTTATTGTGCTTTGCTTTATTTTACTTCACAGGTGTTGTGGTTTTTTTTTTTTTCAAATTAAAGGCAAGACCCTCCATCAGCCAAAGGATTACAACCCGCTTTATTGCGATTCTTACTTTATTGCGGTGGTCTGGATCCAAAACTGCAATATCTCTGAGGTATGCCTGTATTTGTTTGTTTAACTGAAATTACTTAACTAACTACAGCATCATTTCTATTGTGAGCTATCTCTGATGGTTTATAGCTTCTTGCTCATGTTCATGTGGCTGGCAGGTGGACTGGATTAAAAAAAACTACCATGCAGATGGAGACAGAACAGTACTCTGGAACCCTTCTCCCATCCAACCTCACTGCCTATCACATTTTCCTGTATGCATTCTTACTTCCAGCTGCCATGGGGTCATCAAGCCTTAGCTTAAATCAAATGTCCTCTGGCTTCAGGTCCCATGATGAAAAATTTATGGAGTCCTGGACACATTACAAGTTTTACAGCTTTACAGCTGAAATCCTTCAGGTCCTTCTGACCTACTGAAGGAAAAAATATGTTTTATTTTATTGTGATTCCCAAATGTTCTTATAGTGTGTACATTTTTTTCCTACAGAATATGTACATTGCTTCCAGCAATGTGTTTTACATTACCTTGAAGAGTAAGGGAAGCTCTGATAGAAGGAAACAACTTCGTCTTGTTGCCAGTACAAGAGAAAACAGAACTTGAATTGGAAGGAAGCATGACCAAGTCTATGGATCATTAGTTTGTCTTTCTCTTTGACTGAGGACACCTTATATGAGTCAGTGACTGCATCCAAACTTGTTTGAAAAAAAGTTTTATATCCCCCAACTAATGATTTGTTGGCTTTGTGGTTGGGGTGCTTTTATTAAATTAAATACACACATGATTAGGATTTTCCTAGGACCTTAAAAAAAGTCATGTGTTCCTGTAAAGTCCAGGATGTAGCTCAACACCCTTAAATTAAACATTTCTTGGATAATAGGCTTTCCAAATCTATGTCAAAACTTAAAGTCTCTCTCGTAAGGAGATTATAAATACCACCCATTTGGAGGTGGCTTGAAAACAAGGTAACTAAATGGGCTCACCTTAACAATGAAATCTGCTGAGAGTGGTCCAGCCATTTTCAGGACCTCTTTGTCTGGCAATTTCTGGAAGTCCACACTAGAATTGTCCACAAGAAAGATGCCTGTAGAGCTGAGACTGTTTTCCCCTTTAGCTCCCTGGAGGGTTTTGGTTTCCAGATCTACAAAATCAAACACATGAAGAGAAGAGAAAGATGCTCCCAGGGCCACAACAGACCACATGCAAGTACTTTCCGTGGAACAGAATCTAGAACTATGTAAGTAAGGGGGGAAGAATCATTCTTTACATGGCTGACACAATTAAAATTGTGATGTAAACAAAATATATAGGCACTTTAGATTACATAGGAGTTTATGCTGCAAACGAAATAATTTTAGAACTTATTATCCAAACGTTCAAGGTTCTCTGTCAAAACACCTTTGATTCCCTGGACCACATGATTACAATCCTATTCCTTTGACTACACCATCTCCCATACATATCTTATTGATGTCAGTCCTTATTGCCGTTGGCCTAGAATACCCTATACTTTTCTTTGTGCTCTGTCAGATCCAGGGTGATGTCTGAATTCCCTCAGTACCTGTGTGACTTTGCATTTATTCATTGCCTTGTATTTATTTATACTTTCTGGTTACTTGTTGCATGTGTACTATTGTTCAAAATGAAGAAACTATAATGACTTATGGACAGGGAACGAATTAACTGTCCTTTTTCATTTTCTTTCTTTTTAAAATCATTTTTGGTAGTTCATTTAGTATTGTGTGCGCATATACTATTTCATAAGTGCTGAATACAGAAGGAACTTCTGATTCTTGGAACATTCCAATCTGAATTGGCCAATGACAAATACTGTCAAGCATCTTTTGTTGTAGGAAATCAAGCAAAAGATGCTAATTTGCTAGGGGAAGATGCTTATTATGATGTATATTTCATAGCAGGTGAAATTCTCATGTGATTGAGAGGTAGTTTAGAATAATTGGCCACTGCATAAAGGAAGATAGATAGGCTAAAACTAACAGGAGCCCTCGGTTTTGGCAGGGGTCTTAAGAAGGAAGATGGGGAGACTGGGTGAAGCCCTAGGTCTTCTATCCTACATTCGGTCAGACTGACTCCCCTCTTATATGTTTTACAGACTTGGGTTCTGTGGTTAGGGATAATTTTAAGGTCCCTGGAGGTACTAAAGTGCCTAAAGTATTTGTATTTTAAATTATAAATTATTCAAGATGTTGTCTAAATCAAGTTCTATACTACAAGGAACACCAACAGGTGGAAATATTGGTGTCCAAATAAATGTCCATGACCCTCAGGTGAAGTCTGTGTAGCCCTTCTGTGGGAGTAGGTCAGGCTTCCTTCCCCTGTCCCAGAGCAGGGAGTCCTCACAGGAGAGCATAAGGTGCGCAGAGGAAATGCCTGAGTGCGCGAACCACAGTCGTTGTCATCAGAGGAAAGTAATCGCACTGATTCTCTTTCTTTTAAGCTTCATTCCTCTGGCTGCCTTACACGTATTTACATGAGTTTGTGGAGATATCTCCAGAATATAAATTAACTTAGTTTTGGAAAAATCTTGGAGATCCAAGCCTAACCTAAGCATGTGATTCAATTTTATCCCCAGGCCTCCCAGGTGTCCTTCTCAAGGTGCTTCTGATTAAAGATGAGCTGGACCAGACTGTGTAGTCTTGTTCCAGTTTGGCCCAAAATATTTAGGGTTCATCCCACATTGGGCCAGATGCAAGGAATGAAGGGCAAAAGGGTTGCAAAGAGAAACAAGGCATCGTTTACTCACACATTTATTTTGAAGTATACTCCAAATACAAAAACAAAACAAAAACTTCCTTAGTTATACATATGTTCTGAGCAGTATGCCTGCTGGGGGAAAAAAGCAGATTCTATTTTGTTTTTCATCATCTATGAATATCATTTGCAATTTTACAAATCCTCGGGACCATTAAACCAAAGAAGGCCAACTTGCCAACTTCTTAGTGATCTCCTAATTAGGAAATCTGCGAGGCTAATAGATTTAGAGAATGATTTCTCCTCTTATATCTATCTATATTCTTTTAGGTTCTTTCTTCTCCAATGAGGAGTTAGTCCTCAACCTGGTGACAGTCTTGGTCTGATGTTTCATTTAGCCTGTCCCTGTTTATGAGTGCGGCAATTACCTTGGTCCAATTCTCAAGGGGAAAAACAAATCATTTAAGTAGTAAGAGTGTACACACATGTATCATCCTTTGACATGTGAATACTATATTTTGGGGGTTGTTCAGGGCCAGGAAAAAACTTGGATCCATATAAGGTGTCTTATTAGCATCTTTTGGCTTTGCTTGAACTGTACCTTACTTATTCTTTTACTTCTCATGACCCTTCAAACCCCACCTCTCCCATAAAATGTATCTATTTTTATTTTAAGAAGACTATGGTAGGCTATCTGAACTTTCCCAGGCTCTAATTTGTCTTCATCTTGTTTGCCTTTCTGGAATGATTTCAGCCATACTCCAATTGCCAAAAGATAGTGCTTGCTACCTAAATTGGTTTCTTAGGCATGTGTGGGAGGAAAGAAAAGAGCAAAAGATGATAGATGGTTTTGTAGGAACCCAGGAACAATCACAGAAATGCTCAGGGGAATAATCAGAGAAATGCTCAAGGGATCATTCAGTGAAATCTTTCAGGGAAACTGAATTTTGAAGAAAATACCAGCATATCCTCTCTTACCGCTACTCTGGTTCACAGCCCATAATTTTTTTGTTTATAATTTACAGGTCTATGCCAAAGCAGCAATAAATGGTACTTTTTAAAAAGATGTGGCTGTGTACTGCTGGGTGGGCATGCCTGAAGGTCAGTTTTTCTACAGACTCTGGTGGAGTCATGCTACCATTTGATCTTTGGGTTATGAGCGCCCCTTTAGTGATCCCGAATCCAATAGCTATCTTCAAGGAATTAGGACTTTATACTGTCTTTAATATGTGGGATGCTTAACCATACCAAAATGGTTTTCTTTAACTGCCACAGGGTTAATGTTGTTTGGTGTTTCTATATGTTCCTCTGAATTGATAAAGTAATGAAACATGAAAGTAGGAAGAATAAAAGAAAGAAGGAAGGAGAGGGAGGAAAGTTTGGAAGGAAGAAGAAAAAAAATGAGAGGTGAGGCAAGAAAAAGACTGAAATTGATTGGAAGAGAAGAAGTGAGAAATAACATTCACAAAAGCATAAACATGTGCTTAACTCATGAACAATCTACAGGGAGCATCTATTTTGTGTTTTTCAGGATGACTGTGGTTAGAGATAATTACCACAGAGTTTTTTTGCTATCTCATCAAGCAACCAAAAGATAAACAGAAGCATTCAAAATATCATATTATGATGGAGTGGAAAGATTTGTACTTCTGTATTTTAATCTATTCTGGGAACAAAAAGTAAATAAATAATAATGCCCAAAATTCCCAATTTCCACAGGAAAACAACTGAGTTTACTTACACAAGTGATCAGGTCCTTTTAAGAAAAGGCGAACATGTCTGCTTCCATAGGGAATAGCAACCACAGTGTCATCCACTAGAGAGAACAAAGCAAAGTCTTAAAAGCACACAGTTTGATACAAAATTACTGATCATCTCCTCTAAAAGCACTGCCTTACATACCAACCCCCACCCAGCAAAATGACAATCTTTTTTTTTATTGTTGTTCAATTATGGTTGTCCCCATTCCCCCCACCCCCCAACACCATTACTCTCCTTTGTCCTACCCACCTCCCACATTCAATCCTCCCCAACCTCGTTGTCTTTGTCCATGGGCCTTTTACATATGGTTCCTTGACTTGACCCTTCCCTTTCCTACCCCCCACCCCCATATCCTTCTCCCCCATCCCTTCTCCTCACTGTCAGTTCTTTATTTCCATGTCTCTGGCTCTATTTTGCTCACTTGTTTGTTTTGTTGATTAGGTTACACTTAAAGGTGAGATCTTACGGTATTTGTCTTTCACTGCCTGGCTTATTTCACTTAGCATAATGCTCTCCAGTTCCATCTATGCTGTCCTGAAGGGTAGGAGTTCCTTCTTTCTTTCTGTTGACTGCTATTCCATTGTGTAAATGTATCACAGTTCTTTTTATCCATTTATTGACTGATGGGCACTTAGATTGTTTCCAGCACTTGGCTATTGTAAATAATGCTGTGAATATTGGGGTACATAGGTTCTTCTGAATTGGTGTTGCAGGAAAATCTTTTTTTAGGTCTTTGAAATGCGAACACCAATATTTGGGCATCAGAATTTTTACTTTGCTCAAAATAAAATATGCTAAAAAAGCTGGTCACTAGCCAGCTCATAAGATATCTGATCTTTAAAAAATATATGAATTTTGATATATTAAAAAAAATGGATTTTCAAGTTTTCATTTCTGATTTTAAATCCTGGGCTGATATTGCCAAATCTCTCTAAATTTGAGCAATTGTGTTACATTACAAAAGGAAATTCTAATGTTCCAAGGATGACTTTATTATATCAAAATCTGGATTTCTTTCTAGCAAAATAACTGTCTGGGATAAGTAGGACAGATACAAATAGTGGAAATAAATATTTGTTTATGTTCTTTAAGCCCCTCTTAGGGCAAAAATCTTGCCTTCCCACTTTTCAATATCCTTTATTTGCATCAAATACTGCATATAGTGAGTGTCTGGTAAATGGTTATTTATATTTCCCCCTACCCTGTGTTTTGAAAACAATGGTTGAATCACAGATCATTTAAAAATGGACTACTTTTTCCTGTGCTTGAAATAGAGCCTAAACTCATTGGAAGCTGTCCCAAAACCTACATTAAAAAAATTGAAGGTATGTTGCATGTACCCCAAACACATCACTGGCATTCTTATTTAGTGCTCCATTTGTGACAACAGTACCTTATATTCACATGGCACTGAAGAGTTTCACTTTCACCTAAATTATACTACTTATTCCTTTACTCAAAACTTGTTAATATAGGCAAAGAAGATGCCACCATCCCCACTTTATAAGAAATGAAGCCTTTGAGAAGTATAATGAGTAGCCCAAGGTCAAAAGGGAAGACAAGGGACAGCAGGTATTTTAAACTCACCAGCATATTCAGATACTCTTTAGAATTCTCTGTTTTTTCACAAATACCTTTTCAATATTATACATTATCACCCTATCACTGAAGAAATTTAGTTTTAGTAAAATAACCTCAAAAGGTAGCCAATTTCTCAGCATTTCAACATATTATCTTATCTTTGGGCGAATTTAATTTCAATAAATGAATGTCAGAAGTTCCCTAACTTCTATGATCCTTAGTTATTCTATTTGCAAAACAGAGGAAACAACACTTACCTCATAATATTGTTGTGAAGAGATATAGGTATGGTTATAGATAAAGACAAATAGATGTACAGCCTGGAACACAGTATTTTGTAAATATTCTTTTTCTTCCTCTATTCCAAATCTCTTTAAAAACAAAGACTGTTTATTTTTATGATGTTTTTCAATATCTCAAGACACCTACCACATAGCCAGCTGAATGAGAAAGAAGAATCACATGCCCTCAATTCCTTCCCAAAAGAGGCTACATTTATCAAGTTCTCTGCAAATTGTATTCTATTCACACTACAACCTTCTAGTTGTTTTTAATGTTATACATTGTTAAAGAAAAGAGTGAATTTCAGATAGTTAAGAATTTGTGACTTACAAGAACAAAACATGTAAGGGGACTATATAGAAAAGGAACAAAGAATGTCCAGACTGGGCTCACAGACCTCTAAAGGCCTTGCATAAAGCCATGGATATTTAAGTTTACAAAAGAAACTCAAAGCAGTTAAAACAATGGGATTTCTAGAAATAGAAAGTCTTTGTTTATCCAGAGGTCAAATAAAGTGCAAGCAAAAGGACTGCTTTTTGTTTGGTCTGCAATGCTCTGCAGCAGCCTTCTGACCCACACACAGCTCAGGCAGCCTCCCTCTTATTCTGCTAAGAAGTGACTCATTCCACATGCTCGGGCATTGATCTAGTTTTTGGCAGATGCAGTAACCTCTGTATGCTCCCCGAGGAAGCTGGGGAGGAACCTCCAAGATTGTTGGGGGAAGAGGGTAGGATGGAGAGAGTAGACCAGGCAAGAAAGGAATGTCTCCCAGTGTCACTCTGCACTTGCCTGATCAAAAAGAAATATGGAGCCACTTGAGCTGGTGCAAGCTAGAACCATCAGCAGCACATAGCAACAGAAAATAGCAACAGAGGTAGGATAGTCATGCCCTATTCTTCTACAGTTCTGCAAAGGGCTAACAGAAAACTGGCAGGTCATCAGGTGACCAGCAAATTCATTCTTTTATTCCACAATGTTTTTGAGTGTCTCCTAGTGTCAGGTTCCATACTAAGTACCAGAAATTCAGTGACGAACAAGACAAAGCAGGAGCCCTACAAGACAGTCCCTGAAAAAGGGACCTAAAATTAAAAGTGTTGAAAATACCACATATTATTCCCTGTTCATGGAAATTCCCTAAGCACATTACTTAGTTTCTTAGAAGCCCTGAACCAAAGAAACTCATTTTACTATATTTAACCCAGTGTGTCCCCAATGTGTTCATGCAGGGAAATCTTTTCTTATGTATCATCTGTTATCACCAGCTGAGGCATCTCAGAATATATTTTAATATATCATGGTCATAACTTGACAAAAAGCAAGATGGAAAAAATTAATTTCATTTTCTGAATGTTGAAAAAAGCTAGTCTTTGAGTTGTATATATATATATATATATTAATACTTATTTTATGGTAAATTCTCAATGATTAGGGATGGGTTGGGGATTCTTCTGTTTGGTAACTATTGTATTTGTGCACAGCAAGGTGTTTGTTTAAAACATCCAAGAATGTGCCTGCAGCCTGGTTTCATCGCCTGCCCCTCAGTAATTAATTCAGTGGGTATGGCTGGCAAGGCAGGTGTCTGTATCCTCCCCCACTGTGCTGCACAGTCCTCTGGGAGCCCTTTACCACAAAGGCATTCTGCTCTATGTTCAAGTGCTTTGGTCCTCATCTATTCTGGCTTTCGATCAGCAACTATAAAAGACCTGCTTCAGCTATCAGGTAACCGTTCTCTGTTAAAATGACAAGCTTTCCATTGAAATCATAAATATTGTTATTTCACATATATGGGTTACTTTTTCAAGAAAATTGTTCTCAGTGATTGTGACTAAAGGAGTTTGCTAAAAAAAAATCTACAGCGTGGTTTCACGGGCTCTCTCTCTCTCTGTACATGGATATGTATATATATCCACATCTTTCTATAGAGTGTACTAGATTCACTTTTTAACCTTGTCATATGTGAATGTTTCTGTGTGATTCATTGCTGTATCAGACAAAGGTGATAATAATAATGATAAATTTTGAAAAGACAGTATTTCCTATTCTGATACCTGAGTTTATCTTATTTTTAGACTTGTTGATAAGTTCCTGTTTTTAAAGACTCTGCTTTAAGCCTTTGGGGCTGATACTCAATCTTATCATTATTGTTATTTTTTAAATGAAAGAGCCGTTGTTAATACAATTGCCTACATATAAAAATATTCTGCCAATCTTGAGGAGGTTTTAATAGTATACTTTTAATCTTCATGCCAACTTTATTACTCTTAAAATATATCCAATAAAATAAGATGAGCCCTTCAAACCTCCCCTCCCGCCCCTGCAATTTATCAGTAATTACACGAAGGAGGATATATACTGAATAGGTCTAACAAGATGCTCCCTTCCCCGACCCCAGCCCCCAGTTTTGCATAGATCAAAAACTTTGGAGCCATTCTTGACTTCATGCTTGCACTCAATAAGCCTGAAAGTCTTATTGTCACTTGAGTAAAAAAGTCATATTTCACTAATTCTACTATATTTCACATTTTAAGATACATGAAATCAGAACACATCTCACAATCAGTGGTGCCTTATATTCTTTCTCATCAAGGCAGTAATCCTGCCATAGTTACCTTTGCCTGCACAGGTGCTAACTTCAAAACAGCCAGTGTCAAACTTGAAAACTGGGTGTCAGCAGCTTGGGAGTAAATTCCAAGATAATAGTAGAGCACATTCATTTAACCTCTGGGAATTGAATTGTTATGAGGGCTGTAGTACTAAAGAAGTGCTAAAAAACTTCAAAGTGGGAGTCAAAAGCTGCCTAGGTCTACCTAATTGGTACCCTGAATAAAGAGACCAGCACCAAGGCCAGTCCCAAGGCCTGCACGAAGACTTCTACTTTCTGCCAGGGAGTATAAGGCCCAGGCTTAATCTTGTGCCTCAAACAACCAAAAGGTCAGAAAAAAAAATGAAACCATGGCTTTCAAGATACAGGATATCAAGCAAAGAAGGTTAGTGGTCCTTGAGAGTCAGAAAACAAAGTTGGTAAGCCTTAACATCGCTTCAGCTTACTGGTGGCTTAAAAGACTTTCCAGGCTGTGGCTCAGAAACGTGGGAACTCAGAGCCCATTGGGTTCCCTGAATTGAGGAGACAAAGCTACAGGTTCAAGGAGATCAAGGTGGCTAGATTTAGAAGGATAGATTACCAGAGAGAGCTAGCTATACAGAGAGACAACTCTAGAGATTTGAGTGCTTCCTTTAGATATCCAGCAGCACACACAGAGCAATCAAACAGTACACGCATTTGAAGAAGCTATCTTGAGACCAGGAAAAGAACCACATCACATAAAAGAATTACAAGGATGAGAATCTGCCACACATACAGGGCCTGAATAATACCTTACCCCACCAGCCAGGCTGGGAAACTTCATGCCATTGGACATGGACCACTCAGAACGGTCTTGACTCAGCAGCACTTGACCCAGTTAGCACTAGCCCAAATATGGCTCTGGTCCCTGCTACCAAATTTAAGACCCAAAAGGATCGAACTGATTTCAAATAACTTTACTGCTTCCAGAACAAAATTCAGGAATATTTATAGCAATACAAAAATATCTAGCATCAGCCAGATAAATTTTGCAATGTCTGGAGTCAGGTCAAAAATGACCAGACATGCAAATTAAACAACAACAACAACAACAACAACAACAAAATAAAGCCCACATTGAAAAGTTAATCCAAACGTAGAATAGACATTAAAATAGTACGACTATATTCTATATGTTACAAAATTACGTACTAAACCAAAACAAAACAGAAGAAAACAGCTTCTAGTCCAGGAGATTTCACAGGTGAGTGCTACCAAGAATTTAAAGAAGAAATAACAAATTCTATACAATCTCTTCCAGTAAATTGAAAAGGAGGAATCACTTTCCAACTCATTATACAAGGCCAATATTACACTTATATCAAAACCAAGGACAGTATAAGCACAGGATACTACCAACAACTCTCTCTCATAAACATAGATGTAAAAAACCTTCATACAAAATGCTAGCAAATCAAGTTCAGGAATATATGTAAAGAATAATACACCATGACCAAGTAGAATTTACTCCCAGAATTCAAGGCTATTTGAAATCAATTAATATTATCCATCACAAAAGCCTTAGAAAAACCACATGATCATATCAATTGAGATAGAAAAAACATTTGACAAAGTTCAAAGTCCTTTTATGATGCTATCTCTCAGAAAATTAAGAATGGATGAGAACTTTCTTAAGTTGATAAAGAGCATCCATTTAAAGAAAAACCCTATAGGTAACATTATACTCTATTTTTCTAAAGAAAAATTGAATGTTTTCCCCTTAAGAATGAAAATAAGGTAAGGATATCCACTCTCACCACTTCTGTTCAATGTCCAATGTTGTATTTGACATCCTTTCCAGTGCAGTAAGGCCATAAAAATAACAAGTGATTTATAAATTGAAAAGAAAGGTAAAACCATCCTGATTTGTAAATAACATGACTGTTTAGGTAGAAAATCCAAAAAATCTCACAGAACTAATAAATGAGTTTGGCAACGTCACAAAATACACGACCAAGAATAAACTAGCGATACACACAAAAAAAACTAAAATAAAAATATGATGCCATTTGAAAGAGGTATAATTCTAACCAAAGCTTACAGGGTATATATCCTTGAAACTAATAAAGACTAATGAAAGAAAGTAAAGAATACCTAGATAAATGCAGAGACAGGAAGTGTTTATAGGTTGAACAACTTAACATATTAGAGATGTCAATTCCCTCCAAATTAACCTATAGAATTAAAATAATTTTAATCAAAATCCCAGCAAGACTTTTGGTACATATGGAAAAACAGAGTGTAAAACTTATGTGGAAAGGGAAAGAACTTAAAATAGAATAGCCAAAATAAAATTGGATAAAAAAGAAGGATAAAATTGGAGAAATTAAGCTATCTGATTATAATGTTTACTTTAAAGCTAAGCAACCAAGACAATGTGGTACGTACAGTGAGAGATCAGAATGGATTCCAGAAATAGTACCACAGAAATGGCCAATTAAGTTTTGAAATTTTAAAATGCAATTCAAGGGAGGAAAGTTTGTCTTTTCAACAAATCAAGCAGAAATAATTGGACTTCCCTTTAAAAATTTAACCTAGATATACAAAGCTTAACTGAAAATAGGTCATAGATCTAAAGGTAAAATGTAGAACTCTAACACATTTAGAAGAAAATATAGGAGAAAACTTTGTGACCTGGGGTTAGGCAAGGAGGTCTTAGACATGACATTAAATGCACAATCCATGAAAGAAAGAATGATAAACTGTTCTGCATCAAACTGCAAAGTTTTGGCTCTGTGAAAGATAACATTAAGCAATTTTGAAGAAAAAATTTTGAAAAGCTACCTACTGAGAGAAAATATTTTCAAATCACTTATCTGACAAAGGACTTGTACCCAGAATATATCAGAAACTCTCAAAACTCAACAGTAGGAAATCAAATAACCATTTTTAAAAATGGGCAAAAGATTTGAACTAACATTACACCAAAAAGGAAATAAGCATATGTGTGATGGGCAGAATAATTCCCACCTCCCTCCTTATGCTAAAGATATCCTCCAGACCTATGAATATGATATATTGCCCTAGGTTATCTGGACAGACCCAGGGTGATCATGAGTATTCTTTGAGTTGGAGCAGGGAGGCAGATGAGGAGGTTAGAATCATAAAGAGCTACGCTGCTGGGCTTTGAAGAGGCCGAGGAAGAAGGCAGCCTCCAGAAGTTAGAAACTCAAAATAAAAGAAAATGAATTCTTCCCTAGAGCTTCCAGGAGAAACATAGCTCCCCCAGCCCCTTGATTTTAAGCCCAGCGAGATCCATTTTAGACTTGTGATCCTCCAGAACTGTAAAATAAGTATGTTGCTTTAAGCCACTAAGTTTGTGGTAATTTGTTACAGCAGCAACTGGAATACAACATGAAAAGAGGTTCAATATCATTAACCATTAGAAACGTGCAAATTTAAGCAATGATGAGATATCACTACACACCCATTTGAATGTCTAAAGTGAAAAAAAAATACTGACAATATCAAATGATGGTAAGAGTGCCAAGCAAGTGAAACTCTCAGACATTGCTGGTAGAAATGCAAAATAGTGACGCTCAGAAAAACAGTCTGGTGTGTTCTTACAATGCTAAATGTACACCTACCATATAATCCAGCCGTTCTAATCTCAGACCTTTACCCAAGAGAAATGAGAGCACTTGTCTGTCTAAAGATGTGAATATTTGTTGCAACTTTACTTGTAAGAGCCCCAAAGTGGAAATACCCCAACTATCCATCAACAGGTGAATGTAAACAGACTGTGGTACATCCATACAATGGAAATATTACAGTAACAAAATAAAGTAAAATGCTGATACATGCCACAATATTAACGAATCAAAATAATTATGCTGAATGAAAAAAAACAGATGGAAAAGAGCATATGCCCTATAATTCCACTTAAATACAATTCTAGAAAATGCAATCTAATCTATAGTGACAGAAACAGGGCAGGAGGGAACAGAAGGAAAGATTATAAGAGAAACAAGAAAACTTTTGAGGTGATGGATATATATGTTAATGATCTTGAGCGTGGTGATGGTTTCACAGGTGCATGTATATGTTAAAACTTGCTAAACTGTACACTTTAAATATCCAGTTTGCTGTATAGCATTTATACTTCAACAGAGCTGTAAAAAAGAGCCCAATACCAATGGATTTTATTTCTTTTGTGGATTCTTTGAAAAATACTGTATCACAAGTACCTTAATGTTGTGTGGAACCAGATTGAATCCAAGATAATTAAAAAGAATTAAACTTTGAGAAAAAATTTAATTTTATTGATCAATTTATTTGTTTTATTATCCTTTTCTGGATGTATAAGAGTAATAGAGTGTAGGATAAACTATGTCTAAGTCAATAATAGATCTATTAATAATATCAAGTAGAAGCCCTAAGTGGTCAGAAGGCATAGTGTCATAGTTTCTTAATTTCAATGGCAGCTTTTTTTCTCTATCTTAGCAGGTGTATAAAATAATAGTACATCTTTCAGCCAACGATGTCTTAGATTCAAAGTCAGAGTCACGTCGTATATCCCAAATTGGATCACTTCTCATCACCTTCACTGCCACTGCCATGGCCCAAGCCGACCGCACCCCTTGTTCCTGTGACAGCCTCCTGACTGCTTTTCTGAGTTTCACAGTTGGACCCTTTATGATCTATTCTCGGCACAGTAGATAGAGTGATCCCTTTAAAAAGTCAATCAAATCAGGTAATTCCCTTGCTCAAAATTCTCCCGTGATTTATCCCATTGAGATTAAAGGCCAAAATCCGTATAAAATCCTGCAATGTCTGTGCCATTCTTCACCACACACCAGCTTCTTTGCTCTTCAAGAGGTATGCTAAGGATGCATCTGCCTCAGGGCTTTTGCACTTGCTATTCTCTATGTCTGAAATTCTCTTGCCATTGGCTTTTTCATGATGTGCCACCTGTACCACCCTTAGATCCTTGCTCAAATGTCTTACAAGTGAATCGTTACTTATAATCCACTTAGCATTGCAACCCTCTCCAACACCCTTGGCTAGCAGCCCAATCTCTGGTTCTTCTTCCCTACCTTACTTTTTTCCCAATCTCTTCCCCTGCCTTACTTTTCTTCTATCACCGTATGACACATATACATTTTATTTGGCTGTTTGTTTTGTCCCTTTATCTGTCTGTCCTTCACACCAATATGTAGCCCTCATGAGAAAAATGGATTTTTATTTGTTTTGCTCTTTCCTATGTTTCCAGTACCTAAAACAGTTTCTCAACACATAGCATGTACCCAAGACATATTTGTTGTTGAATGAATAAGTGAACTGCTGCTGAACAAATGAATGAATGAATGAATGAGTAGCTTGTGAGTATAACCTAAAGTTCAAGGTAGAAATTTCTTTAAAATTTTGTGCTTTCTTTAAAGCATTAATATGTATGATTCATATCTACCTATCTAACTATATATATATATATCTGTGTTTTATTATGAACATCCTTTATCTCAAAATCTTTGAGTCAGAATGATAGTCCAGGAATATGTTTACCCATCATTCTTATAAATCAGCATATGCCACAGTCTGAGAAGCAAAGCCAGACATTAAGAGCTTCATTTTATTTTGTTATAAATTCATTTATCCAGTTCTTGCCACTCAAGAGAGGTGGAGAGAGAGCTTTAGGATTCCCAATAGATTTCAAAACATGCAGGTCATATACGAGGTTTGCAAAGCTGGAGACATCAAATTGATAACAAGTAGGCAGGCTATAA
This sequence comes from Pteronotus mesoamericanus, assembly GCF_021234165.1. NCBI lineage: Eukaryota > Metazoa > Chordata > Mammalia > Chiroptera > Mormoopidae > Pteronotus > Pteronotus mesoamericanus. Next base: position 32,955,095 of record NW_026555245.1, on the reverse strand, counting down.
GTCTAAGTAGGTCTGTATAGACTTGGAAAATACATAATATGGTACAAGCCAATAAAATTTGGGGGAAAATGAGTCTTTAATACCAAAACTCAGAAGTAAGTTAATGTTAGCTAAATTTGATTATTTGTTATTGGGTTGGGGAAGTAGAAATGAAGTGATCAGGAAAAAATGGAAACAGTGAATGCTGTCAGTGGACAGCGTTTTCTTTTTGGAAAGAGTACTGGGTCAAGCTCTTTTTCTGTTGTCTGTATTTGTATTAGGCAACAATAATGTCTTTTAATACAAAGATGGTCTCTTTTTTATTTGCCAGTGAATGGCAGCCATTTGATAAGTTCCTCCTACTCTCCCTTCCTTCTGGCACTTTCTACCATGGTCTTTCTCCACTCTCCTGTTTTTCCTTTGTTCCCCCAAGGCTTGATAACATAAGGAAAAAAAAGTTGGATATAAGTTCAGAAGAAAATGAGTTCAATGTGGGGAATCTGAGCGCTAGGAGTTCGAAAGAGCATGTGGCTGGCTCGCAATCCTTTTGGCAGAGCGCGGGGAGAGACCTGGCAGAAGTCCTTCAGGCCTTCACGGGTGGAGAGCTGCACACCTGGCCTGTACACTGGGCCCCGCAGAGCAGCCGAATCTTCCCAGCCTGTGGGTCACCCACAGTCTGTAAATTTGGGTGGAAGTTTCTTCTGGGGTGGAGAAAACATAAACGAGGCAGTTTGTTCAGCATCTGCTATAGATTGTGGTGAGGTGCATGCATGTGCTGGGCTTTATTGATATAAATCATTTTGTCATGAGGCATCATCAGCGCTAAGGTAAATGAATCGATTGCATTTTGTCATTATGGAAAATCATCGGGTTGTGTATTCTAGAATTTATCCACTGTCGGTCTTGAATAGAGCAGTTTGCACTGAGGTATTTATTATATTTGCAGACCCCGAGATGACTTACAGCTCTCAATTTGCTCCAGTTTGTTCCTTCATAGTTTCTCCGCCATTCTGATGTAGGCCCTACAGGTCCCTGGTCACCCTCTAACAGGAGGGTAAGAGGAATATCTACCCAAGCAGTATGTTGAGGCTCCTCTGTGAATGAGGACAGGAATGGGGCTGGGAGGGCAGGATGTGAGAAAGAATAAAGGAAAAACATGTCCTCAGAAGGTACGATATAGCAGGTACTGCACACATGCCTGCCATCTTTTTGTGCCTAACAGAAATTTCTCGGTTCCTAGAGAAGAGCACTTATTCAGTTATGTGACACAAATAAGTAAACAAAAATTAACCCTTCCAGTATTCCTTAAAGAGTTCTATAAAAGTGACCTTCTAAAAATAACTTTTTTCAAATATATCTCACTATGATTTCAGAGATTTACAAAAGAATTATGCCTTTTCTGGTTTCCATTGTCTAAATTCTTTGATTTTCCATCTTACAGAAAACGCTACCGACACATGACCAAAGAAAAAAATCTTGCGTGAATGTACTATATCAATGTCTAACTGACCTCATCGTTCATTCTCTCTGCCAGAGTATTTAAAATTTTTTTTTCAGAATCCCATTTTTCACTGCCTGCAGGGGTGTCAGAATGTGGAGAGTTCCATAAGCTGGCACCTCCAATGTTTCGTGTATTCAAAAGGCCCTAGCCTTTTCTCCTGCCACTTCTTTCCCCTAGAGCCCAGTTCTTTCAGCAAGCTGCCTTTTCCTGACTTCTTGGAATAGTTCTCCAGTGTGCACTGCCTTTCTTCTTGACCTGCAAGTCCATTTAAAGCCACAAACCTCTCATATGTCAATTGTTTTCTTCATCTACTCAACAAGTCTAGTGAACAAACCACATTCAGTAAAGATAGTCATTCTTATTTTCCAAGGCAGAGGAGACTCAATCAAGGATCTATTGAAGGATTCCGGATAATGGCAAAATCTGGAGACAGTATGCCAAACAAGGTGAAATTATTCTAAAAACGCTTATCGTTGGGCATAAGGGCTGTCTTATTTCTGTCCGTATAGGCTGCAGCACCTGGCACAGTGATTGTCACAGAGAACAGCGTGTTCGAAAATGAACTAGGTTGGTGTGTGACTCCAATGTTGGGTTAGGTATTATGAGAACATATGCCACCTACCCTAGCAGGACCCGGCTAGGCAGATATCTGAGCTGCCCTGCTTTGGTCCACCTCAGTGCCCTACAAATGTCCCCTCATGGAATATATTTGTGGGACAATTCAGGGGAATGAATGTGTGCTTAGGCTCTGAAATCAGCCTCTGGGCTTAAACCTTGAGTCTGCTACTTTATAGTTGCATGACTCTGAGGAAGTCACGTAATCTGTCTAAGTCTCAGTTATCTCATTTTAACATGGGGATAAACAGGACCTTGCTGAAAGATTAGTTATAAGGATTAAATGAAGTGATCATCTAAAGTTTCTAGCACATACATAAATATACATTTGTTGTGCTGGTATAGGACAAACAATCAATGATGGCTTCACATAATCACTGTCTGTCTGATGTTAATTCTGAAAAAAAAAAAAAAAAACCCAACAAAAAATCAAAAACCAAAAGAACCTGTGCCCAGCACTGATCCAAGGTCAGCAAATGAAGACCACGTGATTTCACCATCCTCAGAGTGAATTTGCTCTGATCTGCCCAGGCTCCCTGCTGTATTCCCCCATGCACATCTGACTATGTGTGAGGTAGCAGCTGGGATGCAGTCTGTCCTCATGCCGGGAAACAAGCTCATCCCTGCATGCAGATCCATGTCTGTTTGACTCCTAATGTGCCTCAGAAGGAAAGGATTCCTCTTTGGGTTTGCAATGGGTGACCTAAACTAATCCACAAAGCAGGGTCATGAATCTTTCCACAGTATTTTCAGATTAGTGTTCATTTTGCTGGAGGTGTTATTCACTAGTTGCTGAGGGGAGCTAAGCACAGGCTGGCAGGGAAGGAGATAAGTCCAAGGGCCCAAAGATAGCCCCATCTCTGCAGTGTCTTACATTTGGTTGCGGAGAGCTGGGATTTATACTGCCCTCGGACCAGCCTGCAGGTGGTCCCATCTCCGTTGCAAACTCCACAGTTATCTTCCTTGGCGATGCTTCCCAGCTGGTGATCACAGCCAACAATCTAACAAGAAAGAAAGATGTGTAATTCAACCAGGTGTTTGCTGCTGGACCACAGATCCTCCCATAATCTTTGAAGAGGAATAAAACATGCTTCCCATGACGGGGACTGAATTTAGCTGGAATTTGAATCAAGCTAAAGAAAAAAAACTGCATGGGTAAAGATGTTTACAGTTCAAATAAACAAATAGTTGTGATTGGGGAGGGAGGGGACAGAAAGAGAAAGAGAAGGAGAAGCAGGGAGATAGGCAGGGGGAGAAAGAAGAGAGGAAGATCCTGCACTATTGAAAGTATAGAAACATAAATCAAAAATAATTCCCACTGTTAATAGTTACGGTTCACCCAAATCACATGCACACAAAATACAACCACAAGGTAACTGTTACAGGAAAAACTTAATGAATAATCTCCATGCTTCATACGTTCCTTAGAATGTAAGGTACACAGGGGTGGGGACTTTTTCATAGTGGGTTCATTGATGTATTCCAAGCAACTAGAACAGTGAATGGCAAATTGTAGGACTTCAATAAACACTGCTGAATAATAATGAAAGTAGCTCTTTTTCTGGCTATGAGAAGGGAAACCGAATCACACGAGCCAATAGAAGCAAGGCTGGCATACGTGTGTGTGGTAGACAAGGAGGGCTGACACGGAGGGCAGCAGAGATAACCAATACAGAGAGCCTGCCGTGTGCCTGGCCCTGCCCTGTGCCAGGCATAATGCATGTAGCTTATTAATTCTCAAAACGGTCATGTGAGATAGCCCCGTTTATAGGTGAAGTCATGAATCCTGCCAAGGTCACTTAGTTAATAAGCAGCCGAGTTCTAAATGCATCTAACAAAATACTTATAGTTAGTCTAAGTCAGGCTTAACAAAAATCACAAGTATTTATCGAGTATCTGGGCAAACTCATTTGTACTTTTATTCTTTCCTTTCCAATGTTCAAGTTAAAGAAAAGATTCAGATCCGAACTCCACCATCGTACCTCTCTAGTTCTCATTAGATCTAGTATTAAAACACTTATTTCACTCGTAAACTATTTCAACTACTGTCTTTGATGAAATAAAATGAGAACTGTAATGACTTTCAAAGGGGCTTGTCTCCACAATTCATCCTGTCTTTCAAAAATCTGATTGTTAATAAGACCTTTCTTCAAGGCCCGAGTTTTCCTTTCTGTACTTTTAATTAATAATTGCAAACACATGTTTAGACAAAGGCTAGAAAAATACAATTATTTAACATTGTGTTTAAATGTACTATGTTTTAAAATGTGTTAATGTGTATTGTTTTTCATTAAAAACACATAGGCATCTTTTAAAATAGGTGACAAAGCACCAACTCCTTCAACAGCTATACATTTTTTGAAATGCCAAGATGTCATTTAGAAAACGCAGTGCCTGGCTCTTAAGTTGGGAGCAAAGGTAGGCTAACTCCATCTGGAAAGGTTCACGTGGTGAAGCAGCAATGCCCCCCAATAGGTTCAGAGGCTGCAGTGAGAACTCATCCAACCCTGGTCCATGCAGAGCCAAGCACATGCTGATTTAGGACTTCTCTGATGTACTTCTAAATGCCTGCAGCAAAGTTGTCTTCAAAAAGAACCCACACCTGAGCTGAACAACTTTTGTACTCACTCTTATGTTCTGAGCTCAGTGTGAAATAGGAATGCAGAAGTAATTTATTTATAAAAACATCATTTAATTATTCAGCCAACAATGATAAAAGATTTGCTTATGGGTCAGGCACTGTGCAAAGAACCAAGCCCAGTGGTTAGTCTACGCACACAGGGGCCCACCCACCTGAGTCTAGTGGCAGAGGCCCGTATTACTCAAGTCATCAAATACAATAAATGTAAAATTCCAATCATTATACAAGCTATAAAACAAGATACATGGTACTCTGGGAGCATCAAACATAGAGAATTTGATCTGGTTTGAGAGGCCAGAGAAGATTTCCCTAAGAAAGCGACTTTTGGGCTGAGATATAAATAAGGACTCAGCATTAATTAGGCAAAGGGGAGGTGTTGCTGTGAAGTTTACAGTATATTTTAGTCTTGCCTAGGTACTAGCTAATCCAAAAGTAAGGAAAAAGCAAAGTGGGTCAAAAAGTCCCAAGAAACATACACACACAAAACACCACCACCAGAATATCAGAAAATTAAATCACCTGAGTATCTTTAGTAGGGTAGAATCCTTGGAGAAAACAGGACAATCTTTATTTAGGCAGTAATCAAAGAATCATTGACTCTACTGTTGTTGTATGGGGTTGGAAAGAGATGAATTTTTTCCTACAAGATACTCAGCCTTGTGGAAGCACAAGATGGGCAGTGGGCATAGGAATACACCCTCAGGTGTCTCAGAGCTAAGTAGGTTTATTTCTTAAAGAAATTTCAGGTTTATCAAAAGATTTAAGTTTCTTTGAAAAGTATTTAATAGGCTCCAATGTCCCTAAAGGAGCCAAAAAGAAGATAATCATGAAAATCTCTCTAATCCTAAAGATTTCTTGTGGTTCTAAAGCCATTTTAAGAAAAGAACAATCCAGTACCACAGATCCAAAGTAACAGTCATGTTAGGAATAGCATAATAGAAGGTGACATATTTTAAGCCTAACTTGGGCAGACCACCAACAGCTCTTAATGCAGGCTTATGGACACGAGGATATGAACCAAATCGGTTTTAACTGGGCTTTGTTTAACTTCAGAATTGAAAAGACAAACATCACCCTGACACAATTCCCCTGCCGCCCCCATTGTATCAATTCCTTTTGAAGATGCCAAAATTTCTCACTCAATTAGTTTTAAAATGTGGAATACTTTATCATCAGATAAAATGTTCTTATTTTGGTCCAAGTGGAAAATTATTTGCAGTTATATCAGGAAAATTATTGTTGACATACCTTAATCTGTTGATCTTTTATAACTGTTAGATTAATTAAAAACTAGCTGAATTTATTTTAACAGCTATCATTAATAACAGAGAAAAATAACAATACAGAAATGGGCTCGATTGACAGGTATAATGCCAGAACCTTCTGTGCCTTTGCACATGCTAATATTTCTGCCTGGAAATAATTCTTTATTTGGCAAACTCCTATTTCTTTATTTGGCAAACTTTCCCAATTCTGTATTTGGCAAACTCCTATTCATCCTTCAAACCCCAAATCATCTCCTTCTCAAAAAAGCCTTTTCCACATTCCAGAGTTAACTGCTTTTTTGCTTCATGCTTCCTCAGACTTTTGTTCATAACTCCACGTGGCAGGAATAATTGCTCGCTACTCAATATCTATCTTCCCTATTTTTCTTAGTAACAAAACTTCAATTTTATTTGGGGTGGCAATATATCCAGTTAAAAGACTATATTGCTCATTGGCTATGTGACCAAGTTGTAATTAGTGAAATAAAAGTAGAAGTGTGTGGGATTCCTGGGAAGGAGACTTAAACAAGTCGACCTGGCCGGGGAAGGTTCCTTCTGTTCCTTCCTTCCTTCCTTCCCTCCCTCCCTCCATCCCTTCCTCCCTCCCTTCCTTCTATTCCTACCTCCCTCCCTCCCCCTTTCTCTCCTGTTGACTCCAGTTACTATCTTGAAGAATGAAACAATCCTGAAAATGGAACCTTGCTTCAAGACAGGCAGAACAGAAGGAGAACCTGGCTCTGGAACGATTCTTGGACAGATTACACCTTGATTTCTTTTTTGTGAGAGAGTAAATCCTGTAAGGCAGTATTCTTTTGGGGTTTCTTTTATATATTCTGAATTAACACAGTTATATAACTTATATTGAGTTTCATCTATTAAGATGTCTGTCTCTATGCCAGATTGTGGGCTGAGAGCCCCCGCTGTATTAATTTTTGTTATTTCTGCCACTTAGCAGGATTTGACATTTGAGATGCACAATGAATGTTGTTGAATCAGTGAAACACATAACATCAAATATAATAATTCACTCATAATTTCAATGTAGGCTACAGAGAGGCAACCAGAATTTGCAATCACTGATGATACACATGTATACAAAATGTGCATGTGTGTTTATTTGTGTTTGCTTGTATCTGTGTACACAGAGAAACAGACATACCATTAAGGACAACTACAGACCAAACCTGAACCTCTGTCCTGATGCATGAACAAGAATTACTGTGAAGAGCTATACTTTTTAAGAGACTATTTCCCAAGCACCTATACTCATTACTAGTGAAATGTCATGGAAGGCAATGTTCAGGTCACTGAGTTCTCAGACCCACCCCATTCTGGACCAAATATTAAACTGAGATAATGACCACTCATAACTTTGGCAATTGCGTAGAATTCTTTTGTAAAGGATGGAAAACTAACAGGATATTCTGGCCTAACGCAGCTTATTAGTTTTCCGTTATTAGGCTCAATACTGTGGTCTAACCCCTCCCACACCCATTTAAGATGATGGCACAGTGTTGCTTACCTCCTTTCCTCCCTCCCTCTCACCCTTCCCTTCCCTTCCTTTTGCTTCTCTCGTTCCTTCCTTCCATCCCTCCTTCCCCCTTCCTTCCTTCCTTACCTCCTTCCTTCCTTCCCTCCTTCTAACAAAGTTTTTGTCTCTGGTGACATAAACTGTGAGAAATTCCAAGATGATTTATGGTTTAAACACCATTAGTGAGGACATCAACTTTTGCTTTTCTATCTTGAATATATGCTTTTTGCATACATACATGCACACAGATATGTGGTCTTCTGTCTTTGAGTAGAACACACACACTTAGCAGTGTGGGTTTTCCTTCATTCTCCTTCAGGGTTTACTAAATTTAGGGGGAAAAAAACCTCTCTCCAAACAGAAAAGCAGGACTATAACATCCAGTCCAAGTTGGCTCACAGATGTTTAGCATGTCGTGCAGGTTTTAGGCATCAGGCCTACAGTATGTGCTGATAGGGGTTTCTTCCTTTACTTTACAGAGCTGATAGCAAGTGAACAGACAGAACACAAGATTGAAACTCTGTAGACACTGAAATATGTATAATAAAATGTCTTCACTAGGAGCTACAGGAGAAGAAAAGATCAGCATGTAAACAATTTGGAGAATGTAAATAAACACAATCCGTAAGCAGATACCATGCCCCAGACTGACATGCTTAGATGGGTTCACACTGGCCACATTTCAAATGGTTTCCCATAAGAACCTCAACTTGTAGCATTAAATACTGAGCCAGTGATGTCAAGCTTTTCTTGATCCAACACCATGAGGTAAGAAATTTTTAAATCCCTTTATTTTCAGCACTGGGAAAGACAAATATGGAAAACTAAGCTTTGCAAATCTGATCACAGCTGGTCTTATTTATAATTATTTAATTCAGATAGAACTTTATGGGGAAGAGTGTGCTTTTACACACATTATAACTCACTATGTATGTTAACAGAAGAAGACAGTATACCTCCAACATTATCTTCAAAAGATTTAGATACTGATTGATTTGTATATGCTTTACTTTATTATAAGATTTCTAGCATAGAAATATGATGCAACATGATATAGTTTTTGAATAAAATGGGAAAATGGTGCAATGAGAAAAATGATGATAAGAAAGATGTAAAAAGCCATAAATGAGAGAACTACATAAAATGCACACTGTAAAGTCCTATACATTTGCTGGGTGGGGGGGTCACATAGCTGGACGTGAGCTTCCTAGAAATGAGTACATCAGGAGTTTCAAGGCTGACAGCACCTACTGGATCTTTTAGAAAATGGACTTAGATAGGGTAATGCATCCTTTGTCTTAGGTGCAAATTAAATGTTATGCAATTAATGAATGACACACTTGATCAGAAGAACTGAGAGTAATGAAATCCTAGGTACACATGTGCTGTGGGTGTTCTGAGGGTGTCACATAACAATATCCAGTAACATCTAAGCAAGTAAGTACAAGGATTTTTAAATAACTTGTTTTTCAATAACCTTTGGTGAACCCTAATGGTCAGGGAACATTGGGTAACAGCAAATTTAAGAAGCCAAAGCAAATCGTCCAGGCACAGAGCGTAGTGACGGTCTGATTTAAAATAAGGATAGATGTTTCAGCACTTAGAGTTGAGCTGGCGAAAGCATGGCCCACATGCAGCTGTTTCTCCTGCCAGGATCCACAGTGGACATTGCAAATCAAGGGAGGCACTCGTTGCCACTAAGATTTCATGTGGTCCCAGATCCTCTACTACATTGTGCTCTCGAAGCCAGATCCAATAGATGATGGCTATCATGCAAGGGGACTAAACCAATATACCACTCCAAAGTCAGAGAAATGAATTGGCTGACTATCTTTTAGGCAGTTCTCAGATATTTCTCTTAAGATTAATGTTCTCTTAAGATCTGAATGATTCAAGTACAGATTATAACACTGTGGTTTAGAGAAGATAAACAACTTACCTAAGGTCACATAGCTGGTAACTAACAAAACCAAAATTCCAACTTGGGATTCCTAAGTATACTAGGATGACTATGAACCATGAAAACACATTATAAAGTATTTATTATGGCAACGGTGAACAGTGTTAACAAGGTTGAATATTTCTATCAAGATCACTACCACCAGAGGCAGATTTAGGCACAGGGATGCATAGATGGCTTCACCTGTGTCGTGCGATTTGGAAGCACAAGTAGGAAGTAAATGGGAAGGAACCACTCCCCATCTATACCTCTGCTCCATACCTCCCTGATTATCCCCTCCCCCACCCCATATACATATGCATATACATACTCTACGCCTCTCATGGTTTGCTATGGGGACCTAAATTTCCTCCTATACAGGCTTGTTTCTTTTCAACTATGGTTTTCAATATGAGAAAACAAGATCCCTGTCACTCACAAAGGTGCTAATAGTGGCCCATGAGCTATGTTTAGTATTTCCAAAAGCCTAATGGAAATATGTTTACCTGCAAGAAAACCATGTAAGGTCACGGAAACACCAACCATCTCATCATACAAATAAGCTGAATCCTAATATTTATTGTATTAATTCTTAATTGTACTCAGGACTTCAAGTCATAAAATGGGAAAGCAAATTATTACTTAATACATTCAGTGTTATGAGTAAATGGAAACTTCTAAAACATAAGGCCCACAGGAAAAAAACAATAAAAGACCCCTTTGTCTGAAAAAGTGGGGAACCATTGCTGTAGTCCTTCATTTGTTGTTCAAATACCTTTGGGAGGGATTAACACATGAAGCTGTTGATTATACAATACTTAAATTAAATCAAATCAAGTGAGCATGAGGCACTGTGCTGGCTATTATGGTGCTGTGGGGAATACACATAAGTAGCAGTGGGCACGGTCCCAACTGAGGATGAATGGGCTTAAGCAGATCACTCCCTCAAAATAGGTGGGAACAGAAAAGGAGTAAAGTCACTGTGACTAAAGGTCAAAATGGCACTGAGGAGGAGAAAGCAGCGGGGAAAGCCAAGTGGAGAAGGGAAAGTAAAGAAGTGTTTGCCAAACACTTGCTGTATTTAGGTACAGTGCATATCTTCTCAATGAATTCTTATAATATCCCTGAGAATTACCTACAATTATGTTTATTTCACAAAAACGAAATGGAGACTCCGAAAGGCCCAACAACTTGCCCAAGATCACATCACTAGGACTCAGTGGTGCTGGAGTTGCAATCCGGGCTGTGTCACAGATGAGCGATCCCTTCATTCTACGACGTATGATGTTTCGCTTGGGGGTTACAGGGCAGTGAAGAGGCAAGGCGGGGGAGGGTGACCGTGCTTTGGTCAGCCCCACCTTGTTGCCAAAAGCAACAGCAGCCTACAGTGCCAGGTACGAAGAAGGAGTACCAGGACAAAAGTGGGATCTTTGCATTCAGGAGCTTTGAAAGTATTTCCTCATAAATCAGCTTTTTATTTTCTTTTTTTAGGAAGCAAGTGAATACGTTAAAAAAAAAATCAGTTACTTTTGTTCAATAGCTGCACATATATGCCACAGGGAAATCCTGGTAAACACCCACAATTATCAGGCTAGATGATGAGATGCAGCTCTGTTACAGTCTAATAGACCACAATATGAAAAAATTTATGTGATAGCATTAACTCATTTTCCTTCAGGCAAAGATTTTCCTAAGGAACATGCCTCCACCACCAGGTTTACCCACCCTGGTAATACTGCTCAGTTTCCTTCTAGATTCACCAGAGTCCTCACAATAGCCCACACGGACCTACATCACTCAACTAAATTGCCTCTCTGACCTCATCTCCCTCTGGCTCACTCTCCCCGCTGTCTTCAAATGTACCAAGCACTTGCTTGTCTCAGAACAGCACGGTTGTTACCTCTGACGGGAACATTCTTCCTTAGACACCTCTGCAGCAGATTCAAGTCTTTGGCACTCTTTCACCTTCTCAATAAGGCCTACTTAGACCAAACTATTGAAAGCTGATTTCCTCCCCAGATCCAAGTTCTCTTACCCTGCCCCATTTTTTCCCTTTTATCCTATGATACTTATTTTATAATACAGTAACATTTTGATGTTTGTTTTCATCAAACTAAGTTTGATGTTTCTTTTCAATCTCCCAATAGAACATAATACCATAAAGTATCTAATAACAAGTAACTAATAAAAATTTGTTGAATGAATGAGTGAAGTATACAGTTACTTCCCCCTAATCTGCAGTTTCACTTTCTACAGTTTTAGTTAGTTGCAGTCAACTGTGATCTGAATATTAAATGGAAAATTCCAGAAATAAACAATTCATAAGTTTGAAATGGCCTGCTGTTCTGAGTTGCGTGATGAAATCTCCTGCCGTCCTGCTTCGTCCCATCTGGGACAGCAGCCATCCCTTTGTCCAGCATCTCCGCACTATAGAACGCTCCCTGCCCGTTAGCCATCTCAGTTATCAGATAGACTGTCCAGATATTGCAGTGCTCATGTTCAAGTAACACTTGTCCTACTTAATAATGGTCCCAAAGTGCAATGATGGCAATTTGGAAATGCTAAACAGAAGCCACTAAGTGCTGTCTTTAAGACCAAAGGTGAATGTTCTCAAGTTAACAAGAAAAGAAAAAGAATCATACGCTGAGGTTGCTATGATCAAGGATAAGAATGAATTTTTTATTCGTGAAAATGTGAAGAAGGAAAAAGAAATTTGTGCTAGTTTTGCTATCGCAACTCAAACTGCAAAATTTATGGCCCTAGTGTGTGATGAGTACTCAGTTAAGATGGAAAAGGCATTAAATTTGTGGGTGGAAAACATGAACAGAAAAGGTGCTCCTATTGACAACAATGTATTGCACCAGAAAGTATTGAGCCTATATGAAGACTTCAGCAAGGGATCCCCAGAAACAAGTGACCACATTCAGCTATCTTTTATTAGAGTATATTGGGCGTTCCTTTTGAAGATTTTTATTTATTTATTTTTAGAGAGAGGGGAATGGAGGGAGAAAGAGAGGGAAACATCAATGTGTGGTAGCCTCTCAGGACACACCCCTTACTGGGGGACCTGGCCTGCAACCCAGGCATGTGCCCTGACTGGGAATCGAATTGGCAACCCTCTGGTTCGCAGGCTGGTGCTCAATCCACTGAGCCACACCAGCCAGGGCTTATTACAGTATATTGTTATAATTATTATATTTTATTATTATTTACTGTTGTTAACTTCTTACTGTGCCTAATTTATAAATTAAACTTTATCATAGGCATGCATATATAGGAAAAAACATGCATATATAAGGTTCAGTACTATCTGTGGGTTTTGCCATCCACTGGGGGGTCTTGGAACATATCTCTTGTGGGTAAGGGGGGCCCACTGTAGATACAAGGCTACAAATGATTTATTATGATTTCAAAAAATTTTTCCTCCTTGTTTCAACCTAAAACATAACAATAGCTTCCATGCTTAAACTCTTTGCCACTAGTTCCAAAGACCAAAATACAGCTCTCTGTCAAAAAAAAAAAAAAAAAAAATGTCTGAGTGAATCAGTTTTTAGCACTGTAATCTGAGAGTTTAATTTCTATTTGTCACTTTGCCTGCTATGTCTCTAGTCCTTCATCCATTACTACAGAATTGCCTTGGGGTATAAATGCTTATTATTTCCAAGCAAGTCTCCCTCTGACCTCTTTTCCACTGGGCACAGTGCTCTGGGCAGCATGCCCTAACTCTGACACCAACTCTGGACCTGGAAACTCACTTTGTGCTTGATCTCCTTAGTGCCTGATTCTTGGTTCTTCCTAAGGGATTTTAGTTTGGACAGCCCCCTGGCCTGACTCTTCCCATTACTCCGTGTGAGCTTTAGCCCTTTTGCCAGTTATCTGGCTGGACCAGAGCCATGGTCTTTCTCCTTCTCCAATCTACCCATCCCAACCCCTACCAAAGGGTAGGGACTTCAACCACCTCTGTGGTTAGTCTATAGGAAGACCTGGCTCCATAGGAATGAGATTTAGCCAGGTGCTTTATGAAAGGGGCCCATTTCTATTCTCTTTATTGTCCAAACTAGAGATAATTTTCTGTGCTCCCATTAGCTTGCTTACCCTGCAGTTCTAGAGATGTTGAGGGGTCACCACTAGTTCTGTGGTGCTTATCTGTTTATATTATAAAGTAAATGGGAGAAAAGGGAAATGTCAATGTTAGGGGTATAAGACAACTGATAGGAAAAGCAGTGAATTTATTTGAATGCAAACATTTTAAAGAGTTTTTCCTGTGCTGCCTTTGTGGAGATCAAGAATGTGATCTATTTAATAGCTGGATAAACACCCTAAAAGGGAAAAAGAGAATGGCTAAGTCTTACTTCCAACTCATATATTAAATTTCTTAGGTGCTACAAGTCTGATTCATTTTGCTCCTTTCTTATTTATTTCAGGGTCTGCTTTTAGTTAAATGTGTTTGTCTGGTAGTCTTCAGAAAAAATCTTAAGAATTAACCTAGTATAGAAATGTGTGCATACAGACACTAGAATTCATTCTCAGCATATTGTCAGGGGACTTTTCTTTAACAAGCTGTCTTCTCCCTTCCCTGCTTCCAAAATTAGGGAGTCTGGAGAATGTGAAACAAAATTATACAAAGGCCTGACCTCTGGCCTTGCTTCTGTCTCTCAGACTGTGAAGTACCCAAGAGGGAAAGTGTTGAACTTGGCCTTACTTCACATGGCATTAACTGTAATTCTTTGTGAATTGTGGTGACATCATGGTATACTTTGACATCACTGCTCAGGCTCCCTTCTGCTGCTGGGCATACATCGCATCATTTTTGTTCAAACACAGGAGTCCTTTGTTGAGAAGGAAGGATGGCAGCTGGGTTTCTGCCCTGGTACAAACGTGGACTGCACGGAATGTGTCTGCTCCGTAAGTCACCACAAAGTGGCCATTCTGCTATGATAACTAGAACTTATTCACATGCAGAGCTCTGGAAAACTTTGTGAAAATTTACATCTAAAGAGTTCAAAATTCAGATATGGCTATAAAACATCAAATTTCTGCACATAGTAAAGCTCTCATTGACATGTCTCAACATGTTATCTGAAGTCAATATTCCAAAAGCAGTAGTATGCTGGCTGCATGTGAGTGTCAAGCTAGAGGTGAAGAAAAAGCAAAGGTAAAGAGGGCTGTATGTGTCTTCCAAGACACTTCTCCTCTCATTGTAATTGTTCAGGCATCTCAGATCACCAAATCAGGAGGGCTTCTGGCTCTCAAGGAAATTCCTGCTTATTTTCCAAAACATATTACTTTATATCAATAAAGCTACTGGTGCTATTAATATTCTGACTCAAAGTCAGTCAAAGGTGTCCTCAGTTGATATATGTCTTTTTTTCCCCCCTGAGTTCTCTACTGCCATTTCTGTCTGAGAGAATAGTTGGAGAAAATTGCTCAAAACAGAGTTTATGCAAAAATATAATTTCTAAAATAACTCCAAACTTCTGTTCCCTATGGCCCTAATGCCTGCACAAGGTAGAAAATTTTCAGGTGAGTTTAAGAAATGAAAGGTTTAATTTAATATTATTCCCAGAATAAGTCATATTATAAAATACTTGGATGGATGGCAGAGTAAAGATCCTTTAATTTAAATAATTAAATTAATAATTTAATTTTATCTTTTAATGAAAAAACTAAGATTTTTTTTCCAGTCTGTCACAGAATAAATAGAGGCAAATATGATCCTAGGTTCTACCATGAGCCTTACCTTTGTTAAAAGTGTTTTTTCTCCCTCTGGGAATGTTACTTAAGACCAATCTGACTATAGTGTCCTGGCTCCGCCTTTTAAAATGCATTCACTTCCTTGGCCAATTCGCAATCTGGCATATCATCACTTACACCAAGAATCTACCTGTTTTATATCCCCAGGCCATGAAAGAGGCAGCATGACTTTGTGGGTGAACAAACAACTCAACCCGGATTTATTACCATTTGCTGGAATACCTCACACACGCTCAGTATGAGATTCAGTTCTCACAGGTTACAAGAGGATAATCAGATCTACTTTATATACTCTTAAGAATTTGACGTGATAGCTTATATGAGTATAAAAAGGCTAGTACAGGGCCTAGCACATAACAACTCTGACCATATTTCCTGGACTTTCTGGGACAATTCTGCTTTTGAAACTCCTACTTCACAGTCCCCATAATTATCAGACCATAGGTGCTGATTACTTCAGGGGATATGTGGTCATTGTGCAAATAGGAGGTACTTGCCCCTAAATATGAAAATGTATCTGAGTCTGTAAAGGATGCTGTAGTGATCCGAGCACCTATAGACTTGTCTCACAGCTCTAAGCACAGGCTCAAGTTTGCCAAAGCTCAGATCTATTCCAGTTCCTCTGGATTTGACAACAGCAAATACAAAGTAAAAATAGACTGTAGAAAAAATAGACTCCTTTAGAGGGGATGGAACTTCACTGGAGAACAGTTTTTAACTTCCCTCTATCCTGCTAAAGTAGCCAATAAAATAGAGGCCTGGTTTGCTCTTCAGAAGACAGCTGGGAGTTTCGAAGGATTCTGTTAGAAATGAAAAAATTTCTCTGAAATCACCATGTTGTAGTAAATCATCTTTGCAGCCCACTCAGATGAGACAGGAATGTTTAGGATTTTTGAAATGTCCTCTTTTAGCTCTCCAGTTCTAGACCACTAATCCAGAGTTAATTCCACACCACTTTCAAACATGTATAAGCAAGTAACAATCACTAAATATTTTTATCAACACAAGATAAAATTTTCTCAAAGTCATTCTTCTAACACTTGAAATCTGGGGAAAGATATATTTTCCAGTGCTGTAGCAAGAACTTTCTACATTTTCTCCATGGGATCCTGTACCCTATGAATGTGTTTATATAGTAGTTGAATTTAATGGTACTTAGGAACTCTATCTTCATTAGAATATTCAAATTTTATTTGTTTTAATGGGGAAGAGGCTTTGAATCTGAATGTGTAAGACAAAAACCCAATAGTTAATTTAATTTTATTTTTTAAAGAGGAGAAGTAACTTTGCTGAAACTGGGAATTTGAATTGCTTATGAACCAGAATTTGCAATAAACCGGTCAAAGCAGTCACAAAGTCCTAAGAGAAAACTGGACTGGATGCCTTTTATCAGGCCCAAAATTTCCTAAACCAGAGGAAAGGTTAGCTGCTGGGCCTGGCGACCGCACTGGGCTGGAAGGCGGCTCAGGGCACTCATCGCGGCCGCCCTTTCAATGTCTAGGCTTGTGCATGTAGGATAATCAGCTGCATTTTGCTGAATCACTGCAGTATTGACAGTGGCAAAATGAACTGCTGCTGCTTTCATTTTAGACAACAACACACTCACGCAAAGGCCTTGAGATAAAAAGAAATGACTGCTTGCATTTTTTCCCATTCAGAAAGATGAGGAAATTCCACTAGCCACCCACTCACATACTTAAAAATGAATTCTTATTCTTTCGCAGTCCTAGTTTAAAACCAGCTGAAATTATAAATTTCAAAGCTGGCAAGATTCAACACCTAGAATATGTCTAATTTGGGAATAAAATTAACATTTAAATTTAGAAATATTTTAAAATCCAGATTTTTGTGATACCCTATGCTGGGTTTTTAGCCAGTTTTCTAAAACTACCTAAAAAGAGTTAAGAGAGAAGACTTGTATATGTACTACCTTCTAACTTCTCATCAGGTACCCACGCTACCTGCTTCAGTGCCCTCGCCTTAATGCTTCCTGGTGGATGGTGGGCAAAGAAAAGAAGGAATTTTTATGGCTGATACAACAATCATCCATGCTAAACTTGGCCATACTAAACTAAGTAACATTTCTTTCTCATGTATTATGTATAAGGCATGTAATTTGAGGTTAAGAGGTTTATCTTTTTAAAATATGCAATGTGTCCTTATCAATATAGATTTAGATTTCATGTAAATCTAAACAGAAAACATCCCAATTTTATAAGGCTGAGTCTATCAACACTTCATTTGCTAGGAAAAAACCCCCCACATGATTTAACCATTGATTTTAAGGTTTTTAAGAGTTGTCATTTCAAATGGATTCTTCACATGTTTTGACCTAGTCTTTATGCTATTTTTTTCTTCATTAAAATCCCACTATTTAAAGTCAGCTATTTTCTGTAGGTGCAGGTGTGTTACAAGGAATCCCTTACTAGGATATATATCAAAGAGAAGATAAAAATATCTGTTAATGTCGGCATGAGAATTCTGATGAACATAGTGCTCCCCAGCAATCTGCATTGAGTGAGTTCTCAGGTGATTTTTAACCATGATTTAATTATTCCCAATGACTGTGTCAAGAAAAGACACATGAATTTTTCTAAGATAAGAGTGGTTGCTTGTCCCAGCGATGTATGGTCTCTCCAGCTGAAGCCCATGAAGCCTCCTGTTTTGTGGCTGGTGAATGACAGCTTCCCCTGAATTGGCAGGAAGGAGTACAGTAAGTACTCTTAGCTGCAATTATTTTGAAGGGTGGGGAATTTTATTAGGAAATTATAGACCGTGGCAATGGATAACTCTCACTTATCAAATCTGACATCAAGAGGAGGCAATGATAAATAACGAGTGGAGAGGAAAGGAATTGTGCTTCTCATGAAGCACATACCATGGGCCAGATACTGTTAGTGTTTTTGGAGAGTTCATGGAGCCTGTACACAAACTCTAGCTGCACAGATGACAACACCAAAGCAAGTTCTTATGCCACCTAACTAAAAAAATGATGGAATTGGAATTCCAACCTCTTCCTAATACATCATCATCCTTATTACTCCAAGTCACCTAACATACCCGGGCACTTTGAAGTTGACATTGGGCATGTTTGGAAGAGTGGAGTTGCACCACATGTATGTAACAGCCACTCACATGAGAGCACACTGTTGTAAGAAATAGTCTTTGAGGGAATGTTTTTATCACTCGGCTTTAAAACCTAGCCCAACATACCTCAATAATGTTCTCACTGTTTGTGTTTTAGTACCCAGCTAAGCTCAATCTAGAGAGAAAGATGCTCCTGAAACAGTTTCTTGGGAGACAAGAACTTCCAGAGAAGACTCCAAAGCTTTTTCTAACAGCATGAAAATAAGCCCCTGCAAATTTATTTTCAATGTTTGCCTGTAGCTTGGCTTCAGCAATAAATTAGTTATTACCTTAAGCAGAGGGAAAAACATCTCCAGTAGCAGTTGGCAAGACTAAGGAGGGAGAAGGGAGGAGTGAGGAGCGAGAAGATGGAAACAAAGTGAACGCGGACTAAGCACAGCTCGCCTCTGGGCAGCCTAACCCCGCAGAGACCTTACAAACCCTGCCAATGACCAGTGATTTTGACCTCCACATGAACTTTTGATTTGTAAGACACAGCATCAGGAAGGAGAAGAAAATTCAGAAT
Source organism: Pteronotus mesoamericanus (assembly GCF_021234165.1). Taxonomy (NCBI): domain Eukaryota; kingdom Metazoa; phylum Chordata; class Mammalia; order Chiroptera; family Mormoopidae; genus Pteronotus; species Pteronotus mesoamericanus. Next base: position 32,936,218 of record NW_026555245.1, on the reverse strand, counting down.
GACATGCTGTCAGTTCCATTGCACAGCACACTGATTTGAACACATGGTTTTTACAAATAGTACCTGCCTCTGCTTCTTCCACCCAGCCTGGGGCCAGGGCAAGCAGGGGTAAGAGTGTGGTCCAATATCAAAGAACCTTTACACTCAGCTCTGACCCTCTCTGTCAAAGGTCAAAGAAAAACCTTTGGAAAATGTGTGAACAGAGTATTTTCATATTAGTTTTTATTTGAGAAAACTCACATAATTCTAAACAGCGGGAAAGTTGGCAAGTTTGACTCCAAAAAGTATTCAGGGGACAGTAGCAGGAGTGAGGCAAATACAACACAGGACCATGGGAAGAGCTATTGAGAAGCTCACATCCCTGAAGGTGCAATTCTGTCTCTAGCGTGAACCAAAAGCAATCTACCCATTTCTGTTCAAATTTCCTAATGTGCAGGCAGAATCCAATGCTGAATCCAATGTCGATCCCGCATTGCTTCACAATGTGTATACTGTCAAGGTTACATTCCTGGACCAAGTGTTTTTTTTTTTTTTTTTTTTATAGTTCCACAAGTGGTAACTTCTTTTGCAATGGGATTAGAACTTTTTTAGACATAATTGTTTTTTCAGCTACAACGCTAGCCATTGATTCTAATTAGCTATTAAAGAAAAAAGGCTCTATTTTCTAAGTAGTCATTTAAATTGCAGATGTGCATTCAGCCTGCCAAACAAGTACTTGCCATCACAAATCAACACCTGAATGCATAGGAGACTGTCACTCTCTGAAACATCTCATTGCTGTGCAAAGAGGCACAGTTATACTTTTGTTTCTTTCCTGCAGACAGAATCTCACTATTTTGTTGGTCATTCTCTGAGGTTGGGAGAGGCTGAGGGAGAAAAGGTAGAGAAGAATATAGGCCAGAGGAATTCATGTCCAAACATTTGTAAATTGCTGAAAAAGCTTCAGCATCATGATCTCCATCACAATGAGCAAGTTCTTTACTCAGCATCCTTCATGTGGATGGCATTGTACTAGTTGTTGATGTGCAAAAGACTGAAGAAGTCACAGCCAGTCTTTTGAGGGCTTTGTAAGTATGAGAGTAGGAGTAGGAGGCAGAGCTGGTGGGCAAGAAAAAGGGTGCAGCTGCTGTGGAAAGCTGTATGGAGATTCCTCAAAAAATTAAACCAAGAATTACCATGATCCAGAAATTCCAGTTCTAGCTATATAACTAAAAGAATTGAATGCAAAGACTTGAACAAACATTTGTAGGCCCATGTTCACAGCAGCATTATTAGCAGTAGACAACCCAGATGTCCATCAACAGATGAATAAATAAAGTGTGTCCTATAGTGTTAAATTAAACAAGGAGGCCATTTGACTGATGTAGCTCTAATGCAATGTGACCCTATGTAAACCAACCAAAACCCAAGCCCGCAGATGCCTCAAGGTCACAAAAATCAAAAACATTAAGGATGATCAATTACAAACAGCCAGGTAGCCTTTAAGCTATTGTCAATCAAATAATTTGCCTTTCTTTGCCTCTTCACTTGCTCTAAATGAGTCTCTTCCCTGGCCTCTCTGTGGAGCACTCCTAACCACTTCTGATTTGATGCTGCTCAGTTCTAGTTGACAAATGCTCTAATAAACTCTTAAAATTCATAATATACCTCAGTTTATCTTTTAATAGTTCATACAAGGGAATATTATTCAAGCTATAAAAAGGAATGAAATTCTGATGCCTAATGCAACAGGCATAGACCTTTAAGATATTATGCTAAGTGAAATAAATGAGCCACAAAAGGACAATTGCTGCATGATTCCAATTATATAAGGTACTGAGAATAGTCAAATTCATAGAGATGGAAAGTAGAAAGATAGTTACCAGGGACTGAGAGAGGGTATGACGTGGGAGTTACTCTTTAATAGGTATGGGGTTTCCATTTGGGAAGATGAAAGAGCTCTGGCAATGAATGGTGGTGATACCTACACATCCATGTATATGTTTTAATGCCAGTGAACTGCAGATTTACAAATGGTTAAAATGCTCATTTTCATGTTATATATATATGTTTTACCACAACATAAGAAATAAGAGCTAGAAAAGCAACAGACACAAATGATTAATACATAGATGGAACTGGATAAAGAAATACATAAGTAAACGCATGCTCTGATGTTTGTTTGTTGTTGTTGAGGAGCTTTGTCATGATGTCATTATTCCAACACCAGCTGGTCATATGGCATCTTTCTGTCTGGACATGGCTGAAGCATTCTGCGTTTGTACTTCCTGTTCTTCCACTAAATGACTGTTAGAAGTGTACAACCATACTGCATTGTGTAGTGCAGAATAATATAAGATAGTGTAGTATAGAATAGTATAGTAAAGTATAGTATAGCATAGTATAGCATAGCATAGCATAACAGCTTTGGAGCCAGATGGGTCTGAATTTGAATGCAAGCTCTGTTACTTCCTGACTTTGTCCATGTAACCACATCTCTGGATGGCTTGGTTTCTTCTTCTGTAACATAGTACCAAACATACCCCCAAGTGTGAGAATTCATGGTAAGAATGCAATATTCTTAGAGTTTGATAATGGGAATAGCTAATACTACTCTAATTACAACAAATACAACTGTTGAAGGAATGAAAAAGGAAATGAAGTGGGTGCTCATATGTGTTTTTAAAAATTGTTTTCTGCTGTTCTTAAAAGCTCAAAAATGGAATTCTTATTTACATAAAAATTATTCAAATGACTTAACTGCCCTTTCAGAAGTTGTCCACTGATCTAAAATTAGGGAGAAACATGAGATTATTCAGACAGCAGTTATCAAAAATTCAGAGAGAACTCATCAGCACAAATGCATTGGTTGTATTCTTAGTCAGCCTTCCATTCCTGCCACTTCTCACTGTCTGAACTAGTTATTTCCATGTGTCATGCACCTCTCTATGAGGAAGAAATGTCTTGACAGACTAGATATAATAACAGATTATCTATAGGAACATACTCCTTTATCAATATGAACTGAGAATTGTCTGTCTCTATTTGCTTGAATGGAAGAATGAAAAGGTTTTATGGACTGGATCTGGGGTACAGATGGCATTGATTTCTCATCAGCCTGGGGAGGGTTGATGGAGGAGGAGAGATGTGAGCTGTCCACTACAAAATGGCAGTACTACTTTGGAACAATAAAGGCAGGCTGCCAAGTCACCCCAAATCGGAAGCAGACTAGAAGACTGGCCTGGGGCTTGAATCCAGGTGGGTCCTGATTTCAGAGTTGGTACTATGCTAGACATATTCATCCAGCTTGCAAAGCAGAAGCAAAAATCTTGCTGGAATCCATTAAGACATTTTTTGAACCCCTGTGAACTTTTGGCTGAAGAAGAGACGAGGCTCATGTTCACAGCAGAAAGTTCATCTCGTCCTAGTTCAGAAAGATTTTAGTATGAACCAAGACAGAGGTTTTCCATGGCTTGTCTATCAGTATTAACTTCTGAATATTTCCAGGCCACAAGATTTACCCAAAGGATGAATGATGCTGCTCACTGTCCAGGGAACAGAAGAACCACTCAAGATGTAACCACTTTTTCATAGACAGTAGGCAGTATCATGTCCATTTATTAACCAGGAAGACATTTCTTTACCATGAGCCCGTACTGCAATGCTTTGCTACAATTATTAATAATCATGAATATAGTGGAACTTCAATGCAACTTGCAAACATTGTCATTATAAATTATTTCCTATTACAGGAAAAGATCTGGGACATTTCTCAGACTGAATCTCTAAAGAGCTGAAATTCTGTATTTTTAAAAGTTCTAAATACCTCTGTCAAATAATTTTACTACATTTCACGGAAACTACACACACTGAATAAAATCTACTTTAACATACGCTGAAGGCCTGATTTAGAAATAAAAAATTACAAACCTGTCATTATATTCATAGTCCTGTACAGCAGTCCGAAGTCACCCCCCTGGCCATGACTGTTCTTTGCTCCATCCCCTGGCCATGGCTAATTGATTCAATAGTAGAGACACCTAGATTAGGCCAGATTGTACTCCCTCAGATCTGAAAACTGACTGGAGATGGAGAGAGACAGAATATGGTTGGAGCAAAGTTATCTTTGAAGGTCTAGGCACATATGTAGCTGAGGATCTCAACGCTGCCCTAGTTCCTGTGCCTCCTGAAGCCTAGTCTGTTAACTTGTTCTTGATTCTAGTCACCCAATAAGTATTTTTTAAACAAATAGTTGAAGTTCCCATCATTGGTTCCTATCCTTTCAATAATCTCTCCTGTTTAACTTTTGTTGAACAAGTACATTTCTATTACTTGCAACAAAAATAATCTTAGCATACGGCATATGTATTTTGCTAGGAGGAACACTTATTTTCCTACCCTAAAACAAAATGTGTAGAAGAAGATTTTGTTACTATTTGTATTCCCAGCATTTTGTAAAGGAGATGGAAAAAAAACAACGGATTTAGCTTAAGGTTTTGAAAAGTCCAGAAGAAAAGAAACAGAAGTGAAGGCGGTAATGCCAAAGGAATCCAACAGTAAATCTACAATATTCTGGACTTGAAAAGCAGTAGGCTCTAAAGACAGTACAAGGCTGGGATCAAGGAAAAGAATGATAACAAATAAGATACATAATTTCAATAATAATAAATTTTATTTTTTTTCATTTTAAAATAAACATCTGTACACAGGTCAAGATTTTATACTTTTGTATATTAATATTTTAAAAATTTGAGTAGTTAGTCCTTACCTGATATTCATTCAAATGTATTTATTTATGTATTTATGTATATATGTATGTATGTATTTATTTATTTTCTCATGTTGCCCTTGGTAGGAGCATTGGTCAGATTTATTGAATAAAATATTCTTCCCTACTGCTTTGGAATTTGACCTTTCTCATACAGTAAGTGATTATTTATCCTCTGGTTTGTTTCTGAGCTATTGTTAGTCTGACTATTATTACGCTTGCAGTCTGTTGCTTCAATTACTGAATTTAATTATTAATTTTACTCTCTGGTTTTAGAAGCCTTTAATGTGTTTCCAATTGATATAGAACAACATTTGATGAGAGTTCCTTTTACCCAGGAAAATGGCTATATGTATCAGTACCTAGAGCAGGTCCTCAGCTGGAGGATAAGACAGAGTAGAAGGAACCTCATCAATGATAACCAAGCTTCTCCTTTCTCCTCTTCCTAATAGAGACTGAAAAACCAGTGGCCAACAGGGCCCCCAGTTCTTGGCATCCAGTCATAGATTCTTGTAGGCTTAAGGTTCAGGGAGCATTACTTGGGAGGAAGGTGTGATTTTGAACGGCCATATGAATAAAATGAAAAGTATAGGCAGATCTGGAGTCAGACAGATCTGGAGTTCAATTCCTAACTCAGTCATTCGCAAGACATATGATTTTGGGCAAGCAAATGTAACTTTTTGGGTAGTAGATAAGGTTCCTGTGAGGTTTAAAAGGTATGTCAAGTAGCTGGCATGGTTAGTATTCAGTATAAGAGGTCTGTCCAGAAGGTATCCAGCCATGTACTATGAGTAATACAGACATTTATTGAAGAAGATAAAAGGTACAAGAAACATTGTACATAGGACAATGATGCCTCAGTCCCCTCCAAAGTAGGCACCTTGGGACCTCACCCAGTTCTCCCAAGCTGCCCCGTCACATTTTCCTGAATCTCATCAATGGACTGAAATCTTTTCCCTTTTTAAGGTGATAGTAGTTTTCGGAAAAGCCAGAAATCACAGGGCTCCAAATCTGGGCTATAGCGGGGCTGAGTCACCTGGGTGATTTGATGTTTTGCCAAAGCACTCTGCACAAGACATGATGTATGAGTTGGCACATTGTCATGATGAAGCTGCCAATCACCAGTTGCTCATAGCTGCGACATTCTGAATCATTGGGATAGTTTCTGCGAAGGAACGTTCAAGCTTCATGTAAAATTTGACGCTGATTCATTGCTCTACTTACTCATTTTGACTGTGATGGCCACACAGCACACTTGCTCTCAATGACATCTACTGCCCCCACTGACTAGTACAGTGAAGTTGTCATTGTTCACACATGCACATTCCAGTCCAATCTCCTAAGCTGTCAGGTTATATTGATGTTATGCAAACTGTTCTCATTATATTAACAAGGGCTGGACTTTTCCTGGACAGACCTCACATGAGGTGGATTACTCTATTATTCTTATCATTACCATTATGGTAACTTTAACTCTTTCTTCTGCCTCTGAAGAGTCACCTCGCCTACATATCTTCTAGGGAAGAGTCAGAAATGCAAACAGCTGTAGAATCCAGGCTGTGTAGGTAATGATATGGGCTTGAAAGTGTTCACACCATCTCAAGGCCACAGTGACTATTCGACTCTATCAAATGATTGCTGTGTTGAAGTGCAGACCAAATGTTGTGGATAGAATTTTTTTTAAAGAATATGTTATGAATCTGGATTTTTACTGGAAATATTATTTTTAAACTCTGGCAACTGATTTAAATTTTTACAAAACCACATTATGTGTACCAAACAAAAGTATCAGTGGGATATAGTTGGCTGAAGAATTGCTAGTTTGCAATCTTTGCTTTAGAGCCATGAAACACATCTGGGGAGAAAACTAAAAGAACAAGCAAACAAGCAAACACAAAAACTATACTCTGAATTATGAAGAGAAAACTTGAAGAATAATTGAGAACAATATAGAAGGCTAGACCTTTGTAGCCCTGATGGAACCATTCTACATATATATATATTGCCTATGAGAGTTTGTTTCAAATAACCATAAAAATAATTTCCTGGGCTAAAGTCAGAAGCCCAAAGAGAGTCAGTGCTCCTCTGCCCTACGCCTTCTAAACACTCACTGTTTCTGCACACACCATGAATGCTGACCCAGGACACAGCTTGGGGAAGGAAACTGCAGGTGCCAAAAGTGTTCTACCTGTTTCAGCACTGAGTGTGTCTACATTAATTAGCAAGATTATATTCTTTACCCAAGCAAAGGAAATCCTTTCCACCTCTATTCAAGAAAAGAGAAAACAAACTTTCATCCCGAGCTAGATCACATAAAAATCAAGAGTGGAAATGGTTGCAGAGACATCATAGTATGCTGCTCAATAAAAGATTGTTGTGTGGGTGGATGAATCAACAAATTAACGTCTTTCTGTCAACCAACAGCAATACTGAGCTTTCTGCCTGAGGAGCTGAGAGTCACCCAATGGGAAGAATTCTTCCCCACTCAGAGAACCTAGGGGACAGAAAGGAGGACAGTAGTCAAGCACAGCTGATGACTTGAAAAAACAAAATACTGGCTATGTTCTTTCATTTTAGTGTGACTGGCTGCTTATTCCAGGCTTCCCTATGCTGGTCCCATTTCCTTCCCAGGTGTTTGTTTCTTTAAATCACCTGTCTCTACTGGCAAAGAAACTAAGCTGGTACCCAAGTGCAGTTGTAAACCTAAGTGCACGTGGGCTAGTCAGCCACCTGCTCCTGGCCACAGCTTGCAGGTGCAGTAGGTTTGTGCTTGGCATTTCTGCAGGAATGAAAGTGGTGTACATTAAAGTTTTTAGAATGTTTATTGTTGGCAACATTTTCCACTTGTATTTTCTTTTATAGTATAACTGTTTTTAAGTGAATGGAATGCTCTGTGATAATTTAGCCTCAAGGGAGGGAAATTTAGCTCAGGGACTGAAATGCACTTAGTAATAATGAAAGAGACTAACAAAATGAATAAAGAATACAAATCAAAAGAAAATACTTTAAACTCCTCTTACAGGTTCTTAAAAACACACATACAAAAAGCATTTGCACTTAATACAGATTAAAGAACGGGACTTGGTGCCAGAAGAATGGAGTTTGGGTCTTCTTGGCTCTGCTACTTGCTAACTGAGACACCTTGAGCATCTGCTCCTATGCTTGAGTGTCTTCAGAAACAGAATGAGAAGACTCAGCTGGTGATCTGCAAGGATTCTTTCAAAGCCATTATTTTGTAATTAGCTTTGAAAAGAGGTTCAAAATATCTCCTGAGGTCTCTGAATTTGTCTTGGCCTCCCTGTTCTGTCTCAGATTCTTAAGTGTCCTCTTGGATCACAAGTAGTCAGCCCACAGCAAAAACACTTTGTTCCTTCTTGATTTGAGCTCCTCAGGGAAGTCTAACCAAAAGGCAATAGGAGGGACAGGTGGGGTTTATTATACTAATTTTAGGTGTTTGGGTAGATTTTCCTGATGCTGGCAAGCAGCCTTCCCTTGGAGTGTTCCAGGAGAGTCTTTGGCAAACATGAGTGTGTTAAAACTTGGGTAAAAGTATGTTCATGGCTCAAAAGCTGGAAGGTACCTGATGCTTTAAATTGTTTTCATTAAGGGTTTGACAATTAAATAGCTACAACATATAAAAATATGATTCCCGTTACCTAACTTGGTATTTCCTTGGAAATGTGCTAATGAGTCAATGTATAATTACTTAGTAATTGTTTTTCATACTTGGATTTGATTTTTAACATTTTAAAACAATTATATGAAGTATCTTAAGATACCTAATTTTCAAAAGGTTTCCTCAATTCTACTTTATTTTAATTGAACAACTTTTATTTTTTAAACCTAAAGCAAAGTTTCATATTTTTCAAATTTCTGATATATTGAAAACTTGCATTTCATGTTTCTGGGAACATTAGCATTTTATGGCCCAAAACTTGATAACCACATTAATTATGAGTGAGTTGAACTAATTAAAAAATACATCTGAAGATCATCCAATTTAACCGTGAAACATCCTGTAGTAGTAAACGATGTCCAGATCCATTTTCTAATACACAGTTAGGAAAGAAACTACATCACACCAGAATCCTGACAGATATTTATGGCCTTTGATAACCTACTTTGCATTTTGTAAGTTTAATCCCAGGATAGATATAATGCCTTCAGCAATGAGAGTTCATCCAGAGAATCTGGTTGATACACTGAGCAAACCGACAGTTATCTTGATGGAGAAGCTTCTAGGTGGATCTGTGCCATCTTCCACAGTAAGTAAAGAACTACAAATTGGTAGCCATACAATAGTCCCAGGGAAGGTAAAGTGCAGCATAGGGAATATAGTCAATAATATTGTAATAACTATGTGCCAGTTGGATACTTGAAATATTTGGGAGACCACTTTGTAAAATATATGGTTGTCTAGCCATTATGCTCTACATCTGAAACTAATACAAAATAATATAGAATGTAAACTTTATTGAAAAATAAAATTAAAAAACATAGATGGTAACAGATTTCAACTTCTAAATTATTTCTGGCCTACTATCATAAAACACCAACATAATAATTAAACTCACATAAATGGGCTTTGTTTCATAGCTTGAAGGAAATGAGAACAAGGTCCAAATAGATTAAATGATAAAAAAGACAGGATAAGCAATTTATGATTTTTAGAGAGGGGTCGATCATCAAGAGACAAAAATAGTCAACAGAGAGATGTATCGATTTGTTGATCCACCCATGAAACAGCCTTATGTGCAACTCAATATGAAGAAACTGAAGACAAGTACAATGTGGTCTCTGCCAGTAAAGACATCTCAGTCTACATGGGTTAAGCTAGATGGTCATGAAAATTAATATAAGACAAAGGAAACAAGAGAAAAACAGGTGCAAGAGATGGGAATGAGTATTACTTTCCCTGGGGAGTTTCACTGAAACACTGCATTCTGGTGAAGAGGGTGATCTGAGAGCTGGGAAGGAAAGCCATCCAACCCCCCAGAACTGAATCTCAGAGCTCCTCCTCTCTGCTCCAACTGCATCCTGTACTGAGAATTGCATTCCTAGTATTTGGCAAAATGCCTAGCAATAAATATTCAATAAATATTTGTTTCATGAATGGATCTACAGTACTTCATCTTTCTAAACCTTACTTTCCTCCTCTATAAAAGTGGTAACAACCCCACATGGATTCATGTCAGGATTAAAGAAGATAACATATGTAAAATGTTTACATAGCACAGTGCCTGGCACATAAATGCTCAATAAAGATTAGATAGTATTACTAATATTAGGCATTATTACCTCTGTTTTTATAAATGAGGAAAATAAGGCTTAAAGAGCCAAATAGTCCATAATCACGCAGATAGTAAGTTTAGAAGTCAGACTTCAAACTGAGTCCAAAACTCAAGGCCCTTCTCCATCGCATGCTGCTCCTGATTATATGTAGTAATTTGTGTTTGAGCCTCAAGCACTAAGATGGTAAGTTTCTTGAAGACAGGGATCATGACATTGACCTTCATATCCCTGTAGAGCCTATCTAATTCAGAACCACATTGCAGCCCTATTTTAAAACCTGACTGAAACTATCTGAGCCTCAAATATCTCAAACGTAAAATGAAAGGATTAAACTGAAAGATTGCAAATTCCTTCTCAGTTTTAAAGCAGTCTTCTGTGAAATCACTCAATGAATGAAGTGCAGAGTTAATAGATAATGTAGCTAAATAACAATGCTTTGTTGAGAATTTACTATACTAGAGAAAAAGACCTCTCAAATCCAAACTTATTTTCCTTAAAAAAAAAAAGAAAAGAAGAGGAGAGATATTCAACTTCCAGTCTGATATTACTATCCATTCATTCAGCATATATTCATTAAAGATTTGTTGTGTGTTGATTTCTAAATCATTTTTAATACACACAAATACTTAGGGTCAGAAATGACTTATTAGAACATAGTGAATGAAGAGGACACTCAGCTTGACTAATGGGTCAGCCATAGTAACTTTGTCAAAGGGTGAGCACTCTCAGAGCTAACACGGTCTTTAGATTTAGTCCACAGACTTTGTATTTAATTTAAAAAACAACTTTCTTGCATAAAGGACCCATGGAAAAAGCCAAAGGGGGTTAGGATTGAGGGTGGGAGGTAGGGTGAGGGGTGGGGGAGAGTGGTAGGGGGAAAATGGAGACAACTGTACTTGAACAATAAAAATATAAAATAAAATAAGAAAATAACTTTCTTGTGATATTATTCACATACTATAAAATATACCCATTTAAAGTAGACAATTCATTGGTTTTAGTGTATTCATAGAATTGTGAAACCATAACCAAAATCTATTTAGAACATTTTCATCAGCACCAAAAGAAACCTCATAGTCTTTAGCAGTCACTCCCCTTTCCACTCTAACCCCTAGCCCTAGGCGACCACTAACTTATTTTTTATCTCTATAGAACTGCCTATTCTGGACATTTTATATAAATGAAATAATAGAATATGTGGCCTGTTGTGACTGGCTTCTCTTCCTTAGCATATTGTTTTGAAGGTTCATTCAGGTATCAGTTCTTCATTCATTTTTATTATGGAATAATAGTTCATAGTATGGATAGCCCACATTTTATTTATCTATTTACCAGTTGATAAACATTTGAGTTGTTTCTGCTTTCTGGCTATTATTATGCCAAACATTATGCAAGAATACAAGATTTTGGGGCCAGCATGGCATCATATGCTTTCATTTCTCTTGGGTGTAAAACTAGGAGTGGAATTGCTGGTATGTATGGTGACTCTATGTTGAACATTTTGAGGAAGTGCCAGACTATTTTCCAAAGCAGCTGCATCATTCTGCACATTTTAAGAGACAGACACAGACACACAGATACACACACACACACACATACAGAAAGACTCTTAGGTGTTAATGTTGTAGCAATTCTCATGTAATCCTCTCATAGACAATAAGGGGATTCTCCAAAGTTAGAAACAGTAAATGAGGGAAAAATTGAGAGTGTTTTTTTCTTCAATTATGATCGCTGCAGAAAGTTAAGGCTATGAGATCCTTGAGGGAAGGACTTGAGTCCTGTTTACTGCTATATGCCCCAGGGGATATCCTAGTGATCAATAGTAAGCATTCAATATTTGTTGAGTGAATAAAGAGCCCCCAAAAGGCAGTGTGTGCAGTAAAGGGTAAAGTTTGCCCAAAGAGATGTCTGGCCTTTGCTCTTGACTCCTGGGACGTAACTCCAAGCCCTTGTGAGTACTTTCCTGACTGATAAGAGTGTCTTTGTCTGTCATGTATAGGCCATGACAGATAGTCTACTAACAATATGATTTATGGTGAAGGCTTTTGGCCATACAATATCAACTCAGTCGTTAGAGAGGATGGGCACTAAGGTCAGCCATGCAAGTATTCAACTATGCCTATGTAATCGAGCCTCAATAAAAACCCTAGACACCCAGACGTGGGTGAGTTTCCCTGGTTAGCAATACTCCATGCATATTTCACACATTGTTCCCAGGAGAAATCAAGCACAGTCCACACAACTCTACTGGTAGAGGACAACTGGAAGATCTGTATTTGAACTCTCCTGGACACTGCTCTATGCACCTTCTTTTGGCTGCTTTTAATTAGTATCATTTTGCTGCAATATACTATAACTGTGAGTATAATAGTGAGTCCTTCGAGTGAATTATCAAACCTGAAAATAATCTTAGAGATCGTGCACTAGAAGTGAGGGTGGTTTGGAGAATCTCAAACTTTGTAGTTACTAACAATGCTAAACATTCTTAAAGTTGATTAGGTTAAATTAGCACATTCAGTATTTCTACAAACAAATGGCCTAAAGAATCATTCATCAGGCAAAGCATAATAGAGTAAATCAAGAAAGTTGTTGGATCTTGGTAGAGCTTTCATTTAATGAAATGTGGAATTTCTAGGCCATAGAGTTTCTTTCCTCAGCTACATACATATAGTCATACTTTTATTAACAAAAAGGTATGTTTACTGATACGCTTCATTAATAACATACTTTTTCCCAGAGGAAAGAGTGACATATAATAAAAATTATAGGATTTGAATTGTAGCTGTGCCTTTCTCTAGTTGTAGGACCTTTTCTGAGCCTCCATCTCCTTATTTATAAAGTAGAAATAATAAAGATATCCCAAAGTATTGGACAAGAAGCACATGGTGATATGCATAGTGCCCTCTGCAAACTATATAGCATTAAAACTAAAACTATTTGAAAATTTTTCTAAATTAGATTCACTCTGCCTCTATATACTTCACTGAATTTTGTTGGAAAAACAAAATCAATGATTTTGTCTATTCCAACCCACACTTAATATAAAACTGTCAAAAAAAGTTTTTCTATGACAGGTATAGGGGAAAAAAAGTCTCCCACCTGAAAAGTAGAGAAACAAATAGAAATAAAAATTTCAGTATTTCAGTTTGAGCAGCAAGGTGGGGGGAGAGTCCTTATGGAATGTCACTTTCTAGATCTTTTAGCTATTCAAAGAGAGAGGATACCTCAAATAATTTTAAACTAATATACAGTTTTTCTTAAAAGTAACAAACATTTAAGTTGGCTTGTTATCAAACTGGTACAGTACAATGTCTTAGAAAAGATTAACCTGACAAATATTAATCATACACAGAGAGACCTGTGACTATACAGATTTAATGGAAACACACCTTTCAATTCAGAAGACAGAGATAAAAAGGAGGAAGAAAGGATATAAACTCAGCAAGTCAATAAGTAGATAGTGCACTGTACATATACTACCTTCTCATCCTTCACCATTCCCCAAACCAACGTCTGACCCTTCTTTTAAGTTCTGCATCCCAGTGAATGGTAGCACCATACTTTTTGCTTAAACTAGAAATCTGGGCATCATCTTTGCCTTTCAATTTTTCCCTCCTACTACATTTAACCAATAACCAATCCATGGATTTTATATCTTGATTTGTTTGCAGATCTCTCCTTTTCATCCCACTACCAATTTTTGCCCCTTTCTAATTCAATATTACAAGTTCCCAATACTCTTAATATAATGTACATATTTTCTCATAAAGTGGGCTCTGACAGCCTCTTTAACCCTCATCTCTTCACTCTCTTTCTTCAATGCCAGGCGCCAATTAGGTTTTTCCAGCTATCTCTTCCTTTGGACTTTTTTGATCCCATGTCTTAAATAGCCCTATGATTTACCACAGTCTAACTTTCTCCCACTGTGATTCCTATATACAACTCAGAAATATATTTATATATATGTATATGAATATATAGGTTTGTACTATCTTCAGATAAACAGGGATATATGCTTATTGTGGGTTGAATCATGTCTCCCAAAAAAGATATTCTGAAGTTCTAACCACTGTACCTGTTAAGGTGGTCTTATTTGGAAGGGTCTTTGTAGACATAATCAAGTTAAGATGAAGTCATACTCAATTAGAATGGGCTCTAACCCAATATCACTGCTGTTCTTGTAAGAAGAGAAAAGAGACACTGGGAGGAAAATGTCATGTAAAGACATAGAGGCACCTAGACACAGAGGGAAGCTGGCTACGTGAGGGTGAAAACAGAGAGTGATGCTTCCAAGTAGCTGCTAAAAAGAGGCAAAGAAAGTTTCTACTGATCTCCTTGGAGGAAGCATGGCTCTGATGACACATTGATTTTGGACATCGATCCTCCAGAATTGTGAGAAAATAAATTTCTCTTGTTTTAAGCCATCCAGTAAAAAAACCATCATGTAAAGAAATCTGGGCTTTCTTTACCCTGAACAAAAAAGAGTGCAATTGGAATGATTCAAGTAGATAAGAAATAAAGTAAATTTGTATTTTAGAAAAAGCCCTCTCTCTACAGAGAAGAGAATATAGTATAGTGTCTACAGTGTATACTCTATTGATTAGGGTGAGAAAATGGAGCATAGTGAGGATAGTATACTTTCCTGTATACTTGTCATATCTTTCATCAGAGTGTAAGTTCTGGGAGGGTAGGCACTCTGCATTTTTCTGTCCATTCATGTATTTTCAGTATCTAGTATGCTGCTAATTCCTAAGTAAATATTTATTAAATGCATGAATGAATGAATTTTTGACAATAACCCTAATAAACATATCATCCCTGAGGGATCTTATTCAACTTTGTGTCCTCAGTACCCAACACACAGTGATTACTGAGAGAGCAAATAAACAATGTTTAGAAACTAAGTAATTTGCCAAAATTCAACGGTGAAGTATTGATAGCTCATTTCATCTTTACTGTATCATGGAAAGAGGAGGAAAAAAAGACTGTGTGTTAAATCTTTTAAGCAACATATGCTTCCATGTGGAATTAGATTACAAAACACAGAAGGAAAAATGGCTAACTCCTTGTTTCTGACATCACCACCTTCGGAATAACTGGTAGACATTTGATACCAGTGACTTAGGTCACAGACAGAGATGGAGAAATAATTATTCCATTCAATTCATTTCAAACTGCTCACCACAGGAATTATTAAGAATGGAAAGACCTTCTTTGTTAGAAGTATGGTTCATTTTAATGTTGCCACAGTATTAATATTAAAACCCTGTGATGCAATTTGTTGCTTTTTTATTGTATTATTAATTTAAAACAATGTTATATAAAGAATTACATGAAAGGAAGTCTCCTTTTCCTTTTTGAAATGTCTTATTTTCTGTAATAGCAGTAAGTAATTTATGAATATGTAGATCCATTACAAAAGATGTGGTTTATAATTGTTCTTGGTCTTTTCCATCAACATATTAGTTAACAACTGATGAGTATCATTAAGTATAAAAATAAAACACACTTTTCTGTATTTGACTTCAAAGTAACTTCAGAATTACTTTTAACAGCAGCACATGTTCTACCTGTAAATTTATGCTACTCTCCTTTTATATATATTTAAAACAGAAACCAGCTTTGTGCTTTACAACAAATATAAATGGGGCAATTTGGATAATGAAAATAAATTAATAACAGCAGTACTAATAGAGCTGATCCTATTTGTGATGGCTCATTAACTCTACAGGATGCAATTCACTACCCTGGATCAGGGGTTAATAATGGTACATCATGGAGCTATTAGCAAAAGAAGGTTTCAATCGGAAATTAACAGAAGGTCTGTTCATTCATTGGGAAGTCAGTTTCCCCTTTTGAACATATAACCACATTGAACCACATACTCAAAAAATCCATAAAGAGAAAAAAGTCAAAGAAAATAAATAATTTGGGTATTATTAGTATTACTTATTAGTAAAGCTAGTAAGCACTTTAAGGAATTTGATTATTTAATCATCACATCAATCGTATCAGATAGTTACAAATATTAATCTCATTTTACAGATGAGAAAACTGAGGCTTAGGAGCTTTTCAATGAGTGGTGGAGTTTAGATTACAATGAGTAGTAGGGCTCCAGAGCCTTTGCTCCTAACTAGTCTTGCTGTGACAAACTGCCTCTCTAGCTCTGCCTTGTCTCCAGCCTCACCCAGGCTAGAATAATAATGAACAAATAAAAATCCCCATGTTTTAGTCTGAGTTACTAAACGTGGGGAGGGATAACAATACAACAATTCTCTGGGGACAATTATCAGATTTGAAGAAGGAGAGAAAAGAATGTTGTTTGAAAAGCTACATTCACTAAACCTTTTGTTTTCATATATAAATGACAGACTTAAAGCCGGGCAAAATATTGTCCCATGGGTGATGCTGAAAAAATAACATAGGGGGCATAGTTAAAAAGGTTGATAAACATTGATCTTCTGACCTCTAGTCTGTTATTAACTAGCTGTCAGATCCTGGGAAAAATGGCACCACCTAAAGCAGCAATATTCCCCGTGGCTGAACCAGATGATCTCAAAGGCAGAGCTTTCCAAATACTGGTCTGTGAATCACTATTAGTGACAATTTCTGTGTTCTGGAATAAAAAAGTAAAATAAGTACAGGGTGGCAGTATTCTCATTAGGCAAACTGTATCCAATTTAAAGGATTGTCCTTTATTCTTAAAATCAGGTTTTTACTTCTTTCTTGTTAATATTTTAATAACGAAATGATGATGGTGAAAATACATGTTAGAACATTTATAAAATTTTTTTTCAACATCCTTACTTAGCAGAATAGGTTGGTTACTTTATCTCATTCCATAAACTTTTGTGAATTGTTACAGGGTTATGAAATCCCACAGAGGGAACCACTACTTTAATATATTTTGGAACTCAAAATATTCAGGCTTTTTTACATGACCATGCACTTTACAGTTTTTTAAGCATTTTCATATGATTATCTCTTTTGCCACTCTATAGTTTATGAGATAATCTCATTTTTCACAGATTTAAAAACAGAATGTAGGAAGGTTAAGTAACTTGCTCAAGATTACAGATTATTAAAGAGCAGCCAGATTTCAATATGTATCATTTGACTCTAGATTTTGTCTGCCTTTTAATCTATAAACGGTTCATAAATCTGGCCCAACATAAGGATCATAAGGAGAGTGTTCTTAAAATATAGAACCAATAAATTTGATATCTGGTGGGGGGGATGGAGGGCAGGAGTTTTATCTTTTGAGAGTTCTGCAGGTAATTCTGGTGTGCAAACATGTTTGAAGACCACTACTCAGCACTGAACAGTCCTCTGTCCACCCAGCCTCACTAGGAGAAATAAGAGCTTTGGAGTCACACAGAACTGGGTGTCTCTGGGCAAGTTTTATAATCTGCCCAAGCCTAAATTCTTCATCTGAGAAATGAGGATAATGCTGCCTAATAAGTTGTAAGTATTAGGAAAAATATATGTAAAGGGCCTGGATATGGTAGACACTGAAAATCAGAAGCTATTGTGTCCCAACAAACAGAAGTCCAGGACCAGAAAGCTTCACGAGTGAATTTTACAAACTTTTAAAGGAGAATTAATACCAATCTTTTTCCAGCTCTTCCAAAAAATAGATAAGAAGGGAATACCTCCAAACTTATTTTACCAGGCAGGCTATCCTGATAGCCAAACCAGAAAAAAAATGCTACAAGAAAAGAAAACTATAAGCCAATCTATGATGAACACAGATACAAAAATGCTCAATAAAATAGCAAACTGTATTTAAAAATACATTGAAAGTATCATACACCATGATCAAGTGGGATTTATTTCAGGGATGCTGAGGTGGTTCAATATCCACAAAACAATCAATGTGCTATACCACATAAACAAAATGAAAGATAAAAATCATATGATTATCTCAATAGATGCAGATGAAGCATTTACAAAATTCAGCATTCACTTATGATAAAAATGTTCAACCAAGTGAGTAAAGAGAGAATGTACCTCAACATAATAAAGGCCACCTATGACAAGCTCATAGCTAATGTCATACTCAATAGTGACAAGCTGAAAGCATTTCTGCTAATATCAGGAACTAGAAATGAATGCATGCTCTTGCCATTTTTGTTCAACACATTATTAGAAGTCCTACCCAAAGCAATTAGGCAAAAAAAAGAAATAAAAGGTATATAATCTAAAAGAAGGAAGTAAAACTATTACTATTTGCAGATAACTTATTATATATAGAAAACTCTAAAGACTCCACCAAAAAATCTGTTAGAACTAATAAATAAATTCAGTAAAGTTGCATAATACAAAATCAATCTAGAAAAATTTATTTATTTCTATACAATAACAAACTATCACAGAAATTAAGAAAATAATCTCATTTATTATATAATTGCATCAAAAAGAATAAAATACCTAGAAATAAATTTACCCAAGGAGGTGAAAAACCTTACACTGAAAACCATAAGGCCTTAATAAAAGTATTTGAAGAAGACACACATTGATGGAAAGATATTCTATACTCTTAGATTGGAAGAATTAATATTGTTAAAATGTTTATACTACCCAAAGTGGTCTACAGATTCAATGCAATCCCTATCTAAATTCTAATGGAATTTTTCACTAAAATACAACAAACAATCATAAAATTTGTATGGAACCAGAAAAAATCCTGAATAGCAAAAGCAATCTTGAGAAAGAATGAAGCTGGAGGCATCACCCTACCTGATTTCAAACTATATTACAAAGCAATACGTAATATAAAGTATGATATTGGCATAAAAACAGAATAGAGAGCTCAGAAATAAACCCACATAAATATAGTGAATTATACTAACTTACAACAAAAGAGTCAAGAATATACAATTCAGAGAGGACAGTTTCTTCAAAAACTGGGGTTGGAAACTGGACAGCCACATGCAAAAGAGAGACATTGTACCTGTATTTTACATCATATACAAGAATAAACCCAAAATGGATAAAAAATTTGAATGTAAGACCTATATGTAAAACTCCTAGAAGAAAACAGGGGCAAAGTTCCTTGACACTGGTTTTGGTGATAATTTTTTGGATTTGATACCAAAAGCAAAAGCAACAAAAGCAAAAATAAACAAGTGGGGCTGTATCAAAATAAAAAGCTTTTGTACGGCAAAGGAAACCGTCAATATACTGAATGGGAGAAAATATTTGCAAACCACATATTTGACAAGGGGTTGATATTCAAAATATATCAAGAATTCATACAACTCAATGGCAAAGAAAACAATCTGACTGAACATATTTCCAAAGAAGACATGCAAGTGGAAAACATGCACATGAAAGATGCTGACATCACTAATCATGAGTGAAATGCAAATCAAAACCACAGTGAGATATCAATCACCTCAGAGTGTTAGAATGGCTATTAATAAAAAGACAAGAAGTAAGCATTGTCAAGGGTGTGGAGAAAAGGGAACATTTATGCACTGTTTGTGGTACGTCAGTAGATGCAGTCACTATGGAAAACAGTATGGAGGTTGCTAGAGGTGGGGAGTGGGTGGCAGGTGGTGTTGGCAAAATGGGTCAAGGTGGAAAACCAAAAGGTACACACCTCCTGTTTTAAAATAAGCATGATGATTATGGTTTATCATATTTTAAAAGTTGCTAAGGGAGTATATCTTCAAAGTTCTCATCACAAGAAAAAATTTTGTTAATATGCGTGGTGATTAACTAGATTTGTTGTGGTGATCATTTTGCAACATATACAGATACTGAATCATTATGTTGTAAACCAGAAAGTAATAGATTGTTAGGTCAATAAAAATGAAAGTTATTTTACTGCCTAGTATGATTCTCTAACATTACTGAATAAAAATAAAGTTTATTTGTAAATAGTGATGAGGCTAGAATGTTCCTGAAGCACATTCACAACAAATACAGATAATACACTCATTCATGAACCTGGGATGGTCTCCAGATCTCAATCTCTTCCTCTGTGAAATAGCTGTATCTATTAATTGCAAAAGCATCCCCTGGCTCAAAAGTCTAGGCCTCCATAGTTTTGGTTGAGTTAAAAGTCCAGTTTTGAAATAGTGGTTCTTATCTGAGTATTAAATACATATATTGAAATAATTGGTGCTTATAAATAACAGATCTCTATAATTATGTTGTCATTTTCTATCAAGGTCAGACTATGTCCAAAGCTAAATGTTTGCTTCTTTACAGTTTATAATTTTATTTGCTTAGCCTCAAAAATATTTGAAGCAATATTCGAATGCAAAATACATGATATCTAATTTCCCTGAAGTACTACAACACTTAGGTATATCTGCTTTACGGTTTTGTTCTATGTATAGTTACACATATGCATGTATTCTACCATGGTATTCTTCATATACCACTATCAAATGTCAACAGATCAACTATATATTTCCCATAAGTTTCACCTGTGCTAATTTATTAGTGTGTTCACTTACTGTTTATAAAAAATTGTTATATGCTCCATCAAAAAATATATGATGCAACTTACAAAAAATTATAATAAGACTAAAATAAAGGCAGAGAAAAAGCTAAGAATCCCCAACAATGGGGTAGAAATGTGAGAGATGGGAAAATAGGGCAAGGGAGATGACTTCTTTTTTCCAGGAAACTAGGAAAAGCTAGTTATAAAAACTATATATTTAAGTTAGCATTAAGATTTTTCGCAGTTTTAAAAATATGAAAATACGACTTCTTCCTAATATTTCTTACCAAAGATGGAACATACTCATTGCCAATATACAGATAAAACTTAAATATAGAAAGTTTTTCTAAGAATAAAATGTATGCATTTAAACCCTTTTGAGATAGTAGTGAGTGCTTTTCTTTTGGTGACTAACCTCACTCTTATTCTTCTGGAAAAGCATGTACTGAAATAGCCCACCTTTATTCCACTCTCATCTTGCTATTTTCTGTTCCTTCCCTTGTTTTATAAAATTCAGGTAGGTTTTAATAATGAAAACACAAGGCTATTATTGTAATAGGAGCAAGGATTAAAAATTACATCCATTATCCATTTGTATTAACAGGTAGCCTTTGATCCCCTGAGCATGATTAATTTTATTGATTTCTTTCTACCCTCTGCCCTGGTTATAATCAAAATGAAAACTCCCGCCTGGTTTTAGACCTGGTTGCTTGTCTTCTCCCACGGTCCCTGTGCAGGCCAGGGCTCGCACTTGCCTTCCCCTTGGCTGTCCTAAGGGCCTCCTTTTCAGCTGGTCCCTTGGCCTCCAGGGCCATCCAGGGCCCTCCACATCAGGCATCCTGTAAATGCAGCTCTATTAATTTTTCTAAAGCAGACCTACGATTATGTCTTTTCTCCACTAAAACTCTTTCCTGGCCACTCACTTTACGATAGTCCTGTGTGCCATTCAAATTTCTGTGATTTTTCTTGCAAACTCGCTCTTGTTACTGTGTCTCTGGGGGTACCCTGCTCTCCAGCCAAACTGCTTATTAGTGACTAAGTCAAGTCTGAGTTTTTCATCTCCTTTACCGTACTATTGCCTCTAATAAGACAGATAAATGAAGACCATAATAATAACCACATATAATTTCTGTGTACAATATGCCACAATTCTTTACAGATATTGTATAGTTTACATTGGCCACTAAATCTAACAAGTCACATGTAAGAATCTAACTTAAGAAGGCATGCTTATACTTATAACCAAAAACCCAGCACTGTCATTTCATATTTAATACATATAAAATTTATTCTTTTGCTGCTGATATAGGATTTCCTTTTAGTTTCCAAGGTACAGGAGGCCAGCTGGCAGGATTAGACTAGGGAAAAAAACATGCCACGTTGAACTCCCGTGCAACAGAGAGGGATGAAACCTAATTTGCTGACCTGTCTTGTTTATTTTGGTTCATTTGTCTCAGTGTAATATAGTACAAATAACTTTAAAGTAGATACCAGGATACCTGGAATTTAGCCCCATTTCTGCCACGCCCAACCATATAACTTTCAGAAAAATCATACAACTTCTCTGTCCTCATTTTTTTCATTTATAAAATGGGAATCTGTCTTGCTATATTCAACAGTATACATGCATAAGGAATTGTTATTATTTTACTTGCCATTCCCTCCAACATAGCCCCTTTTCTATATCTATTTGCTTTCAATTCTCTATGATTCTCAAAGCTTTTAGAGACTCCATAATTCCATTTCAATGCCACTGAGAGTCCTAGAGAAGGAAGCAAACACCAAACGTCACAAATGATGATCAAATGTATTGCTTTTAGACTGGATCATCTTTAAACCCTTCTTAGCTTTAAAGTAGTAAGGGAAAAGGGCTCATGGACATGGACAACAGTGTGGTGATTGCTGGGGATAGGTGGGTATAAGGGGACTAAATGGTAACAGAAAAAAAATGCAATAAAGATTAAATTAAAAAATGGTAAGAGTCTAAATTCCAATTTGTATCTGAAATTCACATATTTCTTATATATAAAGAAAACTTCAGATGTAAACATCATCCCCATCCTCCTACCTGAGAAGTGCTTAGACGTGACAAAATTTCCCTGTCTCATGATTCTAGACCTCATGAAAGTTTAGATGTCTTCTCCCTCTCATGGACATAAAACCTTGCAGGGACATATCCCATATCTTGTACACTACATATCTTTACAGTACAGTTATTCCTTTTGTATCTGAATACAGATTTGGTTTAAATTAATGTGAAATTGAAACAACAAATTAGTGAGACATTTTATGTTAATTATTATATTGTTAGTTGTGATATTAGAGTCTGAAGACAGAAAAATTCCCACCAATATTTTCTTGGGAAGGAGAGGCAAAGATTCTCAAAATATCTACTTTGTGAGATATAAAAGTATATGGTGAAGTGTCTATAGCACGCAGGAAAATATAGCAACTACTTGCTTCAAAAATTAGGCTGGGTCATCCTAATGGAAATAAGCCAGTGAGAAAAAGATAAATATCCAATGATCTCACTTATGTGTGGAATCTAATGAGCAAAAAAAATGACAAACAAAATAGAACTAGAGGGATAGATACATGGAACAGACTGACTGCAGTCAGAGAGGAAGGTGTGGGGGGTTGGATAAAAAAAGGTGAAGATTATTAGCCAAAGAATATATACGCATAGCTCATAGACACAGACAATAGTGTGGTGAAGACTGGGGTGGCAGCCATCTGCAGCAGTGTCAACAATAAAAAAGGAGAATTTAAAATCAAGATGGCAAACATACTAACTCTCCTTCACCTTACTAGCTCCCCTCCCAAAGTAGACATTGATAAATTGATACCAGAAATCAAACTTCTTGATTGTCCTATTTTAAAGGTTCACCTGGCTGAAATCTAATCTAGCTGCCACTGCCGTGTCTTTCAGGAGACTTTGAATGAACTTTCAACATAATTAGAGTTACGATAAAGAAACAAGTTTTCTACAGTGTGGAGATTTGAGAGTTAACCTCGTCTGAGTGATTTTGAAGCTCTAAGTAAATGAAAATAGATGCTTCCACATACACATACATACATACATAAAACACATTCCAGGGACAACCGAGGTAGAGGCAATTTCAGAATCAAGTCCAAAAAATGACGCAATATTCAAGAATTTTTATTCTTCCATATTCAAATGAGACACAAGGAAAGAAAAAAAATTCTAGCCTACTTTTCCTTAACACAAAATACAACACTTGTAGTTTTAACTGAAATTAAACCTCTACTTTAAAATCTGTCATTATTTATAAACAATAAAAATCAGCACTGAGTGATTCAGATAG
This sequence comes from Pteronotus mesoamericanus, assembly GCF_021234165.1. Lineage (NCBI taxonomy): Eukaryota > Metazoa > Chordata > Mammalia > Chiroptera > Mormoopidae > Pteronotus > Pteronotus mesoamericanus. The sequence goes on along the minus strand of NW_026555245.1, from coordinate 32,912,397 downwards.
CAGAATGGTAGAAAGGGTATCTATACAAAGACACTAAAATCCTCTGGAAAAACAATGAAAAGAAGCCAGTACTTACCTGGCATAAACCGCTGATGCACATATCCAAAGAGTCTGTGTTGCAACGAGTCCCATCTAAGACCTTTGGCGCTAGTTCAACAACCAGGGCTGTTCCTTTTGCCTGGCACTTGAGTGAACATGGGTTGTCAGGGTCATTAGACACAGGAAGCCATTCATAAAACTGGCCATGGTGCTTGACATCATTATGAGCTGAGCATTGCTGGGCCCGGAAATCACCTGCTTCTGGTGGACAGTCCTGGAGAAGAAAGAGGGGAAGGACAAGTACAGGTTGAGAAGGACAGGTATGTGATCTTTCAAGGTCTTGGAAAACAAAGCAAATATCCTGGTTATTACAGATGGACTGTCTCATATCATCTGAGAGGTCATATGACTATTTGGTCCTCAGAATGAATATATTTGAGAAAGTAACCACTTTGAAGTATATTTTCTGATTAAAGTTAAATGAGAAAGAATCCAGCTTGAAGTAGACCTGATTGACATTAGTTGGGAGAGTAACCACCTTGAAATATATTTTCTGAAAGATGTCTAATGGTCCATGAGTTTCCCCACATTGTAATATCATTTTTATCTCCTTGTGACTTAAATGGAACTTAGTAAAATCAGAGGATTAGTTGATAGCATAAGCATCTCTGTTGATGAAAGTATTTTAGCCAACAGCAGCAAAAGAGTTGTGATGATTTCATTCAAAAAGTTTTTGTGGGGCTGTTCAAAAGTTTTTTATTTAAACTTAGGCTGCATGGTATCTAGAATTAAACATGGGGAACAAAAAAGAAAACAGCATTTATACGTGAATTTCATTAGCTTAAGGCAGCACGGCGGAGGGGAACGGTATGGATGTCCTTCTCGGATGGGAGTGTGGCCGCACCACAGTGGGGCTCCCTGAGCCCCGGTTTCCTATGTCTAGAGCAGAGGCAATAACAACACCTAGTTCTCAAGGCATTTCATTGTGAGAATTTCCTGACCTTTTGTAGGCCAAATACTGACACAAGAAACATAGTACATGGTAGATACTACTATTTAACGAAGCCACTGAATAGAAAGAGTTGGAGAATAAGGAGATTTTTTGAATTTGAATTTTAAATAGTGTTGGCAGAGACCAGTGGAGAACAAGAATGTTTTAAATATACATTTTATAAAGGGCATTTTGAAACATAAAACTGTAACTAACATGGTTATTATCTAATAAATGATAAACTTCAGTGAAAGCAGATATGATGTAACTTTAAAAAGGTAAATATTGCCTATCCCTTGTACAGGATTTTTCATAGGTCTATTTTTTTTCCACCATGTGTTCAGATTAAGAGGTACTACATAGGATATCCACTTGTGGAAAGGCTTTTATTATAGTTTTTACCTCAAATAAAAAAATTAACATATGGTCTTCAGCAATTATTGGTTACTACATACCACTTTTGAGAGTTCTGATACACAAATTTTCTTTCTCTGAAAAATCCCTTCACATTTAAATAAACATTATGAGAATAGCATTACTCTATTTTATAAAATGGAATTCCTGACACTTTTATTGAACTTTAGTGGTACATAAGTAGCATATAAGGCTCTAATATTTGGGGAAGCATAAATTTTCTTGACAAGATGGGATATAAAAAATTAAATACTTATTTAGAATGAACACAAATAGATCCCAAATACAATATAAACTCTCAAAGGCATTTTATTGTATTTTGTAAGTTCTCAGAGTTAATACATAGTACTAAAAGAAAAGAAAAATTTCTATAACATAGATATTAGCACCCTGCAAGGTTATATGATTTTGAAGATTGTCAGGAAAAGTAAAATTAAAATTCATTACTTATTAATTTCTTAAAGAATAAGCTACATATTAAAATGTTTAAAAGATAAATATGTATTATACTTTGTTGTGATATTTGTTTGTCATAATAAGTAAACCAAAAACCATAGCCTACAAAACCATGCTATAAATCACGAAACAGGTAAATTGTGTGACAGGCAATGCAACTACCTGAACTTAAATGTTTTAACACTAGCTCCTTTCAAACCATGTGTTCCAAGATAAAAGTACAACAAACTGACTTAACATTAAGTCTTTGGATTTATGTTCCAAAAATAAGAATGCAGCTTTCCTAGGTGACAAATCCTACCAGTCTCTGCCTAGACCTCACTTACTAGCTTCTGTCCTAAAATAACCCTGTGACTAACCACAGCCCCCCTACCCTATCCATCTTCTTCCCTAAATTCCCCCGTCTGAAACGCTGCAGAGACTGTTAAGGTGCTGCTCCCCCTTGTTTAGCAAGTTTAGTAAAACCAGCTTCACACAGTCAGCAAGTTTCCCTGGTGGCCATTGCACAGAGAGCTTCCACAGTGAACTGCAAGTTTAATTAATAATGTTTAAATAACAAGTATTCAATTGCGTATTACCTTTCATCCCAAGAGTCACTTCATTGCTCAGTAGCACACAACAAATATTGAAGTGGACTCAATAAAACATAATACTGAACAAATTGTACAGAGTGGTTTCAGACCCCTCTCTTAATTATCTTTACCTTCTTTGTTTATAAATATAAGTGAACTAACTACAGGGAATTCCAGGGTTAGGCTGGATCACCTCTACATTAAAGTAATATGGATGACATATAATTAAGAGATGTCTTAGTATGCATCAGAGATAATTTTCTTCATTTATCCAATTCAAAGAAAACAGTGTCAATTACATTTTTAACTTGATGTTACATCACCTTAGTGCAGACATACTCCCACAGAGTCTCTTATGAGTCCTTTCTGTTCAACAAAATATGATGACTCTTCCTATCTTTACTAAAATTCATGAGACTCAAGGGTAAAATTAGTAAAAAATGAAGTTAAAATACTTGAATTTTTAGGTTTTCTTTTCTGTGACAAAAGCGGGAAACTTATTTAGACACATCACAGAGAACAAGAAGCAGACAGATTGTTTCTGCTCAGGATTCACCTGTATCTATTAGTTATAAGAACACCTGTTATAGGTTTTATGAGTTTCCACAACTGGAGATATATCTCTGAGAATAATTTTTGTGAATACTTAATTACTACTGTCTTTTCTTCCACCCATATTTTTCTAGGGGTGGGAAACTATATTTTGTTAATTTGAGAATCTACTTAAAACCTGGAGTTCAGAGTTAGAAACTGAACTTGAACCTTTTTAATATCTGAGTTTATTTGTACTTGGCAAAATGCAACTTCCTGTTTTAAGAAAAAGGACTTAAGAGGACTTATAAAACAGGTTTAGAAAGCTTCTTGGACATCAAATGGCTCTTACAAAATAATATTTTGATGATTTAAGTGTAAATGAATTAGAAACATATGAATCAAACTTCCCTTAAAATACATGTTTAAAAATTAAGGAAAGAAGGATTTGGCAAAAGTTTCTTTTTGTTGAATCCAAAACATCTCAAGCATAGTTCAAGACACTCACTGAACTCCTGATGCATCTGGGATCACCTGGCTGCAGGGGTAGAAACTCAAGCAAAGTCATTGTAGATTCTTGTCCAATATGCATCATAATCATAATTACAGCAGAAAAACTCCTACTTGTATAGAGAGTCACCATGTACAAAGTTTTTAATTATAATTTGGTCCTTGAAATCATTATGCTTCCTGATCTTCCTAAAAGTCATATTTAGAAACTGATGTCCTAACTGCTTTGAAGAGTATTTTGCATCTTGTCCTGGCCATCATCTTCGAAATGTCAGCTTTTGGAGAGGTGCTTTATGATACCATAGGCCACCCATTCTGACTAAAAGAGGTGGTATCCCCTAGGGTATACCGAATATGGAATGAACCAAACACATCCCCCCCACCACGGCCCACCCTTCACAAGAGCCTGGCAGAAAACATGCTGTGGGAAGGATGCACCAGACTAGAGACATCCAAATTCCAGCCTCTCATACATCCCCAGATACACCACCCAGCAGAAACAGAGTAGGAGAGAGCGAAATAATGTTTATTGAACTGTTTATTTCCAACTTACAGTTATAGCTCTGTAGATTGAACAACTCTGTGTCAGGCTATGAGCTAGGACTTTTTTTCACTCTGAAAAAATATATTTTATTTAAAATAGATGATCCCATGACTTACTGTATTTAGCCATTTAATACAATATAATATTTTTATCTCCAATTTTCAAGAACTTAATCCTACCCGTGTCAGAGTTTCTTTAAAAACACAAAAATAAAATCTGACCTTTTATATGCTCTTATTATAATTCATAAAGTCTGTGGAGTCCTGCCATATATGAATCCAATTCAAAATATTTTCTGGTTAATCAACTAGCCAGTGGGAAAGATAAGATGGATCCCAGATGTCCCCTGATGATGACAGGTGGATCAGATTACACTGTGGGACAAAAGGGGACTCACTGGGTGAAATGTAGAAGATTATATCTCAGCAGCTGAAGTGGTAGCATTTGAAAGGCCTTTAAAATGGTTTTGAAAAAATATACAGAATATAAATTCAGGGTCAGAAGATACATTACTTTTTATTTTGCTTTTTAAAGAAGACATTCTCCTTCCTGAGGGACATCCCTCTGTTTTACCTTTACTCTTAAATATTCAGTGGCTGGCTTTTTCTGCTGATTTTGCTGTTCAATTGAAAGTATTATGAGTGCTTCGGTATAAATGTTATATTCTGATTCTATAGTTTTATTTGTAGAGTAGCTATTAATACCTGATAGTATTAAAAATAACACTGGAAATTATATATTAGGTGACCACATACAGTAACTGAAGAATCTACCCTGCTCACTGCATTTCCCTACACTGCAACTGTTCTAAATTCTTTCTCCTCTTTTCTGCCCTAATCATTCACCGGCCATAAGAGTTACTGTGCATAAAACAAAATTAGAATTATTTAGCAAGGCACCTACTCCATCCACCAGCCATCTGGACTGCCACTTTATGAGGTAAATATATTAGAAATTTATCAGCTTCTTGGTGACTTTAGAAAATTTTACTGGCTCTAAGTTTTACCCTGAAAATATTAGGAACCCCCAATGTACTGATGGCAAAACAGGAAAAGTTTGCCATAAAAGGCCCCTCTATGATACATGGCTGAAGGCATTGGCCTAAAGGTCTCAAATCTCTTAGAACACTTGAATAGATGGAGAGCTGCCTCTTTTGTATACTTTGGTCTTTATTACTTGTCTTTCTACTCCTTTTATTCAAAGTTAAGATGAAACCACTGAACTGTAAATATTCACTGATATAATTTTTGTTCTCAGAAACATAATCAATATTTGTTTCTACTTCCAACTCGGACCCTCTCTCCTCAACTCCAGATTCATATATACAACTGCTTCCTCACCATCTGGACACCTAAGACATCACAAACTCAACATGTCCAAACCTGAACCCCTGTTCCTTCACCCTCCCCCCAAATATGTTCCCTCGGCAGCCACCCCCATCACAGTCAATGCCAACTCCAATCTTTTAGGCCCCACATCTTGAAGCAGCGGTCCTCACACTTGGGCATGTGTCCCATCACCCGAGGAGCTGTTAAAAATTCAAGATTGCCAGGGCCCCACCCCCCCCGTTTCTTTTTCAGTAGCTCTAGAGGGAGATCCAAGAAGTCCCACTAGGAAAAGGTTCCCAGATGATGCCAATATTGCTGGTTCGGTGATCACACTTTGAGAACCACTGCTATAGAATGATCTGTGCCTCCTACAGTCAATGCATCAGGAAAGATTGGCTCTACATACAAAAGTATGCAGAATCTGACCACAGTCTAGTCCAAGCCGCCATCATGTCTTGCCTGCATTATTACAAGTTTCCTACCTGATCTTCCTTCTCCTGTGCTTGCCCTCCTACAGTCTTCTGTCAAAAAGCAGCCACAATAACCTTATCAGAGCACAAAGCAGATCTTGCCACCTTTCTGTGATAGCTCTGCAATGGCTCCCCACGACACTCAGATTAAAAGCCAAAATCCTCACCTCAAATAGAGGTAAAGATCTGGCTCCATTCTCCCCTATTGTCCCCCTCGTTCACTTGGCATCAGCCACACTGGATTCCCAGCTACCTCTTGAACACTCCAGGAATATGCTCTGGAACACACACACTGTGAATCCTTTCTGCTCAGAATTGTCTTTGCCCTGATTCCAAGTAGGGGACAACCTCACCTCTGTCAAGTCTTTGCTCCGTTACACCTTCTCACTGAAACGTACTTTGACTTCCCTGTGAACAACTGCAACACCCACTCCCATTACTAATTCTTTTTTATCCTCTCAGCTTTTCTTTTTTTCCATAACACTTAATCACCCTCAAGTACAACATATAATTTACTTTTTATGCATATTTTTTTTAATCTTCTGTCTTCAAGAAGGCATAAGCTCCAGGAGGACAGGCATCTTTGATCATTGGGCTTGCTCTTATATACAAGTACTCCAATAATTGTTCCTGAAAACAAAGAACTAATGCATTGAATAAATGAAAAAGAAGTCATTTTGAATGCTTTCTCTTTATGTTTTATTAACTTTGGATCCCAATGTATAGAAGAATATGCAAAGAGGCTCAAAAACAAAAAAAGAAAAGAAAATTTCCATGTGCACCTGTCTGGTGTAGCTGTGTATTGAGCTCTGGCCTGTGAACGACAGGTCTCCAGTTCAATACCCTGCCAGGTTACTTGTCTTGGTTGTGGGCCAGGTCCCCAGTTTGAGGTGTATGAGAGGCCACCACATGTTGATGTTTCTTTTCCTCTCTTTCTCCCTCCCTTCCCTCCTCTTTAAAAATAAATAAATAAATAAAATATATTTTAAAAAGTAAAAAAAAAAAAGTCGTATTTTCTTTGTACCAACTCCAGTTCTGTTTTCTTGAATCTTGCAGGAAATCTGAATCTTGACAGCTTTCTAAGGAAGAAATCTTAGAAAATCTTAATGGGGTGTCTAATTTGTTTCTTCTTTATCTAAAATACAGATTTACAAGAATACTTTTCATTTCAGACACCAGGAAAATTGAGTAGGGATTCTTGCCTACTTTCTCAATGGACAGATTGATATTTCCTCCTTCATGTAAACAAATTTTACAGACCAATATTAAGAAACATAAAATATGCCAAAATAATTTATTATTCAATAAATAGCCAGACATTTGTAAATTATATATAACACCCAGCACATGCATGCACTAGAAAGCACTAATGTTAAGGTATCAAGCTTTATCCCCCCAATTTTGGCCACCTTCTTATACTAACATCAACATCATCATCAAAAGCATTTATTTGTGCAAGACTGCTAGCTGTTATGAAAATGAAATTAAACAGACACAGCCCCTGCCCTGTCTAGACAGTGTGTGTAGACAACTCTATTATATTTCAAGAACATAATATTTAAATCTCTAACACATCACTATAAGTGCAAAGAACAAAAAATGGGGTTGATTTGGAGGGGGTGCCAGTCATTCTTGGCTCAGACATCCTCCTTTTTGACAGGATCAGTTTATACAGCATTAACCATGAAGTTGGTTGTTGGAATAGTTAGTCGCTGGGACACCTCATTTTCACATATACAAGATATATTAAAGAGTCTTTCTTTTTGTTTCCCTTTTTCCTGGTATAAAAGAGTCACAGATTTTCTTTACTGCCCTTCTCAATGGTCAATACTTTTGGAATATAACATGTTTAACGGAAATAAGTGCCCATTAAAATTAATCATTAACCATTTTAACACTTTACTATAGATCAGGTTTGTGCTCAATAAAATAACATCTTTCCAGATTTGTGACCCTGTGAAATAATATGAAATTCTCCAGTTTATTCAGCTTTGGGTGTGTTCTACTCTGTGCCTATTAAGTGAACACTGGTAACAGGTATATTAAACAGTTCCAAACCATTCCAATGTGTTTATTCAGGTTCAGACATAAGAACTTTGAAATGTATGATATAATAAATGATTAACCCCACCCTCCTTACTCGATAAGCTTGTTATCTGAAAACAAATGCTTTGCCTGGCTAGTTTTTAACATCTCCAGGCATCTGAAAGCTGGTCTGAGTAAAAACATTTAAAACACTTAGTTTAAGAGTTCATTTTGGGGGAAGGAGGTTGCTGTTATTTCAGTGCTTTTCTTTTTCTTCTCCTTTGAACAATACAGACTTTTGGAATCTAATTCCCCAGAGGTGTTTGTAGGACTGGTTGTAGTTTGTCATGTTAGACTCTTAAATTCTCCCAATTTTGAAAATATTCATTCCTTGAGGCCTTTTATTATTTTTAGTCCCGTTCTTTGAATTAGCTCCAGTTTAGCAGTATCTTTTCTTAAATCAGTATTTCTGACTTTTCACTATTTTTTGGTCTAGTCTAAAATAAATGTCTAGCCATTTCCCCAAATTAGCATGTTTAAAGCAGTAATTTGTAGTCCTTTTTAAAGCATGACATAAAATTTCATTTTATTAGTACAGAATTATGCGTTTTTTTGTTTTCATATTGCATTTACAAAAATAATTGTGGTGGAGAGTCAAGTTAGAGGCAGGACTAGTATAGGAGAAACATTTTAGCACATTATTAAACTATTACTACTGCTTAAGTCTGTTGCATAGCAAGTTCATTGTGTTTGTTTATAAGTGGGAAAGGGTAATAAAGCTTGATGCATTACAAAGAAGCAAATATGTGGACTGAAGTTGTCTCCTGGAACATGTGGTGCTCACTTACGGGAAAAATGGAAAGAGATACTGTCTAGAACAACTGAAAGGTAAATGTCAGACAATTCAGAGAAGACCCCAGCATTCTCTCTTCATCTTCTCTCCCTCTTAGTCTGTGATCCACCGTCTGATGTTGGCTGCAGGCTTTATTTACTTCTTTTTGGCCCTCTTGCATACTGACAGCTGTTTGTTGAATACGGCACTGTATCTAATTAGTGTTCCTTTTTGGAGCCATGTAATACAGTCCCATGAATGACTTGAAATACATCTGAGCACTCTTTTGGTAGGGTCTTTGTAGCACACAATATAAGGTTCACTCCAGTTAGTTCCTCCTGGCTTCTACTTGAATTTATTACCCAGGCAGTTCGCTGAAGAATGACAGTAGGACTAAAAGCACTTTCCACTGGGAGAAGGCACTAGGTCAATGGGTGAAGGAGAAAGACATCTATTCTTCAGTCAATGGAATGGAATAGAGTCTCCTCTCAGCCAGATTCCTCTCTGGGTGGGGGGACTCTAACCCTGACCACTAACACAAGTCATCCTGGCAAGATACATGATGCTTTCTTGTGGCACATTTTCCAAAGAAAGAAAACAAGGTGTTCTCAGACTATCCACAGTATCAGTGAAGATTAGCTGGGTCTTTCCCTACTGACTTTGAAATGAGGGGAAAGAGGTAGGGGGTGCCTGTGGTAAAAATGTTCAAGAGTTTAATGACCCTGCCTCTTCCTTACTTACTCACTTTTCAACTTCTGGATCAGAATTCCTATTCTAACAACCAACTTCATGGTTAATGCTATATAAACTGATCCTGTAAAAGAAGTATCCTCAGCTTTCTGGAAGCTTCATCATGGGTATGGCTGTGATACTTTCCAAAGCAAACATTAGGACTCATGCTTGATAAATTAGAGGTTACGTATGGTAACAGCAGGATAATAGTTGAAAACCAGATTATTTTAGAAAAATCTGATAGCCATGGAACCAGAACAAAGCAGCAAGTAAAACAAAGAAGCAGTGGAGGGAGTTTCTTCTTCCCGTGGGTTCAGGCAGTGGACCTGTGTGGAAGGAGACCCTCCATGAGTTTGTTGCAGAGCTTCCCTTATATAACCAGAGAAAGGAGTCCACCCTTTCTTTCACCTAGGGTTCTCTGGTTGAGCAGGACCTAGAAATTGTTTGCTATCTTTTCCCAGTTCCCTTTCTAAGTTTCCTTCCTTTCCCCTTCTCTCTTTTCCTAGGGGCCTAAAACCTACATGATATCCCCAGTCATATCTGTGCTTTCTCTTTCCATATCTCTATCCTCTTCTTTACCCTGTTCAATGGGATGGGTCCCTCACCACTTCCGCCAGCTTTTGACTTACAGCCATACATTAGACTGCTGGGTACTACTTTCAGAGAACAGTGAGAGAAGTCAACTCCTAAAAAATAAAGAAACAGGCTTCTCTAGGGCCTCAATAGTCATGCTGACCTAAAGGTGCCTGGCATTGTTATATGGTGGCTCTGCGGACAAATGGGATATGAGTTAATATAAGTGAAATGTTTAAATAAGTACTGGCACTAGTAAACACTCAATAAATGTAAGGTATTACTATTATTACCAATGCCACAGAGGGGCTAGTTGGAGTTACACCACTCTAGGGGGTTTTGGAGGAATCTGAGACTGTACTTGTTTCATCTAGCTCTGTCTTTCCCACTGCCTTGCTGCCTCTAGAACTACTTTACTTAGTTGTGTGAACATAATTTTAATTAAAGTGACTTATATGAATGTCTTAACATATGAGTCTAATCAAACAATATCATGTGCCAAATTTACTAGGTTATAAGTTTAATGGATGACAACATTCAGCTTAGTTCATATGTGCTCATACTTCTTAGTTTGTTGATCTTGGACCATGGACATATTTTAAGAACCAAAAAAGAATTAGAGAAATTTATCTTCTGACCCCTAAAAGCAAGTGTTTTCAGGTTGTCCTTTGCAACTTAAAGCACAGCCTCTGAGCAGCAGCCTCATTCTGAAGAGTGGTTTGCTCCAAAGTTGGTTTTCCCTTCTTCTAGTAAAACCTCCATTTCCTTCAGTGGGCTGCACTAGGTGAGAGGAAAGAGGAAAGAGGCAAATTGATTCAACCTATCTAGAATAAGGTTTGAATGACTGACAATGCTTTCTACTTAATCACTCTCATTAACTTTTAATTACATATGTTCAAAAACAGAGAGACACACTTGCCAAACACTAGCCAATAGTGTGACATCAGATATACTCCCTGCTTTCATGATACTTTTAACTGAAAGGGGGAAGATAGGTATTGAGGCCATTTCTTTCTAATGATTGAATTATAGGAAGAAAAGAAGACAATTCAAAATTGGAGGATAATTTTTGAACAGAAGTAACCTCACTTCCTATTCTGTCTCTCTTTAAGGCTGAATCTGAACAAAGTACACTAGTGAAGGAAAAGGGCTGCAAAAACTGTTTCTCACCCGGAGTGTCACAACGTTATATAGAACCATCTGAGGCTGTTTTCTCTCTTCTATTTGGTGTAGTGATGTACGAAATACTTCAGCAGGTGTCTGTGGGGAGCTGACCTATTTTTGCCTGTTGTACATCCTCAGTTCTCCCCAGTTCTCCCAACCCAACACACTTTACATCACAGTATTTGCCATTCCATCAATGCCTCGCTCCTCTGGCTGACATTATTCAATACGGCCTCCCTGTATCCACCTGGCTGAATCCTTAAAGCTTAAGTATCACTTCCTGCCTTCTTCTCAGACAGCTTCCTATTCTCAGCCTTCGTGAGGCAACTCCCATGAGGTACCATAGCACCCTATATATACCTTCATCCTTGGACTTACCATACTGCATAGTGTTCATGGTTTCTCTGTGTTTCCTCCATAATAAGGAAAACATGAAAGACTTAGTATAATGTAAGAGCCTAGTACAAGTCTGACACAAAATTGATGCTAAATAAATATATGTTAAGGATTATTGATAAATTAAGGGACTTTCATATGCAACAAGATGTAGGACCAAATATTTGAAAAGGGTTCCCACTACAGAATACCCAAAAATACAACATTGAAGTAAAAATAAAAATTTAAAATGATTGTTGCATGCATAGCTGAGCTGGCAAGGAAGTCTCCTCAGAGACAAAAACAATAAAAAGGCATGAATCCAGAAAGGAAATTGATAGATCTCCTAAAGGGATCTGTGGGTTCCTAGTGCTGTAGAGCTTTCCATTTTAACAGCCTATAAGATCAGAAAACATGAAGTAAAATTTATACACTGCAAGATTTGAACAAAGATTATGATCTCCTCAAAATGCCCAAACCCTAAGGCAAACCCTCCGTAAAGCAGGAAGAGATAAAAGCACTTAGCTAGTAGGAAAAGCCCCCTACCCCCCCAAAAAAAAATGGAGCCAGGAAAAAGATTAGTGGTTCCTGGAGGTGGGAGGGATGAATAGGTGGAGCACAGTGGATTTTTAAGGCAGTGGGACTATCATATTCTGTATGCTACCTTAATGGTAGATACATGTCATTATACATTTGTCAACAACCAGAGAATATGCAATACCAACAGTGAACCCTAATGTAAGCTATGGACTTTAGGTGATAATGATGTGTCAATGTAAGCTTACTGATTGTAATAAATGTGCTGCTCTGGTGGAGGAGTCAAGTATGGGGAAGGCTGTGCATGTGGTGGACAGGGAGCATATGAAAAATCTCTGTACTTTCTGCTTAATCTTGTTGTGAATCTAAAGCTGCTATAAAAAATGGAATTAATTTAAAAAGTAAAACAGGGTGATATCAACAAAATAACATCCACTCCACTTCATAGAGAAAAATAATAAGGAAATATGTCTAGCTCAGTTGGGCTATGGGTTACAGATGGTGAAAGAAATCTCCTTCACAGTTCCTAACAGGGCAGATGAGAGTTTGGGATGTAATTTACCCAATGTGAACAGTAGAAAATCTAGTTTCAAATGGTCTTGATTAGTACAGATCACCACCATGTCCCCACACAATCTTCCTCAAAAACAAATGCAAATCATCCCGGGAAGTGCACATGTAAACCTAGGCCACAAGGAACTCCCTCTTAAATTCCAATAATCATAAAAATACATAAAAATATATTGAAACGTACAAGGAAACAGGATAGAATGAAAAAGAGACAGAAAAAAACAAAATCAGCCATATATAAAATTCATCTAGTGAAGTTGTCAGACACAGAAAACGAAATAAGAAAATTAATGTGCTTAAGGGACTTTTTAAAAAGGATGTTGAAAGCATAATAAAAGAACAAGTGTGATAAGATATATTTTAAAAGAATGAAATAACACTTAGAGAATTAAAAAATACAAATGTCTTTAGGAACTAAATAGGTGGAATGAAAAGCATATTAGGTACAATGGGAGATGCAAGTTGTTAAATGGAAGAAAAAATTGAAGAAATTATTTAAAATATAGCAGAGATTCAGAATAAAATGTATAGATTATATAGAGAAAATAATTTTCCAAAAATAGTTAAAAATTCATACCCATAGAGTCAAAAAAGTCAAATGAAAATCAAACAGGATAAATAACTGATCTGTTCTACACAGATCATAGATAACTGTGGAATGCCAGTGAAAAACATAAAATCATAAAGGAGAAGACAAGAAAAATTAGAATGATTGTTCTAATTAGCTGACATCTCAATAGCAGTAATAGAAATTAGAAGTCAATGAACAGTTATCATTAAAGTGTTGAGATAAGGTAACTGTCACTCTAGGTTTTCTTTCACAGCAAAACTAACTGTTAAGAGAACCAAATACAAAAAATCAAGATGGCAGAGAAGTAAGTGAGTGGAAGTCACATTGACCTCCTTCCTGGACCAATCTGGAATTACAACTAAATTGTGGAGAAATCACCTGGAACAAACAAGAAAAATAGTGAGAAAGGAGCCTTATAACCTCGGACGGACAGAAGAATCAGCTTTAGCACAAGCTAATTGGCAAGGAGTATGGTAGAGACTTGAGAAGGCTGGCAGGGTGCCAACACATGGCAGCACCAGAAGGTTACTGAAATGGCCAGTTGGACCCCCCTAAGAAGAGCGGGGTCTAAATCATACGTGGGGATCACCAACCTACAGCACCAGAGCTCAAAAAGTACACAGACAACAGCCAGCTGCAAAAAGCTGCAGGGTGGCTCTCTGCCAGAGACAGGCGACTGGTAAAGCAAAGAGCCTTTTAAAGGGCCAATACATGCATTTTTATTTGCAGCCACTTACCCTGGTCTCTGACAAAGGTGGGGGCAGAGTGGGCTAGAGACGCCTGAGGAGACTAGGGAAGGAGGCTTTGGGGAGAGAACTCAGAGAGTAGCTGGTGGGATCCCAGTGCTGACTCCTCCCCCATATGGCAGCAGCCACGTTGCTCAGGCAGACCACTCCCCTGAGCAGCAGCAGCATGAAAGGATGTAATAATGCTACCCACAAGAGAAACTCTGCCCCATCCTGTGATGGCTAAGCCTGACTGCTGAGTACAGAATGGCAGCCACAGATAGTATATTCGTGGCTAAAGGGAGAGCAGAACGGTCTAGAGACACTTCACGAGAGAATGGAGACGGAGACTTTGATGAGAGAACTGAGAGCAGCCAGCGGGATCCTGGTGCTGACTCCTCCCCCATACGGTAGCAGCCACCTGACTCAGGCAGACCACTCCCCTGAGCGGTAGCAGCATGAGAGGACCTGATAACCCTGGCCCCAGGAGGGACTCTGCCCTGCCCTGTGCTATCTAAGCCGGACTGCTGAGTGCAGGTTGACTAGATTAACAACTGAAGGAGAGAGTCACAGACAATAGGTTCCTGGAAGTCTCAAACAGACTGACTAAGATCAGATGGGGTCATCATCTGACATCATCAGAGACAGATCTAGAAAGAAAAGACACCAGTCTCCTACCATGGAAGTTCACACCACAAAGTCAGGAAATCAAGACAGATCAATTTAAGAAGCAGAAGGAAAAAAGAAGAGTCTCACAAATAATGGGAAGACAAAGAAACATTCTCCAGTTGAAGGGAAAGGGGGAATCCCCACAAAGAGAAATAAAAGAAAAAGAGGCAAGTAAACTATCAGATATCAAGTTCAAAACAATGGTTCTTAGGAAGCTCAATGAGCTTGGTGAGTTCAGATATAATTACCAAGAACTACAGGGAAACTACAAGGAACTTACTGCAAACTATATCACGATGAAAAAGGACATAGAAACTATCAAAAAGAGGCAAGAGGAAATGAAGAATACAATTTCTGAATTGAAGAACACAGTAGAAGAAATCAAAATCAGGCTAGATGAAGCCGAGGATCGAATCAGCGAGCTGGAGGATAAGGTAGAAAAAAGCTCCCAGAAGGAGCAAGAAAATGAAAAAAGACTAAAAAATAATGAAGAGGCATTGAGGGAAATGCAGGATAACCTGAAATGTAATAATATCCGCATAATAGGGATACCAGAAGGAGAAGAGTAGGAGCAAGAAATAAAGAACCTGTTTGGAAAAGTCATGATGGAAAAATTCTCTAATTAGAGGAGAAAAAAAGTCACACAAGTCCAGGAAGCACAGAGGGTCCCATTCAAGAGGAACCCAATGAGGCCCACTCCAAGACACATCATCATTAAAATGGCAAATATCAAAGACAGAGAATACGAAAGGTAGTAAGGGAGAAACAGGTAGTAACATACAAGGGAGCCCTGGTACAGCTATCAGCTGACTTCTCAACAACAACACTACAAGCCAGAAGGGAATGGTGAGAAATATTCCAAGTCATGAAAAGCAAAGGCCTGCATCCAAGACTGCTCTACCAAGCAAAGCTCTCAATTAAAATGGAAGGCAAAATAAGGAGTTTCCCAGACGAAAAGATTACACCTCCACTAAAATATGCTAAAGAGACTGCTTTAAGAAGATGAAGAAAAAGAGTCTATGAATACAGTTTCTTTCACAGTCACCAGTACTTGATATTACCAACATTTTTAATACATATTAATGTAATTGTGACAACGATGTGTCATTTTAATTGTTAATTTATTATTTGTTGAAACTAAACCTGTTTTTGTATATTTCTTGCCTATTTCTATTATTTTTAAAAAGCTTTAAGTGACATTTTGGTATCCTTTATCCAGTTTCTTATTAAATGTTTGTAGAATTCTTTCCCTAAAAAAACTATTTACCCTTTTGTAGATGTGTTGCAAATACTTTCCTATTCTATTACTTGTCCTTTAACTTTTTTTACATGTTTATTACTATATAGTCTTAAATGTTTAATATGGTCATATTGTCAATATTTCACTTTATAGCTTCTGGGCTTGAATATTTTACTTCAGGGTAAGAAAAATATTATTTTGCATTTTCTCCTAAGACTCCTCAGATTTGACATATTGATTTTTAATTCACCTGAATATTTTTTGTAT
This sequence comes from Pteronotus mesoamericanus, assembly GCF_021234165.1. Taxonomy (NCBI): domain Eukaryota; kingdom Metazoa; phylum Chordata; class Mammalia; order Chiroptera; family Mormoopidae; genus Pteronotus; species Pteronotus mesoamericanus. The sequence goes on along the minus strand of NW_026555245.1, from coordinate 32,896,262 downwards.
AATGTATGAAATAGGGCTCTATATTTGCTTTATTTCAAGAAATAGTGGTCCATGCACCTTATTTGTTGAATAAGCCTTATTTTCCCCATGGATTTGAAGTATCAATTTAATTATGTATTACATTGTTAGACAGATATATACATTTGTTTCAAGAAAGCTCATTTTATTTCATTGATCTGCTTGATTATTTCTGTGCTGGTGTCATGTTGTCTTAATTGCTTAGACTTTATAATAGATTTAAATTTTTTAATATTTTATAATGGATTTTAATATTTAAAAAATAAATAAATAAAATCTGCATTTAAAAAAAAAAAGAAAGAAGGAACTCCTCTGCCTTTTGCAACAACATGGATGGAACTGGAGAATATTATGCTAAGTGAAATAAGCCAGTTGGTAAAAGAGAAATACCATATGATCTCATCTAAATGGAATTTACTCAACAAAATATACTAACAAACAAAATAAACCACAGGCATGGAAACATGGAGCAGACTGAAAATGACCAGAGGGGATGGGGAAGGAGGACAATGGTGGAAAGAAGGGGAAAGCACTAGACAAAGTCCCCTGGATGACCCATGGACATGAACAGGAGAGTGGGAATTGACTGTGGAAGAGGAGAGCAGAGGGGGAAAAATTGATATAACCATAACAGAATAAACATGGTTTAAAATAAAAAAAAATTATAAAAAAGGAAATGCAGGATACACTAATTGAAATAAAGAACAATTTACATAAAAACAACAGGAGAGTGGATGAAGCCGAGAATCAGATCAATAAGTTGGAACATCAGGAAGCAAAACACAACCAATAAGAACAATAAGAAGGAAAAAGGATCCAGAAAAACAGAGGATACTATAAACAGCCTCTGGGACAACTTCAGGAAGTCTAACATTCACATCATAGGGGTGCCAGAAGGAGAAGAGAAAGAGCAAGAAATTGGAAATCTAGTTGAAAAAATAATGAAAGATTACTTTCCTATTTTGGTTAAGGAAGTAGACATGCAAGCCAGAAAGCACAGCATCCCAAAAAAGATGGATGCAAAGAGCCCATTCCAAGACACATCATAATTAAAATACCAAAGGTTAAAGATAGAGAAGCTTAACAGCAGTTAGAGAAAAGCAGTTAATTACCTACTGGGAAGTTTGCATAAGACTGTCAGCTGATTTCTCAAATGAAACTTTGCATGGAAGAAGGCATTGACAAGAAATGTTCAAATTCATGAAAGGCGGGGGCCTATAGCCACGATTGTTCTACCCAGCAAAGCTATCCTCTAGAATCAAAGGGAAGATAAAGAGCTTCCCAGACAAGAAAAAACGAAAGGATTTCATTATCACCAAACCATTATTATATGAAATGTTAAAGGAACTTATTTAAGAAAAAGAAAAAAATCAAAACTATGAACAATAAAATGGCAAAAATGCGTATCTATCAACAATTGCATCTAAAAAGCAAACTAAGCAAACAAGAAGAACAGAGATAGTGTCATGGATATGGAGAACATTTTGATGGTTGCCAGATGGGAGGTGGGTGTGGGGAAATGGGTGACGAGGTGAGGGGATTAATAAATACAAATAGGTAGTTACAGAATAGCCATGAGGATATAAAGAATAGTATAGGAAATGGAGTAGCCAAAGAACTTATATGCATGGCCCATGAACATGGACAATGGTGGGGGGATTGTCTGAGGGAATTGGGGGTGATGGGTGAGCAGAGACAACTGGGGAAAATTAGGACAACTGTAATAGCATAAGCAATAAAATATAATTAAAAAAGGAGAAAGAAAAAGGTGATAAAAAAGAAGTCAAAGTAAAGACAGACATGCAGGGAAACAACAGCCATGAGACTACAGAAGCATATGTTGAAGTGGCATCAACAAAGCCAGGGAACACCAAGGACTGCTGGCCATCAGGACACAATGGAAGAAGAAAGGAAAGATTCTACTCAGATTCTTAGAGAAAGACCCTGCAGGCACCTCAACTTTGCATCTTTGGCCTGTAGAACTGTGAGGCAAATAAACATCAGTGATTTAAAAAAAGAAAAAGAAAAAGAAAGGAGGGAAGGAAGGAAGGCAAGAAAGAACTCCAGTCTTTTGCAACAACATGGATGGAACTGGAGAATATTATGCTAAGTGAAATAAGGCAGTTGGTGAAAGACAAATACCATATGATCTCACCTATAAGTGGAATCTATTCAACAAAATAAAACACAGGCATGGAAACATGGAGCAGACTGAAAGTGACCAGAGGGGATGGGGAAGGAGGATAATGGTGGAAAGAAGGGGAAGGAACTAGACAAAGAACATGTATGAATGACCCATGGACATGGACAACAGAGTGGGAATTGACTGTGGGAGCAGGGGATGGGGTGGGAGGGTGGAGGAGGGCAAAGTGGGAAAAATTGAGACAACTGTAATAGAATAAACATGACTTAAAAATTAAAAAAGAAAAGAGAACCAAATACAGATATTTTACAAAAATAATCAACCAAGAGCCTTTATTTCTGCTGAATTCTCACTAAAAGAACTTCTACTGGATGTATACCAGATAGGAAAAGAAAGTACCCTGAAGAAGATCTATGATTTAAGAGAGAATATGGATTAAAAAATGGAATATTTTCAGGTCCCTCTAAATAAACAATGATCATATATGATATCTACTCTGTGGGATTAATAAACATGAGCTTACTACATAAAGCATTGACTATATAAAGTAATCTGTGGGGTCAATAAAAACAGCTAAAACACTTGGCAACAAAAGCACATATGTATGAAGGAGGGTAATGATAAAGAGTTCTAAGAGGTTTGACTTGTTTGATAGGCAAGTATAGATACTACTTAAATATAGTTTTTAAGTGTGCATGTTAAAGTTTACAGTAAACATTAAAGTAATAGAAATAGATATATAACTTCCAAACCAGGAGAAGGCAAAGTATAATAAAATAAAAGCCTCAGTAGTAGTTCAAAGAAGTCAAGAAAGGAAAAAAGAAACACTGGAAAAACAGGACAAATAATCACAGTAAATGCAACTAGGGTGAAGAAAGTCAAGACTACCAGATTGCAATTAAAAAATGTGTGTATTAGATACTCATAAACTTAAAGATAAAGGATGAAAATAAAAGAACAGAAAAAGATGTATAAATAAATCTAACCAAATGAAAGGTGGGTTAGCTATATTAATATCAGATCAAACAGATGTTAAGGCAATAAGCTACTGATAAAGATGGTCACTACATTATAAACAAAGAGTAAATCCCTAGGAAGATAAGATTATTTTAAAATATATATCCATCTAATAAGACAGGTTCAAAAAGTTCAAACAGACCACAAAGTAAAATTGGTATATTGACCAACAAATTATATTTTTAAATCCTTTTCTGAAAGTTAAAAAAACCATTGAAGAAGAAGGACGTTTGACAAATACATTTTAATTGTAGACACCACTGCACTCGGACCAGCCAACAAACACATTTTAAACACTTGCTACACTCTTGCTCTCTCCAAGAACACGCCAATAGTAGGACGTAAGACAAGCATCAACAAATTTCGAAAAATAGAATGAATAACTCATTTTAATAAATCACTATGTAATTGTTAGAGATTAATGAAGAAAAATCATTTAAAAATTGCTATATATTTTGATGTTAATAAACAGACTTGTAAATAATTTATGATGATGAAATTATAATGAAAATTTTAGAATATCTGGAACTGACAATAAAAATTCTCCTTATCATCCTGTGGGAATCAAGCAAAGCTGTACTTAGTTTAACATTTATACTTTACACAAAGCATTCGAACCAAGACCTTACATAGAGAGATTCATAACCTATCAGTAAAAAGTTGAGAACAACAAAAACAAAAAGTACATGCTACATGTGCAAGCAAAAGAGGCTAAAACTTAATACAGAAAGTCTCAAACCCAAGAAATTAGAAAAAAGTACAGTCAAATAAATTTAAAGAAAGTAGATGAAAGAAAATAACACAAGTGTCAATGAAACAGAAAATACAGAAACCACAGACTCAACAAAGCCAAAAGTTGGTTACTTGAAAGACTATTAAAATAAACTTCTGACAAACTTTGTCAGAATTATAATATTAAGAAAAAAAGAAATCCTAAACAAACATTATTAGTGATGCAAAAGGGAGACAGCTGTAGGTTACAGCCAGAGATGAAAAGATAGTAGCAGAAAAGTATGACCTGTGTTAAGACAACAAATTAGAAAACAGTGTTAGAAAAAACTATTCAAGAGAAAATAAACAATTCAAGAAGAAACAGAAGTAACAACAACAACAAAAGTAAATATATACATTGCCTTGACTACTTACCAGCCATTGTCTTCGAGATTACATATATTAACTAATTTAATACTTACAACAACCCTATGTGTTCCATTTTACAGATGAAAAAATAGGCAGTGAGGTTAAATGACTTTTACAGAGCAACTAAGTCACAAAGTTGAGGTTGAACCTAAATAGTTTGGCTCCAAAGTTCATTCTCTTGTCCACTATGCTATACTTTGTATATATAGCCATTAAAAAAAACACAATCAGTAATTTAAAATCTTTCCCATAAAGAAAAATCCTTGCTCATGATTTTATAAGCAAAGAGCACTAAATAATACCAATACCAATCTAAAATAAACTCTTTCAAAGACTAGAAAAAGAGAAAATACTGCCCAATTCATTTTACTTAAACTAGATAAGGATTGTAAAAGAAAGAAAATTACTCATCAACACAGACGCAAAAATGTATGCAAAAAATATAATATATATGACCAAGTTGGGTATATTTTAGGATTGCACCGGCAAGGTTAGACAAAAATTATAAAGTCATAAACCATCAAGCATTGATAAGGAAATGATGCAAAGAAACATGTATAATCCTGGTGGAAGTGTGAATTGAAACACTCACTGTAGATAATTTTGGTATTATCTTGTAAAGTTTGAACACACACTATTTTGTATTTTCTATTTACTATACTATTTATTTGTTCTCTAACTTCTAATAAATTGGTAAGATCGTCTTTCTAATATTTCCTCAAAGAGTTTGAAAACTATAGATTGTATTTTTATTCTTTTAATGGATACTTTAAATTTTTAAAGACATTTTAAATTTTCTAAATATCTCACTTTTTAACCTGTCCTCTTACCAAATACAACATGGATCTTAATACCTTCTAAACATTAAAGTGCTGTTAATGTACATACATTAAATAAAAACAAAGTTATAGTCAATAGTTGGTGTACTCACTATTTGTGTTCCATTGCTGCCTTAATGAATTACAATAAACCTAGGTGCTAAATTGATTATTTCACATTTCCCTAAGACAGAAAGAAGTCCAGATACACTGTGGCTCAACTAAGTCCTTTGCTTAGAGCTTATTTCACAAGGCCCACCAAAATCAAGGAGTCAGAAGGGCTAGAGTGAGGACATCAATCTACTTCCAAGCTCATTTGGGTTGTTGGTCAAACTCAGTTCTTTGAAGTTGTAGGATGATGTCCCTCTTTCCTTGCTGGCTGTCAGCTGGAGACCACCATGCTCCTAAAGGTCTCTCTAGTTCTTGCCCATGGCCTCTTCCCCCTCAAATCCAGAAATAGTGCATGAAAGTTTTCTTGTGTTTGGAATCTCTCGAACTTCTTTTTACCACATCTTGTCTGCCTTCAGCTGCAGAAAGGTCTTTGCTTTTAAGGCATTGCATGATTTGATTTTAAATTTTCTAAATATCTCACTTTATAACCTGTCCTCTTACCAAATACAACATGGATCTTAATACCCAGGGTGCACCTGGGTAGTCCAGGCTGCTCTCCCTTTTTTAAGCTCTGTAACCTAATAGTTTTGAGATTATCTCCACCTGGTTCAGACAGTTCCCAGTTCAGAATTAGATTAGTATGTTGTTATTTTCATTTTAATTCATAATGAGGAAATTGCAAATCTATCTGTTCATAATGTACTATGTCTACCAGCCTCTCCAGACCCACCATTTCAGATGAAGCTCTCATCCCAGAATGGTCATTACTAGAACAACAACCTTCAGCTTCTCTGCTCACAGAGAGCCCCATCCAAGTCCCTGGCATGGCGTTCTCTACCCGACTCAGGTGCCCCTAGGTTTAATGCTAGTTATTCCATAGGAGCTGGGCTGCTGCTAATTTTTGCTTACTTCTAATCATGGAGCCAAAAAGCCTGTGATATCTGTCTGCACTGCTCACCATCTTGCATTTATGCTCCGTTTTTGGTCCATGGGCATTTTAATCTTGCTTTTGAACTTGGCTATGTGATTAGTTGTTTTTTTTCTTTTTTAACATTTTATATTTTATCTCACCTTGCTGCTTGTTTAGAAATAGAGGGAATCACAGATTGATTAAAAGTCTTCTTAGCTATTTCCTTATGCTTTAAAAAAAATCTTCATCTGAGGATATGCTTATTGATTTTAGAGAGAGAAAGAGGGAGGAAAAGGGAGCAGGGGAGAAAGAAGGGAGGGAAGGAGGTGGAGAGGAGGAAGCAAGAGAGAGATATGAGAGAGAGAACATAGATTGGTTTCCTCCCCAGTGTGCCCCAAACCCTCAGGCTAGGTATGCACCCTGACCAGGGCTTGAACCCACAACTTTTGGTGTACCAGTTGACACTCCAAGCAACTAAGACACCTGGCCAGGGCTCCTTTTGCTTTTCTCATCCTGCATTGGATTAGAAATATCTGTATTTTTTTCTTTCTTGTTTTCTTGCCTTCAATTTCAAACCATTTGAGAGTAGAAACTGTGTTATACAAATCATTTCATTTTCATTTGCTCTGAACACAATGCCTTACACATAATCAATAACTATCTGTCTAATTAAATTAACCAGTAATAGGAAAGGACACATCAGCTTATTCTAAGAAACACCCTCCTGGCAATGAGCATTTTATACGTACACACAGACACACCCATACATACATACATATGTACGTGTGTGTATGTGTGTGTGTGTATGATGGAGATTTTTCTTTCCTAGAAATAATCAGGCAAAAAACCAGAAGCCCTCTTAGGAGGGATAAGATAAAAAGGGGTCTTCAGACTTTTTTTTATTGTAGAACTATTTCCCCCCAAATATTGTTAAAGGGATGCTCATTAACAAAGCAGGGAAAAGCGGAGCTGTTTTGGATGAAAGAGTGATGACATGTCTAGGGACCTGGCTGCTTGGCCTCTAGCCAATGATGTCAAGGTGGCTCCGCAGGAAGTTGTTTGAAAATTGTTTTTCAAGCTAAGTCCTACAAGGATTGGGAGGTTTGTCTAAAATACTTTTAGTATCTTTAAAAATTCAAAGTAAACAACTCCCCACAACACTTTAAATTAAGAAAAATAAATATCAAGTTATAAATTACACATGAAATATAGTAACATATCATTTAAAAACTGCAGTTTGGGAAGGGGACTTTTCTAATGAATATACGGCCTGAGAAAAGTATGATGGTACATTATATCAATGGAACACTGGTGCTGAATAAATTTTGAAGCATATTTGCTCAATGAAGATTCAAAGGAAAAGAAACCTAAATAATGCCCTTTTGTCCTTCTTTCTGTAATGACCATATTTCACTTACAACTTTAAACTGAATTTGAAGCCCAAACTGAATATATTCTGAGTCATGTGTAGCTTCTGCTCATAGTAAAATTTATAAAGAAAAATATAGCCAAATATCAAAGATAACCTCTTTAAATTTCACAGTCTTCTCCAAAAAGTAATGTTTAAAATGAAAAGAAAAACACACAAAGAACAAGATTCCTAGAAGTACAATAGTACAAAAGTGAGTTAACTAATCAAATAATGGCCCAAGCTCACAGGACTCAGCACAAAGGTCTGTGAGTGATTTCTCAGAGGGAAAAGACTTAAGAATTTATGTTGCTGAGTTTCAACACATCTTGATGTTAATTGGACGATTTGATGCTGCTTATCATTTCTAGTTTCATGGAAATAAGACTGAGCATAGACAAGTATTTTCACGTTAGCAACCTCTGCATGGCAGCTTGTTTGGTTTCATTCCAAGAGGCACCCTGCCAAAGGAAGATCTGCAGCAGTAATTTCTTTCGAAGTCACTGTCAAATCTCTGCTTCAAGCTTCTTTCTGGGTCACTATAGGCCAACATACATCTTATGAAAGTCAGAAACTAGGACTTGGGAAAGTAGCTTTTGAGGACTATTGACTCAGTAAATTTATATCTTCATGACAGTGGAGAAGCCCAAAGGGGAAGGAATTCGGGATGTTTTAAACAAGGCTTCTTGAATTTGTCTTTTCTGTGGTATTTAATTTGCACAATTAAAATTCTCAGCAGTTCATGCACTTCTAGCCTTGAAGAATTATAATTGCTACAACAAATTCATTTAAATATCTTTTTTCTTTAAAAATGCATATATTGTAAAGATCTTTGAGTCTTCAACTTTTTGTATCCCAGTTTTGTTATTTGCTAAATGGGTAAGATAATCTATAACCCTCTTGTGTTATAGAGAAATGAGCATAGGTTTTAGGTATTATACAAGCTTAGCAACACCCCTGTGTAGCTGTGTAACCTAGATAAAGTATTTCATCTCTTTAACTGTACAAATTTCTTTATCTATAAAATCAGGGTAATACTCACTTTTTAAGGTGATTATAAGAATTAAATGAATTAGGGACTTAAAAGTCATTAGCACCATGCCTGGCATATGAGATACTCAAAATATATTAGTTACTTTCTAATTCTAATTTTCTATAAGTCTATGACTTCGCCAGGATCCCTTTGAGGTCTATACGATCAGTGTTCTAGTCATTTTCAATAGGAAGGATTGTGGCACACAGAGGTTAAAGCTGTTTGCCTGAGGTCACGGAGTTAGCTGGGAGATGAAGCTTATCTGAGCTTTTCTCAGTCTAACAGTCCCAACACTCCAGTAAATGATAGATTCATCCTTAACCTTCTTCATCAGTTGAATCGATGGAGGATTTTTCTCTTTAAAAATCTATCAAGCCAGTACTGTGTCATTTTTAACAAGATACACTTGCTAAAGGTCTAGCTGGACCTTTTTCTTCAGAGTTCTGAAACAGTGATGATCATCATAACATTAAAGGAAACAAATTCTGGGTTGACAAAGTAGGATTCCTGTTCATACTAGCAGCCTTAGGAAAGCAATTGCTAGATATTAGCTATCAATCCACAAGAAAAGCACAAAGCTATCATGTGAGGCAATTTGCTTTCTTATCAGTCAACATCACATGTGTGAACTGGACTATGTGACTCTTCAGTTAAGGAAGCCCAGCTCACATCACTCAAAGGCCATTTACAAGTGTTGCCAACATTCCCTCGTATGGTCTCTACAGGATGATGCTGGCTTAGAAAAAACTATGATCGACTTTGGGTGGAAAATCCCCTATGGCCTTTTAAATATACCAGGAAGATGTCAATGGGCAGAAGTCAGTTGTAACAAATATATCTCCTTTTCCACCTTTCTCAACAAGATGGAGTTCTTCATATCACTTTGAGTAATGGACAAGGTAACATTGTCCTTAGCTGGGGAAGTTGGCTCTCCCAGATGACCATCTCTTACTTATCTTTGCCAGACTAAGTGGGGGAAGGAACTGAAAAAATACTGTGTCCTCCATGTATTTACATCTCTGCACTGATTCCTGTAAAGGAATATTGTAAAGTGAGTATTACTCTTACCTCCCCTTCGTGATTGAGGAAACTGAGGTTATGGGAAGTTAGAGAGCGGGCCCAACCACAAAGTGAGTAAGTAGCAGAGCTTGCAAGCGCATGTTCTCTCCACAAAGTCATGCTCATGACACACCAGCCCGGGAGAGTAAAAAACTGGGGCAGAGGATAAGAAATAGAGAACACATTAAGGAGAAAGGAAAAGTAGAGACTTAGGAGGGGTCCAATAGAGACATGTCAGAAAAAGCATTAAAACAGAAAAGAAATGTGCGCAGCAGTCAGAAAAAGGCCTAGGGGAGAAGGAAAGCAGAAGGGCCCAACCCACTGGGGAGGAAAAACCCAAAAAACTTGGCCAGCTGCCTGGTAGCTAGCACTGCCGAGAGATCTATATCCACCAGATCCACCAAATGAAGGAATCTGTGAATCATTAAAAAAATGTTTATTTCTTTATGCCACAAATGATAAAACAGTTAGTCATAAAATATGAGGGTTTTTGTTTTCCCAGAATAATTGCTGGAAATATTTTCAACCATTATTCTGTATGCTCAGTGTTTAACTATTAAAAAAGAAATAATGGATTTTGAACCAAAATCAGCCTCCAGTTATCCACATGGCATGCTGTATACTTGCATTTAGAGATTAATTTATTTGCAAGATGGTTCAAGCTTAGTTAGCCTTAGTCCTATCATAGGTTGGAGAGGAACTGTGTCCTCAGAGAAACAATAAAAGTCATTTATCATTTCCTACTCTGTAAAAATTATTTTCCTTTGTCATCTAATTTCAGCATGGATAAAAAAACTGTGGCCCAAGTCAGGGAAATTTAGATGCTTTTGAAAATATGTTTTTAAAAGAACATCCTTTTATTTCGGTAACAGCAATTCTCAAAGCTGAAAGGGAAAAACACACTCACACAAACCACAAAGCCCTACAACTAGTTAAGTTGCCATTCTACATTCATTCTGGCTTTGTTGTAAGTTAGACTTGTTATGGGGGATATTGATTGGTCCTCTGGGACATGTTTCTGAGAATATACAGCCATTCTGACCAAGGGTTTGTCTGGCCAGAGTACAGTCAAGCTTTATAGCTGCCAGAGACCTCAGTAAGGACTGGGCATTGCATAGAAAGTCTGTTTTCCTATAGTTCATCCAAAGGAAGGTCATTATAAGACTGCACCTCTGCCAGAGACAAGACCTAATGTTTTTGTTCCAAAATACCTGCAACCTGTTATTTGGTAAAACAATCAGGAGAAGTGCCCCATGATGCCACATGGTAAGGCTGACCTTTCAAAATTTAGTAATCTAATTTCACTTTGTTTAAAATGGTGTATTCTCTTGGAAAGAGCATATACAATAAAAGGGGAAAATTGAAGAAAGGGACTGAGTTGGGTACCAGGCTGAGCACTTTTTATATTTTTTTTCATCTAATCCTCAGAAAACACTATGAGTTCGTAATATTTTTTTCAATTTATAAAATAAATACTATTTGATGACTTACATACATATGTAATCACTGTGATTGGTTTGATGTGTGAGGCAAGACTTGTGATATGTCATACAGCCAGACATGCTTCTTTTTAAGGGCTTTTTAAAAACTGACTGAGATATTAAAGATATTACTCCACAACTTACTGTCTTTTTTGTACTTATTCTATTTCATTCTATTCTATTCTATTCTATTCTATTCTATTCTATTTTTTATTTTTTAACTGGATTTATTGAGGTGGCATTGGTTTGCAAAACCATACAGGTTTCAAGTATTCAATTCAACAAAAGATCCTCTGCACACTGCATCAGGCACCCGTTGCCTCAGGCAAAGTCTACCTCTGACTCCATTTCACTCCCGCTTTGCCCACCTTTACCCAGCCCAACCCCCCTTTCCCTCTGGCTCTCACCACACTGTTTTCTGTGTCTATGGGTTATGCATATATGTTCTTTGGCTAATTCTTTACCTTCTTTTATCCAGCCACTCCTCCTCTTTAATCTTTTTAATGACTGTAGAGTGTTCCATGGTATGGACATACCACAGTTTATGTAACCAGCCCCCCTCCATTTTTTCCAATTTTTAAACTACTATAAACATTGAATTAGCAAATATTCTTTGTGCATTTATAAAGGTATTTTTACAGGTGAGAAAGCTGAGCTTGAGAGAGGTTAATAAATTTTGCTTAAAAGCACATAACTACTAAGTGGTAGCCCTAGGATTCAGAATAGCATATGATCCTTCTGCTACACAATAATGCTTTCAGTCCTCAGTGTCCAGGATTGAAAATGAGGAGTGGGTCCTTTAAATGACTCTCCTTCCCACCCATATGTCTTGATGCGCCCTCATAGACTGCCCATATGCAAAACGCATGCGGAGTCTGAAGGAGAGGAGAGGCTGGCCTCAATTTTGTTACATGGGTGACTGTATGAGGGGGAACCGCCCAAAAAAACTAGAATTATCTTCTGGAGGGTGGGCCCCTTGTAGTACAGACTTTCCCCACTAGATAAGTGTTCTTGAACCCATCTGTATCAGTGTACCAGCTGGTGGTGTTATGAGAGGCTGCATTCAGCTTCAGTGAAATTTTTTTGAAGACTCTTTCAATGTGTTTGCTCATTTCATGATGCATGATTTATGCGCACATCTGCCCACACCACGCTGAGCGTTCTGTGGTTTTTGACCAAAAAGAGTATGAGCCCCATGCCCCATCCTTCCTATTCACTCAATCTTGCCTTGAATGACTTTTTTGTTTGTTTGTTTGTTCATTTCCCTGGATGAAAAACGTTCTCAAAGGGAAATGTTTTGCTGATGTGGAAGAGGCGAAACAAAAAATGGCAGAAGCACTAGATGGCATCAAAATCAATGAGTTCAGAAACTGTTTTGAGTAGTGCAAAAATCATCTTGATAGGTGTATTACATCAAATGGAGAGTGCTTTGATGTAACTGGTGAACTAAGTTTAAACATGTAAGATTAAATACACAATTTTTTATAAATAAATTCCATTTTTGCGGGGTCTCCCCTCATATATGAAAGTACAAATGAAGTCTTAATAAAGTTACATGGAGAAGACATGTCCTTCTAGATGTTAAAATGAGAGCGCTCTCTTTCTCAGTGAAATTTAAAGTATAAGGAAAATTCATGTTTTTCAGCTTGACGGGTCAAAAGGAGAGAGGCATGGGTGGCTCTGGCAAGAAGCACATTTCTTTGGCCCACTGACAGAGCGTTGAGTTAGCCTTAGGGAGACACACCCAGGCTGCCCAGGCTGTCCTCAGAAATCCCCTGTTAGTAGGTGGGGGGTTTTGAATAGTTATTAAGAAGAAACCATCATGTTTCCCTCAGAATATTTTCCCCATTAAAGAGACTTCCTACTTGAGGTTAAGAAATCCTTCTCCTGCCTCTTGTACATTTTAGTCTATGGAGCTGAGAGAAGAGAAATGCACAGAGGTGGGTAGTAGGGCACTCCTGCTTCCTGTCAGCCTCTGTTCTTCCAAACGATGCCCACCACCATTTGTGAGCGGCTGAGAATGTCCCTTACAAAATAACATTTGAGGTTACTGGGGTTAACATTCATACTTTTCAGCACAAATAAGTACTTCTTTCCCCACAACATACCTTACACTGCACCTCATAAAATCACCCACTAGGGCCTAAAATAAGCCAGGCTAATTCATGGCCTCACCCTTCACACATACTGAGTGGACTCAATATGGCCCCAAAGGGAATTCCTGACCACCTTATATAAAGCAACCTCACCTGTGTCACTTTCTATTCCATTTCCCTGCTTTCCTTCCTTCAGAATCCTTCAATACCTGAAATTGTCACACTTTTAATTATTTACTTATTATTAGCTTTTTACCACTAGAATATAAGCTTCTTGAGAACCGGACATTCTCTTTCTCTGTCACAATTTTACCTTAGTGCTTAGAAAAAGTGTCTGGTACATAGTGGGTTCCAGTAGAAACTGTTGAATGAATTCCATTTCTATTTTTAACAACACTCCCAATGTAGTCTGGAAAAAAATTTCTATCATTTTGAAAGACTTTGCTCAAATGTCACCTCACCTAGGATGTCATTCATCGTATGTGTTGAATGCTTACCCTGTGATAGAATTTACCAAACTTCATCTGTTCAAAGCCCCTTTAATGTGTCAGTAATGTTTCTTATGGTACCCCTGGGTCTAACAGTTCCACTCATCAGGTAGTTAGGTCCAAACAACTTAATAGGTATTTGTTTTCTAACAACTTACCAGCAATTTGAAGGAAAACTACATATAACTTGAAAGAAAAATAATATTTTACTTTATTCATAAATAACCATGTTTACTCACTAATGGTATGTGCAGACCTGTTGGTCCACACAACTTCTTAAAGCCTGAACTCAAATTGGAGAGTGCCACCTTTACTTCCTGTCCCTATTGGTTTTCTCAGAGTACTTACTCTTTTTTATCAAAGCACACTGAAGTTCATAAAGATGTCATGGAAAGAAATACAGCATGACGTAGGAGTTTGTAGAGTGTCCATCAGATGCAAGTATTGTACTCATTGTGATTATTTAAAACATCCCACAGTTGCCATGTGCATTTTCTGTGTCTCCTGGGACGTGGTTCCAGAAGCACAGTACTAGGCTCTTCATGTTAGTTACTGGGTGTACTGTGGTGAGAGAATCAGACATGGTCCTTCTGTAACCTCTTAGGACTGTGTGCTTGCCTCTGTACTGACAGTGTTCACTACATTTGAATGGATTATGTGATGTATATTTGTATTTTTTACTTGACTCTGATTTCCCTGATGAATGGTACCCTGATCTTTTGTTAATGGAAGCAGCTCCTCACATCTCTAAAGCATAGTTAGAGTGCTCAATAAGTGTTGGTTAAATAACTGAGAAATTAAACATGAGAATGAATAAGAGAGCAAGTGAACAAATATATAGCCCTGACAGGTAGCACCATGGCTTATTTTCAGCTACTACAGTGATTTTCAACCTTTTTCATCTCATGGCACACATAAACTAACTACTAAAATTACGTGTCACACCAAAAATATATTTTTTTACTGATCACACAAAAAATAAGTATAATTTTGATTCATTCTCACTGGGTGGTTATTGTTGTGTAGGCTGTTGTCATTATTTTTATTTGACAATATTAGGGGAAAGAGGTCAGTATCCCTGACTAAATAGTCAGGTAGTGCATGTTTTAAAAATCCTTGTGGCACACCAGTTGAAAATAGCTGATCTACAGGGAGAAACTGAAGATATATGGAGACAAGGGTATACTTGATGCCAAAGGAGATAGTGGATGACAAGAAGAAGAGGAATCTTGATAAAGGAATCTTGATAAAGGAAAAGCACATACGAGTATCCTTTATTCTAGAAAGCAGACACAAACTGAGAAAGAAATGAAGAGGGCTTAGAAAGATTTTGGAGAAAGAGAAAAGTTGAGACTTTTCTCACATGACTTCACATGAAGAACAGGCTCAAAGTTCTCTGCAGAAAAATTTCCTAAGTCATCTGCTGAAAGTAAAGAAAGGGAGTTGGACTTGGGAAAGTGAGCATATAGGCCTAGAAGAGCCACAGAGGAAACCGAGTGGAAACAAGATGAAAGAATTTTGGAGTAGCAAAAAGAGCTTGCTTGACATAAGTTAGAGAGCTTGAGTTGACTGAGTTCATGGTCAGCAGGGACTGGGACTTAGTCTTGCCATTCCTGCACTGAAGCAGTAATAGATAAAATGGAACATTGGAAGTGACATGATCCAAATACAGATGAGATGAGAGAGACTAAAATGAATGAAAAATATACGTTTTTAAGCTCCTGACCAGGGATAATATAAGGAAATAGGAGACATAGTCATTGGACATAAGAGTAATTGTTCAATGGAAAATTTTGCCTAGTTCATTTCTCTATTTCCATCTAGGATACGAGGTGCCAGATAACATGACATACCCATTGTTTTCATCACACACATGTACACACACATCCACACAACCCTCACTCAACTGTAGCTGATTAAAAGAATCAAATAGCTTAGTATTTTTTTAATTAAAAAATGGTATTGGCCAAATTGTTTTAGAAATGTTATAAAATTCTTTTTGATGGAAATATACTTTAGCTTCTTTACTACTCCTTTTATTGCAGTGATATTTCATACATTAGTTTAAAATAAATACCATGATGTTATTAAAGAATCTTCTTACCTTATCCTTTTTTTTCTAGCTTTTGGAATAGTGGGAGGGTCCAAACTGTCTTAAGTAGATGAATGCCTAAAGCATCAGGAGCAGTTGTCTGTCTGCCTCCCATTTCTTTAAGACTCTTCAGAAATAAGTCACAATTTCCTTGCTATCACTATGAGCATTTTCAGAGATGAATGCAGGCTAAGACTCTGACCTAATATGACTTAAAACCCATAGCATTACATGAGCCAACTCTTTATAGCTTGTAGAATCAAACTGATACTGTTTTTTTTTTTAAATGATAAACTAGAGTCTTTAAGTAAGTTGAAGCTTTTTTCCCCTCTAACTTTTGGCCATTATGGAAGCAACACTGCCAAAAACACAAATAAAAAAACCTCATAAGAAATTATTTTTTCATAATCACATTCCAATTTTTCAAACTAAAAAGTTCAGAAATATTCAGTTCAATATTCTCATTTTGTATACTTGTTTTGAAGAAACTTAAGGGTCTCTTGCTAGCTAAGTCTCCATGGGCACTCCTTAATCCCTGGACAGCTTCCTGGGGCTCTTCTAAACCACATCTCTTCCAAAGATTGACATTTCTTCTATTTTTTTCATAGAGCTGATATATATAACATTTTGGTGGGCGTTCTTGTTCCCCAAGGCCAAGGAGGAGAACAAATCTCATTTTCCCAGTTTCTCTGGCTTGCCTGAAAAATTAGTTCATAACTTTTAAGGTTTTATTGTTAATCGCTCTACAAAGTGTATCAATAGAAGAACATTAAAAGTTCCCATAATGTTTGCATAATTCTTATAGCCAGAGTACCTTCTTAATACTATTTCTAGCTTGGCCCAAGTAGATACTTTCATTCTTAAGGACATAGTTCATCTAACATTTCCTTATTTAAACTCCTAGCTTTTTTTCAGGAATGTTGCAAGTCTCTCTTTTTCTGGAAGGAAAGACTAAAGATACTGTTAGGAGAAGCAGTAGATGTTAGCAGGCAAACCAATCCAGTGAGTCATTTAGGGATCAGAGATCTTCCCTGGGGCCCCTGAGAAAGCTCTCCTTAGGTCACATCCTCATGTTTATTCAAATTAAATCTCTAATCTGAACTCTTTGATTTTAATTAGGCATTTTAAATTGACTTTCAAAATGTTTAGACTAATGCTGTTATTCATACACTAGTTTTTGTTTGTTTGTCTGTTCTGTTTTTGATCCCTATCCTTAATCTTGGCAAGATTTGAGATTCAGGAGACAGTCATCACAATTAGCAACATTATAGGCCAAGATGCCTCTGGTAGCTGATAGTGCTCTTAAGTTCTTTTTTAAGGTTGTATTGCTCCACTGCAAAACTTTACTGTTCTAAAAAACAAACGAACAAACAAAAAATGGTCACATTTCTATACCTCTTCTAGAACTCCAAGGGAGATGAATCAGCAAGGTATTTCTGTCTTCTAAGGAATGGTTGAAATAACTAAAAATGTTTTTAGCACATGGAAACAAAACATTCTCCATTCATCCAAAGAATAATTGAGCATAAGGATTGTTCTCGGTACTGGAATACATTGGTGAGGACCTAGTTCTCCTGAAGCTTTCATCCTAGTGGAGGAAACCAGATTATGAACAAACATGCAAACAAATTATTTAACATACACACACATACACACACACACCAGTTAATGATCAATGTTCTGCTGAGAATTGGGTGATCAGTGGCTGCTTTGGAATGGATAGTCAGAAATCCACTTGCAGAGTGATATTTGAATGACAGGAAGGAACCAGCTGTGTGAGTATCAGAGGAAGACCAATCCAGAGAGAAGGAACACTTAGTGGAAAGGCTTTGATCTGTGAAGGAAGTAGGTGTAGTCAAAGAAAAATAAAGCCTAGTATGTCTAGAATATAGAATGCAAGTGGAAGCATATTGGAAGACAAGAAAATATGCAACTGAAGGTAGAAGGAGCTAGATCATGCAGACGTCAGACAGTGTTACAGTTTAAGTGCAAAGGGAAATTACTGGAGAACTTTAAGAGGAGAAAAGAGAGCTGAACTTATTATTACAAAAGATAGATTTAGCTGCAGGGTCACTCTAGAGAAGGGTGGCATAGAAGGGAGTGGAAGCAGAAATGCTAGTTAGGAGGCTGTAGCAATAGTTCAGGTGAGTACTAATTGTTCCTGGGACCAAAGTGGCGCTGGTGAGAAGGTTTGAGATTTGCTTTAGAAATAGGATGTCTTTTCCTAAGCCATTTTGCTTCATCCTCAGTTTGATATAATTCACTTTATGGTCTCTAGTGCTGTTACTGTGGAATGTTTTAGGTGCAGCATTCCCACAAGAGACAAAGGCAGCTGACAGATGGCCAGAGACAACAGAATGATCCTGGGCAAGGGTATAATTCTCTTGGGGAGGGTTATTTTATACACCCAGACCATGAGAGGGTGAACTGAATGATTCCAAAGTCCCTTCTAGCTCTAAAATTCTGTAATTCTTCACAAGTGTTATGTCTAGGGTATACTGGATTTGGATCTGAATGCAGACCAACGAAGATATCTGTGATGGTTTAGTAACTGGCAATACTTAGTGAAAAGATCTGCCATCCTCAACAGAGTCAGTGAAGAGAGCCAATGAGACAGTAGAAATGAAGTTCCCATCCTGCTACAGACTTCACCATCCATCTCAACCAATAATTCTCATCATTGAGGTTGTAAAGGTTTATGGCATAGAAGTCATCACATTGGGTTTTTTTATACTAAAACAGGTTTAGTTTCAACAAATAGTAAAGGAACAATTAAAATAACATCATTGTCATAATCAGATTAATGAGTATTAAAAATATTGGTAATATCAGGTGTCGGCAACTCTGAAAGGAACTGGGTATTCATAGACTCTTTTTCTTCATCTTAAAGTAGTCCCTTTAGCACATTTTGCAGTGCTGGTTTGGTGGAGGTATATTCTTTTAGCCTTCTTTTGTCTGAGAAACTCCTTATTTCCCCTCCATTTTAATTGAGAGCCTTGCTGGGTAGAGCAGTCTTGGTTGCAGGTCTTTGCTTTTCATGACTTGGAATATTTCTTGCCATTCCCTTCTGGCTTGTAGTGTTTCTGTTGAGAAGTCAGCTGCTAGCCATATTGGGACTCCCTTAATATTACTACCTGTTTCTCCCTTGCTTGCTTTGGATATTTGCCTTTGTTTGTCTTTGATATTTGCCATTTTAATGATGATGTGCCTTGGAGTGGGCCTCATTGGGTTCCTCTTGAATGGGACCTTCTGTGCTTCCTGGGCTTGTGTGACTTTTTCTCTTCTCCAATTAGGGAAGTTTTCCATCATGACTTTTTCCAACAGGTCCTCTATCCCTTCCTCATCCTCTCCTCCTCCTGGTATCCCTATTATGCAGATATTATTACGTTTCAGGTTGTCCTGCATTTCCCGCAATGTCTTGTCATTCTTTTTGAGTCTTTTTTCATTTTCTTGCTCTTTCTGGGAGCTTTTTTCTACCTTGTCCTCCAGTTCACTGATTCGGTCCTCAGCTTCATCTAGCCTGCTTTTGATTCCTTCTACTGTGTTCTTCAATTCAGAAATTGTATTCTTCATTTCCTCTTGTCTCTTATTGATAGTTTCTATGTTCTTTTTCATGCTGATAGAGTTTGCTCTAAGTTTCTCATAGTTTCCTTGTAGTTTTTTTAATTCTCTCTGAGCTCACTGAGTTAATTGAGCTTCCTTAGAACCGTTGTTTGGAAGTCAATATCTGATAGTTTACTTGCCTCTATTTCATTTAGTTCTCTTTCTGGGTATTCCTCCTTTCTCTTTGAGTGGGGTGTATATCTTTGTCTTCCCATTATTTGCGAGACTCTTCTCTTTTGCTTCTGCTTCTTAAGTTGATCTGTCTTGATTTCCTGACTTTGTGGTGTGAACTTCTATGGTTGGAGACCACTGTTTTTACTTTCTGGATCTGCCTCTGATGATGTCAGATGTTGACCCTGTCCAACCTTAGGCAGTCTGTTTGAGACTTCCAGTAATCTACTGTTTGTGTCTGTCTCCTTCAGCTGTTAATCTATTCACTCTGCACTCAGCAGGCCGCCTTAGCTCAGGGTGGGGCGGAGTCCCTCCTGGGGCTGGATTATTGGGTCCTTTCACGCTTCTGTGTATCAGGGAGGAGTCCACACTGGGATCCCGCTGGCTACTCTCTCCATTGTCTCCCCAAAGCCTCTGTCCCCAGTCTCTCCTCAAGTGTCACCAGACCTCTCTGCACCCGCATTAGCCAGGTATCTATTGCCTGTGGCTGCCACTCTGCACTCAGCAGGCAGCTTAGACAGCACAGGGTGGGGTGGAATCCTGTGTGGGGGTGGGACTATTGGGTCCTTTGACGCTGGTACCGCTCAGGGGGAGTGGTCTCTGCCTGCCCAAGATGTCTGCTGCCACATGGAGGATGAGTCAACACCAAGATCCTGCTGGCTAGTCTCTCATTTCTCTCCCCAAAGCCTTCCTCCCCAGTTTCTCTTCAGGCATCTCTATCCTCCTATGCTCCCGCCTTTGCCGGAGACCAGGGTAAGTGGCAGTTAGATTGCGCTAAAGCCAATTCTTTTGTCTCCGAGGTTATGAGGCTCCTCTCTCACTCTTGTTCAGTTGTTTGTTCAGGTGATTTCTCCACCATTTATTTGTAATTCCAGGTTGGTCCCGGGAGGAGGTCACTGTGACTTCCACTCACTCCTCCGCCATCTTGATTCCCCCTCCACATTGTTCTTAATGGTTGATACAAGGTAGATTCCCATTTGACTCATCTGTCCATTTTTTTCCTCATATGGCCTTTGTATAGCATAAAGTCAGAGCACATTTATGCCTTATTTCAAGAGTCAAATAGTAACACATGTAAGGAATGAACATTATGCTACAGGCTTTCCTTGATCAGAATTTGAAAACACACACACATACACACACACACACACAAAACTTCTGGAACAACATTCAGACCAGTGAAAATACCTCTGGAGTCTAGACAGATGCTGTAGTAAATAATAACTGCAGGAGTCAGTTAGGGAACCTGAATGTTGGGCCGTTTTCCAGCCAAGAGCCACACCTAAGGTAGGAGGAAAGTCAACTTTCCCATAATCAAGTCTGCATTCTAGCAGCTCAGCAATTTTCAACCAGTGTGCAGTGGCACACTGGTGTGCTGCAAGAATTTTTAAAACATGCAATACCTGACTATGTAGTCAGGGGCACCGACCTCTTTTCCCTTAGTATGTCAAATAAAAAAATAGCAACAGTCAATACAATAGCCATTCAGTGTGAGTGAATCAAAATTACCTTTTGTCAGCTTGACAAAAAATATACTTTTTAGTGTGCTGCAGAATTTCAGTAATTAGTTTAGAGGTGCCATGGGATGAAAGAGGTTGAAAACTGCTGCTCTAGATCAGCTCATCTCTCAAGATCCTCTCATTGTAAACAACTTACCCACCCTTTCGTGACTCTACAAATCATGAGATGTCTCAGTTAATACTTTATAAGAATAGCCCATACCCATAGACTCCATTTCCTTGTGAATATATCTTTTTAATTCCTTGTAATCATGATTTTGTTCCTAATATACTGTAAGTATGAAAGGGGCCTCATTAGCCCTTTTTCATACTTGAACTTCTTCTCAACATTTATCCTATTGAGTATCATCAGGAATTCTCTCTTATTTCTTCTTTTACTTCTCTCAAGGTGCCTTTGATGGCTTACCTGGCACTGTGTCCCCTTTCTTCCTGAATGTAGACATTCACCAGAGTCCTGAGATTCTCTTCTCTCATCATTCTATCCACTGTACCAAACAAACTGCTACCAAATCTTCAAATTCTGTATTTCTTACTTTGTGTTACTATGGCTTGAGCCCTGATCTCTTTCCTTAAATGAAACACCCATTGCCTAGTCGAACATATCAGGTACAAGTCCAGTCTGCATATCTAACTCAGTTGTATCCCTAAATCAAATTTATTATTTTCTTCTCCAAAACTTCCTCCCAACTTTCTTACATTTGATAATGACATTTGACATTCTTCCAAAAGCCTGGGTACTCTTTTTGCATTTGGCAAATATCTACTGTATGCTTATTACATGTAAGTCAACAGTTCTAGGCATTGGATATACAGTAGTGGACAAGATGAATGAGGCTCCTATTCTTGTGAAATTTACATTCTAGGCTGGGAAAATAGAAAACAAATAAGTAATTATATTGCATAAATTTGGTAGAGGTAAGTGCTATAAGAAAAGTGAAATGTGATTGACAGACTATTGTGAAGGATGAGTTTGGGCAGTGGGACAACCAAATTAGATAAAATGGTCCAGGAAACCTCTTTCAGGGGGCTGCATTTGAGCTGAGAGTAAGTAGACTAAGGAAAATGTCTACCATGCAAGAGCTTCTCTAACAGTGGGATCAGCAAGGACAAGAGCTCTAAATACACATATGCCTCTGTTTTCTTTATTCCTACTTCAACTCATCACTCCCATTTTAATTGCTTAAGTCTTGCAAAGTGATCTCAATTTTGATCTCTTTTGTATTTATTTCTTCCTGGTTAAATTCTCATTACTTTTTGCTCCTCACTTATTTCCTGTTCCAGTGCATCCCTCATATCACTAAAGAATTAAACTTCCTAAAGTGAAACTATAATGTCATACCCTTGCTCCAAAACCTCTAGTGACCCCCCATTATTCATTGAAATAATACAAACTTGGAAGTGCAGCATTCAAATCTATTCATGATGTAATCTAAAAGGACTCATGGACAAAACCAAAGGGGAAGAGCTGAGGGAGGGATGGAGGGAGGGGGCAAGGGAAAGTGGTGGGGGGTAGGCAGAGACAAATGTATTTGAAAAAATAAATTAAAATAAATTAAAAATAATTGGAGAACACAGCTGAAAACACTACAAAAAAATATCTTTCAATTCTTTTCTTCCATACTACCAAGCATAATCTACTCAAATTAGTGTTCAGAACACACCTTAAATATTCCTGCCTCCAAAGTTGCCTACTATGTCTCCTCCACTTGGACTGGTTGTCATTCCTTCCCTCTCAATCTGGGAAAATCAATAAATGTGATACACCACATAAACAAAATTAAGAATAAAATCCACATCATAATAAATAAATGCAGAAAAAGCATTTGATAAAATTTAGCACATATTTATGATAAAAACTCTCAGCAAAGTGGGAACAGAGGGAACATACCTCAGCATAAAAAAGGTCATATGTGACAAAACCCACAGTCAACACCATATTCAATGGCTAAAAACTACAAGCATTTCCCCTAAGATTGGGAACCATACAGGGATATCTGCTCTCACCACTCTTACTCAACATAGTATTGGAAGTCCTTCCCACAGCAATCAGACAAGAAGAAGAAATGAATTCATCCAAATTGGAAAGGAAGAAGTAAAACTGTCATTATTTGCAGATGGCATAATACTGTATATAAAAAACCCTAAAGATTCTACCAAAAAACTACTAGAACTGATAAGTGAATTCAGTAAAGTAGCAGGATACAAAATGAATAT
This sequence comes from Pteronotus mesoamericanus, assembly GCF_021234165.1. Lineage (NCBI taxonomy): Eukaryota > Metazoa > Chordata > Mammalia > Chiroptera > Mormoopidae > Pteronotus > Pteronotus mesoamericanus. The sequence goes on along the minus strand of NW_026555245.1, from coordinate 32,872,940 downwards.
CCAGAAATCAGTTGCATTTTATACACCAATGATGAGCTATCAGAAGAGAAACTAAGAAAACAACCCCATTTATAATTGCTTCAAAAAAGAATAAAAATCCTAGGAATAAATTTAACCAAGGATGTAAAAGACCTGTACTCAGAAAATTATAAGACACTGAAGAAAAATTTGAAGAAGATATTTAAGTAGAAGCATATACCATGTTCATGGATAGGAGCAATTACTATCATTAAAATGTCCACACTAACCAGCCTTGGCTGGTGTGGCTCAGTGGATTGAGTGCCGGCCTACAAACTGAAAGGTTGCCAGTTTGATTGCTGATTTGGGATGTGCAAGAGGCAAATGATCAATGTTTTTCTCACACATTGATGTTTCTCTCCCTCTCTTGTTCCCTCCCTTCTACTTTCTCTAAAAGTAAATAAATAAAATCTTTTTAAAAAGTCCATACTACCCAAACCAATTTATAGATTCAAAACAATTCCTATCAAGATATCAGTGGGTACTTCACAGAGCTAGGACAAATATATCAAACATTTATATGAAACCACAAGAAACCCTGAATAGCCACAGCAGTCCTGAGAAAGAACAAAGTTGGTGGAATTATGCTACCTAATATCAAACTATATTACGAGGCCATAGTAATCAAAGAGCATGGTACTGGCGTAAAAACATAAATCAATGACACTGAATAAAGTGAAAAATAAACCCTTGTCTTTATAGTCAATTAATATTTGACAAAGGAGGCAAGAACATACAATGGGGTAAAGACAGTCTTTTTAATAAATGGTGTTGGGAAAATTGGACAGATACATGCAAAAAAAAAAAAAAGAAAGAAAAGGAAAGAAACTAGACCACCTTCTTACACCATACACAATACTAAATGCAAAATGTATGAAAGAATTAAATGTTAGACTCAAAACCATAAAAATCCTAGAAGAAAACATAGGCAGTAAAATCTCAAACATTTCTCATAACAATATTTTTTCTGAATCATCTCCCTGGGCAAGGGAAACAAAAGAAAAAAATGAACTACATCAAAAGAAAACATTTTTGCAGCAAAGGAAACCATCAACAAAATGAAAAGTCAGCACACTGAATGGGAGAACATATTCACCAATGATACATCTGATAAGTGATTAATATCCAAAATTTATAAAGAACTTACACAAATCAACACCAACCCCCTCAAAAATTACAACAACAACAACACAATCCAATGAAAAAATGGGCAAAGGACCTGAATAGACACTTCTCCAAGGAGGACCTATAGATGGCCAATAGACGTATAAAAAGATGTTCAATATCACTAATCATTAGAGAAATGCAAATTAAAGCCACAATGAGATACCACCTCATACCTGTCACAATGGCTATCATCAACAAATCAATAAATAAGTGTTGGCAAGTATGTGGAGAAAAGGGAACTTTTTGTGCACTGTTGGTAGGAATGCAGATTGGTGCAGTCACTGCAGAAAATGGTATGGAGTTACCTCAAAAAATTAAAAATGAAACTGCCATATGACCCAGTGATTCCACTTCTGGGAATTTATCTGAATAAACTTGAAACACCAGTTTGAAAGAATATATGCACCCCTACATTCATTGCAGCATTATTTACAATATCTGTTGGGGGTTGGGGAGGGGAATTGGAGTGAGTGGAGGGATAAAGAAAAAAAATATGAACTCATGGAAATGGACAATAGTGTGGTGATTACCAGGGGGAGCGTGGATGGGAGGAGGTGGAGGAGAGTATGGGGGAATAAATATTGATGGACAGAGACCAGACTTGGATTGGTGAACACACAATACAGTGTACAGATGATGTTTTGTAGAATTGTGCATCTGAATCCTGTATAAATTTGTTAACCTGTGTCATCCCAATAAATTCAATAAAAAGGAAACAAGAATTAAAAAAATAATAAAAGTAACAAATATACCAAAACAAAAATACATTATCACAATCATATAACCTCAAAACTTACCACATTACTGCATGTTCTATAGCGAATATTTCTTCCCTCACAGCTCCTAGGTGGAAAAAAGGAAAAAAAGAACACCTCATTAATACTGATGAAAAGTTCAATATTTGAACTATTTTCTTATAAAAAGAATTCTCTCCTAATACTCATATAAGAGCCGATTTTGTCTTCTGCATATGTTCTTATAAGAGTTACTATCAAAGACTAAATTGAGCAGATCTAAAGTTGTCAAAATAAGTACTTAGTTCTTATGTAACCAAATATATAAATGCAAGTTTTTCTGAAACATAATAAGTTATTCCTATTTTAATTATTTCTGGTATAAAACTGGAGATATTTCTCAGAAAAGAACTCAGATCATGAATGTGATAAAAATTGGACTTAATACTCATTGTCTTATAAAATTACAAAATGGATATAAAAATCATAATTCTTAAAGAATTATTTTTATTTCTAGAATAGATGTTCATTGTAGAAATTTTAGAAAAGAAAGTTTACATAAAAGAAAAAAAATCCCTCATAGTTACCTCGTCTAATCACTATTATTTTGATTTATTGATTTCTCTTCAGTGTAGGAAAAAATCACATCATTTATATAATTTTGTAGCTTTTTTTTCCTACTTATAATTTTTGGAGGTATTTTTCTACACTATTATATACCTTTAAAGTTAACAGTTTTAGAGTTACCTAATATTCCATCAAATGATACAATTTGTATAATCATTCTCTTATTACTTGAAGTAATTTCCAAATTGGGGTTTGATAAATGAGAGTGTAATGAACCATATCCATGCATATGCTTTATCCAAATTTCTGACTATGGCTTTAGGATAGATAAATTTCTAGAAGAATTGCTGGACTAAAGGGAATGAACTTTTATAAGCTCTTGATAAATTACATTCCACAAAATATTTACCATTACATACTCCCACCAGTAATACATGGGAGTGTTCATCTTACTGAACTCTTGTGAACAAAAACAATCAATTTTTGACTAAGCATTCAGTGATGACATAAGAACAGCAGTACTCTGCTCTTTTCAAAATAAGTCACTTTGACTTAAATGTTAGTCTCAAAACCATAAAAGTCCTAGAAGAAAACGTAGGCAGTAAAATCTTGGACATTTCTTGCAGCAATACTTTTTTCTGATATATTTCCTCAGGCAAGGGAACCAAAGAAAAAATGAACAAATTGGACTACATTAAACTAAAAATCTTTTGCTCAGCAAAGGAAACCATCAACAAAATAAAAAGACAACCCACTGAATGGGAGAACATATTTGCCAATGATACATCTGGTAAGTGGTTAATATCCAAAATTTATAAAGAACTCACATAACCCAACACCAAAACACCAAACGACCCAATGAAAACATGGGCAAAAGACCTGAATAGACATCTCCAAAGAGGACATACAGATGGTCGATATACATATGAAAAGATGTTCAAGGTCACAAATTATGAGAGAAATGCAAATTAAAACCACAAGGAGATACAACCTCACACCTGTCAGAATGACTATCAACAATAAATCAACAAATAACAAGTGGTGGTGAGGTTGGGAGAAAAGGGAACCCTTGTGCACTGTTAGTAGGAATGCAGACTGGTGCAGCCATTGTGGAAAGCAGTGTGAAGTTACCTCAAAGAATTAAAAATGGAATGGCCTTATGACCCAGTGATCCCACTTCTGGGAATATATCCTAAGAAACCCAAAGCACTAATTTGAAAGAATATACGCACTTCTATGTTCATTGCAGTGCTACTTACAATAGCCAAGATTTAGAAGCAGCCCAAGTGTCCCTCACTAGATGAGTAGATAAAAAGCCATGGTACATTTACACAATAGAATACTATCCAGTTGTAAAAAAAAGGAGGAAATCTTACCCTTTGTGACAGCATGGATGGACCTGCAGAGCGTTATGCTAAGTGAAATTATCCAGTCAGAGAAAGAGAAGTACCATATGATTTCACTTACATGTGGAATCCAATGAACAAAATAAACTAACAAACAAAATAGAAACAGACTCATAGATACAGAGAACAGACTGACAGATGTAAGAGTAGAGGGAGGTTGAGGGGCTGGGTGATAAAGATGAAGGGTTAAGAAAAATAAAAATCTCATATACACTGACAACAGTATGGTGACTACCAGAAGGAAAGGGGACTGGGGGGCGGTAGAAGAGGGTAAAGAGGAGATAAATGATGATGGGAGGACACTTTGGGTGGTGGTCACGCAGTACAATATACAGATGATACATTATAGAATTGTACACCTGAACGCTATGTACTTCTATTAACCAATGTCACCTCAATGCATTCAATAGAAAATAAAGAAGAGACAAATGTATTTGGAAAAATAAATTAATTAAAAAAAGAAAAAAAGTAAAAATACAATTCAAAATTCTGAGAGAATAATTATACTAATAACTAATAGTTATGGAGCTTAAGGTACATTTCTAAGTCTGTTTTTACTTATTTAACCAACTCGGGAACCCTGGGAAACAGGGTACTATCATTATGCCCATTTTACAAATAAAAAAATTGAAGCTTAGGGAGGTTAAGTAACTTGTCAAAATCACAAAACCATTAAGTAATGGAGCTGAGATTTGAAAACCGGCCATCTGGTTTCAGTGCTTACACTCATAAACATGCTGCTTTACTACCTCCTAATTCACTTGCTTGTTCAAGAAGTGTTCATTGAGCTCTTTTTATGTGCTGGGCAATGCATGTACTTCTGGGAATGAATATGACTTAGTTTTTGCTGTTAAGAAAATCACTCAATTATATTCAATGAAGGAAAGGCTACATAGTTTTTGTGCTAGATCTTGAGAATGTTACCAAAAAGGAAAATGTTATCTGAAAATATAATTACATAAAAACTATCCTAAAGAACATATAGCAAGGACTCATGGACAAAACCAAAGGGGAAGAGTTGAGGGAGGAAGGGAGGGAGGGAGGGAGGGAGGGGTCAAGGGAAAGTGGTGGGGGGTAGGCAGAGACAAATGTATTTGAAAAAATAAATTAATTAAAAAAAACTATCCTAAAGAGATAGAAAGGTCCTAGACTGAAACATTTGACCATAACAAGATTGAATATATTAATATGCATTAACAATGAAATGTGGCAAAGAAAAGAATAATAGTAAAGAGAAGAATGACAGATACATGGTGTCAGTGCCTAGCACAGAAGTGTCCCAGGAAAAGGACCAATAAACTTGAAGTCCTCCAGGTCTCATTGGCAAGGTTGTTGCTCTCATGATGTAGATGCCTCACGCTAATGGAGTTGATGCCAATGAACGTCCTGCTCTTCCCAGAAACATCCCTTGTTATGATGCCACATGGGCCAACCAACTTGCCAAGAATGATCTGGCCTTTCATGACTGCTAAAAGGCAGAGTGTGCCGGTCATGCTGACATGAATATTCTGGTCCATGTGATAGACAGTCCTATTTTTCATTGTAAGTTAATAAACTGGCATTTAGTTTGAAACATTAATCTCTTGGACCAAGTCATTGTGAGTCCACTTGCAAGGTAAGGATCTGTTTTTGATGTGATTACTAAATAATATCAGGCTTCTCAGTCTGGAAAGATTCAAGATAGGCTCTAGTTGATGGTGCATTTACAAGGTAATGAATTCTGCAACCCAGAGGCCTTTGATAGCATATCATTTAGACATCAGTGTTGGCAGAATGTGATGGTTTTCAGTGTTGAAATTTCAAGTGCATATGTGACATAGTATAGTGGATTAGAGTACACAGTTTGAAACTAGAATCCTCTTTCTGTAATCCAGGCTTTATTTTTCTGTTTTTATATGTCAGTTTGTCATCTGTAAAATGGGAGAGTATAATTTACCTTCTGGGGTTATTAGTTAATATTGATTGGTCAAAAAGTTTGTTCAGTATTTTTCCATAAGATGGCTCTAAGGGTGCTAGTTGTCTGTAACTTCATTCAAAACAATTTTGTTAGATTGTATTGTGACAGCTGTCATATCAATGTGCATTTAAAAAATCAAAATTGGTGAATTTTTGTGTAGCCATTTTAATATTGAAGATGGAAGAAGACAAGCAACATTTTCAAGATATTATGCTTTATTATTTCAGGAAAGATAAGAACACAACTGAAATGCAAAAAAAAAAAAAAGAAAGCTTTATGCAGTATATGGAGAAAGTGTTGTGACTGATGGAACATATTGAAAGTGTTTTGTGAAGTTTTGTGTTGGAGATTTCTCACTGGATGATGCTCCAGGGTCAGGTAGACCAGTTGAAGTTGATAGCGATCAAATCGAGACATTAATTGAGAACCATCAACATTATACCGCATGGGAGATGGCTGACACACTCAAAATATCCAAATCAAGCCCTGAAAATCATTTGCACCAGCTCAGTTCTGTTCATCATTTTGATGTTTTGGTTACATATAAGTTAAGTGAAAAAACATTTCTTCTTTTTTTTTGATCTTAAGCAAATTTGTAGTTTCATATACTTTTTTTTTTGCATTTTTAAGTATATTTTATTGATTATGCTATTAGAGTTGTCTCATTTTTTCCCTCCCCTTTACCCCCTCCACTCTGCAACACCCCTCCCTCCAGAATTCTACACCCCCCTGCCCACAGTACATGTCTATGGATCATACATATCAGCTGATTTCTCAAAAAAGAAACCTTACAGGAAGGAAAGGGCTGGAAAGAAGCATTCAAAGTCATGAAAAGCAAGGACCCACAACCTAGATCACTCCATTTAACAAAGCTATCATTGAGAATGGAAGGGCAGATAAAGTGCTTCCCAGACGAAGTAAAATTAAAGGAGTTCATCATCACCAAGCCCTTATTATATGAAATGTTAAAGGGACTTATCTAAGAAAAAGAATATCAAAACTAGGAACAATAAAATGACAACAAACTCACAACTATCAACAACTGAACCTAGAAAAGGAAAAAAACCTTCTTGATTCTATTTCTGCATGAGATTCTCTACTGAAAGGTAATAGAAATGTTCCATTTTAAAAACAAACTGTAATGGGTGATGAAAAGTGGATACTTTACAATAATGTGGACCTGAAGAGATCGTGGGGCAAGTGAAGTGAATCACCACCAACCACACCAAAGGCCAGTCTTCATCCAAAGAAGGTGATGCTGTGTATATGGTGAGATTGGAAGGGAGTCCTCTATTATTAGCTCTTTTTGGAAAACCAAAAGATTAATTCCCACAAGTACTGCTCCCAATTAGACCAACTGAAAGCAGCACTCACCAAAAAGTATCCAGAATTAGGCAACAGAAGATGTATAATCTTCCATTAGGATAACGCAAGACTGCATGTTTCTTTGGTGACCAGGCAAAAACTGCAACAGCTTGGCTGAGAAGTTCTGATTCATCTGCCATATTTACCAGACATTGCACCTTTGGATTTCCATTTATTACTGTCTTTACAAAATTCTCTTAATGGAAAAAATTTTAATTCCCTGGAAGGTTACTAAAGGCACCTGGAAGAGTCCTTTGCTCAAAAAGATACAAAGCTTTTGGAAGGTGAAATTATGAAGTTGCCTAAAAGATGGCAGAAAGTAGTGGAACAAAGTGGTGAATATGTTGCTCAATAAAGTTATTGGCGGAAATGAAAAATGTCTTTTTACTAAAACACTGAATGAACTTTTTGGCCAGTCCCATATTTAGGACGCACTTCCAACACTGCCTAGCACATAGCATTGTGTAGACATTTGATAGTAATGAAAAGTATAATAGATGTACCAATATAGTAGATCATGAAAGGGGGTTAAGAATATGTGGAGAAGAAACTGTAGGCAGAGTCCCAGAGACATAAAAAGATTTGGCATACATGCAAGTTTTCACGCAGTTTCGTTTTGTTGGAGTTTTGGGTTAATGTGAGAAATTGTAGGAGATGAGATAAATACCTTCTAAATTTGAACCTGGCAATAGGCAAAGAGAACCCAATGAAGGTTTTAAAACAGAGAAGATACAACAATGACTTCTTGCTTTTAAAAAGTGAACTATGGTGCTAATTATTAAGACCTTAGAAACCACTGCTTTTCATCCCCTTTTATTTTCTTTTCCTAATCTTATCTCCCTAAAAGGAAGAATGGAAGGAAATGTGAATGTGGAATTAGGAGATCTGGGTGTTAGACTTTGCTCTTCTCCTTGCGTATGCCTCTTGTCTTCTCAGGAGGGCCTTAGATTTTTCATCAGTCAAATGGATATTGGAATGGAGGTGCATAAAGTTATGGTCACCAACTGAGATAATTTACAAAAGCTCTGTCCACATGCCTAGGGGTTCTTACAGAGATATTTTTTACTAAAAACAAAACAGATCAAAAACCCCAAAAGCAGAAAAATGTCTGCATCAATAAGTTAAATGAGCCTTTTGCCAAATATTTTAAATCATAAATTCCTACACATGTTTGAAAAGCACCCTTAGATAATAAGAGATGTAAGCATACAGTGTAAAATATTGATTTAAATGCTTCAGTAGAAATAAAAGCAAAGAGAAACACTTGCTTTTCCAAAGACTGTCCTATAATTGTCTAACACCTAATATTAATTTGCCAATAATTCAACTCAGTCCCTGAATTAATTCTTCCATTTGCTATATTGTATTACTTAGTGGGAGCTTATGCAATTTAATTGGCTGAAATGTCATATTAAAGTGGTAATGCTTATGTTTGGAAAGATTCCCATTCTTGAAAGACATTCTCAAGCTGTGGATAACAATAGTAAGATCAGCCTTTACTTTGTACTGTGTGTCTGCTATAGGTATATGGCCCAGTGTTAATTATTTTGTATATATTATTGCTAATCTTCCAACAACTCTGCAAGTTTTTATTATTCCCACTTAACAGATGAGAAAACTGAGGCTGAGAAAAATTAGGAGGCTTACTGTCATTACATAGAAAAGTGAGAATTAGGGATTGAAACCCAGGTTTGTCTAACTCCAAAACATATAAGACAATAATAAAAATAAAGGAACAAGATATACTTAAGATGTGTAAAATACAAACACTAGATTAAATCTGGGAAGTTGAGCAGAGAGTTGGCCTGGGGGTTAACTGCACTTTATTATTACTACATCAATATATCAGCTGCTTCTCAATTCTGGTAAATCCACTTCTAGTAAGTAAAGGAGACCTAGACACACATTGTATACTTGGAACATCTCCAAGAGAACCACACTTGTCAGTGAAATGTAATGTGAAAGAACTTCAGGGCAGAGAAGCTTATATTTTTTAAAAGTTCAAATTTATTAAATGTGAATATAAATTTTACTTAAGCAATGAAGTGACTCTTCCACTGCAAGAATTTTAATTCTTGCCAAGTGTGAATTTCTTCATCCAAGGCATTTATCTAAGCACAAAAGCCTCATCTGAGAATTAAGCAGTAAAATATATTTTCTTCTTTTTAAAATAGTCTGTAATACAAAACAGCTGAATAGTTTCTTTCACATTTAAACAAAATGAAATTTGCCTCTGGGAATTAAAGCAAACATTAGAAATTTTAGTCCAAAATGGTTTCTGAGGAAAGTTATACACCATGATAACAGAGAATTTAAGTCAATGCATCCTCTCAATGAAAGCTCTGAAACAGTTACAGGACTGTGTTTAGAAACAAGTACTGTATCAATTAAGGACTCAGAGACTGGTTCAAGTATAAAAGAACAAGATGTAAATGAAAATATATTCCAAACCAAATTTGTATAAAAAGTTCCTTATTTATTTCAGCACTTTACCTCTAGCCAGTCACTTATTAATTCTGACTAATTCCTTCTCTCAGAAATGAAAATCATCTCAATCACAACTTATTTGTGAATTATTCAGACTACAATTCACTCTTAATCTTAATGAGATTAGTATAGGCTCGAGGCATATTTTATTGATCTCTCAACACATAACAAGCTATCCAAACTCTTCCAATACCTATATCCTGATATTATCTTAGTTTTAATTATAATAATTTAACAACCTGAGAAGAGATGAATTGCCATGGAAAATTAATAGCTTTCTTCTCAGGCTTTAGCAATTTGTTGGCTCCCCCCACCCCCCCTTATATAGGTTACATCTTTAAAAGAACAAGGCATATTATATTTCTTTTTCATTAGGAATAAAAGATTTTGGTTAGCTGCATCAATTTTTACCTTAAAATTCTTCTCATCTCATGTCTAAGCAAATGTCCTGCTGGTAACATATCCAGGCTCATTCTTGGTGTCAATGAACAGTTTCAAGAAAACCTGATAACTATGGATTTAAAACTCCACAGTTCTTAAAGACAACTGCACTTGTATTAGACTCAGGAAGTTTTGCCTTTGATTTCCAACAAAGCAAAGAGTCCAGTTAAGTAGGAACAGGTTTCTGCATTTCTCTGACTACCTCCTACTTTTTAAATATAAACTCATGGGCAGAGAATTCTAAAATAGGACAGTCCATCTGCTTATAAATCTCTCTTCTTTTTGTCATCCAAAAGGAAACTGAAGTCTTTATAAGAGAGCAGACATAAAATCACGTCAGCAATTCCAAATAGAAGGACCCTGGGTCCTTTAGAGTGGGTCCTAAAATGATGATGAATTAGCCAAGTCAAGAGGATTTACAGCTGCATCCAGGTTTCTATGCACTATTGGAGGACCGTTTCCGCCCCGCCCCCCTCACTTCAAGTGAGCAATTCATGGGAGCTATCTAGCAGGAAGACATCCCCAATGAGCCAGGTACACACTTCTACTTTCCTGGGGGCATTTTTACAAAACCCTCTAGAGGAATAACAAATTCTGAGAAAACCTGAGAGAACGAAATGCAAATGCAATGTTGGGCTGCTTTTCATTTTCCACAGACACATTATTGTGAGAGGTTCTTTCAGGAAACAACACTTGATACCAATCAACTTCACCATCAAAAAGGAAGTTATATAAACCTCCGGACCCTGTGTGTAAAGCTATCATCAGATGCTCACTGTCCTCATCCATGGGTCAAAGTGAATGCTAAACACCTAGGGGTGAGAACTGGAGTCCATGCATAACAGGTGGTCAGTGGTGGTCTTTCTTTACATATGGAGGGGAAAGGAGTGAGATGACATGCCATCCATGTGGGTTTCGTAAGTCTGATGTTATCATCTTTCTCTTAGCTCTCTGTTTTACTTCTGTGCTCAGAAAGTCATTCTTTAATTCTCTGCATTTTACTCCATGTTTAAAATAGTTACTATTTAATTCTAATTTAGTGTGTCTTTCATGAGTATCAAATGAGCTTTGTTCACTTGGAAACTGTACTTGTATGGCACTTGGTCCTAACAAGAGAAGTCCATTCAGCACTGTCCCTTCATTGAAAAGCATCTACGTAGAGTATAGTTACCAGGGGTGAAGGGGTGGGAAGAATCGGGGAAATGTTTAAAGGTATAAACTTGCAATTAGTAGATAAGTCCTGGAGATCTAATGCATAGTATAGTGATTATAGACAACAATACTGTATTATAAATTTCAAAGTTGCTAAGAGACTAGATCCTAATTGTTCCTAATACCAAAATAGAAATGATAATTATGTGACATGATAGAGGTGTTAGCTAACACTACAGTGGTAATCACAGTGCAATATATAAATGAACCCAATCAACAAGTTTTACACCTTAAACTTACACAATGTTATACATCAATTGTATTTCAATAAAAATGTATCTACAGATAACCATATTTATTTTGAATACTCATTATATACATAACCAGAGATGTTTTAGCATGTATTAAATTTATTAACATTAATAGATTTGAAGTTTTTTTAAACAAACATTTAATGAGAGTATTTTTACTCTGGACAATGACTTTGAGTCCTCCTTTACCCTTCCACCCCGCAACAGAGCCAGGTGCTCTGAGACAACTACCCCTCTTAAATAACAAAAAATTTGCTTACAAGACTCTCCATAACCAGCAATGCTTAATCTGGTAACACTTGCCTGTGTAAACCTGATCTTTAACATTAACATTAAAAGGTGTCTTTGAACTTCTTTGTGGCAAACTTCACAGTTTTTCCCATTTGAGCTTAAACCTCCTTCACTAGACCATCCCTAATCAAAATTGTGGGACCAAAATTCTAGGAATAACCTAGGAAATAATTCTAGGAAAGTGATCAAAATTCTAGGAATAACGCATCCCTAACACATGCAACCACCTGTGGAAAACACCTTGGTAATAGGGAAGAAACAGAGGTTTTGGTGCTATGGGACTTCAGATGCATACATAAACAGTATCTCTCTTCTTTAAATAATTAGTCTAAAGGTCCCCGAATCCCAAGCAGGATGCCCATTCATTCTGCATGGCCTCTTCTGCATGTGATGCATCACGTGGCTCAAATTAGTGCTGAGGGAGAAATTTATTTTTTTTCTGGGTAATAGATATACAAGCCAAACTATTATGACAACTTGATAAATGTAGCTTTTGAAAATGCTTTCTGTTGTAATAATACAACAAACAACAAGAAGGCATGCTGCCAGGCGTCATCCATCAGTAGGTGAGCTGCCTGGGAACAGACAGAGCCCTGGTGTCACACTAGCTCTTCTCAATCTGCCAGAGGCTCTAACATGGCCGAGGGAGCAGAGAGAGAGAGACAGAGAGAGAGACAGAGAGAGTGCTAAAGCTGCATTTTCAAAGCAATTTAAACAGAATATGAGTTAGTGGAGGCCCACATTGAAAAACAATGCCGTAAGTTGAGGCCTTGACTTAAAAGAGTATTTTTGGCACAGGTAACATATTTTTGTGACCTCCGTTTTATAATTCAACACCTCTGTTCTGTACTAATCTCTCATTATAAAAACATTTTGAATGTTGTCCCAGCTTGGAGACTCCTATTTATGTATACAGAGAGAATTCCTAAAGTTTAATGTGGAGACCAAATTCAATGTTAATGGAAACGATGTAGGTTTAGGGAAAACATTCTAAGATGACATCCCCTCTGGTTTTTTGATCTTCTCTGAACATAGGTAACTGAAGAAAGCCTCTATTTTTAGAATCTGTACTTTTACAGATTCTTTTGCATCAGCTAAGAGGCTCCAGAGCTGGTAAGTTAAAATTTAGACCTATGTGAGGATATTACAGATTGAATTTTGGAGTTTGTCCTGTGAATTTCAAATTGGTTTATTTGCTCTTCTGAGTGTTTGGTATGTTCTAAATTACAACTAGAAAACTCACTGCCAATTTTTTTTCCCCCAACAAGTATGATTTTACATATCTCTGCCTGTTCTTCCAAGACAGGCATGTTACAACAAAACATCGCATTCTCACAAATATGGACTTGGGTTATGAAACTGAGGACTATGCTCATGGAATCAAAAAAATAAAAAGAAAGAATAATGACATTGTAAACCATCATAATCATGCCCAGCATTTAATGAAGCCAGACTCTTTTCTGGGAGTATTGCTCAAACAATCCAGTAAGACAATGTGCAGTACACAGTCTGAAAGTGAAAATGAATCCCTGTGCAGGGTTTTCTGGTGAATACGTTTTTATATAATGCTTTCCAATTTACAGTCACTTAGCACATTTATTGAGCATCCAGTCTGAACCAGTACTAAGGAAGGGATGGTGAAAGGCACAAAATGAATTTCCTGACTCTTATCAAAGTTAAAATTTAGTTGGAAAAAATCCACATGGATCCAAAACAACACACAACAGCATAATGCATAGTCAACAACTAATGGGCATGGCCTGGATACTAAATACAGAAGGAACGGGATGAACAGGCAGGTGGATAAGAAGAAAGTGACTTAGGAAGTGCTATCTTAGGTGGAGTGTCCCATGGGGACCATTTGAGCCCCAAGGGTGTGAAAGAAGAAAGGAGAATTCATGAGACACTTTCCTTCCCTTCTTACTCCTGCTTCCCAAAGTACTACAGTAGGTTCCAGGCCCTAATAGTCCATTCAATCAATTCACTCAACACTGACTGGGTACCTATTATGTACAGGCAGGGAGGTAGAAATAAAGCGAGATAACACCTGGGCCCATGGTGCTGATAGTCTAATGGGGGCCAGTGCTGTGTAAATAACTATAACACAAGTCAGAATATGTAACTGGGATTAAAAGTGGTGTGGACAAAATGTCTTATAAATATAGCAACGTGACATTTAGGGCTCCTGCTGGAAGTAACTTTAAATAACATTTAGGATTTTGATAGGTTGATGTGGGCAGCAAGAGACGTTGCAGGCAGAAGGCTCATGAGGAGAAGAGGGGCAGAGTTAGGCAAGTGGTAGGCGCTTTGACAAACCACAACTCAGTACCATAGCTGCCCAGGACTCTCTTCATTTTTAGAAAATGTTTTCTTTTTTCCTTTCATGTAAGGTTTATTTCACTCAGCAAAATGCATGTGAATATAAAAAAGAGTTTTAAAATTCATCTTGGGCCAAACTGTATAAATGTGTCTTCATCACCCTTCTTACACCATCTGATTAGGCACAGCTAGTTTATTTTTTTATTTTATTTTATTTTAAAATTTCAGTTACAGAACACTACCCAATTAGCTTCACATGACACGCCCGCAGGGTAGTCTCGACAGGCACCAGAGCCCCTCTGCAGGAAGAACTCTTCTGTGGGATCGGCCCCTGCACGGCAGCTCATCTGCGGTGCTCATGGCCAGTCCTCACAGACAGTCAGCCTGAGGGGCAATCCCACCCACTGACGCGCCAACAGCAGCCACGGCTCAGCTACAACAGCCGGGTGCACACGACCCATCCAGGAGACTTCTGGGGCACCTGGCTCAGGTGACCAGGGAGACTGCACCACTGGGCCCCGCAGGACACCTGCTATATTAGGCCACCCTGGCAAGACTGGGTGGTGGTTAGAAAACGTATTTTCCTTTCTTTATTTGATTTTCTCTCCTACAGTCTTTGTGTTTGATCTTTGAGCTTCAGTGCCTAGCAAAGGGCCTGGCTTATTGTTAGGTCTCCACAATCATTGAGAACAGAAGAAAAGGAAGGAAGCAAGAGGGGAGAGAGGGAAAGAAGGAAGAGTCGAAGGAAGGTTCAAAGGAAGAGGAAAGCAGTAGAGTAGAAGGAAATGCTATAAGAATAATTTCAGGCCCGGAAGAATTGCTCGTCTCAAATTTGCTTTAATTTTTGAACCCTGAAACAGGATTAAAATCTTTCTATAAAGAACCAAAGATGAAAAGTTTAAAATGAAACTAAATAGCTACCAAAGGAAAGAAACTTTGGCTCTTTTCTGTGAACATGTTTATTTTTACATATTTACTCAAAATTGTATTTATCACTGCACTGCGTTTGGTCCCTCTGAAAGATGGCAAGGGGTGGGGGCCAGGGGGCTTGCTGCCTTTGGCTTGAGATCCACTAGCAGGAAGGACATGCACTTTATAATACATACACACATGCCATAAGGTTTGCAAATGATCTTACATGTGCTCAGTAGCCAAAAGAGGAAAAGAATGAGAATAAAAACAAATGTGTTTTAGCAACATCAAGTCCAACTTTTCCATCTTCCCCATGAGGAAAATGTATATTATGAAACTCTAGGACTCTCACAACCTCACCCCATACAACCCTGGAGCTGGGAATTTATGAATTGTTTTGGCTAGAGACAAAAGTTCTTCAATCCACCCATATCGTCCAGATGTCCGTTGCAAAATGGGAGCCTGGAGAATCTCATTTTTCTTTAAAAACCATTCATATTAAGAGCAGCTTGTGCTCCTCTTCCTATCTAGCAGCAGAATGGGTTTTGAATGCATGTGTAGAGGAGAAAGACTCTCTCTCTCTGTCAGGGTCACACATTCCATTTTAGAGTTAAAGGGTAACTCTTGAGAGTAAAAGTCAACATTTGTTCAATATAAACATTTATTGAACACCTGTTCTGTTCTAGTCACTTGACATCACAGATGAACAAACTGAATCCCAGGGAAACTAAAACCCAGTCGATTGTCACAACGTTAGAAAATGCGGGTCGGGGGTAAGATTCAAACTTCGTAATCTGATAAAAAATAAAAGAGGTAATACAGAAGGTAGGAAAAAGCTTCTCAAGCTTCACTCAGAGGCAGTGAAACACACTGTTATGAGAGCTGGGTTCCCAAACAGTGACTCTCCCCGACTAGGACTCTCCCTGTCTTGGCCAGTGGCTCCTACACCAAAGCCCAGAGGAAGGGATTGGCTCTGCAGCTATTTGAGATTGGCACAGGTAGTTTCAGGCTTTGGCTGATGATCACACATAAATATGATATTACTTAGCATTCTACACTTCTTTCTGCCTCTAGGTAAAGCATCCACTTCTAATGTATGCAATTCTGGTATCCTTCTCTTTTTGTTCTTAATACCTAGTGTCCTTTATTTGAAATTCCAATCCCTCTTGCTCTCTCTCCATCCCACCTCCACACACCACTACACACCTCAGTGGCTGAAACCAAGCAAAACAGTTAGGGTTAGATAAACTCTCCTCATCTGTTGTACAAATTGGGCACAAATAGAGAAAATAACAAAATTCAAGTACTATTAGGAAGACTTTCTCTTTTTTTAGGTGGACAGGGGTAATGACAGATGCTGAACTGAAGGTGGAAAGTTAAACTATACTCTGGGTAAGAAATGTAATGAATTTGAAGGGAGGTGGATATCACAGAATTTGCATAAAACACCCCAGTTACTGCGTATCAACTTAATCATTTATTAACAACATGGAAGCTGAAAGGATCATACACAGGGGTGGGCAAAGGTAGGCTTACAGCTGTAATACAAATGATACAATAATTAATAAATAAATAAGAATACAAGAATAAACTCTGTGTTTCTCATACTCACAACTGTAAATATGCTTTTGTCCACCCCTGTATGTAGGCTTAAAAATGGAATGGGAGAAAATTTCAGAAATCACTCCATTTGCCAATTTGGACATGACTGACCTTGATTAATATTAGACAACTGCATAACTACTCAGAAAAGTGACTGCCTTGGCTCACAGTAGTACAGGAGTGATCAGCACTTCCATATCCTGACATGATAGGGTCCGTGATACACATCATTTTATGAAGAAATGTAAGTCATATAGAGTTTTTTAATCATAAAATGCCTTCTTTTTTTCATTATTCCAACCTCTAAATTTTCAGAGAACTGGAGATAAACCTCAACATTTCACTATTACCCCCTCCAATGGAGCAGGAGTTCTAATACTGGGTACACATTTAAATCATTTAGAAGAGTTGTTTAAAAATTATTGATGTCAGGTCTCCACCTCTAGAGATTTTAATTTAATTCGTTTTCAGTGGGGCCCAAAATTTGTATCAACTTTCTAGAAAGCTTTCCAGGTTGATTCTAAAGTACAGCGAGGGTTGAGGACCACTGCTATAGATGTATTACCAATTTAGAGAGCCAGAGAATACTCTTAGTTCTTAAAATATTTTGCATGTATAATTAGTAGAGAGGCATAAAATTTATAAAAACTTAATAATTTGGTAAATTTTTAAGAGTAGAAGCTTGCCCTTTGGGCTTTTTATCCTTAGGTAACTAGCAACTTGACTAATACATAGTTGATGTCTAATAAATATGTATTAAATTAATAAACAAAAATTGAAAAAATTCAGTCTTGAAAAGCTATGTGTTTTTAAGAATTTATTCATTTTTTCCAGGTGATCCAATTGTTGGCATATAATTGTTATAACAGTCCTTTGTAATCTTTCTAATTTCTAAGTTATCCACTGTAATGTTTCATTTTACAGTTTGGATTTTATTTATTTGCATCTTTTCTCTTTTTTTCTTAGGCAAGGGTTTGTTAATTTTGTTTATCTTTTCAACCCCTTCTCCCGTTCTTAGTTCAGTTGATTAAAGACATTTTTTTTCTGATCTCTATTTGATTTTGGTTCTAATCTTTATTATTTGATTCCATATCTTAACTGGTATTTTTTTGTTCTTCTTTTCCTAGTTCAGACCAGTAACAGTAACAATAAGAAAACTGAAGCAGTAATCAAAACCCATCAACAACGAGAAACTGGGACCTAATGGATTCATTGATAAATTATACTAAATTTTTAAAAATATCAATATTTCTTAAACTCTTTAAAAAATACAAAAGGAGGAAACACTTCCAAACTAATTTTATGAAACCAGTTTCACTCTGATACCAAAGTCAGACAAAGACACTATGAGAAAAGAAAACTGTAGGCCAATATCCTAAAGAACACAGATGCAAAAACCTTTAATAAAATCCTAGCAAACTGAATTCAACAAGACATTAAAGAATTATAAACCATGGCCAAATAGGATTTATCCTAATGAGGCAAGGATAATACAATATATGCAAATCAATCAATATGTTATACCACAATAACAAACTCAAAGATAAAAAAACACATGATAATCTCACTAGATTCAAAAAAAGCAGTTAACAAAATTCAACATCTATTTATGGCTAAAAATATAAAAAATCTCTATGACATAAGTATAAAAGGAACTTACCTTGATACAATAAAGACCAGATATGAAAAGTCCACAACTAATATCATAACCATTGGGGGAAAACTGAAAGTTTTTTCTCTAATACCCATTATAAGCAAAGAGGCCCATTACCATACCTTTATTTAACAGAGTACCAGAGCAATTACACAAGAAAAATAATTAGAAGGTACAAAAATTGAAAAGAAAGAAATAAAATGATCTCTGCAGATGACATGATCATATATAGAAAACCATAATGACTCAACAATAAAAACAAACAACAATAACAAAACACCTGTTAGAACTAATAAATGAGGACTTCTGGCCAAGATGGAAGTGTAGGTAGATACGCTTTGGCTTCTCACACAACCAAAAGCCAAACAACAAATTTAAAAACAAAAAGTAACCAGAACTGCTGGAAAATCAAACTGTATGAAAGTCCAACAACCAAGGAGTTAAAGAAGAAACATTCATACAGGCTGGTAGGAGGGGTGGAGATGGGCATCCTTGGCAGAGAGAATGTGTGGCAAGGCAGCGGCTGGAGGACCAGGTGGGTGAAGTGGTGGCTGGTAGACTGAGAGGTCCCACATTCGTGTGTGGATAAACCGGAAGGAACTGCTGGGGCCGAGACAAACCACACAATCCAGGGTTCCAGTAAGGAAAAAGAAACCCTCAAAACCTTTGGCTATAAAAACCTGTGGGGGATGTGGCAGCAGGAGAAACTCCCAGCCTCACAGGACAGTTTGTTGGAGAGACTCACAGGGTCCTAGAATGTACACAATCCTACCCACCTGGGAATCAGCACTAGAAGGGCCCAATTTATTTCTGGATAGCAGGAGAAGTGACTGAAAGCCAGCCCAGAGCTAAGCAAGTGGTACTGTTCCCTCTCGGGCCCCTACCCCACCTACAGCATCACACCAGAGAGACATGGGTTGTCCTGCCCTGGTGAATACGTGAGGCTCAGCCTCTTCCATTGTAACAGGAGTGCCAAGACAAAGAAACATGGCCCAGATAAAAGAACAGATCAAAGCTCCAAAAATAGAACTAAGCAGTGAAGAGATAGCCAACCTATTGGATGCATAGTTCAAAACACTGGTAATCAGGATGCTGATAGGTTGAGTGTGGTCACAGAATGGAGGGAAAAGCAAAGGTTATGCAAAGTGAAATAAAGAAAAATAGACAGGGAACCAATAGTAAAGAGGAGGAAACTGGGACTCAGATCAATGATTTGAAGCAGAAGAGATAAACATTCAACCAGAACAGAATGAAGAAATAATAATTCAAAAAACTGAAGAAAGGCTCAGGAACCTCTGGGACAACTTTAAACGTTCCAATGTCCGAATCATAGAGGTGCTAGAAGGAGAAGAAGAAGAGCAAGAAATTGAAACTTATTTGAAAAAATAATGGAGGAGAACTTCCCCAGTCTGGCCAAGGAAATAGACTTCCAGGAGATCCAGGAAGCTCAGAGAGTCCTAAAGAAGTTGGACCTAAGGAAGCACACACCAGGGCACATCATAATTACATTACATAAGATTAAAGATAAGGAGAGAATTTTAAAAGCAGCAAGAAAAAAGGAGAGAATTACCTTACAAAGGAGTTCCCATAAGACCTATCAGCTGATTTCTCAAAAGAAATCTTGCAGGCAAGAAGGGGCTGGAAAGAAGTATTCAAAGTCGTGAAAGGCAAGGACCTACATCTAAGATTACTCTATCCACCAAAGCTAACATTTAGAATAGAGGGGCAGATAAAGTTAAAGGAGTTCATCATCACCAAGCCCTTATTGTATGAAATGTTAAAGTGGCTTATCTAAGAAAAAGAAGATAAAAACTATGAACAGTAAAATGACAACACACTCAACTACCAACAACTGAACCTAAGAAAAACACAACCAAAAACAAACTAAACAAACAACTAGAACAAGAACAAAAATCACAGAAATGGAGATCAGAGGGGAGAATGAGTGGGGAGAATGGGGGAAAAGGTACAAGGAATAAGAAGCATAAATAGTAGGTACAAAATAGACAGGGGGAGTTAAAGAATAGCATAGGAAAGGGAGAAGCCAAAGAAAGTGTATGTATGACCCATGGACATGAACTAAGGGTGGGGGACGGAATGCTGGTGGGAGGAGGGAGTACAGGGTAGAGGGGAATAAAGGGAAGAAAAAAGTGGAACAACTGTAATAGCATCATTAATAAAATATATTTTAAAAATAAATGAAAAATAGAACTAATAAATAAATTCAGTAAAGTTGCCAGATAAAAAATTAACATGTAAAAATTGGTGGTATTTTTATGTGCTAATAACAAACTACATGAAAAGGATATTAAGAAAGCAATTTCACTTATAATTGCATCAAAAAATTAAATACTTAGAAATAAATTTAACCAGTGAAGTAGAAGACATATTATACCTTGAAAACTCTGGCGCTGGCTGGTATGGCTCAGTGGATTGAGCTCCAGCCTGTGAACCAAAGGGTCATAGGGTTTGATTCTCAGTCAGAGCACATGCCTGGGTTGCACCTGGGTTCCAGCTGGGAGCACAGGAGAGGCAACCACACACTGGTATTTCTCTCCCTCCCTTTCTCCCTCCCTTCCCCTCTTTCTAAAAATAAATAAATAAAGTCTTTTAAAAAACTATAAAACACTGATGAAGCAAATTAAAGAAGATACAGGTAAATCGAAGTAGATACCATGTTCATGGATTGGAAGAGTTAATATTCTTAAAATGTCCATACTCTCAAAATGATCTACAGATTCAATGCACTTCCTATCAAAATTACTAATGGCATTATCTATAGAAATAGAAAAAAACAATCCTTAAATTCGTATAGAATTTCAAAAGATCCCAAATAGCCAAACCAATTCTGAGAAAGAAGAATAAAACTGGGGGAAATCATACTTCCTGATTTCAAACTAAGTTACAAAGATAATATTAAAACAGCATGGTATTGCATAAAAACAGACATACAGGCCAGTGGAGCAGAATAGAGAATCCAGAAATCTGTTTCGGTTAACTAATTTGTAACTGTTAACTAATCTTTGACAAGGGTGTCAGGAATTTATAATGTGAAGGATAGCCTCTTTAATAAATGATGTCAGGAAAACTAGATATCCACATGAAGAATGAAATTGGGCCTTTATCTCACATCAAATACAAACATGAATTTAAAATGAAGAAAGATTAAATGGACATAGTAAATGCTCCCACTTATTTGTATCTTCCTCAATTTCTTTCTTCAATGTCCTATGGTTTTCTGAGTGCTGGTCATTTACTTCCTTGGTTAAATTTACTCCTAAATACTTTATTTATTTTGTTGTTGTTATTGCAATAGTAGATGAAATTGTTTTCTTAGTTTCTCTTTCTGATCATTATTGGTTCATTAATATTCAGGAATGCCACCAATTCCTGAATATTAATTTTGTATCCTGCAACTTTGCTGAATTCATTTATTAAATCTGGTAGTTTTTTTGGTACGGTCTTTAGGGTTTTATACATACAATATCATATCATCTGCAAATAATGACAGTTATACTTCTTATTTTCCAATTTGGATGCCTTTTATTTCTTCTTTTCTGACTGTTGTGGCTAGGACTTCCAGTACTCCTGGTGCAGTCACTGTGGAAAACAGTATGGAGGTTCCTCAAAAAATTAAAAATGAAACTGTCTTTTGACTCAGTAATCCACTTCTGGGAATATCTCCTAAGAACCCCAAAACAATTATCAAAAAGAATATGCACCCCTATGTTCAGAGTAGAATTATTTACAATAGCCAAGGCTGGAAACAGCCTAAGTTTCCATCAGTAGATGAGTGGATAAAAAAGTTGTGGTACATTCACACAATGGAATAAATATGTGGTTGTAAAAAAGAAGGAACTTTTACCTTTTGTGACAGCATGGATGGACCCAGACATTACTATGCTAAGTGAAATAAGACAGTCACAGAATGAAAAATACCATATAATTTCACTTATATATGGAGTCTAATGAACAAAATAAACTCATGAATAAAATAGAAACAGGGGCATGGATACACAGAACAGACTGACAGCTGTCAGACAGGTGGGCGTACTGAATGAAAGAAGGAAAATAGATTAGCCAAAGAACACATATGCATAACCTACAAACATGGGCAACAGTGTGATGATGGCCAGAGGGAAGGGGGGCAAGGGCTGGGAGGAGGCGGGCAAATGGGGGAAAATGGGGACATCTGCAACAGTGTCAATAATAAAAATAATGAAAAAAAGGTTAAATGAAAGAGCTCAAACTGTAAAATTACTAGAAGGAAACATGGAAAAACTTGTTAACATTAGTCTTGGCAATGATTCTTTTTTTTTTTTTTGTGGTCATGACACTAAAAGCATAGGCAGCAAAAGTACAACAGGAAACATTCAATAGCATGAAAAGACAACCTATATAATGGAAGAAAATATTTGCAAACCATACATATGATAAGGGCTTAATATCCAAAATATAAAAGAAACTCATACAACTCAGTGGTAAAAACTCAAATAATCCAATAAAAAAAGGCTAAGAACCTGACTAGATATTTCCCAAATGTGACATACATATGGACAACATGCACATGAAAAGGTGTGCAACATCGCTAATCATCAGGGAAATGCAAATCAAAACCGCAATAAGATATCAGCTCATACCTGTTATAATGGCTGTTGTAAAAAATACAACAGGTAACATGTTAGTGATAATATAGAGAAAGTGAACCTTTGCACACTGTACGTGAAAATATAAATTTGTGAAGCCATTATGGGAAAGACTAAGGAAGTTCTCCCTCAAACTAAAAATTACATGATCCAGCAAATTTACTGCAGCATTATTCGTAATCGCCAAGACATGGAAACAACCTAAATGTACCTTGACAACAGATGAATGAATAAAAAATATATGGCATGTGTGGGGGGTAGGAGATGGAGTGGGGGGAGAGAGAGAGAAATGGAATATTATTTAGCTTTAACAAAAATGAAAATCCTGCCATTCGTGATAACATGGAGAAACCTGAAGAACATCATGCTAAATGAAATAAACCAGACACAAAAAGACAAATACTGCATAATCTCACTTGTATGAGGAATCTAAAATTGGGAACTCACAGAAGCAGAAAGTAGAATGGTGGCTTGCCAGGGTCAGAGGAGAGGGGGAAATGAGATGCTGGCGAAAGGGCACCAAGTTTCAGTTGTGTAAGATGGAACAGTACTGGACATCTAATACATAGCCTAGTGACAATAGTTAACAACAATGTATTGTATACTAGAATTTGCTAAGAAAATAGATTTTAAATTAAATCTTTTCATTACACACGCATACACAGTAACCATGTAAAGATGATAAATGAGTTAGCTTGATCGTGGTGATCTTGTCACAATGTATACGTATATCAAAACATCACGTTTTACACACTATATATAATTTTTACATTTCAAAGATATCTCAGTAAAGCAGTAATAGGCAAAAAAAGAAAATTTTGGAGAAATAAAAACTTCAGAAAGGCAATGGAACTAACTTGAATAAGGAATTTTTAAGTAAACAGAAAAAGAGAGCCAAGAGTTACAAATTCCCAATATGGCTAGTAAAGATTATGGACACCAAACACATTTTTCAACCATCTTTTATTCCAACAAACAGGTTTATTGGATAAATCAAGCCATAAATTGGTCCCAAAGATTCAGTCACTGGCCTTAGTGGATTCTCCTCCTTGAAAGGAGATTAGCCCTTGGAACAAAACATTCCTCTAAGATATATGACCCGGAATATTAGAAGTCCCTGTAACACATTTAGACTAGGCTTTGACCCAAAAAGTAAAAGGAAGGCAACCGCAAACTCTCAAACATAAATCCCAAAATGTGAACTTTCCTTTAACACAATGAAAAGACCACCTCATATAAAAGACATGAGCAGTCAGACCCACTCCGAACTTGTATATCTTTCCTTTAAACAAAAACTCACAACATTTCCAAGGAAAACAAGTCTGATAACATCCAACACTAGATGAAGAAAAACAGATAAATCTTGCTTTGGGGATCACTTGAACTGAAAGTTCTAAAACATCTTAAGACAAGTTCTGTGAGCCTTAATTAGATGTTATGATAGAGATGAGATAATTTTAAAAGAAAAAAATGTTTGTTTAAGAAGCTAAACCTTAATTTTTTTCTTTTGGTATTTATTATTATGTGGTATAGAAATTAATTGCTAACTAAAGTTTATATTAGTGTTGGGTATCATTATTTTTATGGGAGAAAAATTGTGTGCAATAAAAAAATCAGAGATTTTATCTCACTTTCCCTTAGCTCAATTATTATGAAATGAGATGGTTAGAATGATGTTCCTTATTTCTATGAGATAAAACTCCTTAAGGTTATTTTAATTTTTCTGTATTTATATCATCACTACTCTGGCAGCCATATCTCTTTGGAATAATATCATAATCTTACTTTATTAAGGCACCTTCATAGTGTGATCAGCTTATCTTTGTTTAATAATTTTATTCAACTCAAAAAATTTTATTTAATTCAAAATTTATTAACTTTAAAAAAGTTTCATTTTTTTCTAGGTAGGTCGTTTTTTGCTATTTGGATGTAGATAAACTTGACAAGCCCTTCATTTAATCCATTGGGATTTAACAAAATATTTATATTCTTAATGTACTAATTAATCTATTAATCCATACTATTAACTAATCTGCACCTTAATTTGGCATTTAATAAAACAGAAAACCTTCTTCAGCCACCAATGCAATGTTTGACATCACATTTAAGAACCTCCAGGGATCTGACCCATTGCCATTTCAGATAAGGAGCAGTTTCCCCTTTTGACCTCGGTCTTGGCATAGATCTACAACAGTGGTGTATATCACATTAAAGCACACTATTCTTAAGTGCTTTATGCATCTGGAACTCCTTATGAACAAAATAAATTAACTGAATGAAGACAAACCTAGAGCTCTTAGAGGCAGATCTTTAGTATCAAATTTTTAAAAATATTCTTAAGTAACTTAGGTTGGAAAAGAATTATTTTCACTAAAAAATGTTCACTAGATAGGTCAACTAGAAATATTAATTTGCTAAAACTATTATTTTAGAGTATTTGGCAGGAAAGATGGAGAATTGGAAAGAGAAGCAGCAGTTTTTCAGGTAGTGGGCTCTTATTTAATTCATTTGAAATAAAGAACCACAATAAAGTACAAGTAGGTATAGTCTGTTCTCTTATTGAAAAAAATAAAAGCAGACTTTACCTACCACTTGGTGATACAAGATCAGCAACAGTTACATTAACAGAGTTATACAATAAAACATAATGTTATAGAAATTAGTAAATGTTATAGGAAAAAAGTTTATACAGCGCCTTCTTTCAGTGCTCAAACCAAGACGGTAGGTAAAGACAGTTATCAATGCTCCAATACCAGGAATTGGGAAAATCAAGCACTGCTTACTTTCTGTGAGCCTCAGAAGAAGGACGAGGAGAAGCCAAGGAAAGACTTCTGCTTAGTATCTTCCTGGATTGGTGCTTTTCCCCCAGCATCCAGCACTGCCCATTGAGAGTGAAGGATTTAACATTTAATGCTTATCTGTACTTTCACTTTGCTTTGCCTCCACTGCTTTTTCAATCCCTGTATCCATCAAACAATCAATCAGAGAAGATGCTCTCTGTTCAGGATAACCAAGCCTCCTTACAAGTTCCTAGTCCATCAGGAAACATAGCTAACTCCGGAAGTTGAGCAGTTATCTATTCAATATAATTTAGGCATTTTAGCTCTCTTTACAGTTTTATCATGTTGGGAATAGAATAATTATTAGCTGACAGACTTAAAATATCAGACCTAAATGTGACCTAAGAGCATTTGACCAGGGCTAAGAAATTGGTTTGGCAGGTTAGTTCAGTAAGTGGATGGGATTTATTTGGGCTGAATTTGAATGCTCACTATTAGACTACCACACACACATTCCAGTCACCTGCTAGGATTCTAAGGACACACACACATTCATAGCCTCTGATCTTTCCCAAGAACATAAAGTGACTGGATGGAAATTAGATACCTAAATCTGGGGTTCAGAAATGAGGGGAAACCAATTAAGTTCATTAGTCATTAAAAATAAATAAGAAAGCCACGTAAGACCAACCATGGTAGGTTGCAAAAATGATGCCAGTTCTTTACCCTCCCTACATGGCATGCTTTTCCATGTAGCAAATTTTCTTTCCCACTTTGACTCTAGGATTGGTCAAATGACTGACTTTGGTCAATGTGCATTCTTAAAAAATCATATTAGGACTACTTATCTGTGTCCCAGAACGTGTTTTGGCACCATTCTTCACTAGGGGTTGTATTGTGAGGTCAGTGTATGCTCAGCTGTACTATTCTGGTTTTCTTGAGACAAATGACACACACCGTATTTTGCCATGTATAACACACACTTTTTTGCCGTAATTTTTGAGGGAAAAATAAGGATGTGCATTACACATGGTATAATGATTACGTACCATGACTATAATAATCCCATGTATAATGTGCACAAAAATGTGGGCGCGCATTATACATGGCAAAATATGGTATTTTGGTTCAGCTATTCAGTTTATTTCTTGTTCTTTTTCTAATCCTCACCAGAGGATATGTGTATTAATTTTTAGAGAGAGAGGAAGGAAGGAAGGAGGGGAGAGAGAGAAAGAAATATCAATGTGAAAGGGAAACATCAAAGGATCAGTTACCCCCTGTATGCGTCCTGACCAGGGATCAAAACTGCAACTCCGGTATGTTCCCTGATGATCAGGATTGAACCCACAACTTTCTGGTGTATAGGACAATGCTCTAACCTGTTAGGAAACGCCCTGCCTGGTTTTAGGAACTGTTGCCCCACAGACAGGAAAGAGGGCTCAAGGGCTGGAAATAATCAAGGAGGCCTTGGGAAAACAGGCCACTAAGGAGATGAAACCTGTCTCCCTGGCAGGGGTGCAGCACCCTGACTCCCTCACATCACCCTGCTTGGCCCTGTGATGGTCAGCTAATCAAAGACAGGTAAGATCTCTCATGAGGAGAGGCAACCTAAGACAGACACAGCCAGTATGGGCAGCTGACGAGGACTTGGGGGACACGGAGAAAGAGCAAAAAGGCCCGCATCCCTCAGCTTGTCTTGGACATGGCCGGGGTCCTCATTCGCTTCGAAAGAAGTTTCCTTGTCTCTTGGCGGCTACCTCCTGCCTGGCTCAGGCTCGAAACAATACTGGAGACAGTTCTAAACTGGATCTGGCAGTTCACAGAGGAAATCAGGCCTAAAAGTAAATTCTTTAAAGCGTGCTTTGTTTTTCCCTCAAAACCTACAATAGCCAGCTCATGCTGGGAAGGAAATTTACATTATTTGCAGACCCTAACCCTATACCCTTTGGCGCCCTCATGTTTACACTCTCATGTTTACTAGTCTCCTCTCAGACCCATGTAAATCGGTGTGTTCTTGCCATTTGTTTTCTTCAAAACCTCATCTATTCTCTGTAAACATTAACATACTGATGTAATGAGATAAGCTGCATATTCCTATTACCGAGCCCCACTGATAACCCTTTCAATAAAAGCCTTTGGAAAAAGGGTTTGGGCCTTCTCCACTAGAGGGAAGAGCCATGTCCCCTCTCCTGGCAGAGAGAGAGGTGTTTGCAATGACTCGTGTTTATTCCCCCTCATCCGTGACAGCCCTGGGACAGGCTCTGTGGGATTCAGAGCCCTGCTCCCTCCTCAGCTGGCCCAGGGCAGTGACCCTCAGATCCTGGAGCCCTGCGCTTCATGCGACATGCTCTGTCCCCGCAACACCAACCAACTGAGCTCCCCAGGCCAGGGCTCAGCCTGTTGTTTTAATTCTTCTTTATGTTCTTACTGGATTTGGAAATGCCATCTGTTTGGAGGCTTTCCTTCTTCATCAAGTGCCAAGAAATGGCTGGTCCACTCCTCTCCCCATCTTTTAGCTTTTTTTCCAGCCCAGTATGTATTTATTAAATGTATTTGAAAGTCGATTAAAGATATGTATTCTATACATTTATAATTTTAGAATTTAGAGTTTATTTTGTAGTTCATTGTAAATAAATGATAACTGATATCTTCTATAGTGTTTTAAAAAATCTTAACAACTAGAGTCTTATTTTGCCATGTGACAAAAATGGTATTTTTAAATTTCATATAACATCAATATTTGGTAAAATGCTGAATGACAGAATTTTACTTGTGATATTAATTTGTTCCTTAAGTGGCTTCTCAGTCTCTCACTCAATAAAAGGCTATCACAATGTAACATTCACATCACGGAGCCAACATAAAGTTTCCCATGCATTTCTTACTAGCTTTGTGAGACACATGTTTTGGCTCATCCCTAAAGCACACTCAAGGATGCTAATTTAAGAAAACTACATAATAGGAACATTCCAATTTTGTACATTTTGGCTTTACTGATGAATGTTTATTATCAGTTATGGCTCAGAGTGCTATCACCACATAGCATCAAGTAGTGTAGATTTAGGAAGTTCATCATGTTCAAGATTAAGAGAACAGGTGAAACATAAAAATGAAAGGCCTATCCTTTCTTATCAGTTCAGGGATCTGGTTGGATATGAAGCTGGGTTCCAAAGAAGATAAACAAACTTGAACACAATCCAATAGACCTATCTTCAGTGCAGACCCAAATACCACAATAGCTTAATAACCAGAATTTCTCTTTTCTTGCACTTCCATTTTTGCAGTGTATGCCATTTCCACTGAGACCTCTGTCTGGAACCAAAATGGTCTGTAGTTATCAATGGATTCAGTGAAGAAACATCTATTGAACTCCTGACATCTGTCAGACTCTGCGGGCTTAGGGGGTATAGAAGGAATAAGACTCAGACCCTGATTTCAAGAAATTGTCACTCTTATTAGAATAACTTGACATTTTCCTGAATGTACATCTCACCACTTTCTGCTATTTATGAAAAGCATGTAAGAATCAGAGGTGTATCTTTTTTCCTTCTTTTTTTCATGTTTTATAATATGTAATAATTTTGACCAAACCTCTTACTTGCACTGTCAAATAAAATCACTTATTAAAAAATATTACCAGGGTACTTTATTTTTACAGTTTGGAGAAAAATCTAGTTATGGACCACACAACTGAAGAAGTAGTTATGAATTATTATTGTAAGTAAAGACATTCCATTCTAATACCTCAGTCCTTTCCCTTTCAGCTTAGAAGTCATTAACCACTCTTCTACCTTCATCATCACTTTCACTATTCATCACCGATTCCCACTACATGTCTACTCTTCAAAATATTCTTATAGTCAGAATTCATCCTTGATTAAAATAAGTGACCTGAGGGAACTTCTGCCCATTACCACAGCTGAAAAACTAAACCAACATACCAATCATTTGCAAAGGTCTTGGTAACATTGGATTCAACATAAACTTAATATACTATTAATGTTCATATTGTTGTTATGATTGTCATCATAATTGTTAAGATAGTACAAAAAGTATATCATAGAGCTAAGGGATCCACTTCTATTAATAAGTTCTCCTTCCAGTTCTAACGTGAAAACATAACAAAATTTGCTTGGTAAATGAGTTCATTAGTCATTAAAAATGACTGCTTATTATATAAGAGTATATAAATACCTATCTGGAGATGTACCTTTTAATTATTTGTACCTTCCTTTCATCCCTTCATCTGGATTTGTGTGCAAGAAAATGCTCTGCATAACCCCAACCACAAGAGCAGATCTTGAACCTACTATCTGTGGCCCTTACAAAAGCCCCCAGTAGGTACAGGACTTATACCTGCTGCTAAGACAGCGTCTTAGTGAGTAGGAGGCCCCTCCACCGCAGGTGCGTGAACACTCGCTCCATGGGCCCCAGGCGTCCCACAGGCTGTCCCTGTCCTCCTCAGAGCGTGTTGTCCTGGAGCTCTGTGAGAAACAAGAGGATGGTTAATATCATGTCCCCAACGAACCTTGAAACACATGTCCTAAAATATTGGTGGCCTGTATGTCGGTACATGGTGGGCTTTGGGGGAATGAAAGCAAGCATCGGATTCTTTCTAATTTAATAATGTATATATGTGTGGTGAGAAGAATATTTGAGCTCAAGGATCCTGGGCCATGACTGATGGTGGCAAGGGATTGCACTAATAGAGCAAATGGGAAGGGGGCCAAAAACAGGAATCTGAGTTGGTGGGAGGTAAATTGCAATGAAGTCACAATTTCACCCAGAGTTCATGAGTCTACTCTTCCTTTCTTTGTGAAGAAAGAAACTGCTCTCAGAGACATTTCTTTTCTGAGAAACTTGACACATGCATACCAGCACTGCTTTCTAGAACATTTTATGCACTTAACAATTTTTTAATCCTCACCCAAGGATAAGTCTATTGATTTGAGAGAGAAAAGGAGGGAGAGGGAGAAAAAGGGAGAGAGAGAGAAAAACATCAGTGTAAGAATAAAACATCAATCAGTTGCCTCCTGCACCTGCCCCCAAATGGGGACTGAACCTATTACCTAGGTATGTGCCCTGACCAGGAATGGAACCCCACAGCACAACCTTTGGTGTATAGGACAACACTGCAACCAACTAAGCCACCCAGCCAGGGCACAATTGACAATTTTTTAAATGAAGCAATGTCATTCCCAGTTTTCAGGTTTGTTAATTAGAATAACTGCATGAAGTAACTTTAGTAGAGATTGAATTTAGACAGATTGACATGTTTGTTATTGACAGGCTTCATAGTGGAAACTGCATCTGCTGTAAGGAACATTGTTATGTGTAGGCCTAATGCAGATTAGAAACTGTCTAGTTTAGATATGGATTCTGTTTTTTATTATGTGTCCTTGAGCAATTACCTTAAAACCTCCTTACACTTCAATTTCTCTTTCTGTAAAATGGAGATAATGTTATAATTACACTACCTCACATGCGCTCACACATGCACACACACATACCACCAATGTACTTGGCCTAGGACTAGTTCCAGAGTAAAGCAATAATAAACATTATCTGTAATTAATATGATATTATAAATTGAAAATATATCCTATA
Organism: Pteronotus mesoamericanus; assembly: GCF_021234165.1. Taxonomy (NCBI): domain Eukaryota; kingdom Metazoa; phylum Chordata; class Mammalia; order Chiroptera; family Mormoopidae; genus Pteronotus; species Pteronotus mesoamericanus. The sequence continues at coordinate 32,841,524 of NW_026555245.1, read as the reverse complement.
TGTGTTTATACAGTTATATTAGTCTGCTGGGTTGCAACAACAAAATAGCAGACTGGGTAGCTTAAAAATGACAGAAATTAATTTTCTCACAGTTCCCGGGGCTAAAAGTTCAAGATCAGGGAGCCAACATGTTTGGTCCCTGGTGAGAGCTCTCCCCTTGGGTGGCAGATTGCTGTCTCCTTGCTGTGCACTCGAAGGATCTCTCTCCACTTTGTGTCAGCCTGAGAGAGGAAGCAAAGTCACTAGTGTCTCTTCTGATAAGGGTACTAATCCCATGATGAGGGCCTCACCCTCATGACCTCATCTAAACCTAATTATCTCCCACAGGCTCTATCTCCAGATATTATCATATTGAGAATTAGGACTTCAACCTATGAATAAGGCAGGGAAAGGGGGCCATAATTCATCCATAGCAACAGTTCTACAAATAGGTAATGTAAATTTTGGCCAAATTATTTTACTGAATAAGCCAATTGTGATATCTAAACATTAAAGATGATATCTTATAATGCCAATCAAAGACATACATATGACACATATTAAAATTCCAAAACTAATAACATTTGTAAAGAGAACAAACCATTAAGAAAACGCGCATGCTAGGCAATATGACATCATCATGTTCAGGTTTCTCCCTGGAGAGAGGGCATGGGCGATGCGGAATACTGGGAAAGCATGGGACAGGCAGAGACGAAGGGTGACCTCTCACAAAGCACGTGGAAACTTGCAGTGACGTAAGGCAAGTCATCAGCATATAGAAAGCTCACAAACAGTAGCTCTTACTGGCATTTTCAAATTACTTTCTCGCCCTGCCTAATCATAATTAGGGTTTGCGTCATTCAAGCTAGAGAGGCCTCTGGAAAAGAAAATAACATCCTCTCATTCCCCAGAAAACTATTTATTTTGCACTATTAGATTCTTTATAAATCAGTTGCAATAGGACTTTATAAATCAGTTGTCAAACTGATGACTTCTTGTTTTAAAACTGACAAAATTGAGTCAGAAACCTGGCCTTAGAGTGCTATATCAAGCATTGGCTAACTGGCGCATGCTGTATTGAGTGCCTTCGGTCATTGGAAAGGGCAGCAGGATAGACGCTGGCTGAGAGCAGGGAGTGGGGGCCTACTCAGCCTGGGGTGGTATACTGACTCTGGAGTGCCCTAGCTCCGATCTCTTTATAATTCTTTTTTTTTTTTTTTCGTGAAATGGGGATATTAAAGATACCAACATCACTGAGACATTATGAAGATTAAAAGTTAATATATAAAAAATAGTTAATATAAAAAATAGTTAATGGAAACAAGCCAAATGTCCACGGTGGATAAATGAATAAACCAACTGTGGTGTATACATATAATAGAATATCATTCAGCCTTAAAAAGGAAGGAAACTCTGACACATATACAACATGACTGAAGTTTTGAGGCATTATGCCAAGTGAAATAACACTGACACAAAAGGACAAATATTGTATGATTCCACTTACATGGGGTACTTAGAGCAGTCAAATTTAGACAGAAAGTAGAACGGTGCTGTCTAAAGTAGGGGCTGGAGAAAGGGAGGAAAGGGGATGGATGCAGCATTTCAGTTTGAGGAGATACAAATAATTCTGGAGATAGAAGGTCTTGCTGGTTGCACAATAATGTGAATGTACTTACTGCCATTGAACTATATACAAGTAATAAAAATGGTAAATTTAATGCTATGCATATTATATCACTATAAAAAAGTAAATTTATACATTTAAAAAAGCTCATAGGGACTAAATAATAAACACAGTATAAGCATTGGACGTTACAATTATTGTTATTATTTAATGGTACTTATTTTTTAACTATATTCTTATTGTTGACACTATTACAGATGTCCCCCTTTTCCCTCCTTTGCCCACCTCCATCCAGCCCCCCTCCCCTTTTCCTCTGGCCATCACCCCACTGTTGTCTGTCTCTGTGGGTTATGCATATATGATCTTTCACTAATCCCTTCATCCTTTTTCATCTAATCCTCCCTCCTCCATCCCCTCGGACAGCTGTAGGTCTGTTCCATGTGTCCATGCCTCTGTTTCTACTTTGTCAACTAATTTTGCTCATTAGATTCCACATATAAATGAGGTCATATGGTATTTGTCTTTCTTGGATTGGCTTATTTCACTTAGCATAATGATCTCCAGGTCCATCCATGCTATTGCCAAAGGTAAGATTTCCCTCCTTTTAATGGCCATATAACATTCCTTACTGTAAATGTACCACAGCTTTTTTAAATCCACTCATCCCTTGATAAGCTCTTGAGCTACTTCCAGATCTTGGCTATTGCAAATAACACTGCAATGAACATAGGGGCGCATTTATTCTTTTGAATTGGTGTTTCTGGATTTCTAGGATATATTCTCAGAAGCGGGAAGCACTGGGTCAAAGGCAGTTTTATTTTTAAATTTTTGAGGAAACTCCACAGTGGTGCGCGAGTCTACATTCTCACTAATAGTGCTCTGGGTTCCCTCTTTTCCACATCCTCACCAGCACTTGTTGTTCATTGATTTATTGATGATACGCTTTCTGGCAGGTGTGAGATGATACCTTATTTTGGTTTTTATTTGCATCTCTCTGATGATTAGTGACATTGAGCATCTTTCCATATGTCTATGGGCCATCTGTATGTCCTTTTTGGAGAAGTGTCTTTTCAGGTCCTTTGCTCATTTTTTAAATTGGATTGTGTGCCTTCCTGATGTTGAATTGTGTAAGTTCTTTATATGTTTTGGAAATTAACCACTTATCAGATGTATCATTGGCAAATATATGTTCTCCCAGTCAAAGTGGGTTCTCTTTCCATTTTGTTGATGGTTTCCTTGTTAACATAATTTATAAACATGTATGGGCTTTGAAAGGTTGTAGGAAGTATAGGAAGTATACTGGGAAGGAGCAAGTGTTTGTTTGTTTTCTTGCTGAGTTCAGTTGAGACACTGAACTCTTAAGTTATCATCTCCAGGGAAACATTGCTTTCCCACAGTAGAACCTCCCTGCAACCTTCCACATTGGTTGGCCTGCCAGTAGGCTGAAGGTTGGGGTGGCACAGAATAGGTAACAACAGAAACACATTGGTTATTGCAAAGTTTGTCCTTTGTAAAGGAAATATTTATTGAGTTTTTAGGATTAATAAAATGAATCTCTAATCATGGCAATGTGGGGCACTCTGTAGCTTAATTGAATAGTCAGACAAAAAATAAAAGCTCTTTGCCATTGAAGTATACCAAATCACTTTTCCATACACCCATTAAATCATTCCTCAGATATTAAAAAAGTTTGTGGTTCATCTCCTGACTCCCTTTTTGTTTTCTCTGTGTGAGTGGAAGATGGTTCTATTGAGAGAGTACTTGCCTGGTGCAGTAGTGTGACAAACATACATTGTAAAATACAATTTCCTTCATTTTATTAAAATTAAATATGACTGAGATGAAAACCAACATCACAAATGCAAGGATTTGTGGAGTAATTAAAATAAAAAAGATGAGTGATACTATCCAATTACTACAAATGCAAAAAAAGAAGTCCCACATGAGGTACTCACACGTGAGTCCCACTTCCATGTGAAATAAGAACACCAGAAGGCGAAATGCTGGGGAGGTTTCTTCTGGCTTCTCTGTGGATAAGCTACTTAGGAAACAGTGTATAATTGAGATTTTGTTTTTCTAGAGAACCAAATTGTTTCAAACTCTGTGTTAAAGTTGCTTGAAATTGTTCATATCCCTTGTTTAAAGAGGCAGTAAAATGGCTAAGGTGAGATCTTACTGCCTAAATATCTTACCTCATCACAAGTTATAAGTTTCATCCCAACTAGACATATCAGGTACCCACATTTCTCTGAAAGAGATTGTGCGCTAACCAAGAAGCGAGTCATGGACCTGTTTCCCAAACTGAAACAAACAATTCATTCTAAATAAATCCATGGTTAATGTTAGAGAAAGGAAGGTGATTTTCCTTCTCCCTAACTGCACCAGATTTCCACATCTACAACCCAGAATGACATTTCAGCAATGTCTTTCAGGTCATTTAAGACCTAAGAGTATTTGCTTATTACAGTTTTTAAGAGGGCCTTCAATAAAAACAATGTTTATGTCTAGTCCAGGAAGGACACATGCTTATTTCTCCCTTATTTTTGAATGTGCAGTCCTCTGCATTCTACAGTAGCATTTTTTCAAAGTATAAGCTCTGAATGGCATCTAGCAAGAGAAACTGAAGAAGAAAATAACAAATAGATAATGAGTTGGCTAAAAGCAATGCTGATTCCTTCTGAATCCAAAATTCTAAGTCTTTCTTATACATCCAAGGCAATGTTTCTCTATTTAATTCCCATCACATAAATCTAATATTCTAATCTCAATGTCTCAGAAACAAAGTCATGAGTGCCAAAAAAACACAGTGATTAAGAGATCATCCCTGACCCCACTGCTGGAAATTTCAGTGACAGTGCCAGGGGAGGTGATGGTCTTGACCTATTAATTGACCAAGAACAAAGAGTATCCATAAAATTCTGTTTGCGAGCCAAAGTTTCATCAGGAGGAGGCTTATCAGAAAAGGTCAAAACTGCCTCTGATTTTAAACTTGAGGGAAAAGTCCATAATAAACCCCATTCTTCATGTGGCACTTAGTTGACTTCATAGCCATTGGATGGGTTAGAATAGACAACTGGCGCCTCATTGAGCCAGCACGTCAGAAATCCAGTGAACACTGAGAAGAAAAATAACAGGACTGGGTCTTGGTTCTAAAATCCTATCACAATAAAATTGAATACTACCCTTGAGTTATTCAATTTACAAAAAGTCTAGCTATTTCTAGACCTTTAGTGCCACATGATGATCTTTGAATGTAGCACTGATGATGCCTTCTAAATCAACTATTTGTTAAAAACTCACCAATCAACTCCCCAGTTCCATCCGTCCACTGCTCCTGGTCAGGTAAGTTTCTCTACACCTTAGTCAATGCCAACTGCATGCAATATACAGGCATGCCTTGTTTTATTGCACTTTGCCTTACTGCACTTCACAGATGTGGTTTTTGGTATTTTTTTCAAGTTAAAGAAAAGATTCTCCACCGGCAAAAGATTATGACTCACTTTATTGCCATTACCACTTCATTGACATGGTCTGGAACTGAACCTGCAGTACCTTTGAGGTATGCCTATAGACTGGCCATAGATCACTAAATACCTCCTAGTAATATAAGAGGATTAAAAGAGTTCCTCTAAATCCATCAACCTCAGAATGGTGTCTTTTTCTCACCATTACTGGCTTATCTAAATGTGGTTTTCATCTGATAGTTTTGGGGTTGATTTCAGGGCCAAATGCAGCAACCAGGTCTCAGGTGATCAGCTTTAAGCCTGATAGCTACAAGTAGTTACACACTTTGAGTAATCATGTGAAGCAATGGGTTCCCTCACCTCACTGCCCAGCAGACACTTAACCTTAGAATGACCTCCTATGAACCACTTTATCCAGAAACCACTTTCATTGGAACCTGGACAGGTTATCAAGGGCTTGTGAAAGGGATTGTAGGTTGAAGCACAAATTAGCAATAAAAAGACTCTAGGGTTATATTTCCTCAGACACACACAAACACACACACATACACACACAGCACTTGGAAAATATATTTTCCAAATGTTGTAACAAGAGGTCAGGCTACACAGAACTAAATGCACACGAAAGTAGGTGCTGAGGAAATGGATGATAGGTTTTGTAAAATTGAAATCATACAACAGATGAAGTTATATTATAAGCAAAGTGTTTTTCAGACATCAACAGATCCTCAAAGGTAGCAAAGTGGGCGAAGCAAAAAACGGTTCTTACTGTTTCAAGATCCGCAAGAAGGCACCTGAGTCTCTGGTTTTTCTCTTCTCCCAGACAGACAGCATTTAGCTTAAGCCATCTGGAGCTGTGCATGTGACTGTATGAAATGGATGTCACACACTTCTAAATTAAAAAGAGGGGCAAGTCCTCCAGTGATGAGAGAACCGTGTTTCCTGTGGTGTGCCCAGGCAAAGCGGAGAAATCTATACACAGAAACATCCTGTCCATAGACCAAGCTTTGGAAATGAATTTGCAGATTCCATTTTTTGCTCCCCTACACATATCAGGTCTCTATAAATCTTATCTAATCCTTGGCTTCTTTAACAACTTGGAATACCGGTTCTGCCGCCAACTGTATGTGGTAGGGGTTGTGATTCCCTGCTCCTGAGAGCTTACAGACGTTAAGCAGGACCTGGGCTCTTGTAAAAGTCCATTAGCTTTTTGATGTACTTTGTTGAAGAGCAGAGTGTATGGATACCGAGGCATGAGCCTTCCCAGATATTTGCTGATGGCTTTGCTGAGGAAATTCGGATCATCTGGTTCTTATCACAGCTGCACTGCTGGGGGATATGATGAACTGCCAGTGACACAGTGCACGATCTTTCAGAGGCCACTGCCTGAAGCCTGTCCCTTGCTACTGAGGAGAAAAGTCAATCCCATAACACGGTGTAAAAGCTATCTGGGCACAGAAGGCCTCTGGGTACCTGTCTTCCTTTTCCTTTCACTGTGCCTGCGCGCACACACACACACACGAAAGCACACCCCTCTCCTATTCCTGTTAGGGCACCTAATGTGCCCCCAAGACTGGGGCGGTGGTGATGAGGGAAAAATGCTGGGATTTACCAAGTACCTGTGTGCCAGGAAGTATGCAGAATTTACACAAATTATCATGTCTAATACTCACAAGGTCAAGTTAGATATTTTCCCCCACATTTTACATATAACAGAAGTTGAACAACCTGCATCATGGTGCAGGAGGAAGAGCACAGACTTGGGAGTCAGGCAGACTTTACTAGTCATATGCTTGACTTAGGCACATTGTTAGGCCTCGCTGAGCTAGTTTCTTCATCTGTAAAATGGGAACACTGATACTGCCCTTACTAAGATGAGTATGAAGATTAACTGAGAGAACATATGCAAAGTACCTGGTATCATTTCTAGCACATTAGTTATTTCATCTCCCTACTCATGCCACAAATACACACACATCCTACGTGTCACTCAGCTAGTACCTGGTGGAGTCAGGTCTTCTACCCATATCTGACAATCTTTTGTGCTGCCTTGCTACAAATTTTGGCCTTACTTTGCATATTAAACAGTATTTACCAGAATGTGATTTTTTTATAGAACTAATGCTGCTGCTTTTCTTTTAAAAAATTACTTTGCTGAGAATTTTTTTCCCAATCTAGGAGTAACAACATGAACATGGAATTAAGACAGCATCATAACTTTTTAGGAAACAAAAATCTGACTCTGCTCAATGTCTAATACTTCAGTAAGATATTTGTTTCAGAGCTATGATAATTTGTTTTTTTTGGTGGTTGTTTTTTTTGTAATGTATCCAAGGACAAGCTTGGGTTATAGCTCATCAAGGGAACTGCTGAGAAACGTCTGGGCATTTTAGAGAGCTCCACCAGATCCTAACTTCACAGCCAGTTGAGTTAAAATCAATAATTGCTGATATGAGCAAAGATTAGTATTCAGGAAATTTGCAACTGGTCATGGAATATTTTGAGTCAGCTTATCGCAAGGAAAGGCCTAGTAAAATATTTTATCACTGTCAGCTTCTGTTACTTTAAAAGCATAAAATTAGCAAATAGAAATACTCTACATTGTTGTAATACTAATAGAATATTAATATAAATATCAGTATGCATTTTTTTTCTGATAGAGGTTTCAAACTCCAAGTTTGGATGAAAACACACACACACATGCACACACACACACACACACATATATGAGTATACCTATACATACTTGTTTGGGGGTATATATTACAAACTATCTTCTATCCATCCATCTATCTACGTAGTCTAGAAGACTTAGAGATTTTATACGAGAAGGAGCCTGTCAGCCTGGTTTTCCTTATTCACTATAATAATTTGCTTTATGATAACAACAATAACAGCCAAACTCATAAACCTAGGGGCTGCTCAATTAGAAGGTTGAAATCAGTAATTTCATTTCTTTCACAAAGGAAGTTTGTATAATAGGAGAATTGTATCCTGTAGCAAGATTTCGTACAGAACAAATGAAACTTAGAACAAGACTTTGTGGCTCTTCAGGATTGCCATTTTATGTAACAGCTATCTTCCCAATTAGATTGCAAGCTCTGTGAGGGAAGGGATGGTGCCTTCTATTTATGAACTCCCTACAGTTATCATTGCAATCATTCCTATGCATGTGATTTAAAAGAAAATTAAGATATTTGGAAAAAGACAGGGTGGGGCACAGTTGTTAGTATGCAAAACATAGAGAGTATTCTTGTATTATCCTTTATTACTTATTGTGTTATTTTCCATATGAAAAACTGTAAACCTACTTTTGCCCACCCTGTATAAACTAGATGGTGAAATCCTATGGAAATTTGTTCGTCATTTGTTTCTCAAAAACATATGTAGGGCATGGAATAAGCATGGGGGGTTGGTGAAGTGGAGGAGGCAAAAAAAGAGGGAAAGAGGGCAGGCTGGAGAGAGATATGTATTTAGTTATTTAAAATTTCCAAGTAGTTTCAAGTTCTGAGACTTCTTTTCTCCAGTTCTATAATAATATGTACTGCCCCGCCTTTTTTTACTGGGTGATAAATTTTGTCAAAAAGCAATAGTTCTCTCTATTACCATATCTCTATCTTCAATAATAACATTTCCCTCTAATTTAAACCTGTGGTTGTAGCTGTAGGCAACAGCTTGACAACTGAAACAGTTGTACACGTTTTGCAGTTTGGCAGGAAATCATCTGAGGGTCTACTTATTGTCTTAATACTTTTCCATCATCAATGTAAAGCAAACCAACCAAGAGTCCCAGTAACCCAGAAGCATCGTACTCGATTAGTGTAGACTCATGCTGAGAATCGACAGATTTCTGTGGCATCTATACCCCATTAGATGCTCTGGGGTAGGAAGCCTTATAAGTAAGGCACAGATGGCAACCAGAAAGTTGACTTGCTGCTTTGAAATGATTGTCTCCCATCCTGATTTACCATTTTGGACAGCTCCTCCTTTGATTCTCAGTGTTGACTGGTAACTGCCTATCAGCTCCAGAGCTCACCACCCCCTCGCATCCTGCCTTTCAGCTGATAGAAGGACCTGTTTGTTGCTTTCTCATGAGCAATGAGGTTTCCTTCCTCGGTGCTTACATTTCTGCTGACGCTCAGTCCTCTAAGTCCAGCCTGGTGCAAGAACACTGTTTAGCGGACTTATAATTTAATGGGGGAGATAAGGTAAAGATAAATATCAAAATATTTGACTGCTCAACATCCTCTACCTTTCATTAGACAGTAAGTCTTATCAATTCCATTTTGAAATGATTTTCTCTTCAGTTTCCACCCTCTGCATCCTTACTTTCACTGCCTTTATTCTAGGTTCTAGGATTTCATGCCTGACATTTTGCAATAGGCTTTTCATCTGATTTTTTTTTTTACCTGCAGCCTCTACTCCTATCAGTCTGTTCTCCACATTGCTGCCAGTTATCTTTCTAGAATACAGAGCTAAACTATTCACTCCGTAACAGACTCTCTGTGGTTCTACTTCCTATAGCTGGTAGTATCTAGTAATGGATTCCAGATGGGCTTCAAGGACTCGGAAACTGTATGCAACATTTGGACGTATGTGTGTTATTATCCTATTTCTGGAAAGAGGATTCATAGTTTTGTCAGATTCTTCAAAAACGATTAAGAACCATTGGGTACAGGATAAAGTCCAAATTATCAGTGTGGCTTATAACACACTTTCTAACATTTTAGACTCATTTCTGCTGCTCCTGATCACTCATGTCCTTTGCACTCCAGTGACTGGGTACTGCTCAGTAAAACAGGCTGCACAGGGACTTCAAATATTCTGTTCATGATTTGCTATTGCCTAGATTTCCCTCCTTTCTATCTTGCTCACATTTTTTATTTTCTTTGCCTTGTGTACTGCTTCTGCTTTAAGATGCAACTCCAAAGTCATCTAGTGAAACATCCCCTAATCTCCAGGTAGAATCAATCACTGCTTCTCCTGCGTATTTTGAGCATATTTTTAGGGCATTATACACATGGCTGTTTTAGAACTGGTCAGCCACTGTATTGTAGTTACTTCTTTTCACATCTATCCCAGGAGGAGACAGTCTGTTTCTTAGGGACAATGACAAAGATATACTCGAGGCCTTGTTGAACACCGGATATGTAATCGGTCTCAGTGCATATTCATTGAATGAATAATGAACATAAGACAGGCTAGGGCAAGTTGTAGTTGAGTGCCTAATACATAACGGCTGTCAGCTGTCACTCTTGAGAGTTCACATACATTCAGATTCTTTAAAGACAGGAAGGGTGGGTGGGTTGGTGTGTGTGTGTGTGTGTGTGTGAGTGATGCAGATAAGCAAGGGACTAGAAGAGAAAAAAAATGATCAGACCCATAAAATAAAAAGATCAGATTTCTCTTATTCACATGTTGTTTTATTTCAACTTAAATTTGCCTAAATGTTTAAAGCCGAAAGATGATTCTTAACCTGTCACATCTTGCCTTAATCTAGCCTAAACCAAGTCTTAGATGTCTATCTGCCAAAGAGCCCTCATTGCTGAGTAAACAACAGTCAGTTCTTCTGCACCTCTTGGGAAGCATGCTTTGTGGAGATGAGTGTGTTGTGATTAGAAGGGAATGAGGATAGGTTGGTGAGGCGGCCCTGACTTAAAGGAAGAGGCCACTACCAATACAAAAGTGAAGAATATTTATCCAATCATATTTCCATGAATGCAAAAATAAGTACAGGACAGATAATCAGTCATAGATCACAGAAAAATTTAATGTTGAGCAGAATTAATCAGGAAAAAAATGTCTTCACAGAAGCAAGTTTTGATACAGATTTTAAAGTAAGTGTTCTGGACTGGGAAGAATATATTTTCATTAGATTCTATGTAAAAATAAATTTAAACATCAAATATAGTGCTCTGATGTTTAAAAGAAATTAATGGAGGCAATATGTTGACATGAGCCACGGAAGAGAGGGATAATGTGGCGTTCAGCTTCACACCCCTGATGTCTAACTCAGGGCTTGACACAGAGACCATTGTTCCATGAATGTTCGATGCTTAACTGATATTTTTGTCAACATTTTTACTCTACAATGTTTCAGAGAATGGACATGGATAACATCGATGGCAAAAATTTCTAAAAAGTAACACAGGCGGGGGATCAAGACTTGACTGTTAAGGGCTTTTAGGCCACTTAGTTCTCTATGCCTCAGTTCAGCCACTTCTACAAGAAGGAATTTTGGCCTGATCTTTTCCTAAGACATCCTTAACCAGAAAAATGTTTATGATTCTAAATCACCTTATTTCATTAGAGCATATTAACTAATCAATTTCTAATCTGTAAAATGAGAAATGAACATGTGCTTGATTTAACTCATAGGGTTGCTGTAATGATTATTTTAAAAATAAAAGTACAAATACCATATGATCTCACCTATAAGTGGAACCTAACCAACAATACAAAGATGCAAGGAAAATGAGACCAGCAACACTGAAAGGAAAAGAAGTGAACAGAGACAAGAGGGAAGGAGGGAGGGGGAGCGGGGAAAAGGAAGGGAAGGGGAAAGTCAAGGAACATAGAACAAGGACTCATGGACAAAACCAAAGGGGAAGAGCTGAGGGAGGGAAGGAGGGAGGGGGCAAGGGAAAGTGGTGGGGGGGAGGCAGAGACAAATGTATTTGAAAAATAAAAAAATAAAAAATAAAAGTACTGAAATATGAAAGGGTTGACGAGTACAGTTGCTAAATGAAATTCATGTAGAGGTGATCCTATTGCTTCAGCTCTAATAATTGTTTAATTAAAAAGTAATTCTTGAAACAAACAACCTCTACTGGGACTCTTTTTCTTTACTAATACAATTACCAGCATCCAGAAACTCTGTCAAATCCGAGGGACTTCTGATTAAAAGAAAAAGAAATGCTAAATTGTACTATGTACTTTTTACTGATACATGTGTACTATTTGATGCTTTGAAAATCAGTAAACATATATAGGCAAAAGTTTACTAAATGATAGATACAAGTTCTCTTTATATAATGGTTTTCAATTTCTGTATTTGCTTATTTCCTATCCAAGTGTTAATAAAGAATGTTTTTGTCTTATGATGTTTCTACTAATAGGTATATCAATAATTTTCATGATATCATTTCTTTTATAGAAAAACAGAAACTCTTCTATTGATATATAATTCTTGTGATTTTTGTGAGCCCTTCTCTGGCCCTCAGTGCTTGATAAAGTAGAAGCAAATACTGCTTCTCTCAGAATTAATAAGACTTAATTTGTGCTTTCAATGTGTTAGCACATTGAGTCTGTCACCTTCTCATTTTTAGCAAGAAAAAAAATGTTTTTTCTTCCAGGATCATTTAATGTTATTTAATGGTAGAAATAATACTTCTGTGCATCGCGTTAACTGTTTAGCAATGATAAAAGTAATCTGACTGCTGTTTAAATCAACATTATAATCACTGACATGTCTCAGGAAAAAATTAAAATGAATCTTGGCCACAGACATTATCGGGATTGCTGAGGCTCACCACAGGCGTCTCTCTTAGAGCCTGTTTTGTAATAAGCAGAGAAAGTGAAGGTGCTAAATCATGGTTTACTACTCCATTTGCCTCACGGCCCCCCTGTCTCAGGGTGCTGGGCCTCAGAAATCAATTTCACACACGGCTGCTATCAGCATTCTTTGAGCTGTTCTGAAGAAAGCACTTTTTCCTCCTTTTATTAAGGCCAAGGCCACTTTTATCTCACAGCTCCCACTCTGCTTTCCTGCCTTTACTTTCCACTTTGTCAGTGGTAAGAGTTAAACTGTCTCCTGCCTCCTTCCCTTTCACTTCTAAGCTTCTTGAAAGCCTATTCCACATCTACTGTGCCCACTTCCTTAATGTCCCCAAATTCCTCAACGCTTTGCAATCTGGCTTTTGCTCTACCACTTGAGTGACACAGCCCCTCTGAAATTCATCAGGACTCTGTCATTCACCACATCCTATGACCTTTCCTCAGACCTTGCTGTGGGATATGCTACTCTGGCTTCTCTGGCTGTGACTACTGGCCTATTCCACCCCTGGCTTCTCTTACTCATCCTGACTCGTAAATTCTGGAATCCTCAGAGTTCTGTCCTTGGGCTCCTGCTCCTCTCTACTGTCCTGTTGTCTTATCTACTTCCCCCCTCACCTGAACTCTTCTGTTTGTAGATGACATACAAAAATACCTCCACTTCAACTTCCAGGCTTCTATTTCCATTCACCTGAATGGCTTGTTAGTACCCTCAACTCAACATGTCTAAGACCAAACTCAATATTTGGGTCCCCAACCCTTTATCAGTCCTTCTTTTGACATAGTTATAAATATTTAAACATTTCCTTTCCCTCCAACTGTTCTGTCCTCCACATTACCCCACCCCATCTATCCACACACACATACCCAAACCTGTACTAGATACTGTATTTTACTTCTTCTATGTTTCTCTTTTCTGTTCCCTTTTTTCCATTGCATCCAGTGCCCTAAATTGGACTCTTAGCGTCACTACATCATACGCAACTGGTGTCCCCCATGCTTCCAGTTCTGGCCAGGACAGTTCTTCTGTAGCTCTGCTCTCAGCTCCTCAAAACAGCAGTAGATAATGCTGTGCTGGTGCTCTGGGACAGGGTCTTGAGTTCCAGCCGAGGGACGGGTCATTGAGTAAACTGACAGCTGAACTCAAAGAAGGCTTTGGAGCAGGGCATGACATAATTAGTGTTTTACAGTTTTCAAAGTACTTGCACATATCCATTTGATTCTCATAATATCCCTACGAGACACAGCAGGTTTATGGGCATTTCAGAAAAAAGGACTAGTAACATTGGGGAATACGGTGTTGCTGTAACAAGGATAAGAGAAAAATTGATCTTATAACCACTTCCCCACCAGATAAGAGGAACTTAAAGTCTGTTTATGTCTAATTAAGTAAGTGGGATAAGGATGGATAAGAGTAAATCACTCATCTGGACAGGGATTAAACATGGCTGTCTCAGGAAAACAGGGGAGAAATAAGACCAAATATTTAATCTGACACAATCACTCGAAAAAGACAAATAAAGAAAATGAAAGATTAGATGACTGGTATATGCAGAAGACTGGACACCCACAGAGTGTCTGTTTTGTTTTATTTTGTGTCTTCAAACCAAGCTCAGAAAGGTTCTAATTTCTATCTTGTATAAAATGTGCATGCTTCCTATTTTCAAATAAAAAGTTTATACATTTAAATGGCTGGTAGGTTATATCCCAGATTACATTACATCCTATTAACTGGAAGAGTTCTGGGCCCCTTTGTGAATGCTACCTAACAAATAAGGTAATCATCTTCACATTATGCATTATAATCCTCCCTCTCTTTTTTTCTCTGTCTGTCTCTCTCTCTCTGTCTCTGTCTGTCTGTCTCTCATACACACACGTGCACTTAAAATTTACAAGGTGCATTCACATCAACTCTGAGTATTAGAACTGGTATAGAAATATTTCTATTTTAAGGAAAAAGAACTCCTTTTTTCTTCTTGTTGTTGTTGTTGAGGTGGAAAGTGTTGTATAAGTCATCTTCAAAGATGAGACAAATCCCTAACAGGTTGACAGGTGTATAGAATCTTTTAAATATTCAGTTAAGTGAGTTCTTATCAACTGTGGCTACATTCTGAAATTACCTGGGAACTCAAGGAAAATTGGCAATGGCTGGGACTCTCTCGCGGGAGGGAGGTTGGTGGCTGCCCAGACATTCTCAGTTCCAAGTTCTAAAAGTTGATTTTCATGCAGAGGACAGTTAGAATCCCAAATTAGACAGCAGTTATGAGTGAATTCACTGGATGACTTTCTTTATAATCTTTTTTAAAATTGTTCAAATACATTTGTCTCTATTTCCCTGCCACCACTTTCCCCTGCCCCACCCACCCCCACCTCCCACCCCCAATCCTTCCCCACTTTGGCTTTGTCCATGGGTCCTTTTTACATGTTCCTTTATTTGATCTTTCCCCTCCTTTACCCCATTATCTGTTTTAGAATCCCAGACTGCAATGACTCAGGACCCGCCCTACTGCCACCCAAATTAAAAGGAAATCTCAATTTTTCTCCCAGCTCCTTTCTTTGAGATTGTATGGGAGACTTCAGTGATCAGACAAAGCTATCAGCTGCCTTGAATCTGGGAAAAGATAGCAGATTGGTTTCTGGGAATGAGATAGAGGAATTTAGGCTGTAGGAGGGGAGTAATAATAACTGCTGATATTTATTGGGCACTTGCTATGTGTGTGAGCTATTGTGCTAAGTATGTTGCATGACTCGTTTTATTAAATTTCACAATAATCCTTTGAGGTAGATGCTATTATTGGTTGCTGGTTTGCAGACAAGGAAACTGAGACACGGAAAGTTTACACTGCAGGAGCCAGGATCTGAGTCCAGGCAGTCTGGCTCAAGAGTTCCTGCTCTTAACAACCACACCAGTAACGCTCTCAACCTGGTGTTTATCAGAATCACCTGGAGAGCTAATAAAACACACAGGGGCCCAGGCTTGTTGATGTAGGAGGAGCCTGGGCTTTATAATTTTAACAAGTCCTCAGCTGATCCTGATGTTGACCAAAAATAGGGAACTACTGCATTACACTGTATGGGATGGGCAAAGTAGGTTTACAGTTGTTCGTATGGAAAATAATACAATGAATAAACAATAATACAAGAGTAAACTCTGTTTTGTGAACTCACAACTGTAAACTTACTTTTGCAAACCCCTGTATTACTGCAATCTGACACAACTGCCACCCAAAAAAGAAAAATAAAGAAAATAAAAGATTAGATGACTGGTATATATGCAGAAGGCTGGGCACCCACAGAGTATCTGTTTTGTTTTATATTGTATCTTCTAGCCAGGCTCAGGAAGGTTCTAATTTTTATCTTGTCAGGTAAGAAAGCTCTACACACACGCACGCACAGGCGCACACAGACACACACACTAAGAAAGAAGGTCCTACGCAAGGAGGTTTTGATGTTGGTATGGGACAGACCAGAAGAAAGGTAAGTAAGCTCAATATGCAATTTTGTTATGTTGCAGACTGGCAAAGGCAGAAACTATCTGTATCAGCAGATGGTGTATGGATGGAAGGAAGGAGGAGATAAGTCCATAAATCATGTTTCTGCAGCTGAATCTCAAGCCTACCTTTGCTCCCATTGGTCAGCTATGGAAAAGACCCTGACAGTATTTCATAGAATCCAAGATGCCATAGAATGAAGTCACATTATTTTATGTACCATGAAGAATAACAAAAGCCTCCCATCAAACTGCTATCAATTATAAGATTCATCCAAGTTTCTAAAATAAGAAAAAGTGTATCCTAGGATAGATGAAATACGGTACAAGCAGTGAACTCTAATGAACTTGGTTCTGAAACTGTGGAAATCACTCAGCACATTGGGGAGGCTCCTGCTGACAGAGTCCAAATAACATAGTTCCAGCAACATGGAAAAAAAAGTCTGTACTGCATATTTTAATATGATTTGTTTGCTAAGAAAATTGAATACACGTACACTAAAAGTAGAGGAATTCATACCACCCTTTAGGTTTTGGTACTCAGATTTCTTATCTGCAAAATGGGTTGTGGTAAGTCTTATCTGAAGTAACATCGATAAGTAAATAGCTCAGTACTTGGCACATAAGAGGAGACTGAAAATCACATTTTTTCCCCTTCACTAAGTCTGAAGAGATTTTTATGTTGTATGCAGTCAATTTGGGGGAAGAAGGAAGAAAGTTAAAGTGGTAGGTGTCCAAAATTAGAATGAAAGTCAGAAGGACCATATGATTTCAAACATAAATACCTGTTTGATGCTGTTCCAAAGCAAATGTACTTTATGAGGTGAGGCCAAGCTATAATCAATTTTGTACTAATGCTGAATAAAGAGCTACGTGCACACTGGAGACTATTCATAATTAGGAGATTAAGAAATTATATACCCACAGGATACCAATGCCTGATTAAAAATCCGATGCCTTAGCATTTGGATTCATAAAGAAAAAAAAATATTTAAAATGTTTAAAAATGTAACATTTAACTCCTACCTTCTTTAATAAAGCGAGGGTTGTTTTGGGGTTCACATTATATTTTTAATATAAAATAACAAATCTATGAATTTTAGATATGGATTGATTATTTTCTGAAGGCCACAATTAATATTTGGTCAGGGGAGATAACTTAAATTTACACCCTTAATGTTGCATCTTTTATTGAAGTTTCAGCTGCTTTCAAAGGGAACTTCACATGTGGGGCCCATATTAGATAATGTGGAGCACTGCAAGAATTAGGGCAAAGATGTTTGCTGGCTTCCCATGGAAAGATTTATAACTGTGACATGAATCTGAAGAGCTGAATAGGGTACTGTTTGGTGAGAAAACAGATAGATAAATAACCACAGGAAAACACTGTGTTCTCTAATTACAATAATCACCCAAGATTCAAAAATGACTCCATGTGAAAGGTTTTGTAAAATATGAAAATGGTAAAGCTTTGAAAAAGCACAAGCGTACCCATTTGAAGTAGCTGCTATAGGTTAAGTCACACAGTGGGGCAGTCTCTGTAGAAGAGTTGGGCCTGTATTCACTCTTTCCTGAGAGTGACAGAAAGTTCCTAACTTTTTAGGATACTGAGACACTGGCTGCTCCAGAAGGCCTGCCATAATGGGGGGGGGGGGCGAGGCGGGAGAAACTCTGACTGTAGGTCATGCTTTTGAACAAGGAAGCTTTTAATAAGGCTTCACAAGTTCATTCAGCAAACATTTGAGCACCTACTCAATGCAAGGCTGCAGGCTGTATGCTGAGCAGTGGGACTTAAAGAGCCCAGCACACAGCTGGTGTTTTAAGAGTCGTGAGACCGCAAGATGTAACATGAAGGAACTTTTCCTGCAAAGAACTTTGTAGCCATATATGTGGATGCTCCGTCTTTCTTTTCCATCACTGCCCTGCCTTCACGGAGCCTCACCAGGAGAGGAGAAATAATCTTCTAACCGGCCTTTTAGTCTTGGGCCTTTCCACTCCATGTGGTCACCATAGCAGTCGCTCTAAAACACAAACTGGGTCAAGGCCCCTGGGCATGGCATGCAAGCCCCCAGCCACTGAGAGTTACTCAGCGCTCCGTGAACTCACCTTCCTTTCCGGCCTCTGTGCCTCTGCCAGTGCAGGTGCCCTTTCCCGCTCTCTTCTGCCTGCTGGACTTCCATTGATCCTGTAAGACTCACTGCAGATGCCTCCACTTTCCTGTTACCTTCGGCGACCTACCTCAAAGCTAAGTTTTTCTGTGCCTAGCCCAGAGCTTGGGCCTCTGCAGACAATAAACGCCAGCTTCCCTCCCCTGTGTCCTTCCTTATGCTCCTGCAGCACCTTATTTCCTCCACTCAGCTTCTGTCGGTATTACTCTTAGAACTTTGTTTTGAATCTGTGAGTTTCCTGGGTGGTGTGACTGTGTCTTATCTAGCTTTGTGTTCCAAGGTAAGTATCTGGCACAGAGAAGGCCAGACCATGACAAACTTTTCACTGACACAAAGAGGAAATAAAGAGAAAAATAAGGACACAGGTTTGTTTTTCATAAAGCTAGATGTGTTGAGTTAGATTTCCTTCTGAAATTACACACTTGAAACTTTTGTCTTATTCAAATAACCTTTCATTTGCAGCAGTCAAACAAAATGGCAGAGTTGGGACCAGAATTGACCGCTATCTGGGTTTGAATCTACACTCTGCCACTGCCAGCTGACCAACCTGAAGCATGGGTTGTAACCTCTCTGTGCCTCAGTTCCCTCATCTCTACAGCAAGGAAAATACTTATAACTACTCTATCAGGTTGTTATGAGAATTATATAATTAAATATATGTAGAGTGTATCTCACACTGAATCAAGCACTTTCTATAGCATTATTATTTCATTCATAAAACTATATTGAGAGTTTATCTTATTGTCTTAACAAAGTAGGAAAAATCAGAAACTTTGTATCTGTTTTTCATAATTCCAACCTACTTGTAAATATATCCTTATTAACTTTTGCAATTTGAATTGTCTGTGAAATCCAAAAGTCTTGAAATCACTGCTTTTGACTACCTAGGACTCTAAGGTGAACATACACCACTAAATGGGTTGCTCAGAATCAAGATCCTGGAGTCTATAGCCAAATAGTCCCACTGATAGGAGTCCCAGCACTACTTGAACTGAACTTAGCAAGGTGGAACTTCTGGGGGTAAGGATACCGGCCTTGATTAAGACAGGTTGGGGCTTGTAACAGAGACATGGCAGAGGTGTTGAAAAATCAGAGGCCCTCCTAGCAGAGAGTTGAGAACATACCAATTGGTCATCAGGATGATGCTCAAAGAATTGTAAAGGTCCTACATACTAATGGTTTCCACAGAGCGAGCTAAACCTTTTAAGGAAAACCCTACTTTCATATATGCCACTGGGGCCTTTTTTGCTCTTGAATGAGGGGCTGGTCTAAAGGTTTCAGTACTTAAGCATAGTCCTGCGATGGAAGAGACAGGTGTTTATGTATCAAATAAACACGGAGACAAAGTAATATACTCATTAAGCTTAGATTTTAGTATTACTGAAAAAGAGGATTCCAGAAAAAAAAATAACATAACTCAAGTGACCTTAAATATAAATCTTCAGAGTTTTAGAGTTTTTCTAACACATTCTTTCTTGAATCACTATAAATAATGAATTAATGTGTCTATTTCTTTAGGCAGAGACCCCCTTACATCAGCAATAGTTAAATATACAGTTTAAAGAAAATAATATCATGACAGCAACATGAAACCAACGGAACGTACTAGCCAGTTAATTCCTGCCTCCTCCCTACCTCCCTCTCTCAAGTGCTTTCTGATATTATAGGTAGAAAAGACCCATCTTTAGAACCATGTATGCTTTATTCAACACAGTATACCCAGTACTTAGCACAATGCCTTGTACAGAGCTGACTCTCAATATATATGCTGTTTTGCACAGGTGGAAGGAAGGAAACACTTTTTGGAGATTTATTATATGCAATGTCCTGCATGAAGTTATTTTCACATATATTGGGTTGGCCAAAAAGTCCATTTAGGTATTTTTTTTATAAAATAAAGGACGCATTATTCATTTTCACCCGTAACTTTATTGACTTGGATATATTGAGTATGTCAGCTATCACCTGCTATTGGCTTCTAGTGGGTAGAGGCCAGAGGTGCTGCTAAACATCTTCCAATGCATAAGACAGCCCCACAGCAAAGAATTATTTGGCCAAAATGTCAACAGACCCAAGAAACTTCACAAACCACTTTTGATATGTTCGATCAGTCACAGCACCTTCTCCATACACTGCAGAAATCTTTTTTGCATTTCAGTTGCATTTTTATCTTTTTTGAAATAATAAAGCATAATATGCCAAAAATGTTATGTATTTTCTTCCATCTTCAATATTAAAATGGCTGCACAAAAATTCACCAATTTTGATAAGTTTTTTTTAAAATGCACGCTAATATAAGAGCTGTCACAGTACAAGCTAACAAAACCGTTTCTTATGAAGTTAAACACTACTAAGCACTACTAGAGCCACCATATGGTAAAAACTAAATGTACTATTTGGCCAACTCAATACATCACCAAAAATTTTCACAATTTTCATTGATATGGAAAGCAAGAGAAATGAAACTTATTGATATGACACAAGTCTAGGGTGAGAGATAAGCTTTCCAGTCTTCAGTCTCCTGTCTTTGCCTGGTCATCCTGAAGTTTATAAGCCAACAATGGTCCTTGAGTTCTAGCTCAAGATGATTTTTCATCAGCTTCGTTGATTCCTTGGTTTCTTCTGCATGTGGCCTTTCAACATTTCAACCTGTCTCCACCAAGGCCAGCTCCCATGGCCCTTACATAAAGGGCCTTAGAGTCCATGGTGTATAATAGAGAGAAAATAAACTCTTTCTCAAAGGAGTATGGACTCAAAGGAAAGAGATACAGCTTCCAGGATTGGGATCCCACCTATTTGGTGTTCTGGCAAATGTGTCTCAAGTCTTTTTGCATACATTTATATTTTAAATTCAATGATCTGCAAAATAAAGGGGCTGGAATAGGCAATTAATTCATTTACTCAACTTTTTGCCTGGTGCTAGAGATATAAAGATATCCAAGACAAAATATAACCGAACTCCTGCCTTCAAAGACATCATGGCCAACTGAGGTCTCATTTTATGCTATCTCAAATATTCCTTTTAATTCTAAAACAGTACGAATGTATGTCTTGGGATCCCAAATGCCAATGAAACTAACAGTAACAGTAATTTCAAGCTATGTTTGTTATGTCAGACCAGCCACAAGCCCCAAAGTAAAAGTGTGTGGCACATGAGGGAAATTATCTTGGATCTCAATGATCAATGGTTATAACAAGTATAATGAAAAAAACAGACTATTTCTACAAAACTCTCCTTTAAATCTCACTTCAGCACCTGAACAGTAGGAGTGCTTATTGTTTCCATGACCCTTTTTCAGTTCTGGCTCTACTGATGAAGTACAATATTGAACAATATTCTGGCAGACTTCAAATGGTGACTGAGATTACAGGCGGCAAAGTAGGCTGAGAAATCGGACACCCTACCATACCTTACTACAAGAACAAAGTAAGGTGTATTTATTTTATTGGACAGTTTGAATTTATTATAGGTTGCTCATAATTTCCTGTCTCATTTCTTTAGGACTCTTGGAATTTATGCCAGGATGTCTTAGGTTATCACACCCCTTCCCTCTTTGTCCCAGCATTCATGCCAACAGACCGGATTGACTTAGAGAAAGTCCCCGGACAAAAGTTGAAGGGGAAAATACCCAAAGCTTTAGTTGAAGAATGGCAGAAACTTTGGAAAAAAATCTGAAAAAGCAATGAAGATGAAAATGGAAACTCTGTGAAAATTAATGTAGTGTAGAATTGGCGAACATACCACTTATTTCTTTAAACAAATAGAAGAAAGAACCCGCTTATGAGGTGCACCCAAATAATTCACAGGTGGTGAAACTATTAGAGTCCTGCAATTTCTTGCCTCAGAAGTGGAATAAATCTCCTGTATTAAAAATGGCGTACGCTCATATGTGTGATTTTTCTACTATTTTCTTTCTTGCAATTATCCCCCTTTCCATGGACAAGGCTTTTTGGGTTTTATTGTAATTAATTAATTTTTAACAAGAATTTTAGAGAAAAATCTAGGGAGGAAGGGAGATGTAACCTACTATAGTAATTACACTTATAGAAATATAATTTCAAATGGAATATGATTGTTTTTTTCATGGTTCAGTTATTACAAAGCAAGAACAACGTAGTAGAAACTACATTAGACTGAAGTTTGCCAGCACGATGCTCCAGTGATAATCGGGCAGGTAGAAACTCCCTAAGTACCAGTCATACATAATAAATGGTAATTCTCACAATGATAAGAATTTACTTTGAGAATAATTTTTTCCCTAAAGAATTTATTATCTTAACTAAGACAATATTCTAGTGTGTTCTGTTGTACAAATTGATATTCTGAACTATGAAAATTAGGGAAAAAATTTAATGTTTTAAGTCAGATACTGACTGATAATATCCATAAAAATAACACATCCATAATCTGTGGAAGCCATAATTTACATTTACACATGGATAAGAGAATAAAGCTAGAATCTATACTGATACAGACAGTTCCCGGATGAGATATTTTGTTGAGTAATTGAAAATAATATCCATCACAGAACTATTCCCTTCAGAAGAGTTTCCTGAAACTTTTGTAAAATAACTCTGACACCACAATTTCCAATGAACCACCTAGTTCCTCTTTGCAAAGACTGTCTTTATCTTCCATGGATCCCGGCTCTGTGTTGTGTACACAGCTGGTGGATAGAAAAATGATTTTTACATGAATTAAAGCAATCACTTGCTGTTTTATAGTACTTTGAAGTTTACAAAACACTTCAACATCGAATGCTGCACTTGCCGCTCATGGCATCCTGGAGAGTTAGGTGGGATGAGAAATGGTCTATGGATGAGGAGACAGAAGCTGGAGTTATGTGACTAGGCCACAACCATAGAGCTGGACTCAGTGCTATAGCCCAGATGGTTACACATTAAAACTAGTGCCATTTTCATGACCTCCTAGAAAATGTATCAAAAACAGTTTGAGACTACGTATACTCGAGAAGTGTATTTTACTTCATGTACTACTGTGTGAAACACTTGTTTTCTTTGGTTGTAGGATTCAGTTTCCCTCTCTGTCACTTATTCACTCCTTTAGTTTCTGACATCTGTCTCTGGAACTGCATTGGTGTTCTGCTCTGGTGTCTGCTTCTTGGCATCTTTTTTGTTTTCTTTGCCTGCCCCTTAGGTCTATACAGTTCTGGTCCTTGACCAGGTTGGTATTACCTGCTCTGCCCTAGGAGATTAGACTCAAACTGCTCACCACAGTCCTACCTTTCTTGGTTCCTTGCTCCCTCCACTCGCTCATGGATTCTATGTTTAAAAAAAAATGGATGTGAACGCATTTTCCTATTTTTCGTGCAGTATTGGCATATATCCTGAAGTACTTAGCATGCTCTAGGTGTGTGATAAGTTGCAAACCTCAAAGATTAAACCACCATTAGGATGGCATGGCATCTTCTTATTTCAATTTTCCC
Source organism: Pteronotus mesoamericanus (assembly GCF_021234165.1). Classification (NCBI taxonomy): domain Eukaryota; kingdom Metazoa; phylum Chordata; class Mammalia; order Chiroptera; family Mormoopidae; genus Pteronotus; species Pteronotus mesoamericanus. The sequence goes on along the minus strand of NW_026555245.1, from coordinate 32,817,795 downwards.
ATATAATAAATGGGAAGTAGTATCAGTACTTATTTATCAGTGAGTACTAGCACACTTGTCATCTAAATTGGAAACATATGTTATTTGAAAAGATTTTCAGTTTCCAAATAACACCTTCCTGTAATGGTCAGTGTTTTAACACAACAAGGGTTTATTTCTTGCTTGTGGTTAAATGCATGTTCACAAACGTAACTCTATGAGAGCTGTAGTTCCTGCTCCATGTAATCACTCAGGGACCGAGGCCTTCCATTTGGTGACTTTGCCATTCCCTAAAGTACTGAAGTTCTTTACTGGATTCTCTGCATCCAGCAGGCAGAAAAGAGGGGGCTTCGTGCTTAGAGGATTACATGAGTGATATCAGGCCTAGAGATGCAATATTTCACTTCTAACTATATAATCCATTGGCTAGAACTCACTCATATTGCTGCATCCACTCAGGAGGAGGCTGGGAAATGTAGTTTATCTTTGTGCTGAGTAGCAAAAAGTAATGAGTTTTGTGATTCCATTGCACTATCTCTGCTAAAAGGAGAGTTTATAACTACCTTATAGTTCTATAAAACAGTGGCTAATGTAAATATCATTTTCTTCTTGAGGACCAATTTTATAAAAGAAAAAATAGTTGAGAACTAAATGAATTAAAAAAGACATGTAATGTGCAAAACTCATTCTAATTAACAAAAGCAAAAGGGATTGTTTTTCTATTGTTGTTTATTGTGTGGGTGTATACGTTTGAGAGAGAGAGAAAAACAAAAATAGATGTTTCTCCTTGAAATTTATTAGGGTTATTGACTTGGTCTTATCAACATCAGACTTAGTGAAATGCTTTATATATGAAATGGCTGTTCACATTTTCCCTCGTTACATGTACTTTATCTTCTTTTTATTTTCTCTTGCCAAGTTATTCTTACTCATCCATTTATTCATTCATTAAAAAAATTTATTGAGCTCTAATTACCAGATATTCTGAGAGAAGTGGGAGGAACAAGTCACTCCTTCCATTGTTACCCACAACTTTGTGGAGTAGATAGACATGTAAGTGCAGCCTGAGAAGCACAATGGCAGAGATAATTGGAAGGAAGCACAAGAATCGGAAGAAGTCACAATTGAAAATATTATAGAGAATATAGTTAAGTACTATGTCTCTGAAAAACAATAATTAAATGCTGACTATATGTGGCTATATTATTCGTGGAATTTGGGGTGGGGGTAGTCAAACAGAGAAATTACAGTATTTCTTTTAATTAAGGTTAAATAATTAATGAGATAAGATGTATTTCTATGACTGAAATAGAGACCAATGATAAATATAGGAAAACATTCAAACTGATTAATAAATACTGAGCTTCTGGAAATACAACAAATGACAAATCAGAGGTCACTGTGGGCTGCAGGCTACTACCATTGGGACATCCTTGTGACCTGGCGGGAAAATGTCTACCTGCTCTATGTGCTGGGTGCTCCGGTTAGTAAAGTCCCAGGGAGGGGAAATCAGAACAGTTAAGCTTTATTCAATGGAGGTTTTAATCTTGAAGTTCGGGAATTCGGGAGATTTAGTTATTTATTTTTGAGCTCATGGAAAGAAAGGGCCGATGGCAACTGCTTACCCCAGTTAGCAGGCAGGCTCCCTACACAGCTGTGCCGGCCTATTTCAGTTCGGATCCTTTAGGATTGACGTCACCCCTGGTGCGCCAGCCCTAAGTTGCTCCTGAGCCAGTGCTGTCAATCACACCCAAATTCAACCACATGGTAGGGTTGTTAGGGTGTAGATAGGAAATGACATGAACTTGTCTCATTCTGGTGAAAACACAAAGTTTGAAGTCAGCTCTCTAGAAGGAGAAAGTTAGTAAAAATGGGAAGACTGTAAAACTTAATTTAGACACATTTTCCTGTGATTATCTCAACTCAAGATGATTCAAGGAATGCTCTCACTCAAAAAAAAAAAAAGGCTATGTTTTTTATGCTATGAGGAGGTCACTTTTGAGTCACTTGACTCATGAGAACACAAAAAACAGTAGGATATGCATAACGACGGAAGGGTAGAATAGACTTTAAAAAATTAGGTATGAGAAACTTAAATAATTAGGCCTGAAATAGACAAACTCAAAGCAGAAGTTGTCACTTGACCAGAGAAACCAGACTTGACATATGAAGTTAGAAAACACCAAATACGTGGAGAATTAGAGACCTGTGTGATGGTCTCCATAAGTTCTTTCTTCTCTTAATTTAGTTCACAAACAGTTATGATGCCTGTATATGTGAGGCATTCTATTAGGTGTTGCAGAAAATGCAGAAACTCCCAGGAAACTTTATTTTTTCCTGAAAGAGTTTTAAATTATATTTTGATTAAGTCATAATAAAAGGGAGAACAAAAACACCAGACCACGTCTCATCCAAAAATAAATCTGGTGCAAAATGTACCAAGATAAACTGGGTTTAAAAAATGAGCACAAAGTACAGGGATTAACCACACTTTACTGATTAAAATTATACAAATCAAATCTCCTTTAATGTAGTTATAGGGATATAGGAATGAACTTTGTGCAACTACTAAGTTTGAATAACAGCTTACCCTGTGATATGCTAGAAAACTGTTTTCTGGTTTATCAACATATTGATAAAGGGGAATCAACATGTATTAACACTCACTGAAATGCACAAATACATTCATTTATTCATTCTCTCACTTTCTCTCAAAAGTCTTCAACATCCATGTAGTCTTTCAAGGAAAAAAAAAATTCCTAGTGTAACAGGATTCTTTTGTAGTTCACTAGTGACCACTATTGGACATACTTCTCTCAACTTATATAAAGCAATAGCACTGGCTCACATGAAAATAATAACGGAGGCCAGATAATGGTCCCGAACAGACTGAAACACTAAAAACAGGAGCCTGAGAAAACAAATATGCAGCTGACCATGTCTAGACAAGAAACTTCACAAAAACATGAAGAAAATAATGTTAAAAGAAATGCCTCACTGTGTTTTACAGATTTATATAAAAAAGAATCTTTAAGTTTGATTTAAAGACAATTTAGGCATGATAATAAACAAAAGATGTAGAAAGAACAGTTATAGATAGAAAGGTGCTTGTGCGCACACACACACACACGCATTCACACATACAAATGCTCACTCTTATTGCAGCAGGCCACAGTCTGCTGTAAATAAGGGATTTAACATTCATTCCACAAGCTAATGGTGCTTCTCGCCATCCAAGACAGATCCACTTAGATAATAGTGGAGGAGATTGCCAGAGTGACTGAAGGGAATGGGCTATTGTGTTTGACTAGTTTCCATGTATAAATTAGTGCAGAGAAGAAAAAGAAATTCAACAGAAAAACACATGTACTTTATTATAATTCTGAGTGTTACTCTTGCAACTTCCACAATAGCAGGCGAAAGAGCTTAAAACCACTTAAAAGAAACAAAAAGCAAATGCAAATTTGATTAAATGCCTTTCTGACAAGAAGCAATTTGACTTTAAGTTTGGATGGACACATATGTCAATGGCTGGTCATGGTTTCTGCAACATTCTTTTTGAGCTCAGCAATTGGGACAAAAAAGGAGAATGAAAACGGGAAACAGGGTGGGAAAATGTGGAAAGTGAGGTTATGTGGCTTGATTTGACCTGAATATCAGGATGCAAATCTCTTGATCAGCATTACTATCCTAGGTGTTCAGAAAAAAAATAAAAGTCTATGATACAAGCTTTGCATAAAAATATGGGTGGTAGCTTAAAATACGTAAAAAAGACAAAGGGACCTCATTTTTCTGAGGAATAATGCTCCAAACAAAAAGGACTTTGGTGAATAACATTTGATATTTGTACACACTCACGAAACAAGTCAGATACAGATGATTCAGCTGTCAGTGATATGAAAGTTGTTTTGAAGTTGAAACTAGCTCACCACTAAACAAAGGGGATGTTTTCCAATTAAGTTAAAGGGATCTTTCAAAATTGCTTAAATTAATTATAAGAGTAGACTCTAATAATGCATGAAAGAACTGTAGAAAAAACAAGCCAACCAGTTCAATTTCTCTATCAGACTGAGAGTTCCAGAGGGGGTGGTGGGGAGGGGGGTTGGGGAGTTGGGGAGGGAGATAGAAAGAAACACTGATGCAAGAGAAAAACATTGATTAGTTGCCTCTTGCAGGCTCCCAGACCAGGGATTGAATCTGCGACCTGGGTCTGTGCCCTGACTGGAAATCCAACCCACAATCATTCTGTGCACCGGATGACGCTCCAACCAACTGAGCCACCCTGGCCAGGGTATACTTCTAGTTCTAAGTCAACTGCTGAACAGGCTAAAAGTCAGTTTCTCTTAGGCCAGTATTTAATTTTGGTTAGAAAGCTACAGGAGGCAGTTAATGAACAAGTGTAACAATCGCCTAATATTGTACACCTCTTTGATGGCCAAGATGATGCAAAACACCTAAATATCTCAAAGTCCACAGACCAATCTATGCCATTGCTTCCATCACTGCTAAACATTTTATAATCACAGTGCAAAACAAACAAGTTATTTTCTCTTTATTATGTGTTTGATTTGGGGGCTCAAATATAAGCTTAGTATTTCTTTATCTCTAAAATGGGTTTAAAAATGTCTTATTTGCAAGGGTATTGTGCAGATGATTTGTAATGCTTTTCAAACAACTGGCCTAGTGTTTGGCCCTTTTGGACACACAATACATGGCAGGTACTATTAATGCTGTTATCACCCTGCACAGGACTGCATCTTGGCATTTGCCAATTTGTTCTCTTTCTTTGCCAGCATAACACAACACTCAGGATCCCTGTTCATTTAAATACAGGTATGAAACAAACCTGGGTTTGATTTCATGTTATCCTCAGTACAATTGTTCTAATTTAAACAAAATATGTTTTATGTTTGAAATCTGAAATAAGTCTCATTATGTGCTCAACTACACATATGAAGAGTCAACATATCAAAGACGGATATAATGCATTTACCAAATGGGTAACAAAACAATCTATTCTTGAATGGGAAAAATTTTCCAAAGTAAAATGAGATCATACTCCATATGGAAGACACCAAAAAAGTAATATGTACTGGTAATTTGCTTTATCATACAATTAGATGGGAAAATAACACACAGTTTTTTTAAAATCACAAAGAAAAAAAGACGAGGCAACCTAATGATCTATACATAAATAACACATCCCATATGGAAAAAATGAGACACCTTTCATAAATTGCTTGCTTCAGTAGTCATAAAGCACACCTAAACATTCTACTTTTTCTATTCCTCCAAACAACTAAAACTCACAGTCCATTCATGCCTAAAACTCAGTTTGCCTTTAAATTTTCAAGAAAATTTAAAAATATATTTCTATATTTACAGCATATGCAATGTAGCATTATGATTTCTTGGCTACAATGATGCAAATAAGTGGGAATGTATAAAATAGTTAATCACTGTCTGATTACTCTATCTGATGAATCTTCCTGGACTTTTTCAATTTGTACCAAATGGCTTACTTCCCTTCTTCATAATTGTAGTGCAGATCAAATTTGCCAGAGTGTAATCGGAACAAAACATTCCTTCTCTATCAACGACTCAATGCAAACTATATATTCGTTGCATTTTTACCTTGTTCCCTTCTTGCCTGTTGCCTTCTGAGGAAGTGCTGGCATGCCACAGATGTGACAGGGAAAGCTACAATCACGTTTGTTTGGAATCAGTGTGTGCAAATTTTGGAATCAAACCTTCAGATGAGATTTACTAAGCTGCCTGCCCAGAACACTCTGGTTTAAAAAAATGTGCATTGCTATTAATATTTTGAGTGTAGATTTTTTTGGACAGTAACTGTTCATTTTCTGCCCATAAAACCAAGTATGAGTCACAATGGAACATTTACTTTGAGTCAAAAATGCAGTGTGTGCTGATGTTCAAGAGCAGAGCATCTTATCACTGTGACTATGGAAAGCAGCCATACAGAAAGTCAGCATTTTCTTCTTCTTCAAAAGCAGATCTGAGATCAAAGACCATAATCCTCAATTCATAAATACCAGCATTAACTTGTATCCATAGATGACTTGCAATAATTATGAGCTATAATCTGGGTTGGCTGCAAAGAGGCTCTCATTCCCTGTATTACCTGGTTCCGTAGCACATGTTCACAGAGAGAGAAGAATTCTTAAAAGGCGGTGGGGGAAAGCCCCTCACAGCCCATCCTTCAACAAATTCCAGGAACCACAGTGAGTGAGTTTGATTTGAGGACGCCTATCACCCAAATTCCAAGCATACACACCACCATTTATACAGTCCCTAGCTCACAAACTCTGCACAGTCTATCCCAAAGTTCATGTCTCGATATTATTATATACCTCTAACTAATCCCACAAAGTCGGGCAGACTTCATTTTGCTGGGCAAGTGGGGATGAAAGTTCTGAAAGAATTGTTTTAAAATCATGTAGGTTATTTTACCTGGAGTTTGAAGTTAAAGATACAACCTCCGCCCCCCGACACACACACACACACACACACACACACGCATACACTGCACCCCAACAGCACCCAGACTAAATGGCAATAGCAATGTATAGAAAGGAAAAGGCATTTACCAGGAGCAGGAAAGCCAGAAAGAGGAGCGGTGTGCCAGGAGTTGCCCGACGGCAGCATTCCATGCTTGGATCCTTGCCGGAATCCGAATCGGACACTGAATAAGCTGCTAAGTGCTCCTCTGCCTGCTGTCACATCCAGTCCTGGTGCTAACACTCCAGCCCTGCCTATCAGCTTCCATCAGCCCCGCTCACATTTCCTGACTAGGGGTGGGTGGGTAGGTGGATGGGTGGGGGGTAAGCTGAATGGAATCTCTCTCGGAGCAGGCAGCCAGCCAATCAGGCTCCTGCTAATCAGACATGCTGAATAACAAAGCCAGGGGGACAGAGAAAGTGTAACAGTGCGAGAAAAAAAAAGGGAGGGGGGAGGACGAAAAAGAAAGGAGACCAGAGCACGCAGCAGAGTGAGAAGAGAAATGCAAAAGATGCAGAGTTGCACAAGATGAAGCCAAGCCCTGTGCTATTAACTAACCTGGTTAGTTCTTTGTGAGATCCATTTCTCTTTGCCATTTACGTGTGCTGATGCCTGTTGCTTTGTAAAGTACAGTAGCTCCCTGTGACTCTGTATTGTTCCATTCAGGAGAGAAACTTAATCCCTGTCAATATATAACATATGCCATAAAGGGAAAGAATCACAGACAAAACCTGACTTAATGTGCCCTTTAAATGCGTTCTGTACAACTGCTTTATTCCTCTTCCATAAAGTTGCTCTTTATTTTCCCCCTTCACTTGGAAAAGGGAGACCATATAAATTTTTGAAAGTTACCCACTAAACCTGAATAGCGGCATAAGTTACTTTGTATATTAATGGCTTGATCTGTAAAAAAGGGAAGTGGATTCTTTGTAAAGTGACAACTTAAAACATCCAAGGTTTACTAAGGCTAAAGGCACAATTAGAAAATTAGATCCACTAGTTTTAAAAGAAGCCCTTAACAAAGACTCAGGATGAGTGGCACTGAAAATTGGGGTTGAAGAACAGCCTGGTTTTGACACACTGCCAACTCTCAAGTATCTGCTTTCGCTGGGGGAGAGAAAAAAAAGGGTGAATTAAATCCTCAGTTAATCCCCAAACCTTGTACCTGACAGTTTCAGCCTCCTTCTTCATGTCCATTGTCAGAGCTGCTACACTGCAGCAGAAAAGGCTAAAGTGAGTTTTACCTCCGTTTTCCTTCCCCTGCTGCCAGAGGTCGGGTCGGGAGGATGCCCTTCCAGGCCCAGCCCAGCCCTGGAGGAAGTGCTGATGGGCAGTGGAACGATGACAAGGCCAAGAGCAGGTCAGGAAGCTTCTGAGCCAGGTTAATCTGCCAGCGAGCAAAATTTCATTCTACCAGAGGAGGATTAATTACAGTATTAGAAAAGTGTCAAGTGTCCAACAAGGATGTCTTTCTCCCTATCTGCTAAGGAAATCACGGAGTTCTTGAAAGAATGAAAGAGCAAACTTGGCCTTACATTTCCATGGGTGTGTCACCGGGAAGTTTTGCCTTCGTAGATCTCCGGAGAGCCGAGAAATAGGTATGGCAGAGGTCGAAGACACTTAGACTTAATGTTCTTTCCTTTCATTAAAAAACACCAACAAGAGGCATGAAACACACAAATATGGAAAATCTGATGAAGCCATATAGGCATGTAAATACAGGCAGGTCTGCCTATATATGTATCTGCAGTGCTGCTTTTCAAAAAGGTGAAGAAAAGCAGGTTGTTCAACTTCAGGTTACTTACTTTGTATGGCATAGCAATTAAAGACAGAAGAGCTTTAAAATTCCTATTTAAAACCTGTTAGGAAAGTCAATGGCATACGAGGATCCACCTTTCCCTCACCTAGAAAAATAGATAGTCCAAATCCATAACACAGAAGACCTATCCTTAAAGCATGCCTTTTTCTCTTTCACAAAGATTGATTTAACAAATCTCTTAAAAACTAGCTAATGCTCATAAGCCAAAGAGTATTCAGGAGTAACTGTAAAAATGCTCGACTGGTGTTATCTGAAATCTTTATCACATTAAAAATGATTTGATTGAAACAAACATTTATTTATGTTATTTATCTCCCTTTTATACATTAGAGGTTTCTGCTACTGGGTTCTTTTTTTTTTTTCCCCCTTTCTATCAGAGTCATTAACTAAAGAGTTCTAACTAGTTCTGTAAAAAAAAAAAAAATGGAATATTTAATCTAACACTACTTTCTCCTTCCATGCACATAAATTTCATTCATTAGGCAGGTCAAAAGGAAGAACAGATGGTGGAGAAGCAATAACAGCAAAAAAGGTAATGGCACAATACCATTTGTAGAAGAACAGAAAAAAAAATGGTTGGTTAGAGAATAACTGGTAGCCACCTGTATGGTAATCTAGATTCCTTCCTGCTTTGATAAATATTGATATATTGATATATTGAGATATATTGAGTCAGAGATTTCTGCCTTGGAGATTTGATAGACATGTCAATGTACAGCAAGATGATTCCCTCAAGTTACTAAATAGTACAGTATTTTTAAGTTCAGCTCTAAATCATTTGTTGAATGCTTGGAGGATGCCCACCACAGTGTCTCATGCTTCTGGTCCCTATGCTATTAGCATTTCCTTTCCTGTTGGTGATGCCCAAGGAGCTAGGGAAAGCGGTGGCACAGTCAAGCGTTACGCACTGTGGGGCAAACTCCAAGGCTCCTGTAACTTCAGAAACAGGACAGCAAGATCTAGTTGGGTTAAGGTGATTGCTGTAAAATTTGGGGATGAGCTAATTTTGATAGTTAGCAAAGTTTATATGATAGCTTTCAAGTTTACAAAATTTTACACCCACAATCTCATTTGACCTTATGACTATTCTGGGAAGGGGTTAAATAACTCATCCCATTTTAGCTATATGAAAACTGAAGCTCAGAGAAATGCAGTGACTTGCCTCAGGCACCACTGGCTAGAACTGGCTTTTAAAACTAGGTCTTCTAACTTTGACTCACTTTCATCTCATATATATGTATATATATACAAGTACATACATATATTTCTGTGTACATATGTGTGCATACATATACTTACACACTTTCAGATGTTGGAAGTGGTGTCATAGTGGTTTGAGGGGAAGTTTATAGTGAAGACAAAGGAGCGGGAGGCAGGCTACCCAGGTTTCACTATGGGTATATGTTACCTGACAGTGGAAAGTATCTTATATTAGTGTGTAGCTTCTCTGCCTCCTATCTTCGCTATTTCTAAAACCTTTATCAGTGCCAAGGACAAGTAACATCAAACTCAAGTTAATCTAGATCCATACTAACGGCAGCCTGAGGAAGGCCTCTTATGGCATCTGAGCAGGGCATTGGCCGAGTTTCTTTTTTCCTCTTCAGGTATCTAAATTAAAGCCGTCTGCCAGTGTCTGAGCAGCAGCAGCAGCAGCAATAGGAGCAGCAGCAGCCCCGGCTGCTGTAATACTGGTTACCGGCTCCCTGCACAATATATTAGGTGAAATAAAAGCAGAAGCAAGGGTGTCAGGGCTGTCTGAAGCATCATTCCAAATGGTATGGATTTAACAATATTTAATTTAAAAAACACCAGCTTGGACAGGAGCAAGCTGTTAACATCCAGTGTACTTTATGGCAGGAAAGAGTGAGCTAAACTCTTGGAATTTCTCTCCCTGGGGAGAGTATGTTACAGTGTTCACGCTGGAGCCACCTGTCTCTTCCTGAGGTTGGACCTTCTTGCATGGCCCTCCAGTTGCAGTAACTGGGGTCGAAAGGGCAGATGGTCTTCTAAAAAGAACTCGGGGTGGGGGATGTTGACTAGCTCTGGGTAGGGCCTCATCTCCCCTCCTGAAAGAGGTGGTTATGGCGGCGCCTGAGCCTTACTATCCTCACGGGCATGTGTGGAAGTTGTGTGATTTCCCTAGCTAATTCTGAAAATTAAATGGAGAAAAAATGGTGTGAAAATGAATAAGATAAAACTACAGGAAGCCAACTGCAGGTCTCAGGGACAGAGCTGGAATTTGAGCAGGTGTCTAGCTCTCTAATTCACCTAATACCCATTTAACATCTAAGTGATTGGAGTGTTGGCTAAAATTTTCAAATCATCTTTCACACCTAACCTAATGTGATATGAACAGAAACTCCATAGGGTAGAGAGTAATTATTATCTTCATTTTATTGATGAGGAAACTAGTGCTTTCTAAATAATAAGTGTGTTCATCAAAGCTGATTATTGGAGCAGGTGAAAAAATTGGAGCCATAGTAAGGTAGTTTGACTTTCCCCTGGACAACTCTCTGAGAAGTTGATGAAAATAGTTGTATTTATTGAGTCTCTCAATGCCAGGCAGCGTTCTAAGTACTTTATATTTATTATTTGTTTTAATTCTTATAACAACCCTACAGAATAGGTACATTTATCACCCTCATATGGATGTTATTTATGGCAGATCAGCCATCAACATTCATCCCAACCGGTGCCTTCCTGAAACAAAGTGTCCGGAAACTGAGGAACTACATTTCCCAGACTACCTTACAGCTAGGGTACTACACGTAATTTAGATTTGGCCACTCAGAAACACTTCCATAAGATTTAGAAGGTGGAAGTGAGGCAGAGACCACACTTTGATGCTTGTGCTTGTACAAATGACTGCAGGGCAACGTGGTTTGTCAGTAGCCATGCTAGTCAGTCACTACCTTTGTATGTGTCAAGAGGCAGACTTGGGGAATGCAGCTGGCTAGATGGATCATAGGATGTGGACATGGTTCTTGCAGCCTTTACAATTCCATTTGGCATGACTTCCTGGTTGTGAAAGAGGCAGCAGCTCCTGTGCTGAGCTGTTGCTATAGAGTAGCATAGGAGTCTTCTGACAGCTCAAACTAGAGGCTTTTTCCATTGGCGATTCCAATTTTCTGTTAGTTAATTAATATCCCATAATATAACACCTTATGCTTAGATCAGCCAGGGTACATTCTGTTCTCCACAACAGAATCCTTGACTGATCTACCCTCTTTAACAGAGGAGAAAACTGAGGCTCGGAGAATTTAATAACTTGCCTAAGATCACATATACAGAAACTGGGAAGGCTAAGATCTGAACCTAGACCGTCTGTGCTCCTAACCATTATGCAACACTGCCTCTTTATAGAGCAAAGTGTCATAGGAATTTAAAGAAGGGAGAGGTCATTGCCAGTTTGAGGACTCAGTGAGGAGTATCCAAGTGGAAGAAATAGAAATTGAAAAAGACCTTAAGATACAGAGTCTTTTAGGAGATGAAACGGAGAAAGACTGTGCAGATGAGTAGAAAAGGGTAAGCAGACAGAAAGCATGAACATTTGAGACCTAGGGTTTTACTTACCCCGACCCACACTATGTTAGGCTGTTTAAAGGGGGAAAAACATGTTTTTCAATTCTTTTAAAAATTGAAAAACATGTCCCACTGTCTCCTTTTCCCTACAAAGTGTCTAACACTGCATGTTCCAAATGGAAGGAACGCAACAAATTTTAAAATTTGATTTGATTTTTTTCTAGCTGTTCAAAGCACTAAAAGGCCTCAAATCACATTTTTTCATAGTGCCTACAATGCTTAATTTAAGGCTTCTTACACTGTAGGTACTTGGTTAGAATTTTTGACCCCTGCTGGTAGCAGAGAGTAATTCTGAAGGCTGCTTGGTGTAGCACAAAGAACCTGGATTTTGGAGCCAATCAGTTCAAATCCTAGCTGTTCCACTGATTATCAGAAAAACTTTAGTGGAATAAATTGCTGAAAGTATCTGAGTCCAGTCTTTTGTTTGTTTTGTTTTTGTTTTAAGCTATTAAATGATGAGAATAATGCTTAACACCACAGGGCTATTGTGGGAAGTGTAGCTCAGAGCCTGATATAAAGTAAGAGCTCAATAAATCATTGCCATAATAGACGGTGTGTATGTGAGTGTCTACTGTACTTGTTTTTCAACTTCTCTGTGTGCTTGAAAATCCTATTAAAACATTGGAAAAATCATTGCCATAATGTAGATGGTAATTTTAGGACTTCCCCCCTGAAAAACAAGCAAACAAACAAACAAACATATAACAGAGTCCTGAACTGCACTGGGGGAATAGAATTGTTCCCCAGCCCCACACTGGAGGTCCTTCTCCCTTTTTCTACATTGTGGCGGTTATGTCACAGATCTCAGAAGTCTGTTATTGAGTTACATCCAGCGAACACTCATAGAGCACCTACTGTGTGCAAGGCATGATAAGTAGAGAAAAGGCAGATGAACTGCCTTTTGTAGACTTTTTGACATAGACACCAATGTAATTGCTGAGGCTTGAATTATGGTTGCAATATTTATATATTAAACCCAAATGGAATATATAAATCCAAGGACCTTGATTGTTAGTTGAGTACTATTTCCATGACATCATCCTCTACAGATAAAATAATTATACCAGAGCCAGACAATAAGGTGAAGGGGTGTTAACAGATTTATAGACAATACAGAGAGAGTGGGATTAAAATGCAAAAGCCAAATTCCTCAGCTTGGCATTCAAGGACCTCCGTGATCTGCTTCCAGTCCCAGGATAATAGAAAGTCATGCTCCAGCCCAATTGAAATACCTGATATTGCCCCAGTACTCCAAATCCTCCCGCTTCCATATATTTGTTCATCGTGTCCCTTCTGCTGGGAAGGTCCTCCCTGCCATCCCTGTCTTGCTAAAATCCATTTTAACCTTTAAGGTGGAGCTCTAATGTCAGTTCTTCCGTAATGCCTTGTACATAATTGACAGCAGATAAGTACTTGTTAAGTTAACATATGAGTTAATGAACGCAACCTATATCTACAGATATGGTAGCAGAAAAAAAAAAGAAAAGCCAGAGAAAAAAAGGCAAGCAAATGAAAACATGACCTCTGAAAACTAAGGCAAAATGTGAATTAAAATTGAAATAAAATTTGAATTTCTAAATAGCAATTAAACCATGGAAAGTCAGAGTTCTCTTACTCTAAAATAAAATAGATCATTGTGAGCCTACAAGTTTATTCCTGTTATATGCTGGTTATATTTGCTAACACCAGTTGGACGAATAGTTTCCCTGTTAAGTTAGAAAGATTATCTCATATCACAATTATAAATACTGTCAAACATATTAAAAACTGTCAAATAATAAAATCCTGGAAAAAGCCCTACAACTAAAAATAATTTATAGTGTATTTTTTTTTATGTTCATGAAAGGACATGGAGTTTGCGGGTACAACCGGACATTTTAACATTTCTACTTTAAAATATAGTGGGCCTTTCCTTTGAAAAGATTTTCATGAAGAAATTTTAAAATTGGTAAGTATGGAAAAAGAAAAAATGTATATAGAATAAAAACACAAAGAATTAAATAAGAGCCAACAACAACAAAAACATTAACGGTATGCAGGTATCCTGAGGGAGAAATATGAGGTATAATTAGAAGAACTAGGTAAAAGAATCCAGAGATTTATTATTTTTTTACATGTACATTTCCTAGAAGTTAAAATCCAATATTGGGTTCACAGCACAGAAACTAGTAGTTATAGAAAATATAGGGTTCCTAGGATAGAGAGAAGAACCCCTGGCCCTCAGATGTGACTACAGGGTCAGAGCCAATCACAAAAAGCCTTTTGGGAGGAGCTGGGTGGGCTAGAAGCCCTTCCCTTGAAGTTTCTTGCACTGAAGTGCAGGAAGCTGAGTTTGCTGTGCGTCACCTGAGCATACTTCTAGGATGAATACCACCGGAGGCCTATCTGCAGTGTGCAAAGTCCAAGGCATGTGACTGATGGTTTGCTTGTGGTCTTTGTTAGAGAGGTACAACTTGGTCCAAAAATCACACAGGCCTAGCGTTTTGGTGTCGGTGTTTGATTACAAATCTTTCCTCTGCATCTCCCCCGCTCTCCCTCTATGCTCTCCTCACTTTTCTATCACTTGGACTGAGATAGAAATAGTCTTGTCAGGCTCAGAATGGCCCTGTACATTGAATGTTTGCTATAATCATGCGCATTTACTTTTGCTCTTAACAGCTTGGTTTTTAAACCCCTGCTTGCATTTTAAAGGAAAAAAAAGTTTAAAAAACATACCTGTGCCAGAAATATTAACTGTCTCCACAAATCTATTATTCTATTTTTGCTTTGGTAACAAACATGTGTGGCCACCCAGAAGAGAGACATTTTCTAGCCTCTCTTACGTCTATGTGTGATGACCATGTGACATAGTTCTCCTTAAGGAGATTTAAGTGAAGGCATAGGTGCAATTTCAAGAAATGTCCTTAAAGAAAAGGACATGTCTTGCTTCACGCTTTCCTCCTTTCTATGATTAGAATGATAATGTGAAGGCTGGAGCAGCCAACTTTTACCTTGAAATAATATTGAATTGGATATATACACCAGAAAAGGACCTTGGCTGTCTGGCACTCTGGAATATCATGATGTTCCTGGACTGCCTGCCTCCAGACTTTTATAAGAGACAGGTGTTTAATACAACATGTACATTTTAGCATAATATAGGGGTGGCCAGACTGGGTAGAACTACTAAATAAATAGGCAAGCTACATGTTCTTCTAACAACCTTAAACCACTAGAAAGCTATAAGCCTCATTTCAAACTGGCCTCTTGGAGAATTCCCTTAGCATATCTCTGATAAACATTATGCCCCTGGCTTTGACCAATGGCCAACATAGAAATGCGTACACGTGAAATACTTTTGAGATACTGAGAAATTATCTAAGATAATTTGGCTTATGTAATTAGATTATTTAAGAATCCCTATGGCAAATTCTCAGAACATAATAATCAAATACAAAAAGCATGTGTTTGACAGGCTGGTATTCTTTTCTTTTCTTTTCTTTTTTTTTAAATAGAAGGAGAGCTATATATGTTCCTAAGTCTCCATCTTTGCTCTGGCTACTAGGAAGCTCAGAACAAAAGTCTGTGCTCAGTGGCTAAAATTCCCTCAGTTTGTGGTTTTAAAAAATTTCCACACTCGTTATTTCTTGATTTTTACATTCTTTTAATTCCACGTAAGTGGTTCAGGTTTTGGGGTTTTTTTTTCCACTGCAATTTTACTCTAAACAACACTTCAATGTATTTGGAAGAAGGTGGGGTATAGAACATTGTAATTGTAAAAAGGGAGCTGGCTATGAGGCACTCTGAAGGAGGTGCAAAAATTAAAGAGTAGTTTCATGCTGTTGAGAACACTATTTTTATTCATCCTTATTGTAACTAAACTTATTTTTGTTGTTGTTGTGATTTACTACACTTTCCAAGCCCAACCTATCCTTGCTAAGGGTAGGGTATCTTTAGGTATTTGGAGAAACTTTAAAATTATTGAAGAAGAGGTATTCAAACTGAATTATTCTTTCTTATATGTCCAATTTCTATATGTGAAAACTTAACCCAGAGAAATACTTCTCTAATATTTGCTTTCCTGTTGAGTAAGGGTGGTGCTGCTGATGTAACATGGTAAAACTTGTGCTTGCTTTATTTATTTTTAACTTGTAAGAAATTTAGTAATCAGACATGGTAGTACATCCATTACCACACTGAGTTCCACAGTTATTTGGCACGAAGATTACGAGTTCACATCAAGGGCTTTCATTGGGATTGCTTTTTCACAGGTAAAATTTTTTTTTATTTTATGTTTTTTTCCCATTTTCTTAAAATTTTATATTGTAGTAAATGTACAGCACATAAAAGTTTACCATTTTATCTATTTTAAGTGTACAGTTCTGTGGCATTATGTATATTCAAATTATTATGCAACCATCACAACCATCCATCTCCAGAATTTTAAAAAATTCCCCTTCTGAAACTCTGTACACATTAAATGTTATTTCCTCATTCCCCCTTACCCTAATCCCATTCATGTAGAAAAATCAGTTCCCCTATAATCAAATTTAAATCTTGAACAGAATTCATATAACAATACTATAATCTCATTTGTATAGGCTCCATTAATCAAATTTCTAATTTAGCTGCAGTGAATTTCACTTTAAGCTACTATTGCAGATGACTTACATGTGGGGAGGTTGGTGATGTCCTGAGTCACCTGAGTTACAGGACTATGTGCTGTTTCCATTTGACTCTGGTTGACTCAGTTACTCGGAGCCTCGAGTTACTGAAGTTTGGAGTTATGAGGGCACTCTTGCCATACACTATACAAATATATTACTTATCTCAAGAAGACTGGGAAGGGAGTTAATGAGTCAACTATAAATCATTACAACTATCAAAAGAGAACAATAATAACAAAGTACTCAAACATTAGACTGGAAGCCTTGAAGGCAGTGTCTGTGTCTTATCTGTTCATTCCCACCCTTTGGCTCAGCTACCTGGCACATAACATTTGTTGAAACTATGAATTTTTTTTAAAAAGCACAAGCTTGATTCCTTAAAAAGTTAAACATAGAATTACTATGTGATCCAACAACTCTACTTCTGTATATATTCCAAAAGAAATGAAAACAGAGGATATTTGGATACCCATGATCACAGCAGCATTAGTCACAACCACCAAAAGGCAGAAGCAACCCATTGTCTGTTGATGGATGAATGGATAAATGAAATGTGGTACTGGCACAGAATGGAATATTATTCAGCCTTCAAAAGGAAAGAAATTCTAACATATGCTATATCACAGATGGATGCTTAAGACTGTGTGACTCTATTTATGTAAGGTACCTAGAGCAGTCAAGGTCATAGAGGCAAAGTAGAACGGTGGCTGCCAGAAGCTAGTGGAAGAGGGGGAATGAGGAATGAACATTTCATGTGTACAGAGTTTCAGTTGGGGAGTTTAAAAAAATTCTAAGTTGGATGGTGGTGGTGATTGCACAATAATATGAATATACTTCATGCCATAGAAGTGTACACTTAAAAGAGATAAAATAGTAAACTTTTATATGCTGTATATTTACCACAATACAAAACTTCAAAGAAGTGGGATAAAACATAAAATAAAAAAAAATGTTACCTGTGTAAAAGCCATCCTAATGAAAGCCCTTGATGTGAACTCGTAATCCTCGTGCCAAATAACTGTGGAACTCAGTGTGATAATGGATGTGCTGCCATGTCTGAATACTAAATTTCTTACAAGTTAAAAGTAAATAAAGCAAGCCTGTTCTACCACGTTACATCAACAAATGCCACCCTCACTCAACAGGAAAGCAAATATTAGAGAAATATTTCTCTGGATTAAGTTTTCACGTATGCAGATTTGATTTCTTTCTCTCAACTTTTATGCAAATGAGGCTCTCCTTGCACTAGCTCTTCGGGCTGCTCTGCATGCTCTTCTCCTGCTTCTACTGATTACACTCTAACAGTTCCTCATGTCTCATCTTAGCAGTTCCTTACAGAGGACTTTTAGATCTGTCAATCTAAATTGGCCTTCCCTGTTGTTTGTTTTTAATGCCTTCTTGAACAGAACCTATTGTAGTTCATAGCTGTGAATCATCTGTATTTGTCTTTACATTCATTAATGTGATTGTATATTCAGTGTCTCTCCCCCTCACTAGACTCTGTGTGGGCAGGAACTATTCCAAGTTTGTTAATCACTGTATCCAGTATCTAGCACAGCATCTATGTTCATAAGTGCGTTCTCAATAAATATTTGTTGAACAAGTAAATTAATTTATAAACAAAAGTCTTCGAAGACATTGGTAACAGTCAATTTCTTAAGCTAGGTAATGGATAATAGTCATTTTGTTATTTTTAAAATACTTTATATACATTTACATATATATAAATTATATTATGTATATGTTAAACACACATAGACCTTCTACATATATGCATATATATTTATAAATAATATTGTATTTCTTTCCCAACTGGACCAAGGAAGTCAAATGTTATTTCCTCATATCTAATTCCTTTCTTGTCTGCTTCCTCAAAGGCCATTATTGGTTCAGCATCTTGTCTATTTCTCCCTTCTCTCATTCCAAAAGTCTGTGTTAGACAGGTAAAGGCAAGTACTGGTAGTTTATTGCTTTGTAAGTAAATGCAATTTCATGTCATTTTAAAATTTTATTCTGAGATACTAGTTTAATAATGAAAGAAGTTGGGTAGATAAAATAAAAATGCAAGGGAAATTGACCTATATCTACTTTACATATGAACAAAAGTGATGTATTAACATGTTTATATGTAATGATTTAAAAACCATAATATGTAATTTGCTTACCAGATTTACACACAAAACAATAATATATTATCTTATCAACAATAATATATTAGGATACATGTTAAAATCTGATACATAATAAAATTTGATACTGATATTTACCTGTATAATCATGTATTCTATTTCTTAGATTTATATTGCTTATTCTTCAATTATGCAACTTTCTTGGATCTCTTTTAAGATGAAGTGTGAAAAAATAATCAAGACTTGCTTTAAAGGTACACTTATTAAAAATTTGAACCCATGTATTTAATTTTTCTTGCAAAATGACAGTGTTTTGTTGTTTTTAAATGGCCAGTGTTAACACAGGCCAATATAATGCTTCTGTGGGCAACCGACAAAAGTGATCTGTGGTGCCATTTGCTTAAGGAATCCATAATTATTTCCCCTTCTTTTGGTGGTGTGATTTCTGTTGAAATGTGAGTTTGCTCATCACAGACAGAGATGGCATATACTGGGTGTGTAACAGAAGAATAGGTTGTTGGGTGGACTTCAAAAGGGTTAGTTTGGAGGCTACTTGTGGGTGACCCAATGTAGTCTTTTCATGGGTCTGTTCAAGGAAGAACTTTACTTTACAAAAGTAAAGAATGAAACCCATGAAAAGAAGCCAGGGGTAGCAAAAGTACCTCAGTGTAAAAACCTGCCTATACACCTAGTAAAATTTAGAAATTGAATTCACTCTGCTTCAAATTTCACTTTCCCCCCTATTAAATCAGAGTGCGACACAGGCATCACAAAATCTGCCATAAATAACTCTTCAAAACCGTCTGCTTCACTTTGAGCGCCCTGGACTCTGTCCAGCTATAAAACCTGGATCTACTTTTACTGCTAAAGAGGATAGTCCCCCCATGGTTAGGGCTGAAGAAGCTGAAATTGAAAAGGAGCCTGCTGTTCAAGCAGTTACTCTGCATGTGGCAAGTTACGCAGCAAACAAACAGGGGGTTCACTGTGGAGCTAGGCAAGTCCTTGAAAATCTTGACAAGATTTATAAATAAGATACTCTGTTTATTTATTATTTTAAAAACTTTCTATTGTTCTTCCCTTGGTAGTGTAATATGATATATACTTTTGCCAAGGATAGGGTGTGGTTGCTCCACGGCTTAGCCCATCATGAAATGTCATGCTTAAGACTTGAGTCAGAACATCAAAACAATGCAATTCTGGAAGGAGAGTGCCAACAGTTTTTCAACTTCTGCTAGATTCAGCTCCACCCGAGATGGGAGTATTAGCAGGTTTTGTCATTACTATGTTTAATTATGACACTGAAAATATTATCAGTAAATCTTGAATTTTAAACTTGCTTGCTCCCTCATTCTGAGTATATCTTCCTTTTCTGCAGCCCACCTTCCTCCCACATTCCTTCTATCCTTCTTTTCCCTCCCACGTCTAGATAACTCCAGAATCTAGAATAATGTTTGTTAGGTATTCAAAAAATATTTATTGAATGAACGAGTAAAATAACTAGTGAGATAGCATGCTGAGTGCAACAGAGGACTTCAAATCAAAAGGTCTAGATCCCTGCCAAGAAACTAGGATCCAGAGTGGTAGAACAAATATGTCTAATAAAACACCAATAAAGTCTGACCGTGAAATACACATTGTTTATGATGTATTATTTCCTGGATAACATAATTTGTAATATAAAAAAACAAGTATTTTCTATTTCACTATAATATAGGCTTCTTGAGAACAGATACTAGGTTCTCAAATTATATTTGTTCAATGTCTAAATAATGGAAAACCCATGCCTACAGAAGTATTTTCTCAAGCAGATGTTTGGGTCATAAGTATGAGGCTTCCACAACTCAGATATTATGGCAACTTCTAAAAAATAAAGCTAAGATACCACATTCTCCCCTTTTAAGTACTTTAAATAATATTTCCAGTATTTTCTATAATACTAAAAACAAAGATCTTTAGTTCTGTGTTATTTCTTAAAAGATAAAAGTTCTGTTTATTTAAAGTATATCTGCTCATGGCAGCAAATACTGTTTTTTAAAATATTGTTGATAAGGAAACAAACACATACTGTGAACTCCTCAGAATGTGCATGGAAATATTTTTGTCGTCAAATCAAAGAGCTGAACTAGATTTTCTAAAAGTCTCTTCTGGCCCCAAAATTTTATGACTTTGGCTTAAAAAAAAAATCTATCCATGGGGAAGCAGTGTCTTTCTAACTCAGAAATTTCATTGTCATTGGACAGAGCCTTCTCACTGATCAGCATATTCTGGCTCAAATGTTGTTCACAGTGTATTAAGCCTCAATAAAGTCTTTTTCTTTTTATGATATTCTAGAAATCTTGTGAAATAAGCCATGAAAGCCTTCCCTGAAATATAACTGAGTTTTGGGATTGGTGCCCCAAAGAGGAAAGACACCAAGTATCATGGAATGTTAGGGCAAAACTAGATAAAGTGCTCAAATCAAACATTCACCATTTTGTGAAATGGTTACAGCATTATTTTCAACTGTGTATAGTCACTAGCTAACAGGTCATGAAGTCAATTTAGTGTGTAACAATCAACATTAAAAACAAAAGGAAAAAAATAGTTCACAATAGAATAAAAAATATTGAATGCATCCCATATAGTAAGGGTAAATATTGCTTGACAAAAATATTATTTCGGGAGTGAGCAAGTGTGTGTGTGTGTGTGTGTGTGTGTATGAATACTTGTTCACCATGGACAATGTATTTCTTCCTGTGGAACACATTAGAAAATGTTTGAAAAGTACTGGTTTAAATGAAACAGCCTTTCAAAATCTCTTCAGATCTATAATGACTTCTATGAAATCCTGAAGCTCTCATGGGCATCCTATACAACTTCAGAAAAGAGGTAGGGCATGAATGGAAGGTTTCTTTCATCAAAAGAAAGCAGCACCAAACTCACCCAGTGATTTTGATCATCAGAAACCAAGGTCATGAGCCCAGCGTCTTCCACCTAATGGATTTGATTGAAGATGCAGGCACATCCCTTGTTCTGTCCCTGATGGGGAATAGATGTCAGCTACACCTAAGTATTATTATGCCTGAGCTAAGACAGAATAAGGGCCAGCCAAGGGACTTACAAAAAATATTGAAGCATATTATGCACACAGAAAACTACAACTAGGAATTCCTTTCCTGTCCTGAGAGGACCGTAGCTTTCTCCAACTCCTGTTTCCCCTTCAGCATCCTGTCTAAAGGACTTCTATCTTCATCCTGTGTTAATTTCTGTCTAAGGGATTTCTCCGAACCTGCAGTGGCTTCTGGAGGACAGAGAGGGATATGCTAGAAGTGGAAACACCTTACATAAAAATTCCTCTTTTCTTCTTGGAGTATGTCTATAAAACTTTCTTCCCCCTGTAATTTGATTTTACTTTAACTGGTGAGTCAGTATTTCCATCTCCTTTTATTTATGAAAACTTTTTTGCTGTTTTTAAAAGTAAAATCTCAAAGTGAGTTCAATAACTGGACAATTCACAGTATTCTGAAATAAGTAATTATGTACATAAAATGCACAGGAAAAAAATAGAGTTTTTCATAAAAACATGGGGTTTACAGATTGTGAAATCTGATAAATAGGAGATGACACAGTTTCTTTTAAAACACACACACAAATATATCATGTGCACTGAGAGCTGGCATATATCAAGGACTGTCCTAAATGCTACAGGAAAGAATGAGACAGGCAGATAAGATCTCTGATTTTGTGGTGCTTTCTCTAGTCAAGGCGGAAGGTATGAACAAAAGTCAAATGGATAAATAAACAGGGTAATTTAAGACAGTAGTAAATATTCTGACAAAGAGAAACAGGAGTGACCTCATGGTGTAGCTGGGGCACAATCTGAGACTGGGGTAGTTACTGAGGGGTGACCTTTGAACGAATACCACAAAAAACAAGAAGAAAAGAGCCAGAGTTTCCAGGGAGATTAAAGCAAGGAGGTGTTGTCTGTGTCTATGAGCTATTTTTTCCTTTGCTTAATCCCTTCACCTATTTCGCCCAGCTCTCACCCGCGCAACTTCCACCCCAAAGCTGTCAGTCTGTTCTCTGTATCTGTGAGTCTGTTTCTATTTGGTTTGTTTATTTTGTTCATTAGATTCCACATATAAGTAAAATCATATGGCATTTGTCTTTCTCTGACTGGCTTATTTCACTTAGCATAATTCTCTCCAGGTCCATCCGTGCTGTCAACAAATATAAGATTACTAGCGGGAAAGGGAGGTACGGGCAGTTAGAAGAGAGTAAAGGGAGGGTAAGGGGTGATGGAAGGAAACTTTGGGTGGTGAACACATAATACAGCACGCAGATATGTATCAGGGAACTGCACATCTGAAACCTATATGACGTTATTAACCAATGTAACCTCAGTAAATTCAATGAAAATATTAAGAAATAAAAACGTAAGTAGGTGTGAACACTGGTATTTACTTAGCTATTATTTAAAAATCTCTTGAGTTGAAAAGAAAATGAAATAGAGATCTGTTAACTGAAGAAAAAGAAATCCAGGTAAGTCAAAGTTTGTTCTAAGTGGATCCATGAAGTGCTAAGGAAAGAGCCTCCACTCGCTGTTGTTCGGGCTGTAACTAATGACCCTGGAGCTCTGAAAATAGCACATCTAAATGGGGCCGCTTGCAATCTTGAGATACCATGTATCCCGAAAGTGAAATTTGGTAGACCAAACATTCAATGGCACCAGTGATAAAATTTGCAGCAACCTTGTTAACTCAGAATTTCCAGTATGACAGAAAAAGGGTACAATAGTGGGTTACACAGTTTTGTTAAGCACTAAGGCCAATTTGGTGAACCTTTGCTATAGTCTAAGGAATAATTATAGGCTCAGTAATCTCAGAGGACTATGAAAAACTTGAAGACTATTCAGAGGAAGTCAACAAAGATGATTAAGAATTGAATAATGGGGCCTCGGAGAAAAGGTATAGCCAAACTGGAATTACTTAGCTGGAATTATTTATCTTGGTGAGGACACATCCAAGGTATGGCCTAATACAGCCTTCAAGATTATGAAAGCTAATGGTGACTAACTGTTCTTTATGACCTCCATGAAGAGGATAAGTTGAATGGGAGGCTTTTAGTTAGAGATAAGAATTTTTGGTTTATAAAATATCCAAAACAGAGTAAGTTACCTAGTAAGAATTTTGGGTCTCCTTCTTTAAACTTTAAAATAGGGGCTATTAACTTACGGTCTTTGAACCCCTTCCACATGGATGGATTTGGCAATCCTTGCCAAGTTCAATGTAAAATTTTGTGGGTATATGTATACACATGTACTTTTTTTTCCTGGGACAAAGACTGGCAGCTTTTATTATATTGGGTCCATGCCTAAAAATGTTTTAAAATTGCTGCTTTTAAGAAACCAATTGTATTTTCATCTGTTTGGATCAGCTGAAGAACACTTTGGTTTGAAGAAGGGGAATGGACTAGATGCCCTTTTAAGTTTCCCTAGCATCTTTTATGTTACTTAGGAGACTTCAAGACCTGTATACATGGCTGCTCTAAAGATTAAAAAATGTATATTAGGAGTTTAATGTTTGGTTATTTAAAAAATTACCTCTAAGTGAAAAATGCATTTATGAATACACACACACACTCTTGTCATAAAACCAGAGGGTAAGTGGTACTCCTTGGGAATAGTACCAATTGAAAAAAATGTTTGCAACATATGAGCAAATGGGAGAAAGGTATTCTGTGGAATATTTAAAACATATGGTTTTTGTTTGTATTTCTTCCAAATATTTGAGAAAAGTGAACAACTTGTACCTGTATACAATCGTGACTATGAATGCACTATTCTTTTTTAACAAAAAATGTATTTATAAGCAAGCAGTAAAACACTGAAAAAAATCATAATGTTAATAAGTAGGGGGCTATCAGGTTCCATATTAAATTTCTCTTACCCAAAGCTTACTTTGCAGAGAACAGTAATTTTAACTTGATGGATTAAACAGTTTTCAATATAGTAGAGATTTCAGAGATCCACTAGAAATGATGTAATAAAAATCCTAATCAATTGGCATATAGATAATATCCATTCACATCCACTCCCAATGAGTTGTGAAAACAGAAAAAGTTTCGCATTAGTGAAACAGGTGAAACACAAAATTCTTCTTTGTTCTTATCTCCATGGTTGAATCAGTAATAAAGGTAAAAAGTGTGTGAAGACTAAAATCTCATGTGTATCTTTTTGGAGTAAATGTGGTTGATTTTGCATAAATTTGCAAACCTTCTTATTTACTAATCGGTAATTACTTTATTTTTGTATACAATAATTCTTCTATAAAATACAATAGAATCTTAAATTCTCATTAGCTCTGGTTTCATTATAATGAAGGAAGGGGAATAGCCAAAATAGTAGTAAAACTGAGAACCAGGAAGAATGAGAAGTAAAATGAGATTACAGCATTGTTCTCTGGTTTCTTGGTCTGTGGCACAAAATGTCTGCCTCAGTCAACAGACTGAGAGGGGTAGGTGCATGTTCTTGTGGCACATTTGAAACATTAGCATCAAATCTTTGGTCTCTATTCTTTTCAGATTTGAAGAATTGCATGCAATGAAAGAATGATTTCAGATACAGTAAATTAATAACACGGGGAGCTGAAAATTTTAAGGTTTCATTTCTGGGGTGGCTAGATAAACAAATATATTTGCACAAAAACTGTTTCAGGCCTACGTATGTAAGTGGCAAAAGCTCTTCTGAAAGTTGCTCAAATAATGGTTTTGGTAACATAATTCCTCTTTTCTACCCATCCACATGACCATCTTATAGGTACACAACCTCATTTAGACAGGCAAAGCTGTACTTCATTTTACAGGTGTAAAATCAAACAGAAATTGCAGACATAAAATCACCTCTGAAATGATGATGAGCTGGGTTAAAAAATATGTAGAGTTGTATTATTATTTATTAATTATTGTATTATTTTCCATATGAGTAACTATAAACCTCCTTTTGCCCCACCCTGTATATATGTATATGAGTGAAGACAGAATATGTATACTTATGTGTCTATTTTTCTCTTTTTTCTCTCTTCTCTCTTCCCTCATACACAAACATGCACATGCAACACAGGAGGTCATTATATGTGGTTCTTTTACCACAAAAATCAATGCACAGTGTGATCTTCATATTTAGATATGCATATGCAGGAGGATATTCAAAGCCTTTCCAAGGATTATGGAAACATGATTGTTTTAAGGGGGAGAATATTCTCAACCATATTTACTTTTTTCTAAAACTGCACTGAGGAAAAGTGCACATGGATTAGGGGTGTTTTGGTGGTCTCTTATCCCAGTTCCCCTTTTTAAAGTGTGATCTGTAACTTTTCAGAAGTACCCGCAACTTACACTGCTGTATTACCCCATGTCATAAAACTAGGGAACCAAACCAAAAAATGGTTCAAAATATGGGTTTCAATGAAGCTTCCTTTAATTAGGCCACCATAAAACCTTTACTAGGGTTGCTATCTTTTCCTGTTTTATGTTATTTTCTGTAAAGACAAAACGTGGCTTTAGAAACAGGGTATT
The DNA here is from genome assembly GCF_021234165.1 of Pteronotus mesoamericanus. Taxonomy (NCBI): domain Eukaryota; kingdom Metazoa; phylum Chordata; class Mammalia; order Chiroptera; family Mormoopidae; genus Pteronotus; species Pteronotus mesoamericanus. Next base: position 32,791,567 of record NW_026555245.1, on the reverse strand, counting down.
CTCGTCTATGTAAGCTACTCTGAATCTAGATGTACTGAGAGTGGGCAATGGGAACGGTGATAATTTGCATAAAACCATTATTGCCTCTTCCATTCTTCAGCTATTGTCAAAGACTGAATCAATTCTGAGGGCATATGGCAAGAGCAACACAGAAAGAGTTTGGTAAGAAATATTAAAGGGACATCAACTTAATTTTTCCAGTTCACAGAACGTTCCTTATGGTGTATATATACATATATGCATGTATCTATGTATGTATGAATGTATGAATAAATAGATGAATATATGTATTAATAGGTCTTTTAGAATTAAAAAGTGATATAGTTTAGATGTTGTAGAGTACACCCCATTTCCATGAAAAAATGAAGTCAGGTCTTTTTCTGACTTATTTTACTCATTAAATTATATGGTAAATACTTTTTCATTAATAGCAAATATTTTTCCATTAATTGAGTGAAATCTATAGCGACAAAATGTTTTGTTTTTGTGTTTTTTTAAACTTCAGGTTTATTGAGGCTTAACTTATATACATTGTAGATATACAATTCTAAGAGTTTTGACAAATATATACAGTTGCATAACCACCATGCAAACTGGATTTATAGAATTATTTTCATTATTCCATGAAGCTCCCTTGTTGTCCTTTTGTAGTTAATCCTCTTCCCACTTTTTATCACTGAATATCCATTGTACGAATGTACCATAATTTGTTTATCCACACACTGGCAGACAGACATTTGGATTGTTCCCAGTTTTTGATGATTATGAATAAAGCTATTATAAACATTCCTGTACATATAAATGCCTGAATATATATTTCCATTTCTCTTATAAATACCTAGGAATGGGATTGCTGGGTTTTATGTAAATGCATATTTAATATAACATTAGCAACTGCCAAACTATTATCCAAAGTGGCTGTCTCATTTTGCATTCTTACAGCAATGTAAAGGAGCTTGTTTCTCGGCATCCCTGTCAGCACTTGGTATTGTCAGTTTTTAAAATGTTAGTCATTCTATTGGGTATGAAGTAATATATCATCACAGTTTTCATATGCATTTTCCTAATGAATAATCATTCTGAACATACTATCATGTGCCAGTTTGCCACCTGTATCTATGCTCTAATAAAGTATCTGTTTAGATCTTTTGTCCAATTTTTGAGTTGTTTATTTTCTTATTATTGAGCTGTGAGGGGTCCTTATATATTTTGGACACAGGGTCTTTATCAGATATGCATTTTGCAATTAAAAGGTTTTGACAAAAGTATATTTAAAACATGGAATGTTGATGATACCATTTTATCAAAATATATTGTATTGTCAAAGGTATATATTAACTTAATCATATTCCAATTTTCCTGAGCAAGTTAAATGAGGTGCCACTAAAAGAAAGAGCAACAGGTATAATTAATAGACATTTGATAAGTTTTGGTAAAGCAGGAACCAAGAAGATGAATAGCTCTAATGATTGTGTTACAAATCATTTTGCTGGCCAAGCCATTTATGTTCTTTGTTTTTAAATGATATAATTGAGTTGTTAGATGATAAACTACTAAATATAGTTTTTGATGGTTAATCACTCAGTGATTTTTGGCATAAAACTCAGGAGTTCAAAGAATTGAGTTACACTATTTTAAAACTACTTACCTTAACCCACAAATTCATTTCTTTTATGTAATCACTGTTTTTTAGCACTTACATGAATAAATGTGAAAACTAGAAGTAGGATTTATGAGTAACCCTGTCTCATTCTGGCAATAAACGATGATATCCATGATAGATGGGCTACCTGGGGTAAAAAAAAACAACAAAAAAAACCTCTATATTTTATTTAGAGAAATATTTTCAGTAAAGTGTGTTACTTAACAAAATTTGTATTATTTGTGCTATTTTTATTGTATTGGTAGTGACTAAAATAATATCATCACCCAAGAAAACCTTTTTTTTCCCAAAATTTAGACATGTGAACATAAAAAATTTAATAAAATTTAAATTTAATTTTATAAACATAATTTTTTTGCAGAAGATATTGTTGGTGATTATACTTTTTTTATTTTATAGAAAGGGGAAAGTTTTCCATCATAAAATATATTAAGATAATACAAGTAGAAAGAAAAAAGAGAATGGAATAAATATCCAGTATATATTTTAGTGGATAATTATGAATCTCTAATTGGTATAGGATAAAGATTCCAGTAGCAACATCTAGAATTGTCAATATTTAGAATTCTCCAAATATTACACACTTTGTGTAACTATTTTAACTTATGGTGACAAATTTTAAATACTGAGTTAATATGTGCCTATAGTAGCTAATTTTTCTAAATTCTTCTAGGGCATTTGAAAATAAAACTTTTGAAAGATAGGTCATGACCTTCATAATTTTTTTCCCTTCTTCCTGGTAGTTGTGACATATGGCCCTGATCTCATTATTCTCGTTTTGAAGCTTCTCGGTTTGCAATAATGACAATAGCAGTAATTTTCCTGGGACACTGAATGGATGACTAGCTCATCCAGTGCCCTGTGTCCTTCCCACGTTGGCTGGCAGCAGAGCCTTAGCTGTCCGTGCCAAACTTCTTTCTCCAGAGCTCAGTCTTGACATTTTTCCTGAGCTGCATTATACTGGAACAAAACACCCAGAGTGATTCTTAACTGGGCATTCAGAAATTTATAAAAGGATTTATTATTAAGACTTGGGGTTTTGTTTATTAATTTATTTTTATTCTCTTTTGTTTTCTGGTCAAACAAATTCTATGTGTGCGTGTGTGTGTGTGTGTGTGTGTGTGTGTGTGAGAGAGAGAGAGAGAGAGAGAGAGAGAGAGAGAGAGAGAGAGATCTTGTTTTGCTGGAGTCCTGAAAAGGTTTTTTTTCCAAGATTTTCAAAGCTTTGGACTAAAACCTATAAACGAAACTGAATTGCTCACATCCCACAAATGCACAACCATGTGTACTCGACACCTGCATTTTTTTATACATCAAAGTTTGGGCTCTTCTACATTCAAAGAACTCCTGTCATCGACCACCCCCCCCCCCCCCCCCCCCCCCCCCCCAGGCCATGCATATAGAGAAAGGAAGCAAAATCATTTGGAAGAGAGGTGTGTCAGACTCTTAGCCGAAAGGTGCTCTATTTCAAGAAAGAATGAACAGAAAGACATTCAGAGGGGGTCTAGCAAAGCACTTCATGAGAGCACATCTACCCCGTGACTTGTGAAGCCCCCCAGCATACACTTAACATTGTAGGATGTTTTGTTTTTTATCAGGTGAAACAAACAGCCTGATCCTGTACTGATGATCCTCAAGACAATGCCATTGCTTTGTTTCTTTCACTGGTTCTATCCCCTGCTTCCCGCCGCCCACCCCTCTCTGCTACTTTGAAAATATTGAACTGAGGTCTGTGTGGCATCTCTGTCCCTTCCTTCTTTCCCATAGGTTTGGCATTCCTTTTCCCCATTATTTCACCTCCAATCCTACCAGGGCTTTGCACTTTCTCTTTTGTACACAATAAAGAATCAAACTAAACACACTGTAACATTCAGCTTCAGGGATTGTGACTAATTTCTAAGCTCTCTGTGCTCTGTAGTAGAATTCTGGCTGTCATTAGACATTTGGCTCTTTTTTCAGAGAGACCTTGAGCAAACTTTATTTACAGTGCACACTGACTTTTATTACTACATAATACAGAAAATATTTGCTTCATTATGAAGCCAACTGAATATTTATTTTGATTTTTGTTACTTGTGGTAAACAGAGTTCAAAACACTCTCTACTACCATTGTTCCAAACTAGTCAAAAACTATGTAAACAATCAGCATAGTGATTGTGTGGCCCAGATCTTGTGATTGCCTCACCTCCTTTTCCAGAAAAAAATTTTTTTTTCTTTTTTTTAAAGTTCATGTCAATTTAAAATTTTAAAGTAATGTTTCCCCCTCAGGACTGTCTTTAGTCCATTCTGGTGATTGCCTTTTATGGGAAGTCACTTCACAATGAAGCCTTTTCAAGGTACTTTTGGAACTGAACCTTTTCTTTGGATAAAGTCCAAAGTAGGTCTAATTCTGCTCTAAGACAAGCAGTATTGCCCCAAACATCAAGAGTGCTCATTTTTAGCTGAAACAGGTAGGAATATGTGTTGTTGGAAATATGTGCACCCAGATGCATTTTATCTATATTTAGATATATGAAACTGGCTTTGCTGATTACATTTAGTTCCAGAACCAACCTGCCTCATATACTTAAATTTGCTCTAAAAGATTGTTGAGAATTAAAATGGACCCCCTTGGCATCCTGTATGGTCTAGTTTATACATGTCCATTTTATGAAAACCATGTCAGTCTAGGCTGTCTGTATCGGTACCCTTGCTCTTCAACATTTTGTGATTAATACTTTTTGTAATTTGGTAGACTTTTGATTGATTTTCAATCTCATCTATGAATCCCATATCAGTTTGTTTTTAAAGAAAGAAAAATAAATCCTGAGTAGCAGAACATCTTTAAATGCTGACAAAATCATGTATGCCAGCACAAATCCAGATTAATATTTATGTCAACATCCCCACCCCTCACCCCCTTCAACCTCCAGACATGCCTTCCCACTGAGAATTTGGGAGTGAGATTTAGTTTCTGTCTTAGCCTTAAGCCCACATCTAGAGTTCTGGAACTTCAATCCTAACAGATCACTTTGAGTTGCTTTTTTTCTTTCTCTAGTTTTAAAGGACATTTATAAAACATTGGCCTTCCTGCTAGAGGTGCTCACACAACTGAGCTAATTTAAGTATTGTATAATAGGAGGAAAAAAAAATTGGGGCTTTGAGATCAGATCTTGTATCAAACCCCGGCTTTATCATTCCCTGGTTGTATGCTTTTGTGCAAGTTATTAATTTTTCCAAACCACAGTTTCTTCTACAAAATAAGGAAAATAATACCTATAACATAAGGTAACTAAAAGAATTAAATGTAATAATGTCTAAAAGTATTTGACATAGTATTTGGTGTATAATAAGATTTTTATTATTATTCTTTCTTGGTACATTGTTCTGATTGTTTAGATAAAAGTAGTTTTTAATGCAGGTTTTGAAAAACATTGGACTTTCTACATAAATGCAAATAATGGTCAATCACAATGTTTTATTAAAATTCAACTGAAGCAAAAAAAATTCAAGATGTCTCCAATTAAGTAAGGCATCAAATACTTCCAATATTTTGTATGAGTCTGAGTTAATATTTACTTTGGTATCATACAGTAACCCACTTGTTTATAGCAAGTCTCTTAATTCTTCAGTTTCCCCATCAATAAAATGACATAGCAAAAAGACTTTGAAAGCTTAGGATAAAGCAATATCAAAACTACTATTAACTGCCCATTATGTAAATAATGGAATGTTGAAGAACTATTTTAGATATACTGTGATTCAAAGATGTACCACAAGAACATCTCTTTTATATTTAGAAATGTAGAATAATGAAGACTTCGACTTCTCAAGTCCAAACTTCAACTTATTTTTGCATTTTAGAGAAGCATGGTCAAAGCATTCATTATCAATAATTTTAATTATTTTTCTTGGGGAGAAAATGTATATCTAATGCTTCATGGTAGCAGCCAATTGGTGAACTTTGGAAACAAAGCTTGTACATTCAGGTACTATCAAACTGAGACAGTGAAAAAAAAGAATCTGGTTATCTACTGTCAGAACCATCCCAAAAGAAGAAACTATAGAGAAGAAACAATCCAACACCAAGGAAAATGAGTACATACATTTATTTTATTTCAGACTAGCACAGTGTTTAATGACTTTAACTTTGGAATCCAACTGACTGGGTTGGAATCCGGGATCCACAACAGTCTATCTGACCTTAGGCAAGTTACCTAAACTCTCTGAATCCATTTCCTCACCTGGAAGATGAGGTTAATCATAGAACCTACTCTACTGGATTATTGTGAGAAAATTAAATCAGTTATGTAAGGGATGTAGAGAAGTACCTGGCACAAAGAAATTACTCCATAATATTAGGAGTTGCTAATTATATATACAATAATGTTGTTGGTCATATTTAGTAATATTAGCAGTTGATATTATTAGTGCCTTGGTAAAATTCAGTTTTATTTTTAATTGGTAGGAGGGAAGACATTAAATACGACATTTTTGCATTTGGATGAAAATTGTAAGGATATCTGTCTATCTTCATTCCTGTGTATGTCTTTCGGCTGTCGCTCAGACCCATCATAACCTATATCTGTTCTTCTTTTCCCAAATATTTAAAGAAAGGAGTGAATATTCTTTCAACAGAAAAAGTATACACAGATGAAATTCTGGGAATATCCTTGAAGGCTAATCCTCAAAGCTTGTTTTTTAAAAAAAGACTTTATTAATTTATTTTTAGAAAGAGAGGGAGAGAAGAATTGGTGTGTGAGAGAAACATCAGTTGGTTGCCCTGACCAGGGAGACTGAACCCTCAGTCCAGGCATGTGAATTGACCTGGTGACCTTCACTTTTCAGGATGATGTCCAACCAACTGAACCACACCAGCCAGGGCTCAAAGCTTGCTGTTTTATCCTTTAAGGCTAAAATTAAAAATGGTGAACATTGGTAGATTTTTACATATACATAATATTTTTTTCTTTTGTTTTCATTTATATCAGTGTTGGAGGAACATGGATTTTGGAATCAGAAAGAACTGAGTTCAAATCACATCTCCATCATTTAGTAGCTGCATGAATTTAGGCAAGTTCATTAGTTTCTGTGAGTTCTAAGCTTTTCATCCAAAAAAGGGAAATATTATCTGTTAACTCAAAAAAATAATCAATGTGGGGGTTAAATGGAACAGCATGTGCAAAGCACTCAGCACAGTACCTGACCGTTAGTAGATACTCAATAATTTCCCTTTCTGTATTAACTGCATAACCAAGAAAATAGAGATTCTAAGAACTCTTTAAAACCAAGAAGCTATGCTCATGTATTCTTGATACCATGGTAAACCCTTACAAGTTTTCTTAATCCATTTTATCCTCAAGTGGAATGGTTTCTGTATACACCCCCTAAAGAATATCATTTCTATAGGAAAGGCCATACAATTACTCTTCTTACCTAAATTTGAAACTACATCTCTGTCATTAGAACACAAAATGACCTCCATTCTAGAACCACTTATTTCTACTCCACAATCCATTAAAAAAAGAGAGAGTTTGTTACTTCATACTTCAGAGTCATTTCTATTTGTGGCATATAGAGACAATGTACTCAAATGAATGTTGGCAATATTTAAAAATCTATATATAGAGAAAGTCCTAGCTTTTTTTCCTCTAAGATAGTAGTTTGTGCCACAATTATACTATTTGTGAAGATCTATTTGTACTTCATCAAGAAACTCAAAATCAGTACACGCCTAGAAGGGAAAAAACGACGACTTCAAATTCACCAGATTTTGACTTAACCCAAACTGATAAATTCATTTTATTTCCCATAATCTCCAGTCTTCATCTGCTTACTAACATTCCCTCAAGTCTATGTTCCAACTCTGAGTGAGTTCTGTACCTAGAGCCTCTATGGCTGATTAGCAAAACAGAAAACTCTGGGAAGAATAGCTCATTGGTTTTGCCTTCAATCTATTTCTAAGAAGGCTCAGCGTTATTTTGCAAATAATTCTTTAACATTTATACAGGCACTGGTATTCATTATACACCGAAGAGAAAGACAAAAGAAATATATCCTCAGATAGATCATAAAAAGTTGTCAGCTCATCAGTGACTTCCTATGAGGTCATCAGCAACAGGAAAGCTAGAACAGTTAATTTAAGCTTTACAAAAACTGAAGATGAAATTACAAGTTCAGTATTGACTCAGTTATGTGGCCTAGTGTGTTGAACAGAGCTGACGTTAATATATGTTTCCTTATCCCTATAAAATACATCAAAGGCCAGAGTTTCAAAGCCCTGCATAGCTGGCTATTTGGAAAGAGGTATATCCAGGCCCCCAAAGGCTTCATTTTAAGCAGATGGCTGTGTCAACGGCAAGGTTAGAAATTGCAAGCACGGGCTTGTAAAGACACCGTTAAACACCAGCCTGACTATGGAGGGGCTGGCATGGAGGGAGCCAGAACCACTACTCAGTTCTGTAAAACCAGGTCCTCTGGCTGACTTGTGGCAGATAGGAGAAGGCCTTGTAGAAACTCAACTCCTGTGTCTTGTTCCCTGGTTGGGCTCTCTCCTGGGGGACAGCCTCAACCAAATGATTGGCATGCCACTAGGGGCTCTCTCTTGTATTACCAGGTTTACAGTGATGGCAAAGCCACCTGTCAGGAGCTACATCTTATTAAAAAGTTTAAAGGGAAAAGAATAAAGTGTAAGGTTCTTTTCCTTATCACAGCAGCTGGAGGTAAATTATTAAACTCATTTTGGAATTTTGTAGTAAAGCTCCTCCTCTGAGACTGTAAAAACAAATATCTAGCAATTTCCAGAGATTTAATATCTATTAAAGGAAAAGATAACTAAATTGAGGATTTTTTCTTTCCTTTGCGAGAGTACAAAGCATACATTCAACTGAGCTGCTAATGTCTGCAGTCATTTGAAAATACATTGTCTCCCAACTTTGAACTTTAATAACTCTCTTTGAAAATCTCCATAGCAGAGATGACTTAAACCTTTAATAAACACTTGGCAAAATTTCAGAGAATGGCAAATTATATTTGCTTTCTCCCTTTCCTACTTTCCTCAAACTTTGGAAGTCGTACTGTAGAAGACTGAAGCTTAAAGTCTGCTATGAAGATAAAAAATACACGTTGATCACATATCCTAACAGGTATAACAGTCCTTGTAAAATTTAAACCAAGCTCTTGGATAAAATGCTTTTTTTAGGATAAGGCTCTAGCTATGTCTTCGAAAGATACTGTAAGTCCTATATATGAAGGGTGTTAAAGAAAGGGACATTTTTAATACCCAAAGCCATAAGAAAAGCCAGCAACTTTTTTTCTTATAGCAAGAATTTTATTTACAATTAGTGTGTATATCGACATAATGCTCATTATTGTCCAGACATTCCAAAGTAGTCATTTACTGGAGTGAGTTTTGATTTGTCATCAATATTTGTTATTATATTTTTTGCCTAGTAAAGTTTTGTATACTTGTGCAGCACCAAAATCTTGGTTAAAAGCTGAACTGAGGACCTTTTGTTTCAGGTAACATAGCCCAAAGCTCTATGTTCAGCCATTTGGAGAAACTGTATTTCAAATGTTATTCCTCCCAGGCTGAGATCATTACACTCTAAGCCTCATGGGACATGCATATCTAAAGTTTTTAAAAAATCTTCTTAGCATCTCCTATTATAGAAAAAAAGATTTCTTTTATAAACTAAGCAGGTCTTTGAAGAGGCATCATGCCATTCTTCATCTCCTGACATTACACATGAGGCTTTAGGTTTGTTTGTATTTTCTGTAGTGAATTCTTTTCCAGTCCTTGGTGAATTTCCCAGATCTTCCTTTCTATTCCCAAGAAAAAGAAAACATGGAATCTGAAATCCTGTCTTATTTTAAAACTGATTAGAAGTAAGACATGTACAGCAGCCTTGTGAGTAAGAACTAATATTCACCAGCCCTCATGAATCCCTTACTAGTCTGGATTTCCCCACAGAACAGTTTAACTATTAGAAGAATGAATGGAACCAGATTTTCTTTTCTTTTAAAATATTGAGACATGATTCACATACATAACATTCATTCTTTTAAAGTATATAATTCAGTAGTTTTGGTTATGTTCACAATGTTGCACAACTATAACTACCATCTAATTCCAGAATATTTCCATCACCCCAAAAAGAAACCCCATACATGTGAGCAGACACTCCCCATTCCTCTGTCCCCTCCCCTACCCCTAACATCTATTAATCTACTTTTGTCTCTATAGATTTGCCTAGTTGGGACATTAAATATAAATGGAATCATAATATGTTGCCTTTTATGTATGGCATCATTCACTTAGCATAATGTTTTCAGGTTTCATCCGTATTGTAACATAATCAGTACCTCATCCTTTTCATGGCTAAATAATATTCCAGCATTTTCTTTTGTAATTACCCATGAGTAGCTAATCTGGGTCTTTGAATCTTCTCAAGGACAGAATTAAAGCTACATGCTAAAATATTAATAGCTCAATAAAATTAATTTTGAAGTTAAAAATTCCTGGTATTTTGATAAATTAAAAAAACAAATCTTTTGATTTTACTTTCTCAATAACAATTTAAAAAACCCACAAAATTTTTCACTGGAAAAATCTCCAAAACATGATAACTTCTTCAAGGTGTTATGCATTATATTACATTTTAAGCATTTTAAAGGAAAGTCTAATTATAAAATAAGTAAGAAGCATTTGACTTTGAATTAAAGACATATATTTTGGGGACTTCTGGTCAATATGGAGGAATAGGCAGACACGCTTCACCACCTCATGAAAACACAGGAAGAATTACAACTAACTCAAAACAAAAATCACCCAGAACTGGCAGAAAAATTGAACTGGATGGAAATCCAACAACCAAGGATTTAAAGCCATGTTTATCCAGATGGGTAAAGGGGCAGAGATGAGGCAGAGACGACACAGAGTGGCATGGAGAGGCAGTGGCGGCAGCGGTGGAATGGGTGGTCCCACATTCACATGTGGTGCATGAAAACAGGGAGGGATGCCGTGGGAGTGAGGAATCCCAGTCCCAGGCCAAACCACACAGCCCAGGGTTCCAGCACCAGGAAGTTAAAGCCTTACAACTTCTTGTTGTAAAAACCAGTGGGGGTTGGGCCGGCGGAAGAAACTGCTGGTTTCTAAGAGAGTCCATTTAAAAGGCCCACATGGACTTAGATGTATGCAAACCCACCCACTCTGGTAATCACCATGAGAGCAATAGCTAGAAAGATGCCAGTCACATAAAGGAAGTGGGTGAAGAGACTGGAAATGAGCCAAGTGCCAGACAAATCTCCACAAGCCAGGCAGTGGCACTGTCCTCTCTCTGATCCCTCCCACCACACAGACCCACAAAGCGGTGCAGTGGGTTGCCCCACCCCAGTGAATACCTAAGCCTCTCCCCCACATATCTTAACTGGTGCACTGAGACAGGGAGTCAAAGCAGCTCTGCCTAATTCACAGAAGCAAACCCAGGGAGGCTGCCAAATTGAGGAGACAAAGAACTATGGCCCAAGTTAAAGAACAGAACAAAATCCCAGAAAAAGAACTGAACAAAACTGAAATACCCAACCCGTCAGATGCAGAGGTCAAAACCCTGGTGATCAGGATGCTCAGAGAGCTCACTGAGTATGGCAAAACTATAAGAGAAGAAATGAAGGTTATACTAGGTGAAGTTAAGAAAAATCCACAGGGCACCAACAGTGAAAGGAAGGAAGCCGGGATTCAAATCAATGATTTGGAACATAAGGAAGGAAGGACGAAATAAACATTTGATCAGAACAGAAAGAACAAATAAGAATTCAAAACAAACTAGGAGAGTATAAGAAGACTTTAGGATAGCTCCAAAAGTGCCAACATCTGAATCATAAGGATGCCAGGAAGAGAAGAGGAAGAGCAAAAAATTAAAAACTTACTTGAAAAAATAATGAAAGAAAACTTCCCTAATTTGGTGAAATAAATAGACATACAAGTCCATGAAGCACAGAGAGTCTTGAACAAATTAGACCCAAAGAGGACCAGACCAAGACACATCATAATTAAAATGCCAAAGGTTAAAGATAAAGGGAGATTCTTAAAAGCAGTGAGAGAAGGCAGCGGGTTACCTACAAAAGTTCCTGTAAGACTATGAGTTGACTTCTCAGAAGGAACTTTGCCAGCAAGAAGGGACTGGCAAGAGGTATTCAAAGTGATAAAGAGCAAGGACCTGCAGCCTAGATTACGCTATTCAGCAAAGCTATCATTTAGAATGGAAGGGCAGATAAAGTGCTTCCCAGACAAGGTAAAGCAAAAGCAATTCATCATCACCAAGCTATTATTACATGAGATGTTAAAGGGACTTGTTTAAGAAAAAGAAGATCAAAACTATGAACAATAAAATGACAACAAACTCACAGCTATCAACAACTGAATCTAAAAAACAAAAAACAGAAAAAAGTTAAGCAAACAACCGGAACAGGGGCAGATTCATAGATATGGAGATCACATGGAAAGTCATCAGCTGGGAGGGGGTAAGAGGGTGAAAAGGAAAAAAGGTGAAAGGATTGAGAAGCATAATTGGTAGGTACAAAATAGGGGGAAGTTAAGAATAGTATAGGACATGAAGAAGCCAAATAGCTTATATGCATGACCTATGGACATGAACTAGCAGGGGATTGCTGGAGCGAAGGCGGGTACCAGGTGGAGAGGGGCAAAGGGGGAAAATGTGGGACAACTATAATAGCATAATCAACAAAATATACTTTTAAAAAAAGACATGTATTTTTGAAACAGTCTATTGTTTACTAACATAAAGTGCCATTTTTATTCATCCCAAAAATTTAGCCTAAAATATTTTTCACGAAGTAAGTCTATTAAACTAATCACTATGCCGTAATTCTCAGTGTGGAGTCTGGCCTCTAGTAGGTGTCTGTTGAATAAATGGATGGGTATACAGATCAAAGGATGGATAATGATTTAAAAATCAAACTATATCTTTTCCTAACACTAGGTAATCTTTAGCGATGATATGAAATGCATTCTGTCATGGTTTGAAATGTTTTTAAAGTAATACTATATACAAAATATGAAGCTAAAGTGTATTTAGGGAAAATATATTACTGCTAACTCTTGTCTATTTTCTGAAGCAAGGGCTCAAATATTTATCAGAGACAGTTATAAAAATCATAAATGGAAAATGTGTATAAAAAGTTTTATAGTAATAAAAGATTAGCATGTATATATACATGTACATGTGTTTGTTCTTTAATGTTAGAAGAAAATGCAAACTAACATGTTTTAAGAAGGCAGTAAATACCAGGCACTGGGACTATAGAAAGTGTTAAATGCTGGGGATATAGAAAGAATAAGATGTGTTCTTTGTCCCTCTTTGAGAGGAAAAGAGTTCTGCTCTAAGACATGTTCCTCCGGCTGGGAGGGGGATGATGTCAGAATCATATGGAAGCTGGCTGGGGGACACGCAATTTCTCCAACCCTTGCCGTACACAAGGTTCGCTAGCGCACTTGTGGTGGACGAGCTGTGGAGGACTGCAGGCCTGCGCCTCACACCATTCTACCTGTCTTCTCCTTCTCAGCCATCAGGCCACGCGCTCTGCTGGAAAGTGACTGTTGGTGTCCTTTGCCTTTTCTCCATTACTCAGCAGCCTCAGCCCTTCCACATTTTCCCTTCCATTAAGCATTTACTTTATGTTTTAAAAATAAAGTGCTATATTCATAGCAGTATTTATTAGGAATCTAGTACACCTTTGAAATGGTGTTTTTAAAGGTTTGTTATTGTTTTTAAAGGTTTGTTAAAGGTTTGTGGGTGTTCTGCGCTCAAAGTTCCCTGGGTATTGAGTGGCCTGCCCTGACCTAATTTTCTTACAAATCGTGTTCATTTTAGCGAATGTTTCCCAGGATGCAAGATTTTTCAGACACGCCTATCACTCAAGACGAGAATTGCCTGTAAATGTCGGAGCATAATAATAAGTACAATGGGAAGAAGGCTACTTGAGAATATTATAAACAGAGAATTCTGAGCATGATTGGCAGTGGTTCGCTAGCCAATGCTAAGATGAAGATATCTCAGGATTTGAGGGAAGATTTAAAATTGAATACAAATAGCATGTTACTGGATGGTATGAAGCAGCATAATGTAATGATTAAAAGTCTTGGCTGAAACCACACTTGGGGTCAGAGGGTGGACCGCTTTCTTATTATATAACATTGGGTATACAGATTCTCCTCTCTACATCCCATTCCGTTATCTCTCAAATCATAGGCCTATAGGTAAGCATGAAGATGAAATGGGATAATAATGTAAAGTGCCTCACATCTTGCTTGGCCCTCAGTTGGGGAGTACTGATTAAGTGTCTGTGAGCCAAGCACTGCTTGAGAGGCTAAGAATACACAGCTTCGAGCTAAGTACAATGCAGGTATTCAATTTTCTAAAAAGTTAGCTCTTAGGGTGGTGTTTCTCATTTATACCTGACATATGTTTCTAAACACTGAATTTCTTCAATAAGAAATAACAATGAGCAAATTTAATCATTAGGAAATTGTATTCTTTATTGCCTTGCTGGAAGAGATCATTGAAAGAAAATGAAGACAAAGGCACCAGGAGTGGCCATGTTGCCTCAAGGACATAGGGTTTGCCAACACTGGACAGGGTGGCGGGTCAGGACCTAGTGAGGAAGACATGTTTCTTAAGATGCTTTCACAGTGCAATGCCCATGGAACTTTTTTTTTTTTTAATCTAAAAGGAACTTTGCAGCAAAACAATATGGATCCATTTAAAAACAAGAAAGAAGAAAAAGACCTGCCAACCCCCATCACGTACAGCTGGGGTGTGTGTACAGACAGGGAAGGAGGCACAAGGCTGGGGGGATCAGGGGGGAGGGAGCTCTAGCTGCTTTGTAGCTACTTGGGTGCCTGTGGGTCAGCACACTTGGTGAAACGAACATATCGGATTTAGAATACAGAAGCGGCGGAGGGGAGGGGAGGGGGTCTGGGAGAGGGGCGCCGGGACTCTCTCTGCTTTGGGCTTGTCTGTTTGGGTAAGCTGAGCGCAGGGTCCTCGCTGGCTGCTGAGGAGCTGGCGCCGGGCACGGGACTCTCAGCCAACAACAGCAAATGGTGGCGGCTAGGAGGGAGCCTGCGGTGCTGCAGCCCCCTCTAGGGTAACATTCAGGAGCTCGGGAAGAAAGCGAATGCAAAAGGGCAGCTCGGAAGGGACAGGGCTTGAAACTCGAGCGAGGACTTGGGGCTGAAAGATAGGAGGAAGAAGCCAGTCAGCCGCGGTTCCAGAAAACTGCTGTCAGGTCCTGCTGACACCAAAGCAAAAACATCCCTCACCACCTGAGGGGCTGGGAGGCCGAGTTCGGCTGTCCACGGGGGAGGCTGCCCTGGAGGGGTTAGGTTCCTCGCCTAAGATCAAAAGGGGAGCTTGCTACTCTTAAAGCAAAACTTGGCACGCACTTTTCAGAGAGGGGTCTGTTTTCACAACAAGTTATTTTTCAAATGTAACAAAGTTTGTAGTGATAGTGTCTCTATTTTTCCCTGTCATTCTCTTTTTCGCTTTCTTTCCTTTTTTTTCTTTTCTTTCTTCCTCCCGCCCTCCCTCCCTCTCTTTCTCCCTTCTTCTGCCCGTCTCCCTTCTTCCTTTTTTTCTCCAGCCATGATTAAGACCAGAAATGCGCAATGAATGCTTTCCTGTCACACAAGGCCAATGAACAGAATTTATATTCTGCCTAATGTTATCTGGCATGATGTGGAGAATAAACAAGACACGGCATACCACCACCAAGAGCACAGTAGCAAGAGTGCCACTAGCCCTCACTGACTTGGGGTGACCTTGCTCCTCTCCTTCCCACCCCAGCTCGAAGGCAGGCCGGATTAGCACGCAGGGATGTGTGAGTGCCCAGGAATAGCACCAGGTCTTGGCACTGCTAGTGTATCAGTGTTAACAGCTGGGTGCATAAATCATGCTCAATAAGGATTTAGTGGCAACATTCGGTTTCAGATTAACCCAGCCAGCAGGCAGGCGTTGTCTTCTTGCCAAGGCTGGGCAGCTCAAAAGGTCGCATGACCCCCTGGGATTAATACTGGCATTTAATGAAATGCCTTGCTTATCACCGTTCTGGGCCAAGGGCTTTACTTCTGACTGAGAAGAAATCCCTTTTAAATATGTGATCTAGTGTTGTGAGTTGCCTTCCTAAACTCTCAAGAATTGTCTCAAGTCAGACTCTGGAGAGCTAGTTAGCTACAAATTCAAGGAGAATTCAGAAAGGAACGGAGAAAATGGGGAGGGCAGATCAGGAAAGGACTTTTGTAACATCCTAAACAGTTCCAGCTTGACCCTGTAGCAGTGAAAAGGCAGTTAAAGGAATTTAAGCTTTGTACACAACAGAGTAATAGACTGAAGACTATTGTAACTGCAAAAAGAGGTCCTTTGGGAGAAATGGGAGGGAGAAATCAGGGTGTGAACCAAAGTATCAGCAGCAGAAATTGAAAGATGCAAGAGCCATTAATGTGGGAAAATTTACAGGACATGGTGACTATATGGAAATGGGAATGGGATGTGAGGAGAAACAGAAGAACATTTCTGGCTCTAGAATCCTAGCTGTGTGTATACTACTGCCATTAAAAAAAAAAAAAAAAAAGAGCGGGAATTAAGAAGTAGGTTTGCAAGTTTAGAGTGAAGGTAGTGTGTTCAGTTTTGATGTGCAGAGTGTGAGGTCCCCATAACAGCCAGTGTCGCTCAGTGGGAACCCCTCTCATGCAACAGAATTGTTCTGCCCAAGATTACAACCCTCCCAGGTGGTGGCCCACAGCCAGTGACTGGCTGAGACCCAGATACAAAGGCCTGCTCCATGGTTTCAATTTGGTACAACTCTGAAGGATTATTCCAGCTCTAGAGCTCCCCAGGGTTCAGCTGCAGCCTCAGTGTGGGTCAACTTTTCCCTTCACCCACTCTTGCCTGCCTTCCTTCCTTACAGGTGCATCTCTTAAAGGGACATCCCAACGAACCTTCTTCAGGCAACTCTCAGCCCACAGTATGTCTCCAGGGAACACTGTATGGAAAGTATGGTTAGAGGAAAAGCATTCCATGAGTATGGCTAAGAAAATAGGAAAGATGTGGTTGTGAAAACTAATGCAATTCTAGGAGCAGGCAGGAGTCAATAGTATCAAATGCCACAGAGGTACATAATAAAAATAGGGTCAAAAAGGGTGCACTGAACAACCAAAAAATAAGCCATGGGTAACGATGGCAGGAGCAGTTTAAAGGAGCAATAGCAGAGAAGACAGCAGTGGGTTGAAGCCTTAATGAGCGACATGGGGAAGTGGAGAGGGGCTGTGTACACTATTGTTTGAAAAAGCTTGTCAGTGGAGATAAAGAGAAAGACAAGGTTGTGGAAGTTAAAGAATGGTACAAGATCAAGGTCCCCCTGAACAGATAAGAACTGGGCTGAGTAGAAATAGCCAATGGAAGGAAAGAGGATGATGGTACTGGGGAAGGAGCAGAACCTTAAAGGAGTGATGTACTTGAGAGGCAGGGTAGGACGTGATCTAGGGCCATGTCATTCCCTGACGGGGGCTGCAGGAAGGTGCGGGGAGAAGGAAGAGGCGAGCTCGGCTGTATGCTACATCATCATACTCCCAACCCCTCCCTCAGCGCTTAAGGTTCTGCATGGTCTTCTTCAACCGCTATTTCTCATTTCCCATGAATCTCCTTCAGACTTGCAATCTTCAATCAGTTCAGACCACAGCAAACCCTCCAAGGTTCACCAAATTCTATTGCCACAGAACCTTGTTTTTGTCATTTCCTTCGCCTGCTCTTCTGGATTTATCCATACTTACCTGCTTTTAAATTTCTACCTGTTCTTTAAAGGAGAAGGTCAAATGTTATCTAACACATTCCTCTTTTCTCTCTGTCCTGGCCTCATTGACCTCTTCTCAAGTCGAAAATCACTTCTACTTCCAGCTGATATACTCCCCCTCAGAACACCTTCCTGGACTTCAATTCTCCTCGCTAAGCAAATCAACCAGATCCCCCACTCCCAAGTCCTATTGTCATAGTAGCGCTTTCCTTCATAATACATGCCACAGTGGCAGCTATGTATTTCTGTGAATATTTAATTAAGTCTGGTGTTCTCATTAGAACATAACTTCGCAGTCAGGGACTCACCACGGAGTAGTATCTGGCACATTTTTTTGGTTGGATAAATAAATGAATGCTTGCTACAGTCTACCTTAGGGGTATCTTAAAGACTAAATAAATTCCATTATGACAGAGGCTTTGCATTTTCATCTTTTTATTTCCTAAATATCTAGTACTGGTCTCCATACATAATAGGCACTCAGTAAACCTTGGCTGAGTGAGCAATCAGCAGTTCTTTAACTAGGCTTGAAAAGTATCAATGGACCATGTGATCATGGGTCCAACTGGTACTGGGGACGTCTGGGCCAGGATACCTGAGAAACCTGCCCGACCCTTTCATGCGTTCATACATTCCAAAACATGTATTTAGCATCTATCATGCACCACAAGTTGTGTCAGGTTCTGTGGATACATTGGTAAGCTCCTCTCTTCATGGGGTTTCCAGTCTAGTAGTGAACTGTGTTGCCAATCAAAGAATCATGCAGACAGATGAAAAATTCCAACTGTGGTGATTATGAAGACACATAGAGCTGAGTGCTCAATGGAATGATGACAACACAGTAAGGCAGGGGACAAGGAGAGATGGAAGAGGCAGGTAGAACCAGACCTTGCAGGGCCAGAGGGTTGTGTTAGAGGTATAGATTTGTTCCTATTAGCAAAGGGAAGTCATTTGAGTCAGGGTGGAAGTGATATTAAACAACTGCATTTCTAAAATATCACTTTGTCTTCAAGGAGGAGAATGGATTGGAAATGAGACACCCCCCTCACAGAACTTTGACGACTCTCTAATCTATAGGAACCCCCCAGCCACCCCTAGCATATCACTCTGTTTTATTGTCAATAAAATCTTTGTTACTAGTGAATATTCTTTTGTTTTTTCTAATTTTATATTCTCACCTGCCCCACCCTCTTCGTCCATTAGAATGTAGGCTCCATGAAGGCTAGAAACTTTGTTTACTCTGTTTTTTATTATAGATTATATAGAACAGTTCCTGGTACATAATAGATGTCCATAAAATTTTGTCAGCCTTGACTTTTATTTCTATTGCTGGGAGGTAGGACAGAAGGAACATGTACTCAGGCTTCTCAGAATAATACCATTTCTTTTTAACCCACTTAGCATACCCTCCTGGTTTTTCCATGAAAATGGGCTGATAGGATCTTGCCCAAAGCTATGACACTAAACTTTTTTAAACAAGGGGATTTTGCAAACTTCTTAATAGCTCTGTCTTTGTGGAACCAATAGTGGGGTTAACTATAAATTTACCATTTCTCGGTGATTAATCTTTTCTAAGCTACTAAAGCGATGGTCTACCAGCTACCTTTCCTGAGTTGAAAAAGTTACATAAAGGTTTAGTGTTTCTTTGCCAGACAACTTACCGTAACCAAACTTTGTGAAACACTAAAATGTATAATTTCTAACAGTTCTTTGGTTGGTAGAAAGATATGAGAATTGCAATTAACATTCCTGTAAACAGCAAAGCATGATGTGGACAGATTTTGTGTTGAACCCAGTGGAAAGTCTGTGTTCTGCATGTTAGGACATACACAAATTATGGTCCAGGTCTGTTAGAGTTTTATGAGTTATTCTGTTGAAACTTGAACTATTTGAAAGTTCTCCTCCACTACTAATAAGTGTGGAGTTTAGATTCAAGCCAGTATTTAGGCTTAATTAGCTTTGTGTGAATAAACTGAGTTTTCTGTTCAGATCTCTGGGATTAATATAAAACTGGTTATAAAATCATGGCTTCCTTTTCAAATTGGGACTTTCATTTGACCTGTATGAGTAATGACCCAGTTCTTTTCTGAGGTGTATCACCATCTTTATACACATTCAGACCAGATCTAGTAAAAGTGATTTGGCTTCCCCAATTTCAGCACCATCAGGAAACTTCAAAATGTTTTTCTTTTTAAATGGCAGTATTAAATTAAATCAATTCATTGTTGTCCTTGACAAATTCCAGTAATTTAGATTTTAATCTAAGAGTAAAATTCTCCAGCTTAGGCCAAAGGAAATAAAGAGTAATTACCTTATCTTCCATTTCATAAAGGTATTCGTCCTATAAGGGGAAATAAATATAAACTGATACCATTTTGATTAGAATGGGCCTCCAATAGAGTCTATATTAAGAACCAATTTATGGCCATTAAAATTATTCACAACGTTTCAGTGATGAAATCATACGAATGAATTTTTTTTTGTTTGTTTTTTAGTAACAGCTTGGTAAGGGTCTATAAGGGCCTGCTCAATTAGTCTCATTTTGTATGATTTGTGCTTTCCTCTTCTTAAAAATAATTAACAAGAGGTGTGTTGTTTTAAGAAAATCTAGCCAAAATTATTTTTAAAGACTTAAAATAATTATTTGTAAAGAAAGAAAATGTTTTTATTCTAAGCCTACTGATTACTAAACAGTGTTGCATATTTTGAGTAAATGTGAACAAAAACAATTTTCCCGTATAGTTAAGGTTTCAAAAGTCAAAATTGGAAACAAAGAAGGTAGGGACATATTCTGGTATCTGAAGACACCAAACCTCACCACTAAAGATAATGGTACTAGTTTCAACTGATAGAAAAACTGTGATACTGAAGATGGTGCAAATGATAAGCATTATCAGAGGAGTAAAATAAGGTGCTCTTTCTCGTGTCACTTCAGCAATTTCATATACACATTAAATGTCAGCCTCACCACACGTTTTAAGAAAGGAATAAAATCAGTGGAAGACTCTAAGAAGAAAAGTTTTAGAATCAGAATTAGCCTTGAGGACAGAGTAACAGCTAGCTTTCTATCCAGACTTAATATATGCAAGGGCCTTCTGAGAGCATGTAGAAAAATAGAGCGATGATCACTAGCACCCAGGATGGCTCCATTAAGGACAAGTGATATTAAACCAATCTTATTTATTTGACCTCAGCCATACTAGGCAGACCTCTGGATCAAAGACTGATATAATCATAAGCCCTAACTTTTGTGTAGTTACGACTTAGTAATTTATAGACTATCTTCATTTATAGTATTTTACTTGTACCTTATAATAGTTGCATGAGTATCAAGGAAGATAATAGTGATTCCCATTTAAAAACAAAGTGAAAACAAAGACCAAAAACGATTATCTGAGGCCATAGCAAGCAAATACTAAAATCAAGTCTACTCAATCTAGTGCCTGTTTCTACTATTGATTGTGCTTGATTTTAGCAAAACACTTGATAACCTTTGGTAATGTTCAGTGGGAAGGAGAGAACAAGGTGAGCCACATGAGATTCTAGTTGAAACATACACAGAGGTTGAAAATCTATATAGTCAATGTAACAAACATTTATTGAGCAGTTACTATGTACTGGACTCTCTGCTAGGTCTAGTAAAACTAATAAATCAATGTCAGAATAAAAGAGATGTGAAAGACTGGGTCATCTTTGGCATTTTCACTAATGCTTTGAATATTTGTTTTTATGTAACCTGTGGTTAGCACCCAGCTGTGATGAATAGATTAAAAAAAAAAAAAACAACTTGAACAGCTAGAACAGACCAAAGTTAATAAGGTAGCCTCCTTAAATATGTCAGATTCCTAATTTAGATTAAATGGGAAAATTAATCACCCAATATGGAATGGGAAAGAGAGCCCTGTTTTACCATTCATTATTCATGTGGAAGTGCAGTGGGTTTTTAGTTTTCTATAAACTCAGTATAAGTCAGGGTCATGTGGCTGGTGGAAAAATTTTTCAGTTTTATGCCACATGAATAAAAACAAAACTCCGGTTTATAAACACATTAGCTCTGCTGTATCTGCACTTATTTAATCATTCCTTAGCATTATGTTCTGATCCAGGGGTAATATTTTCAGCATGTTGATAATCTGCTAATTTGGGTGGGTAAGGCTTGACCATGGGGACTAAAGGTGGGGCTGTTAAATTGCAGAGGATACTCTGGGGCAGCTGAGAACTTTTCTTCATCAAGGTAGAAGAAGGTAAAGACTTCTCCTTTATGGCACCAAGTAGCAGAAATAGGACCAACGGGTGGAAATTTAAGAAAATCATAGTTGAGCTCTATATTAGGGAGAATGTGTGAACATTAGGGGATGGTTTTTCTCTAAAAGTGGTGTGTTTCCCATCCGTGGAAATGTTCAGGAAGAGGCGAGATGACCATCTGCCAAGAAATGTGGCAGAGAGGATTCCAGCTTTGAGTGGGAGTTTGGACTGATGACCTCTAACGTTACTTCCAATTCTAAGATTTGGAGTTTTTAGGATAGTGTCTTATATACAAATTCTTATACTCTGTGAAATTTGTTCCAAATTGTAGGAATCTGGGTCTTCAAATATCTCAGAGGATGTTCATAATGGTCTTTGAATGAACACATCCAAGCTTAGTCCAAAAGAGACTTGTGAATAATGAGCCACATCGATACACTTTTGGCTTCTTCTACAAATGGGATATTTTATGGGATTTGCCTCTGACAGTGCCAGACTCTTCAAAGTCATCTAAGCAGCACTGCTTTGCGTTTGTATTCTAAACTTATAAATTTAATATTTCAACAAATAAAAACACCTCTGGGACATTTCTGATCCTGAGTTGGTTCCTTAAGTCTGTCTTGATTGAAATCTACTGGGTGGAGGAGAGCAAAGGGGGGAAATTTGGGACAACTGCAACAACAATAAAATATTTATTTAGAAAAGAAATCTACTTCTCTGTATTGTCCAGTAGGCGACTAGGACCCAGTGTTACAAGTATGACACATTTATACACCTATTCAAGTACATGCTATCATGGTTTTGTATCTCTGGCCCACCCCATCTGGCAATCAATGATTAGTGCACCTGCCTAGACAGTTTGGCACTATTTCCCTACCATCTCCATAAGAACCAAAAATATGCAAATATCACATGACCAATTCAGCCTGTTGTTTTAAGTCTGTATAGATGATTTATAGCTAAGTCACCATAGGATTAACCAACTTAACCCACCTCCTTCCCCAACGCAAAGTACTTATAAATATTGGTTAGTGGTACAAGTGGCATCAACGTTTTGCTTCCCTTATTGGGGTTCATTCAACAAACATTTATTTCCCTCTTTGAGATGTACACTTTTTGCTTCAGCTGGAGGGCTGTGCACGTGGTCCAAGGGGCTTTCTGGGATCTAGGGCAGGTGAAAGAGGATGGATTGGCCTTGTTTCAGTATTCCTGTTAGAGAGCTGGCAGAGCTGCTTTTAGTTCTGTGATGCTTGGATGTCAGGGAAACAGTAGAGGTAAGAGTAGAATGAGCCTGCAGGCATCACATTAAATTCATTTAAATGTCTGTATCTAAAGTATTTTTTAGTTTTTTGCACACAGCTAGAATGTTTTCAATGTCTATATAAACACACACATAAGAAGATTTTTTTAGATATTCTTCTGGATTGTCTACTTCTCATATGAACAATGCAAAGAGTAAGAAATGCTGAAATCTAGCATCAGAGGAAAACTCAGGCAAATATACCCTGGGAATCTACTGTGGTTGACAGCAAAACAGCACAATTGATTAAGTCTTGCAATAACACATGCTTAGGATACATTGAAATCTGGCTGTTGAGAGTGTTGTCTATAAACAAGTCGCAGGGGCCAATCCCCTAGGGATTTTTAAGAATACGGAATCTCAGGCCCCAGTCCGGACCTTCTGAACTGGTATGCAGATTTTAACAAGATCCCCAGGGGATCCTTATGTCTATACGATTTTAAGAAGGCTTACTTTAAAACTTACTACAGGCAGATGAAGAGAGAATTATAATGAAATGAAATTTCATTCAATAAAGACAAACAAACAAACAAACCTTTGCATTTGAAAATAGGAACAGAACTTTTAGACCTCTTCTCTCTAACATGGAATGATGAATTAGTAAGAGAATTACTTATGCCTAATGAATAAAATTAATGAGGTTCTGCATTTTAAGTTAATGTTAATCTTTTTTCCAGGGTAGAGAAAAATCCTGAAGGCATTGTTCTGGGTGATTCAATTTTAATTTAATTAGTGACTTAAGAAGAGAGTCAAAATTTCAGTTTAACTGAAAAACATTCCTTTATTTAACATCTCAGATTTTTCTGCTCACACACAAATATATCAGCCACATTAGGATCCCAACACCAAAAAGAAACCCAAAGCATATTTTAGGGTATGTCATGAGAAGTCCCTCCTTTTTTTCTTAACCACACAGAGCTCTTTTGCAATCACAATAACGTTTTACAAAAGCATGGGGTGAAAACTATAAAAGTTATGAAGTCATATTTAGATTGACTAAGAGGTTATGATTTCCAAGTAAAGAGAGTAATGTTTCCAAAAATAGTATAGCTGATCTAGTGGCAAAGAATATGCCATTATGAAATGCAAAATTTACAGATGCAAATACACATGTGTGTATGTATATTATGTGTACATATGTAAACTTTAAAAACGTTATGAACTAATGAAAATAGCACTTTGTGGTGGGGTTTGCAAAAATGCTATAATTCAGACACACACCATTAAAGAACTCATTGATAATCATTGGAACTTAGAGCTGACTCTTGATTTATTTTTACGCCAACTGTACTTGTGACTTCAAGGAGATGTTTCTATACCAATGATTTCAGTGAGGAGCAGCAATAGCTAATCTGCTCATTTCTTAAATTCAGAATTATGCTTTGAATTAAAGAAGATTTATGGAGGGAGCAATGGCCTTTTATGGATTACATACTAAAAATCAGAATGAGTAAGAAAGAAGGCATTTAAAAGAACTAAGGCTTTTTCTATTTATGCACATTAAAGAAAAATACAGTAGAAATGGTCAAAAATCATGTATTTGCCTCACTTTTAAATATAGCACATTTTACTTTCTATATACATGCTTCTGTTTGTGCTCTAATATTGTCTTGCAATTGTTGTATTTATATGATTTTTTTCTTCTGCAAATGAGAAATCCTTACAATCTTTGGGGATCTGTTACATACCTTTATATATTTTCTTTAGTGCCAAGTACAAAACAGATTTTATAAAAGCCTATTGAATTTTGTGGAAAAATTATATAATGATCTAAAATTGCTTTACCATGCTTGGATGACTGTAAGATGTTGAAACAAAAGGTAACCCTTAAGAAATGATACAGTTTGGTGGGGGACAGGTAGGTGGAGAAGAAGGGTGGCAAAGTGCCTGACAGCTCCCGCAACATTAGACATCAAACACTTTGACAAGGCACAGAAGAAAGATGAGGGACTCTGCTCTCTGTCACACACTAAGATGTACTAAGTGCCAACCACATCTGCTTGAAAACAGACATGGGAAATCAGGGGAGACTGAGAGGGTTCCATCCCTGAATTCATTTGGAATAACATAGCGGGCCCCGAATGGAGGAATAACATTTAGCCACAAGCCTAAGCAAAACTTTTTAGTGAATTGAAAGGTTTAGGAAAACATAACCTTAGGAAAGCTTTTCTCTTGAAATGTCAAGCCTCACAGCAGGTCCTGAGCTCCTGCCTGAGCATGAACATCTTTTGAGATTTTAAGAGAACAGGAGAAGAATATGGGCAAAGCCAGTCAGGTACTCCAGTTTAATTGCACTAAAATTAGTTAGTGCAGGTACAAACTCTGCACTAACTAACTAACTCTGTTAGTGCAGGTACAAAAGAAGCAGGTTTCTAAGACAACAGGCACAAAACTGTGGAGATTCTTACAATCGTGTTCCCTTTTGCTGTACAATGTTTTATTTAACCTATCATTTAATAGATGTTTATGTTAACTGTTATTATTTACTTTGATATACAAATGACCTCCCTAATATTTTAGCAACATCCATTTATGTAATATCTGGATAACCTGTTTTTTGCTATATATCAAATTGCTTTCCTCCCCAAATATAGAAACTATCCCAAGAATGACCCATGGAAATATCCACTGAAAGCATGTTAAACTGAGTATATCTCTCTTCAGCAATTCAGCAACTCAACTGATACAATCTAAACTGAAATCTTGCAGACCAAAACTGATAATCATCCAATCCATTCTCAAGTAATTAAGAATTGTGTGCATTGGGGTTTAGTTGCATTTATTTAATTCCAAGTTTTTCCAATATGATTCAAAATATGTCTTAGATGACTAGACTAGCAGGTGGAAGAAAGCCATTTGGGAACAATAATCATGGAAGCATCAATATAGCCATTCTGCTTAAAGTCTTTCAAGAGAATTGTAATTTCAGTGCTAGGCCTTCTACCGGATATATACATCAAGTGATAAAAATGTTTCTAAGATACTACAGTTCTCCAAGTGTGATAAGAAGACCTTTCATCATGTTGACCTGATTCATTAAGGAATAGATTCCTTGAAAAAAATAAAGAGAAAAACTCTTCTCTCTTCTCCATTCAGTTAGGCTCTGGTGTTGCTCATTACAGATTAACAGCACAGATCATAAAAAAGTGTGCAGGCTCTAGATTTGGGCCTGAGCATGAATCCAGCTAGCCACGTGACCTTGGGCCAGTGGAAATGTCTCTGGGCCTCCGTTGCCTCACAGGAGAGTATAGCTTTGTGACGGAGTGTGGGCTCAGAGCTGTGTACCTGCACTAACTAACTCTGTGACCCTTGGCCAGTTACCTAAACTCTCATCATTCTCTGAGAAGCAACAACAACAACAACAACAAAAAGTTGAAAATTCTTAGAAAAACTTCTAACTATAGTAAGCAATCAACAAACAGTAGCTCTTATGAGGAGATAATTTTACAATACGGTTGCCAACAGGAAGTCAAGAAGCTGAGTCCCAAAACGCAGAATAAACAGAGTACCTTACATCTCTTTGCCCATGGTCTTTTCTTATCCTTAGGGAATTCTTTGCCCGTCTAACTTAAGGAAAGTTAGTATCAACCCTGTATCAGGTGTATCATGGGTGAATATGTTCTCTCATTAGTGGGTTGTCTTTTTATTTTATTGCTGGTCTCCTTTGCTGTGCAAAAACTTCTTAGTTTGATGTAGTCCCATTTGTTTATTTTTCCTTTTGTTTCTCTTGCCTGAGGAGATATATCATAAAAAATATTGCTACAAGAAATGGTTAAGATTTTACTGCCTATGTTTTCTTCTAGGATTTTTATGGTTTTGAGTCTAACATTCAAATCTTTAATACATTTTGAGTTTAATCTTGTGTATGATGTAAGAAGCTGGTCTAGTTTCATTTTTTTTTCTTGCACCTATCTGTTCAGTTTCCCCAACACCATTTACTGAATAGAGTGTCTTTATCCCGTTGTATGTTCTTGCCTCCTTTACCCAAAATGTATAAATAACTTACAAATTCAACACCAAACCCCCCCCCCCCCCCCAAAAAAAACCTTGTTAAAAATGGGCAAAGGACCTGACTAGACACTTTTCCAAAGAGGACATACAGATGGCCCACAGATATATGAAAAGATGCTCAATGTTACTAATCATCAGAGAAATGAAAATTAAAACCACAATGAGATACAATTTCACACCTGTCAGAATGGCTATCATCAATAAATTAACAAACAATGGGTGTTGGTGAGGATGTGGAGAACAGGGCACCCTGGTGCACTGTTGGTGGGAATGCAGACTGGTGCAGCTGGTGTGGAAAGCCGTCTGGCGTTGTCTCCAAAACTTAAAAGTGGATCTGCCTATGACCCAGCAATTCCACTTCTGGGAATTTATCTGAAGAAACCTGAAACATTAATTTGAGAGAATACATACACCTCTATGTTCATTGCAGCATTAAATACAATAGCCAAGACTTGGAAGTAGCTCAAGTAGATGATAGCAGATGAGTGGATAAAACAACTATGTGACATTTATACAATGATTTCTTACTTGGTTTTTAAAAAGAAGAAAACTTTACTCTTTGTGACACTATGGACAGACCTGGAGAACATTAAGCTAAGTGAGATAAGCCAGTCAGAGAAAGGCAATTACTATATGATTTCACTCATGTGGAATCTAATGAACCAAATAAACTAACAAACAAAAATAGAAACAGACTCATACAGAGAACAGCTGGCAGCTGTTGGAGCGGATGAGTTTGGGGAGCTGGGTGAAAAAGGTGAAGGGATTAAGCAAAAACAAGGAAAACAAAGCCTCCTAGGCAGACAACAGTATGGTGATAACCAGAGGATAAGGCGGGTGGGGAGCGCTTAGAGAGGTAATAGGTGGATAAATGGTGATAAAAGGATACTTGACTTGGGTGATGAACACACAATACAATATACAAATGACGTTGTATAGAATTTTACACCTGAAACCTATATAATTTTATAAAGCAATGTCACCATAATAAA
This sequence comes from Pteronotus mesoamericanus, assembly GCF_021234165.1. Lineage (NCBI taxonomy): Eukaryota > Metazoa > Chordata > Mammalia > Chiroptera > Mormoopidae > Pteronotus > Pteronotus mesoamericanus. Next base: position 32,763,509 of record NW_026555245.1, on the reverse strand, counting down.
TTAAATAAATTACTTCAAATTCTTTTTAATAGTAAAAAATTACTAACTGAAAGTTGAAAATGCAGATACTCCTTTAGGGAGGTCAAATAACCTGAATGCAAAATGGAAAGTTTCTATCTAACAAGTTTTCTTCTATTCCAGCTAGCCACTGTCTTGAGTCATGAAGAGCTCCTGGGGGGACGAGAGCCAGCCAGGGGACCAACCCCCCCACCCGTGGGCTTTTGTTCTTAACCAAGTAGTGCCCTGAATTAGGCTGTCTTACCCGGTCTGTTTGTGATTCTCAAAACTTTGAGTCAGTACCCCTCCACCAAAGAGTTTGAATTAGGATTTCTGTAGCCACACCTTTAGTGGAATACATTGAGACTACTGGGGCGAAATAGCCATTCCCTCACACTCAACACTGAAGCTCATCCTCTCTCGTGCTTGGTGTTCTGATCCTCCTATTTTGTTTTCTGATTTAAGGCTTTTATTCAATAGTAATAAATGCCATCATTTCTGTACAAATCTTCCCAAAGAATTACCGTCCCTATAGTGATTGTTTCATTTTTCCTTATGAGCTTATGAAGTTATTTCTTGTAATGTATGTTCATTGTTGTCCCACTAGATTATGAGTGCTCTCCTGGAGACCACTGGATTCATCTTTCCAGTCCCTCAGCCTAGCACAGCACTTAGCCCCGGCTAGTCCCTGAATGTGTCGCTGGGCACTGCACGAATTTTCTCATAGCTGTAATTCAACAGAGCGATTGTTCTCACCCTCACTTGCTTGTGCTTTGATTGGCTGAAAGGACCATCAGAGAGTCTTGGAAATGGAAGGTCATTAATAGCTCAGTTTCTTGTTCACTCCTTCACCATTAAGCAAGGCCATATCTAAAACATGCCAGACTGAGGGACATTGATCTTATTTTAGAAGACATTCAGAGATACCAGTGAAGTAATAATTTCTTTGAGGTTAAATTTAGCAAATCATTGAATAAGGATCTCAAATGTTCTCATGTGGAGCTACAGTTTTGCCCTTTACTCAGAAGCATTATCAACATACCAAACTGTACCCGTTAGCCTGTGGGATAACAACTTGGAGGATAAATGCTCTTAAAGGATATGTTTATCTTAACCTTATCCTAGGAAAATGAAGATATGTGATTTAAGATTGAAGATATGTATATGTTTTAAATCTTCAAATTCTTTTAAACGGTTTTGGAAATCATCAAATTTTTGTCCCTACATTGTAAACAAGACATGGATTTCTTGCTCATTCTGCAAGATTTGGTTTCGGCATCTAATCTTCATTGATGCAGCTCACAAATGTGCCTTTCCCTTTCTTTGACCTCCAAAAGCACAGCCCTGTGCTTATCATTAGGCATAACACCATTTTTATCTTGTTTTTTGTTTTTTTTTTTAAAGTTTCTTATCTTGGTAGTTACAGCTCTATTGTCCTCAAGGAACTGCATCCCTCTAAGTGCCTAGTGCAGGGCTTTCCCTCTAACACGTTCTCATTTAAGGTTTGTTGAATGAAAAAATGATGTATTCACATATGCTACTTCTATCTCTCAAGAAATGTCTAAGAAAAAGGAGATTGAGTGCATGTGTTTTACATGTGTAATTAATAATGGGAATGGAAGTAAGGATCTAGGGGGGTGTCAATCAGACCAGAGACCACATACAGGGTAATCAATTCTTTGTTGGCATCTTTTAAAATGCACATTTCCTATACAGGTGACCTATACCATATGACAAATTTAAAGCCCTCTTTTCTAAGTCCTGGTTAATTTATGATTTTTCCCATTATTATCTAAAACATATACTGAAAGAAAATCCAGTTTAAATTGTCCGGAAAGTAATTTCTCTCCCTAAAGCAATAAACCATTTTTAGGCTCAAGGCCAGGTTAGTTTCCACACATCTAGTTCCTTGGGGCCTTTAGGTCACTAGTAAAAGGACTTGGAAAATTTAATTAAAGAGATTTCCAGGAAGGGGAAAGAAATGAAAGAAATTGGCCACAACAACATGAAGCAGTGTTTGTATGCCCAGGATATGCCAAAGTCTAATAGGCACAAGTGAGGTCTTCCAGAAGATTCTACCATTAGTACTATTTAATAACTTAGTGCTCTTGTCAACCCTGAGAAATAAATATTAGGGGCAAGATACTTCTTTTGGGTCTCAATAGCATTTAAATATCATCTATTCTGTGAAGACACTGGTATAGGTGTTAGGGGTCAAGTCTTTATCCACAAGGAGATTATCTTTAGGTAAGGGAAGATAGATAAGAAAGTAACTATTACTGAACAATATAATATAGCTGTGATAGAGGTGGTACGAGATAGAGGCTACTGGAACAGAGAGGCACAATAATCCGTGTCCTTTGATGAACACCCAGGACGGCTTCCCAGGGGAAGCCTCAGTGGTGTCTTTCATGAAGAACAGACGAGGAAGGGTGTTTTTTGCAGTAGGGCAAAATGGGAAATGGCAATGAGGAACAAGGGGGCACACTGCATGTGAGGTCTGAGTCGCTGGAGTAGCTGAAGCACAGTGTACACCTGGATGAGAAATGAGTTTCAAGAAAGCAGGGGCAAGATCACGGCTTATCCTATTAAATAGAGGGATGATAAAGAAACCACATAAAAACCGCAGGAAGGATGTGTCTGAATGCCATAGATGCATGGCTCAACGTTATTGAGAGAGAAGTCAATGTATATTTCCTGACCGAAAAGAAGGGGATTCAATGAAATGTGTGAAGAACTCACAGGAGATTCTAGATAATCAGATCAGAGAGACAGAGAGAAACAGTTTGGATGGGACTGAAAATTTTAGGGACCTCACCAAAACCCCTGAAAATGGCAGATATCCTAAAAACACTTTTCAGTGCTTAAGGTTGCTTGTGTGTGTATAAGATTTCATTCAATAGCCAGAATATACTGCACTTTTAACTAAAAAATCCACCAGGGAGAGTTTATAGGAGACCAGGGAGAAATGAAATGGAGATGAGCCGGATGCAGTTATAAGTTGTTGATTTTATGACACTGTTTAACAGATTTAGGCAATATAACATTTAAATGGCCACCATTATTATGCTTGGTTCTGTATCACAAAGCTATCACCAGTTCTAGTATTCAGATAATTAATGTTAAAGTTTACTCTGCTAGTATTTTGTAGTGAATTTGAATGAAAGGAACACCTTACAAATATTACATTCTTAAATCCTTGGCCATTTATACTAGTCTACTTCCATTATAAAGTAGGATTCCATTGGTAAATGGAGCACTACATTTGACTGCAATACTTGTAATAACTATCATTTATCGAACACTTATTTGATTGCACACTTCACTTGTATTATTGCAATATTCTTACAAATTACGTTCATTCTACTCTTAAAGGTGAGAAAACCAGCTCTGAAAGGTTAAGAAAGTTGTCCAATATCACACAGCGGGTAAGTGATAGAACCAGGATTCAGAGCTAGGATTGCTAAGTTCATACTCTTTCTGTTATCAATGGCAATCTGTGCTCATAATATTAAATTTCTCTAAATAAAAAGCTACAGCCACATTCTCCATGCAGCCCAGCTGAAAGGTGGTTGGGAATTGGGGGACGGGGCAGAGAACGACCTCAGTGACTGGTGACCACTCTGCATTTCTTCTTCCAGGTGCTCATCTGTTTGTTAGACTTGAGCTTCACCTCCGCTGATAAGGTCCCAGTATCCAGCCTGCCCTCTTTCTCAACTTCTGCTTACCCCTATCTTCTCATTTCCTGGGGCCATTCTTTCTCCCTTGATCTAGGTAGACATTGATGATTATGCCCAATGCATTTTCTTACAGAACCCAAACATGACCTAAATTTTTCACTCAACCCAGAGCCCCAGGCAGTCATCACCACTTGAGAGTTGGTATTCAAGGTGAGAGTTTGTTTTTTTTCCATATCTAGTCCTTTCTTTTGAAGTACTTTAAGGAATAGACCATTGCACGTCACTCAAAAAGTTTTCATTCCTCCATTCATTCTGCACACTGTGAAGAATTTCTGTGTACTCAGGGCTGAATGCAACATCCTCTCTCTCAAACCCCCCTCCAACTCAACACGCCCACTGCTATCAATGATGCCAGCAAAGGGCAAGGGGAGAATATATACCAAATGGCACAGGCGAGTGGATGCTCTCCCCAGTGCCTCTCTAGTTCCTTGCAGAGGCTTGTCCAAAGGTGGAAGGTCCTGCCAGCCTGAGAGAAAGAAGCAACCCACCAAGTCAGAGAAACTCAGAGCTATTGGTTTGCTGCCTTTCTTACCTAGGCTTATGGTGGAGCCAGGAGGGCACACAGAAGTCCACCCTATCACTATGTAAACGGTTTTTACCCAGCCCACATACCTATTGCTAATCCTGAATCGACACTGCTCTGGTCAGGGTCAATACGCTACTCTAGTTCAAGTCCTTATCTCTTCACATGGATAACTGTAATGAGCTCTCCTCTCCAGTTCATCTTGTAATTGTCATAGCTTAGACACTCAATATTTATTAAATGCATGAACATATGGACATACAGTCAGATGTATGTTTAGTCTTAAAACATCACTTCTGTAATGGCAGTTCCTTGCTCCCAAATTAATGACTGTCTAGCAATGAGTTTAAATTTTTTATCACGTGGAACTTAAGTTTCAAAACTCTTGATCCAGCTTACTCATATATTCTACCTTCTGTTTCTCCTCAGTTCTCAGTTGCAGTGAGGGCAGTCTCTTTACTGTCTCCCCCACCTCCCTCTCCTGCTTCCTACACATCCACCCACACATGTTTCCACCACCCTAATACCCACTACACACACCTTGGGAAATTCTGAAGGTACCTCTCTGTGGACTACATCTGATCCACTTATTTAGGGAGAGAAATGAAAATGTTATTGCATTATTCTTTGAATCATGCATAGCTTACAGTAAACATAGCTGTGGTATTAGTCTTATTTTCAAAAACAGCTTTACTGAGATACATGACATTATATGTTATTAAAATTTACAATTTTCTAAATATTTTTGCAATAGTGTATGTATAAGCAAAGGTGTTTGTAATACGTTGTTGCATTATTGGATTATACAATAACCTATACGTAATAATCCTATTTATTTTGTAAAACAATGTACATATACTTAGGGGAAATCAATTAACAGAAGTTGTTTCACAGCCAACTAATACTTTATCTTTTAAATTTTGTGTCTTTCTGTATTTCATTTGGGATTTTTCTATATTTAAATTGACTGATCTTTTATTCTGCAACATATAATCTGTTACCATCTGGGGATCTTATACCTTGGGCATTATAGTTGTTATCTTTACAAGTTTAATTTATTTATTTTTTAATATTTTCTGTGCCTCTGCTTTACTTTTTGAACACATGGGATAAATTATAACTTCGTGTCTTTGTTTGCTAATTCTAACATCTGTGTCAATTCTTTGTTGGTTGATTTTGCTCCCCTTTTATGGGTTACATTTTCCTTCTTTCCACACGTGCTAATTTTTGATTGGATACCAGACATTGTGAATTTTACCTTCTTGGATACTAGAAATGTTTGTATTTATGCAAACATTCTTAGGCTTTGTTCTGGGTTTAAGATACTTGGAAATTGATCCTTCTTGGTCTTGCTTTTAAGATTTAAGAGCCAGAGCTCTGCATAGACTACGGCTAAATATTCCCCATTACTGAGGCAAGACCTTTCTAGCATTCTATCCAAAACCCTGCAAATTGTGAGGTTTTTCAGTTTGGCTTCTGGGACTAACCACCCTATGTAAGCGCCAGACATTCTCTCTAATCCTTTCAGGGAGTTATTTCCCTGCCAGCGAGCAGTTTTCTCACATGCATGCATTGATCATTACTCTCCTGGCATCAGGGACCCTCTGCAGGTCTCTGGAGTTCTTTCTCCATGTAGTTTCCTCCTCATTGGTGCCCTGTCCGGTGAACTCACTCTTGGTCTTCTCAAGTCAGAGATCATCTTGTCAACTCAAAGGACTTTCCAGGTTTGGCCCAGGTTCCTCCTCCCTGCATCACAGCCTAGAAATTGTCTCAAGGAGGTAACTGGAACAATCTCAGATAAACCTAATTTGTTTACCATCTTTGAGAATTCAATATCCTTCATTACCTGATATTCAGTCTTGAAAATAGTTGTCTCATATATTTTGTCTGTTTTTGGGTTGTTTCAGGAGTGAGAGTAAATCAGCCTCTGTCACTCATCTTGGCCAGAAGTGGAAGCCCTCATTTTTATGTTAAAAGTGCTTAATAGAAGCTGCTTATGTTAAAGAAATATATTGAAAATCAATCTATTACCTGGATATAATAAAGAAATTTCTCATTTTATTGAAAAGTTATGTTTTGACTACAGTTAACTCTTTAGAACCAATAAATAGGGAGAATATTCTATGTATTCCAGATGTTGATAAATGCATGAATCAGCATATTTTATGTGACATCTAAGATTCAGTTTCTTTGAAGTATAAAGTTCTTTCAAAGAAATAGAACTTGAAATTGATGAAGTGACAGAATTTTATGATACAAGCTTTAGAGACTTTATTGCACTTATACTTGAATAGTCAACTGCAGAGAAATGTTTTGTAAAACCAATTAAAAATACCAACTGTACTTACATCTTACTGCCCTGATCAAGTGGCAACTCTGTTTTTTTTTGTTTTTGTTTTTTGTCACTCACTGTAATGCTCCAACATTTCAGATTCTGTAATTTTACAACAGAATTAGTAGCTTAGAGAGAATTTTGCCTTTTTTTGAAACCAGCATCTGAGAAACAAAAAATTCGGCTAGGATATCACACTGTGGCCAATCTTCTATTTTAATGCTCTGTTGGAAATCCCATAAACATGTCTTGAATGATTCTGCCATGATGGAAAGCAAGAAAATGGGATGGGCAGTTGTGTGAGGAGAGAGGCTTTACAACCAATACTAATAAAGGGGGATGAAGAATTAGCCTCTGGGGTAATTGAAACTTTTTCTTCCATCTTTCCCTCACTTAAAAAAAAATCATGAATCAATATATTGTATCAGATGTGCTGAGATAACTCCTTCAATAGAAAACATCTAAAAATACTATGAAAAAACATTAAAACTCATACTTCTTTTCTTTAAATCACTGTCAAGCTGGTGGTAAAAACTAATTATTTAAAAAAATGGAATTAGTAGATAAACATATTTTCACAAATAAACTACCATCCTGAGAAGGTTTGCAAGGTATTCCAAATACCTTCCCTCACAATTTTCCTCACAAATTCTTTTACAGTATATAAACAGAGAGATCACTCCTTAAATTTTCTGTGAAGCTAATAAATTTCAAGTAAAACAAGACAATGTAGTGTGCATGTGTGTATAAAAGATCAAATTCTTGAAAATATATGCAAAACTCATACTCAAAATATTAACAAACCTTAGCCAATAAAAGGAACTACAGTTTCTTGGAGAAATGGCTAACCTCATGTCTAGTGAAGGAAATAAGTCAGCTTAGCTTGGGAAATCTTGTGTCAGAAAGCAAGGATGCTTTTAAAGATAAATAAAAACATGTCAAAAAAGACAAAGCATAACAATGTAAAGGGGCTCTCTCTAGCCTAATATAGGACAATTTGAAAATAAAAATAATAACCATATTGGACTGGAACACTGCAAGAATATAAAATCCAGGGGTCTATAATGACACTGAGAACACCAAAACAGAAACAAAACCACCCCATAGATCATAGGATTTTGCTAAAGCCAAAATTCAAAGTCTGAAAATTGATAAATAAAGGTAAGAAATCCTGACTTTTTGGTATAGTTTCTACTTCATTGTACCTAAAATGTTGATAAGAAAATTTTGAAAAGGACTTTAGTTAACACATGCAAAAATAGTACTAGAAACAGATCATCATTATTTTGCAATGCTTAATGAAAAAATATATATGAGAAATAATCATGGATGAGTGTCTGTTATTAGTACTTTGTTATAATGTATGTCCTAGTCAGTACAATTTCAAAAGAGTCAAAGAAGTAAGATAGAGGAATTGGAAAGAAAGAAACAAATTCTCATTATTTACATGTGTAAGTTATCACTGTCTACTTAGACGAATTGGCTACCACAGGTACTGAGAGTACAGGAAATAAAGCATTTGGATTGGGTAGACTGCAGAAAATTGGTAATAAAAATTTTAGCCTTATATCATAAATATTTTCTGATTAATGTTTAATGACTGAAAATGGAAGCATTTGATTAGACTTCCAATTTTTAAATTAGGTTTGTGGGATCTTAGACAAATTTCTCATTTCTCTGGCTCTTAGTTTTCTCATCTATAAAATGAATTTATGTATTACATGATAGATAGGATTCCTTATAATTCTAATTTCATATGCTTTTAATTAAAAGAGCAATGAAAATGTATGTGTTTGTTTTTTATTTTTACCAGATTCTGAGAAATAGAAAGTTTAGAACTCCTATAGAATGTGTTTTATTCCTCACTTAAACTTATTGTATGGGAATATTTTTTAAATTATGTTTTATTCTTGAAACATTTAGGTCCAGGTTGCACAATTAGTTATAAGCTCATCAGGACAGAATATATCTCTTTAAAATCTTTGTTTCCTCTTATGCCTACTCAATTGCCCAATAACATTCAACGCCCAATAAATGCCTATCAGAATAAAATGAGAAAGCTTTGTAGATGGCAATAGTATTAGAAAGTTGAAAGATTAAAACATACGTTTGCCTAAACAGGAAAAAATTAAACATAATTATGTTTCAATAATTGTTTTTATACATTTTTTTGATGTATGCCTCCTCTATTAGACTGTCAATTCTAACATGACAGGGACCACGGCTACCTTGCCCACATTGTATAACTAGGGCCCAGTGCAGTGACTGACACGTAATAGTTGCTCAACAAAAATGTACTCTGCTGGAAATCAAATTTCTAAATTATGTAGATATATATGCTATACATATGTAAAACAGCGACAAAAAAAAAGTGTTTCAGGCTTTTCAGTCTCAATTAAAATGTTCCCTGCAAAAGTTCTGTCTTCCCTAATTACAACTTTATATAGTTCCAGCCTAATTGCTGGAAATAAGAGACAACATTCCCTAACACCTTTGACCTTCTCATTCTTCTCTGACAAGGGCCGCATCATTCTCTTGCTCTTCTCAGCCAATGAAGGGCAAATATGATTTTCAGACCTCCTGTTCACACCTCAAAACGTGGCAATAATGCTTTCACACCTATCTATTCATTGATCTTCACTAAGATTTTTAAGGATCTCTGGGTTTTTTAATCCAATGGATACCTTTGTCCATTTGTTGCTTGACTTTTCAGTTCTATGTGGCATTGTTACCACACTGCTTTCTTAAAATTATCTTCCCCTTTATTGGGAAACACCCTGTTTGGTTTCAAGAACTGTAGCCCCGCTGACAGGCAAGAGGGCCCCAAGGCTGGAAATAATCAAGGGAGCCTTGGGAAAACAGGCCACTGAGGAGACAATACCTGTCCCCCTGGCAGAAGTGCAGCCCCTGCCTCCCTCACATCACCCTGCTTGGCCCTGGGAGATGGCTGGTAGTCAATGATGGGTAAGATCCCTCAATGGAAGGAACAACCTAAGACAGGCACAGCCATGTTGGCATCAGGAAAAAAATACTTGGGGGACATGGAGAAAGGGCAAAAAGACCCGCATCTCTCAGCTAGGCTTGGATATGGCCAGGGTCCTCATTCTATCTCAAAGAAATCTCCTTATTTCCAGGCTGCCTTGCCCTTCTCCCTGCCTGGCTCAGGCTTGAAACAATACTGGAGACAGTCCTAAACTGGAGCTGGCAGTTTACAGGGGAAATCAGGCCTAAAAGTAAATTCTTTAAAGCATGCTTTGCTTTTTGCCTCAAAAGCTACAATAGCCAGCTCATGCTGGGAAGGAAATTTACATTATTCACAGACCCTAACCCTAAACCCTTTGGTGCTCTTATGTTTATTACACTCTCATGTTTACTAGTCTCCTCTCGGACTCATGCAAATCTGTGTGTTCCTGCCATTTGTTTCTTCAAAGCATCATCTATTCTCTGCAAACATTAACATACTGATGTAATAAGATCACCTGTGCATTCCTATTACCTAGCCCCACTGATAACCCTTTCAATAAAAGCCTTTGGACAAAGAGGCTCGGGGCCTTCTCCACCAGAGGGAAGAGCCATTGCCCCTCTCCTTGCAGACAGAAAAGTGTTTGTGATGACTTGTGTTTATTCCCCTCATCTGTGACAACCCTGGGATGGGCTCTGTGGGATCAGAGTCCATGCTCCCACCTCAGCTGGCCCTGGACAGTGACCCTCAGATCCAGGAGCCCCATGCGTTGCCCCAACTCCCCATTAATTTCTAAAACATTCCTTTCCTCTAGTTTTCCATCTGCTTCTCTGGCTGCTACTCCTCCTTCTCATTCATGGATTTCTCATCTTTTATCCACCCAAAACCATCCTTAGCTCTCATCTCCTCTCATTCTATCTTGGATTCAGTTGTTTCCTATAAGGTGAGAACTCCTAAATCTGTCTTTCCAACTCAGCTCTTTTCCCCTAGCTCCAGATTATAAATGTGCCACGTTCCTTCCTGCCTTTGTGTCTGTTCAGTGGTCTTCTCCCCGGATTAATTCCCACTGTTTGCTCATTTGGCAACATTTTACTCATCCTTCAAGTTAGCCCGAATGCTTTCCTCTTCTGCCACGCTCTCTTCTCCCCTCCCCCGGGCAGGTTTGAATTATTTCTCCACTCTTCTTTTGCCTTGTATACACTTTAATTAAATAAATTATCCCCTTGTTTAAAAGTTTGAATATGGCCCCTACTGGATGACAAAGAACCATAGAGATGGGTTTCGATTCCCATTTTCATAGTCCTAGTATTTAGGTCAAAACTTGATACTTATTAGGAACTAAATAAACATGTTTGTTGGGTAAATAGATAAATCTTTGTTTTTGTTTTAACCCTTTTTTTCCCCCTTTGCCTCTCGAACTCAATTCTCATAGCCTCCCTGAGAAGTAACTATCATTATTATGACCCTGTTTTACAAGTATGAAAAAACAAACTTTCCCATTAGTATGAATTTACTAGATGGCAGGCTAAGGACACAGAACCAAATCTTCACTCTGTATCCATAAGGTTCTAGTTACTGTATCGGGACCAAAAACAGTTGAGTACCTTGAGTACAATACAACAGATACTGTTGTTAACAACTTGATTATTTGGAATGGTAAAGACAATCACAGTAGTTTTTCATTGAAGATGGAAAAGTTCCTCATAACAAGGAACCATGCCATTTTACTTTTACTCTCATGAGCAAGTTCTTTGAACAGGACATTCTCCATCAAAGGCTGTGATGCTATCTGAGAGCTAACTGAGGTGTGATTTCTCTCCTCAGTTAGCTCTCAGATAGGGAAAACTGGATTGCTTTTTAGACTCAAACCTCCATGAGCTGGCAAAGAAAAGGACTGCTTGAGGGAATATCTGAAACATGGTTGGGTTGTTTTCAATCTGTATGTCTTGCCAATTTGATAACAGATATATAATTTTTTCAAGACTTAACATTCCTAATAAAGGCTAGACACCAGGTTTAAAGATATCTATATGATAAGTTATTTGGGTAACTTCTCTGTAATTTTTCTGCTTATAACTCTTTAGAGAAAGCAAAAACATTTTCCAAAAGTTATTTTTCAGAAAGAAATGGAGCCAAACCAAGCTATTCGGGGCCATGAAATTGTCAGGCAAGGAGGAATACCCACAAGATTATATTAATTGACACAAGTGCTATTTTGCCTCGAAGTCTCCTTTATCTAAACATAATACGCTGTTTGGAAAAATATTAGCCACTGCTATAAATGACCTTCAAAGTAACTCATACGATCATACCAGTTTTAAATCAAGTTGAGCCATATATAACTCTTCTTTTCATTCTTCTGTTTTCTAAGAATCCTTCCTGTTTCATCTCAGCTTTTGCTTAGCCTGACTGGCATTTGCAATCCTAGCACACGGGGTGGTCCAAGGCCAAATCTGTAAAGTTAATCCTGGAATTTAAACTGTATGTGTTCACAGAAGTTCGGAAAAGTGTTCCTGCCATCTGCTGCCTGGCCTTGTTGTGTCCTCGCCGTCATCTTCCATGTCTGCCCTTTCCTGAGCTTCAGGGTTTGGAGATGAGGGAGTTGCTGCCTATGAAGCAAATGGAGAAAACCTAGAAGGTATGTTGAAGGTGAGAAACAAATGCTGAAGGACAGTGAATCAAAGGTGTTTACTGTACCTCATGCAATTGGAAAATCCAGGGATAGTTTTGCCCTCAGATGAAAAAAATAATTTTGTCATTGTTTGAATATAGTTGAAAGTGTAAAGGATCAAAAGAAAAAGATGAAACTATGCAAATTGAGTCTTAAATCTTCCATCTTGAGGTTAAAAAGAGGCAAACACTAGAGATACTTTGGAGCTGGAGAGGAAGTCAAGCTCTGGAAATAAAGAGATAGGGAGGATACAGGAAATTCCAGTCCAGAAAGTAGCTGGCAAGACTGGATGGCAGGCTAAATAGAGGGGCCAAAGGGAAAATGGGGCAGAAATTAATCGAAGAAGATGGGAATGGGGTATTGGAGCAATTGGAGACAATCTGGAAAAGAGAGAAATGGAATAAAGAGGTGAATAATGGTTTTCCATTCTAGGGAGGCAGAAATGCTGAGAACACCTAGTTTGTTCAGCTTCTGTAATGGGAGACTTTGCAACTCTCAGTGGTAGCACCTAGAAATCTAATGGAAATCCTGCTGATGCGCTTAAATGGAAATTTACTGTTATTTCCTCTACTAGGCACAAGTCCAGGATCCTGACAGGAGAAGTGACGAGAGAGGAGAAAGACTGATTAAGATACTCAGTCTATTTGTTGAAAGGAGCTTAGGTGGGTTGAGAGAAACGTAGCTGTGAAGGAGCGCCTGGGTGCATCCATCACTGGCCACTCTGCAAGCGGTCAAGATCAGCAGGGCAGCCCCTCAGAGGCCGACAGGGGCCTGGTGCACAAAACCCTGATATGATTTAGACCTGCGTTCCTGTGGGTTCAAAGCAGCTAGAAACACAGTAAGTCTGCATTCTTTGAGCTACGGGAGAATGAGGCCTTTTTAGATTCAAATATTCATAAAATCCTTCACAACTGTTAACTGCAATGGATGTAGTTCATTGTTTGGTAGTACAAGGGAAACAGGCTTTGAAGGATACAAGAGTTAATCATATCAAGTAAAAATAATGAAGGATGAGGCAAAAGAATAAAAATAAAATGTTTCTTTAAAATGATAATGACTTTTAAAAAAAAGCATAAACTCATCTCAGATCCTTGAAGTAAAAGTTAGCTGATTTAGATTTAGAGAAACTAGACTGTGGTGGAGTAGAATAGTATTCTTGAAAGAAGTCCCTATGAATAAAAACAGAATAAAATAACCTCACCCTTATGAAAATTATATGGCATTATTTTACTACAACCCATACAATGATGGACAAGAAAGCCATAACCTCATCATTATTTCTTTCTATTGATCTATTCATGTGGAGCTACATTTGAGAAATTCCTTGAAGCTTATTTTTACAACCATCCTTACTCTCCCAACAACAACAACAACAACAACAAACCAAACCACCCAAAGTTAATACATGTCAAAAATGAAAGTATTAATTAAAAATATTTTTGAGTAACCTAATAAATGTCCTTAAACTTCAGGTAAGGAAAGAAAAATATCAGAAGCAGCATAAAGGTCAGATTGTGCCAGTGAACTTGGGAAACAGGAATCTGAGGTGGAGGATGCAGTGTGGTAGAAAGAGACAAACTGTACTTACTCCAGGTCTCTATGTCCAATAAATGACGGTTGTTAGACTACAAGCATCATTAATTCATTAATTGGTTATTCACCAACCAGGTATTAAACACATTTAGTGATAGCTTCTGTGTGTTAGGCTCTGCTAGGTGCTACCATGAAGCAGAGAAAGTAAGCAAGGCCTTTTCCCTTGAGAAGCAGCTCAAAGGAAGGAGTTTGGTGGTTGCCACTCCATCCTAAAAAGTAAAAAGCTTAACAAACTGAAAAATCAATAATTTTCTTAGATCTGTAAGAGAAGTACAGTCACAGGGTAAATGCTGTCCCCCGAATCAAACAGACAAGCAGGTGGCTACAGAGTTTCAGAGTTTAGCGGGACAGGGATCCATGAGCAGAAACACCCATGGGCACCAGAAACAGGGTAGGACAAATTAAACTGCAACTGAAGAATTGCTACAGGCTCCGTGTGAACAATTCTGAGAGTCAATTCCAAGAAGATATAGTTGCAGGTTGGTCCCCACATTTTTGTGAGCTTTATCTCCAGAAGCTTAATTAGGTTCTCACAATGAATAGCAAAGAAAAATCTTCTCATGCTTCTAGAAGAGAAGGAAAAAAAAAGAAACCATTTAAAAATACACCAGAGCATCGTGTTTTTAACAAAGTCTGCCCTTTAGTAGAAAGTATCCCAGTAGGAGAAACTACTGGAGTTATAGCATAGCTAACTGACCCAAAGGAAGGAAAATACCCTACTCCAGCCCATTCTAGCTTATCTTATCCCATGAAATGGGGAAGGACTGAGAAGCATGTGTGAAGTTCAAGGTCCGCAGGCACAGGCTCACCGAAAGACTGAGACTCAATTAGAGGAGGAATGCTTCCTCTTCCCTATATCTTACTATCATATCTCTAAAAGCCTATTTATTGTGGTCCCCTTTACCCAGTACATCATATCTACCTTCCAATAAAAAATTACAAGGCATCCTAGAAGGGGAAAAAACACACAGTTTGAAGAGAGATCAGATATGCAGGGATACTGGAATTACCAGACCATGAAGTTCAAACAACTATGATTAATGCGCTAAATAACAAACAACAGAAAGGTGTTTTGGGGGCATAGCCAGAAGACGCAAAGACCTAAGGATGAGAAGGAGCATGACATGCTTAATTGACTGAAAGATGTTAAGAGTGGCTTGAGAAAGCTGATAAGCAAGGGCTGAAAGATTGAAACTTCATCCTGAGAAACCCTAAACAGAGGAAGGACAGGAAGAGATTAATGATTTAGAGATGACTCAAAAAATTTAGACCAGAAATGAGGGAGGCGCAGTGAGGGAAAGAGCGGCCATTTGGAGGCTGATGCCCGCGCTCACCATGAAGAGGGAGCCAGTGGTGGTGAATGGAGAGGAGCGGAGGGGTCTGGGAGAGTCAGACTTAGGGTTGATACATTTTATTGATGAATTAAATGAGGACAACACACAAATCCAGTGCAAAGGGCTTCTTTTTGTCCTTGGGATGCTGGCTGGGGAAATACATAGTGATATTTACTGTGAAAATAAATATTTTCACATTTAAGCAGAGCAAAAGCAGATCTGGAACAAGCATGGCTTCAGACAAGCAGGTCTTCTGGATGGTTGCCCGTGAAGCTCAGAGGAGGAGGATCCGGGTGGAGGCAAAAATCTGTGAGATGATCCATGTGAATGAGAAGAAAATAACTTTTCACTTATCATCAGGTAAGTTACAGTAACACTGCTTTCACTTAAAGGTAACCAACTCTGAAAAATGAGAAATTCTATATTTTATATGCACTTTTAATATCTAAATATTTACTTGTACTAGAAATGCCAGTCATGGGTCCTGCTTGCTTCCTAAATCCCTCTATCTTTCATTAAAGGGAAGCCCCTTAGAAGCACAGCTGAGTTTCCTCTCAAGGGTGATGTATCACCTTCAAGGTGATACATCAATATTCTGAGGAAAAGAAATGACTATGATAGAAAGACTGTGAGAAACATAGTAATCAAGAGGTATGCAGCATTCCTTTATTTTTTTAAAAGATTTATTTATTTTTAGAGAGGAGGGAAGGGAAGGAGAAAGGGAGGGAGAGAAACATGAATTGGTTGCCTCTTGAATGTGTCCCAGCTGGGGATCGAACCTGTAACCCAGGTATGTGCCCTGACCAGGAATCTAACCCTCGTCCTCTTGCTTCATGGAACAAAGCCCAACCAACCAAGCCACACCAGTCAGGGCAGGTAGCATTCCTTTTAAACATGCTCTGTCCACCACGAACCAACAGTGGTGGCTCTCACCACCTGCCAGGCCTGCTTCTTGACTCACATTCCTGATGTCAAATCTGGTGATACCTTGGTGTAATCTCATCAGAACATGTGATACTGTTCCGCATTCTTCCCTGCCCTGTCATAGACAACTCTTCTAGGCATTGGTACTTAAACCAAAAGCAACCACTTCTGGAGGGAAAAGACACAAGCAGTGAAAGATTAAGCTGAAGGGCTACAGGGAAAGAAGTTAGAAAGTAGAACTGGGCTTCATGGGAGCCAGCAGAAACTGTAAGAGGAAGGCATGCAATAGAAAAAGGTATAGTTGGGTAGAAAAAGCCTAAGTCAGTTGGAAACAAGAGAAAAATAAAACGCAGAGGTGGAAAGCTAATGAAATTTAAGCTTCAGACTCTTCAACTGCTGAGCCCCTTCCAAGATCCTGGGAGGGGCCCTACCAATGTGTTCATATGAGTTTAGGTTTTACAAAAAATTACAGAAAGAAAATATTCAAACCACAATTGGTTAAGCCAGCTGCCTCTCTCCACTTCAATTTCCCCTTCATTATACTTCTCTCTGGTCAAGTTTCATTGGAGTGATCAAGAGCATTTTTGAGATTCAGCTAAGGGGAAGTGGAAATTAAGGTAGATTTAGTTTGTACTTAGTGAGGTGTATTTATGTTGTTTATAGTTCCCATATTGCTAGCTGCTCTGGTATATGAGTGGCTTCCAGGAATACTCTGACTACCCACTGTATTGACTCACCCAGTATCATGACGCCAAAGTGCAAGGCTAGAGGTCCCATTGGGATTTAAGCTTGATGTAAGGGGCACTTAACACCCTAAGTGTGTGAATAATGGGCAGAAACAAGGTTTGGAGTGTATACAACCAGAAACTTGTTTGTGGAAAATTCTTCTATTCATTAAACATAAAAATTTTAAGCTAAGAATTTGGTTTTCATTGATACCAAGTCAAAATGAAAATTCGCTTCTGTTAGAAATGTATTCTATATACAAGTATAAATGCATCAGATATTTTAATGGGAAGTACAAAATAGACTTTATTTGAATTCCGGTGCCTGGAGGGCACAAAACTATAGCAAATATTTTTTAAGAGCATAATATGACAGAAGTTTGATAAAGGTTTTCCAAATTTGACAACTATGCCAAAAGCTTACATGGCATCACCAATACTGAGAAGTGAAGTTAAAAGAAGCTTTATAAAATTATCAATAAAAATTGTTCTGATTAACCAAACTTGGAAAAAGACTAAATTTTGTCTGTATGATTGCTATAAAAAGTTACCAACTTGTTGAATACAATAGGTTGATCAAGGAATGTATGGCTCATACATTTAGGAAAAGGTCTTACAGAAGTATGTCAGTAAATAATAAAACTGTTATTTCTTTGTCATAAAAATACCGTAACTCAAGGCTTTGAAAAGAGGGAGTTGCTAGGATTAGATTTAAGTAAAAGAACATGGTGGGAAACACCATCTTGAGCACTAACAGCTAAAAAATACATCCCCAATAAGGTGTTGTCATTGATCACCCTTCACTTACACTGCCAGAGTGTACCTAACCAAGTTTTTTGGATGTTGTTATTGTGGTTATTACTGCATGAACAGAGATACTTATCTGCTTATTAAAGAGAGTTTATTTTAAGAACCTATGTGTACTGGAAGCAAATCTAGGCATCTGTCAGGAATCAAGACACCCCTAGAAAACCTTGGGATCCTGCATTGGAGTAAGCCATCTTCATGATTATGACTTATTTACATTTTATTTTTTATGTTTTTCTATAGTATCTGATAATAAATTACATTATTTTTTAAAGTTATGGGATAGTATATTCTAAAACATAACCTTAAACATATTAGATCAGTTGTAAGTGGACAGTGGAACTAGAGTGTCCTTCAATCCTGAAGTTTATGAACTGTCTCAGGGCAAAGGAAAGAATGTTCTGTTTTCTTTAGTTTTTGCTCTATAATTTGTTTGACACTTGGCGCCAAATGGAGGTGGCTGCTCCCACAGTCTCATAGCCTCCCCAATAGCCTGGAATGTACTAGATCCACTTGTTATGCAAGAGGGAACAGCTATCTAGCACACAAGTGGTATGGAGTGAATGTGTGTTGAATTGAATTTCCCTACCATGACACTTCTCCAAAATGTTACCTTAAGATTTCAGCCCTGGTGATGACCATAATTTTGTTATCTTATAATTTCATATCTACTCTCTTGAATCTTACTTTTTATCATCTAACATAATGCCTGGCATATAATAGACACTCATTAAACATATGTTTAATGAAGGAATATACTTTTTATTGATCAAAGGGATTTGATTTCGTCATCCCTACAGCACATCAGATGAGACCACTCACTTACCTAAAGCCCTTCAATAGCTTCCCATTAAAACGGCCTATAAGATCCCACCCATCCTGCATCCTGTCTGCTTCTCTAACCATGGCTAACAGAATAAAAATGAGTAACTGTTCTCTAGCACATTAAATTGTGCAATGCAAAGGAAAATAGATTTTATATGAAAGACATGGTTTCTTTGTAATGGCTGTGAAAAGCTGAGTAGATTTCCTCTCACTGCCAGGCCATGCAGAGCATTTAGTTTTCAACTGCGTGTTGTGCCTTTTTAGGAGAAGAACAGAGTGTGTAGTTTTCCTAACTTAATTAACATTAGTCACTGGACTAATGTTACAGAGTATAAACAACTGATACAGATCAAATTTGAGAAAAATCTTCATATAACTAATATCTAATGAATATAGTTTCTAGGTTACTTTCAGTGTAAAAAAGATTATTTTAAATTATTTTAACTCCATATGATCTCATAATTCTATTTTGTCATTATGATAACATTGTGTTTTGTTTTTTTCTTTCTGACACCATGGGAGGATAGATGGGTCAGTAACAAAGCAACTCCAAAGCACATATGTCACCAGAAGCATCAGGGTATTTCTTGGGAGTCAACTATGCAATGTGAATGAGAAGTATGATCCCACTTAATCTGAGAAACTTAGTAGGACGATAGTCTGCTGTGTATCTGATGGGAAGAGAGTATTGCAAACCAATACTGTAAAGCCTGTTAAACTGAATATATTTTCAGTGTCATTTTACATCTGACAATTACATTTTGATGTACACTACCTTGAGCAAGACAATAGTGTATTGCTCCAAGGGTCTTTAAAATGTACACACCTCATCATGGATATTAGCCTCTAAAATGTTGTCTTTCTGGAGGGTGGGAGAAAACATCAAGTTGAACCCAGAGAGGTTATCCAGTGATGAATGACCTGGAGACATCTGGAAATCCAGTTTGGAGAACAATGAAGTATAGATATAGATGCTTACCAAACCTCTTAGAAGACAAGGAAATATAGGCAAACCTATAAATACCACCAACCTCTAAACAACTTAAATTAATTCCTTCAGTTGACTCTAAAGCAAACTTTTAAAATATGTTTTAACATGTTTGAAGTAGAGACATGTGTTATTCAATAGCAACTTATGATCACTTTTGTGAATTCAGGCAGCAAACCTGTGTTTGCACTGGATTTTAGTTCAAATAATCAGGGGGGAATTTCTTTCTTCTTCTTTTCAGTGCTAATATTGAGAAATGCAAGCTTTAGGGCTTTCTTTTCTTATATGTGGTTTTATTTATTCATTTCTCTTTTCATTTACTCATACAATAAGGATGTAGCCCTCATGTATGATAAACTCATATTAGTAGATTCTCTTAGATTAGTATATTATAATTAGATTTTTGTCTTGAGCTTTTATCTTTTTGGGGTGCATATAAAATAATGGTGTAACTTTCACCAAAGCATCATGGATTCAAGAAATATAATACTTAGAAAGCTCAGAGAATTTTCTCCATTCTCCTCCTGGAAAAAGTAATACCAAAGGCAGGATTTCCTTTTGGAATGACAGTATCATATTGTAAAGGAAGCAAGCCACTCTCAACTCAGGCTAAGTTCATAATTTAACTTCATAGACCATTGGGAAATCATTCAGGAACAACATTTGTGGATAAGAGGGGAGAAATAAATATTGGGTAGGAAATCTAAACAAACCTGAACCCAGTGATAATGTTAATTTATTCATATGGGTTGAAAAATAAGAGTCCCAAGATGCAGTGAATGACGTGGCCAGAAATTAAAAATTATTATTAGGGATTCTGTTAGAACACACAAGAGCTAGATCAATATTAAGGTACAAATTGTCATAGTTCCATATACAGTAATACATGCATTTCTTAAGATCCCTCTTTAAAAATGTGCTAAGTTCTGATGCTTACAGTTTGAACGACAAAGTAAACTCAAAGAAGACTCGAAAAATGTGAGTAATTAAAACCTGGCCAATTCAGATCATGATGGCAGGAGGGAGGGATCCAGATGGTGGAGTAGGATGATCCTGAGCTCACCCTCTCCCATGGACACACCAAAGCTACAATTAAATATACAGCAGTCATCACTAAGAATGACCTGAAGATCAGCTGAGCAGATTTTCTAAAACTAAGAATGTAAAGAAAAAGTCACATTGAGATGGTTAGCAGGGACAGAGACATGGCCTAGCCAGGACTCATACCCCTTGTGTGGTAATCCACAAGTGGGGGTGCTATGAAAGCCACAGCGGTCCCCCCTGAGGGGTGAGGAGTCCAAGCCCCACACCGGACTCACCAGTCCGGGAAACCTACACCAGGAGAAGGAGTCCCTATAACATCTGGCTTTGCAAACCACTGGGGCTTATATCTGAGAGAGCCAAAGGGCTATAGAAAATGGAAACTCCTAAAGGACTCATGCACAAACTTACTTGTTCTGAGTTCTGGTGCGGAGGCAGCAGTTTGAAAAACCCTGGGATTATATGTGAAGACATCACACTGACTAACCTAAACACGAGTAGTGAAATGCATGCCAATTGGAAAGGAAGAAGTAAAACTGTCACTATTTGCAGATGACACTATACTACATATAGAAAACCCTAGAAACTTCACAAAAATACTATTAAAAGTAATAAATTGAGTTATAGGATATAAAATTAAGATACAGAATTTGTGGTGTTTTTATACACTAACAATGAACTATCAAGCAGAGAAATTAAGAAAAATATCTCATTTACAGTTGCATCAGAATGCATAAAATACCTAGAAATAAATTTAACCAAGGAAGTGAAAGACCTGTACTCTGAAAACCATAATAAACTGATAAAAGTAAATTGAAGAAGACACAATAAATAGAGTGATATACTTTGTTCATGGATTAGAGGAATCAACATAATAATAATAACCATGCTACCTAAAGCAATCTACAAAATAAATGCAACCCCTATGAAAATACCAATGGCATTCTTCACAGAAGTAGAACAAATAATCCTAAAATTTATGTGGAACCACCAGAGACCTCAAACAGCCAAAGCAATATTGAGAAAGAAGAACAAAGTTGGAGGTAACATGCTCCTTGATTTCAAACTATACTACAAAGCTATAATAATCAAAACAGTATGGTACTGGACTAAAAAGACACATAGATCAACAGAACAGAATAGAAAACCCAGCAATTAACCCACACTTACATGGTAAATTAACTGATGACAAAGAGAGCAGAAATATACAATGGAAAAAAGATAGTTTCTTTAATAAATGGTGTTGAGAACACTGGACAGATACCTGAAAAAAAAAATATGAAGCTGGGCCACTTTCTTACACATATATACAAAAACAAACTCAAAATGGATTAAAGACTTAAATGTAAGATCTGAAACTATAAAATACCTAGAAGAAAACATAGGCAGTGAACTCTGACACTGGTCTTACTAATACTCTTTTGGATATAGCTCCTTGGGCAAGGGCAACAAAAGCAAAAATAAATAAATGGGAATACATCAAACTAAAACTTTTGCACAGTGAAGAAAATCAACAAAACAAAATGGCAATCTACTGCATGGCAGAAAATACTTGCAAATGATATACAAGAGTTTAATATCCAAAATGTATATAAAGCCTATACAACTCAACATAAAACAAAACAACTTGATCAAAAGATGGGCAGGGGTCCTAAATAGACATTTCTCCAAAGAAGATGTATGGATGGCCAACAGACACATGAAAAGATGGTCAACATCACCACCATCAGAAAAATGCAAATCAAACCCACAATAAGATATCACCTTACAGGTGTCAGAATGGCTAGTATCAAAAAGACAACAAATAACAAGTGTTGGTGAGCATGTGAATAAAAGGGAACACTCGTGCATCACTGGGAAATTTTAAATTGATACAGTCAATATGGAAAACAGCATGGAGCTTCCTCAATAATTTAAAAATAGAACTACCATATGCAAAACCTTGAAAGGTATGTTACTCTCCAACCTTCCTCATTTCACTGGTATAGAAATTCAGGAAGGAATCTCAAGCGGAGCTGAGTTATCCGTGACTCCTTACTGATCCTGCAGTACACTGGGAGTGCGTGCTCACTGACATGCTTGAACTCCCTTGGGTTTTCACTGTGCCAAATCACGAAGGGCTTCAACTTGTAGCCGGCAACACTGACCCTAAGCAAGACTGTTATCCTGCTCTTAAGCGCCTTGAAATCTGTCATGGGCTTGACCTCCTTATGGATGAAAGTCCTTTCAGTTATCTATTTCCAGAATATGGGAGTTTCATCTACATTGAATATTTGCTCTGGAAAGTAATTTTCCTCCACAATCAGCTTATCTGGAGTTTCCAAAAATTCTTCAGCTGCCTTCACATCAGCACTTGCAGACTCACCCCTCACTTTCACATTATGTAATGAAAAATGATTCTTGAACCACTTAAACCACCCAGGCCTAGCAGTAAATTCAACATCAGAGTCAGGTCCAGCCTTTTCTTTCAACAATGCAAACAAACTTTTTGCTTTGACTGTGATCATGATGGTGCTGAGAGGGATACGCTTCCATGTCTAGTCTTCAATTCAGGTCATTAGAAATTTCTCCTCGTCTGACATAGGCCCTTCTCAAATTTTTGTTAGTCTCATTACTTTCAATGAAGCAGATCTTTTAACAAATCCTGGCACTGTGCTCTTATTCTTTAAGATCATAGCTAGGGTGGAATGAGACATGCCTGACTGGCAGGCAATAACTATTACTAATTTTCCACCTTCATAGTCCTTAGCACTTTTAATTTTTTTTCCAGGCTCATCACTTGATGTGGCCTCTTTCTGGCAAGATTAGCAGCGGATTTTGTATGCTTAAGGGCCATGATGAACAAAATAATGTGAGATTAAATCAAACACAGAGAAAATGATGCAATCAAGAGATGCAGTAAATATGTGATGTATGAGGCTGCTGTTGGCATAACACCACCTACTGTTTTATGGCGAACTTTTTATAAGTAAAAGAGTATAACCTAAAATAACAATAGAAAGTATAGTATAGAAAACACATAAACCAGTAACATAGTTGTTCATTAACAAATATTCGGTTTGTTTACACAAGCATCACCGCAAACATGTGAATAATGCATTGTGCTATGACATTATGATGGCTATGATGCCACTCAGCAATAGAAAATTTTTAGCTCCAATTTAACCGTATGGGACTACCACCGTGTACGTGGTCCATTGTTGACCATAATGTTGTTCTGCAGTGCATGACTGCATTTGCACTGAATGACGTAAACATAAAACTAAAAACTTCAGTATCAGAGCCTTAGATTTTAAGGAGTAACAGCAAATTTCCTTTATCTAAATTAGAATCTAATCTTATGTTGGGTTACAGGGACTAACCTGACATTCCAGGGTTTGGTCAGCCTCCTGGCTAAGTCCGTTTTCAGCTAAATTCTCTCAGCCATAGGAACTAACTTAGCATCACCTGAGACTCTAAAAGGGCAGAAATACCTGGGAAGCAGGACAACAGCTTAATGAACAAGACTGTCGTGTTTCCAGGCCTGGAAAAAGAACAATACTGCCTGCATTGTGGATTAGAGCAGATGACCTACGAATGCCCTCAGAGGCAAGATCCAGCTTTAGGAATTCTCAGCCTCAACAGTCTAACTCAAATGCTGATCAGTATCAAAGGTTTCCTTCTAGAGAAAGTCCACTCTGAAAAGAAGTCACTTCAGCAACATCTGGAGAGCAGAAGACAACATATTGGCATCTTGCATTTTCTCTTTGATGTACACATCACCTCCTCAGAGAAATGGCACATTTGTAAATTTTAGCGTAGCTTCTAGCATATCATGCATCCAACAGGCATCTGTGTCACAGACCCTAAGAAACTAAAATGTGTTCCACTTCAACTAGGCTGAATTAAGACAAGTTAAACTGCCCTTCCCACCATTGTTCAGTTCATGATACACAGGTTCGGAGTTCTTTGCCCATCTCCTCTTGAGAAATGCAAGTCCAGATGAATCAAATTCAGGATGTGCTTTGGGCTAGGGTACTCCTGAAACTCCAGAATTGATCTTGCATTGACTTTCCTACCATCTATTTATTTAATTTTGCCAAATGCTCTGTTAAAAAGTGGGTCCATTTCTACTGTGCCATTTAAAGTGCAAATGCCAAAAGTCTTCCTTTGGAGAAGGAATAAATATAAGCCACCAGTCCTGTTACTTAAATGACCTCATTCCTCAATGGATAAGATTTCTGAATGGGAATTGAACTCTATCCTGAATGCTTTATACTTCAGGTCAAGATCTGGCCCTAGCAAGAGCCAATACTAGCATTTTTAATTTTTATTTTATCTCTAGTGCAAAAAGGAGGATTTAAAGCCACCACCGGTTGAACATATACATTGTTTGTTTTAAAACCTAAGTAAAATTCAGTCTGGCTTCTGGAGAGTACTGCTTGAAATGCATTTTACCAAACTTGCTGGTGCATTTCCATGCCATAATGCAGGAGAGCTGAAATCATACTCCACCACCTGGAGATGGCTTAAGGATGAAAGAGCAGTAGGGGAGGGTGGTGGCAAAGGAAACTCTCAGAGAGACCTGCCCTGAAAAATACACTATTTACCAAGTTGGTGCATCAAACCTTAGACTAAGGAATAAAAAGAATGACTTAAAACCAAGATTTCCAAAAGTCTGTATGAGTTACTCTTTCTGACCAGTTCTGAGTCTATAACACTTTATAAAACAACCAATGTCAACAGACACAGGTCCACATCTTTTCAGTTTGTAGATATTTTCCCACAGCCCTATTTATAACTTAACATAATGGGAAGTTCTCTCTTGGCAAAAAAGCTGATTAAGTGTTCCATTTAATAGTGTAATGCAAAGAATTCTTTCTTTTGCTTCAGACCTGCTGTTCTCATATTATCTCATGCTGTCTAAAAAAGGTTTGGTAACTATTTTCTGGGTTGGCATGTCTTTGTGATGAATGTAATCTTGAGATACAGAATGATTAATTCATGTTGAATTTCTAATCAGCTTTCCTTTACCTCTATGCCATTGTTTTAGCCTATTGGCTTTGTAGCTTAAGAATATAAAATGAACTTTCTGTAATAAGTTTAAAGCAGAATAGTTTATAACCCGCCCCCCCCCCCATAAACACACACACACACACATAGAATGAGGACCTTCATTTATATTTGTATCTTTTTTTATCTGGTCTTACATTTCTAATGTCACAGATATTATAGCTATTCAATAAGTAACATCTGAGAAGCAAAAAGGAACTTACTGAGGCATGGGACTAAAAAAGATTGCTGTGGATAGATTCTACTATTGGAGTCAAGGATCTTCAAGCATATAAACTTTAAAAGCCTTTTGCTCTTTTTAACACTCAGTTTGCAGATTTAAAATGCAACACCAGATGATTTTTATTGTTCAATGGTGCATCCAATTGTTTCACTTTCTTCTTTAAAGAAAAATTCTTTGTCCTACTGGTACATTTAAAGCTGAAGAAATCGCCTCTTTATACATGGCTGCTCTGTTCCCCTCCCATGTTCCTTGCCTTACAATGGGCTAAATTTTTCACCCATTCAATCGTGACAGCCACTAATTAGGGAATTAAATATCATCTGCAATCTCTTCAGTTGAAAATATAAGCCAGAAACCAGATTTAAGATGGCTCATACATTAGGACATTTTTTTGTTTACCTAACAGTAGACAGAAGTAAGGTTAATTTATCTGACAGCCTAGCAATATCACGAAGGACCCCAGTTTCTTTTTATCTGTCTACTCTGTTGGCTTGATTCCAAGCTTCATACCTCTCACAGTGGTAAGATGGCTGCTGGGAATTTTGGGGCATTTAACAGGAGAGAGGAGCTACTTTTTAAATATTTTTCTCTTAGACGTAAGAAATTGACATTTCCAGAACCCTGTAGCAAACTTTCCGTAATGTCTTTTGGACCCAAATTGGCTTAGACGTTTCCATCTTTAACCAAACACTGGCAAAGGGGTGAGAGAATACTGGGGTGAAGTGAATGTTGGGAGCCAACCTCAATGCCCACCACATTGTCTTCTCTAGTTTCTTTACTAAGTTTGAATGGTACAAAATACAATAGGACCCAGGCAAAATTACCTACAGATTAAACATCTCAGTTTGCCCAGAACTGAGGGGTTCCCCAAGATGTGAAACTTCTAATGTTACATGTGGGTGACTCCTGAGCAAGCCAAGAAGGGGGCTCACCCTATTACTACTTCACATGCCCTTTTACCCCTACCAGGTTCAGCCATGATGACCTGTCCTGAACAAGTACAGAAAATAATATATCCATGGGTAATTAAATGGAATGCAGAAGCAACAGCATTTTTTAAATGTTTATATTATAACTCCAGTAAAAACAAAAAGCACACTCTATGTGTGTATAATCTGTAATAATAGTTATATCATGGATATATATATCACAGACTCATAGACTTTGTGACTTGGAGTAATGTTTAGAAATTCCTTATTTAATCTCTCACTCACTCATTCATTCATTCACTCATTTATTCTTTCATTCAACAAATGGAGTGTAATACTCAAAGCAAAACCTAGTTTATAAGTAGACTGTAAACATCCTGTGTTCTTTGCATATAACCTTATACCTAGAATGTGACAAGTGCTCAGTAAATGCTGTCCTGAATTGAGTAGTCAAATGTAAAGCCCAGCCATCTTCTTGCCATGAGTAACATGTGAACCAGCCCTGATGTATCTATCCTAAGATAGACAGGAACATTTTTATTTATTTTTTATTCTATTAGAAAAAGTATTGAAAGTGATTTTCTAATGAAAAGAGGAAGGAGTAAGGCACAAAAATGCAGATAGGTGAATAAAAGGAGAAAGAAGGCTGATATTTCTTATTTTGACTCATAAATAAGAGGATTATTTCTTATATAAATTTATAGGACCCTTTAAGGTTAAAAATGCAAAAATGAATTGTTTTATATCATTCTACAAATCAGATGATTGCTTACTTCAGTTAGCCCACTATTTTTTTTTAAGTTAAGTTGTAGCTTTTTTTTAACATGTAAACACAAATAGCCTGGAGAATGCAGGTGCCAATGATATTAGTTTTAAAACTAGTGAATAGCAGAGATTAAGATAAAGACCATGAGCATGAAAAATTGTTGTCAGAATAGCAAGCAAAATCAAGGAAACTGAAATGAACAGGGCTTTTGCAGGGCCTACCACGCCAAGTCAAGGTGTAGGGTTAAGTGAAGTGATGCTTATTTGAGAGCATGCACTAAGATGCCATTGCCTGCATGCTAAGTTCTGAACCACAGAAGGCTTTTAAACAAGCTACTACACTTCCTTTATTTCAGTACCACAAAGCAGGGCTAGCGAGTTCTGCTTTATGAACTACATGCTACTAATAGCAACATGTTGACAGCATCGTATAGATTAACAGATTCCACCCACACAGCATCATTTTGGTTCTTGTAACAACCCTGCAAGGTACTGGAACCAGTATGACTAATTATATTTTTATCAAATAAAGAAACTGAGACTCATAATGTAGGTGACTTGTCCAAGGTAAGCTAGAAGTAGCTGATTGAGAATTTAAAACTAAATCATTTGAGTCTTTAGTCACTATCTTCTCTGCTAAGCTAAACTTCTAATTAAATGTTTTATTTAAAAACTAAAGAAAATTGTCTTTTAAGACAGAAGTATATTCCCAAACACTGATTTTGGAAGAGGCATAAAGTATTAAGTATGCAAATAATACCTGTGCCAATGAATATGATCATCAGAGTAACTCATATTTCAATTATTTACATCTGACTTTATTTTATCCTCACCTGAGGACTTTTTTTTTCATTGCTTTTAGAGAGAGAGGAAGGGAGAGAGAGAGAGAAACATCCATGCAAAAGAGAAGCATCGCTTGATTACCTCCTGTGCACACTTGGACTGGGGATTGAACCCTCAACCCAGGTATGCGCCCTGACTCCGACTCAAACCTGCAACTTTTTGGTTCTGAGACAACACTAAACCAACTGAGCCACACTGGCCAGGTTTATCTGACTTTTTAATATAGTCGTGTTGCCGAAAATTTCTGAATGTTCTCATCCAAGCCATCCCAGTATGACTTTATTTTTTCTGCAAATCTGAGAATCTCTTGTTAGTATTAAAGTTTGGGTAGGAATTAAGATATTTCTAAGAAAATATTTCTACTTAGCTAAAGAAAAACAGAGCTGGAGTTTAAACTTCATAAAGACACTGTGTACCTTTTTAAAGAAGAGCCATCAAGTCACAGTTTCTAGTAAAACTGGACAGTTCCAGCACATACACAATGAAGTGCTTCTGTTTGTCTTATACGGGTACGTCAATTAAGGTTTCATTAATCATAATAGTACTATATCAAAGAAATATCTTGTTAGAGGTACCCCAATAAGCAAGTATTTTTATCCTTGTATAAATAAAAGGTTAACACTGAATCATGCAAAAACAGTGACCAAGAACAATTTTTCATAGGGGGTTAAAACTGTCACATTCAGGGTCTCTTAAAAATATGACCAACTATACTTTGCAACTTCTTACTTAGTGCTAATTATTTTAAATAATTTGAATGATAGAGTTACAGAGTAAAGAAACACAATGTAATTTATCAAATTTAGCAAACTATGGCAACAAAGATGTCATTTGCAATAAAAATATATTCTTTGGTATTTTTGATAAGAATTATATTGAAAAGGTTTTTAAAATCTGAACAAAGAAAACAGATTTTTAAATACCACAGCTTTGACAGAGAAAGGTATCAAACATGAGTCTAATTATCAAAAGTGCACGCCATGTTTCAGATCTAGTGGAATAAATGAGATCCTCACCCCCTGCATAGGGCATGGTTTTGCTGTTGTTAATTAGCAATGGTGTGGATGGATGATGAAAGACCCAACTCCCTCATGACTGCCAGGAAGAAGGGCTCATGTAGATCACTCACTTTACAGGCAAAGCAATCAGCAATCGTTTTCACTAGATGACCCCAACATCTAGCCTATAGTTAACAACCATAAACAAATTAACACCTCCAGTTATCTCAGCCTATATTATGCAGCCCTGTTTATCTTGCAGAGCTCCCTGGGACAGGCTTACTCACATAGCAAAGATTCAAGTTCTGTGGGTGCTTCAACTGTGAGTTCTTTGAAGTTTTTCTATGTTTATCTGTGTGCTAAAGCGAGCGTCAAGTTGCTTCCTGAGAAAATGTTGGTCCTGAACATAGGTATCTTGGTTTCCTCCGTGGGGAAGTTAGGAAGACTTCTTAGGCGTTCTTCTTGGGAGTTTGTCAACACTTCTGAGAGGATATTGGCCAGACCCAGTGCAGCTGATTGTTACAGCATGTGGTTCTGCACTATCACTAACAGGGTGGACTAGCTGCACTCCAGATGCTTACCATGGGGTAAGGAATGTCATGCTTACTGCAATATAGTACGTGCACAAAGGCTGATGGAGAGAAATGATGTTTAGTTTGTATGAAGAATAGTTCAAAAAACTCAGATCGCTTTCGAACTCAATACCATGGACTATCTTTATTGATTTATGATGATACTTGTCTACACTGCAAATGCCTGTGCCTCTCATTACAGAATTGACTGTTCTTGTTTTCAAGACAGTTGTGCCCTACATTTCAGGCTTTGTGATTACTCACAGAAAAAATCACTTTTTGGTCTTTGTGCCGGAAAAGGTATGCTTCCCGTGAGCAATTTTTAAAAAATTTCTTGGACACTATGAATCTTGTAACCATCCGCCTCCCCGCTTTATGTTAGCTGTGTAGAAGCAGAGGGCCACGTTTGTATCTCGCATCTAATAAATAAACAAGAGCTCATGGCAGAAGTTCAGCTAAATTCTGGCCTAAATTAAATATATATTTTTGTAATTTTTTACTTACCTAAATTTCATTTTCTTCTTATTTATAATTTATTTTATTTTGCTGCACATATTCCTTTGTATTCTTTTTAAAAAGTCCTTTCTAGAATAGTGCAATCCATGCATGAACATGAAAGATCAGAGTTATTGCTTGGATAAGCAACTTGTGCCTCTTTGTGGGAATTTTTAGCTATGTCTGTTTGTAAATATATGCTCTTAAAAGCCAATCGCATAAGATAATAATTTCAATTATTTTCTCCTTAAAACATTTGCTTTTTATTCTCATATTAATATAGCGTTCATCTGTATCTGTATTTACAAAGTACTCACCAAAAATTAACTCCTATGTTCAAAAGTTAATCTACCGATGAGGAAAATATATAATAAGAAATCTTTTTTCTATGAGGGCTTGCCAAACTTTTATTGCTACATAGTGCATATGAATCTCCCAGACTTAGGATGTAAGACACAAGTAGAGCCACAAAAATTGTAGAGCTTAAGATTCCTAACAAGAACTATAATACAAACTGGCTGAACTAGTTCTGAGTGAAATTGTTTTCATAATTAAAATGGAGTATAGCTATTTTGACAGGATAAAAGAAAAAACTGAGTAGTTTCATTTCATACCTTAGCACAGTTGGCTTATTTCTGGAAATACGCTCGATGCTTAATACAAATTTTTAATTTCTGACTATATTAGAATTGGGTCATGTAAATTAATCAGAAGATGCATAGAAAGTAATTCTTGTAATAACTTATTGACATAGCCAATGTATAGCCCTGACGATGTCTTTATACTTAGTAAGCAAGCCAAAAAAAAAAAAGAAGTTGTGTTCAATTTCTTAAAAAGAAGGAGGAGGAGGAGGAAGAGGAAGAATAGCAATAGTTTGGGTTAAAAAGAAATCTAAGTTCTTTGTATTGCTTGGGAAAAGTGTAGAAATATTAATTAATTTTAATTTAGTGAAATAAAATATAGGTGTGTAAAATTTAATGTTACTCAACAAAAAATTAAAATAGAAAATTTGAATTCTAAACCAATGGCAAGGGAGAGAATAGTGAAAATGCTGAAAAAGAAAAGGCTGAAAAGGAAGCAAAAAAGGCAGCAAATCAAAAAGTCTATTGAGATAAAGCACACATTAAGAATGTAAAAATATATACAAATAAGTCATTAATAAAAGTAAATGCAAACAGATTAAACTTACTTATTAAGTAGACAGATATTTTTAAATTAGATAAAAACAAAATTCTTATATCTTTTTATAAGAAACATGTAAACCTCGAGGATGTAGAAAGATTGAAAGCAGAGAGATGAAAAACTAGCTGGCAAGAATTACCCAAAAGAAGATAGGCCTAATTATGATAAGAATTAGAAAGCAAAAAGATTTAATAGGCATGAAGAGGATCATTACATATAAAAAAGAGCACATGTTCTTCAGCAGAAAGATATAGCAATTCTGAATTTGTATGCACTTAATAATAGAGCCATAAAATATATAAAGCAGGAATTTTCAGAATTATAAGGAATTGAGAACTTTAGGGGAAAATTAAAAATATGTCATTAACTGATATATCAAATGAAAAAAGTAGAAGAGGCAGTGTGTGGACAACCAATTCATACCCCACACCCAACTTCTAGACTGTGAACTGGCTCTTTTCAAGCCTACATTGAACAGTTACAAAAATAACCATGAAATAAGGCTCAAAGAAAATCTAAAGAATTATTATGATACAGATAATGTTCTCTCACCATAATTCAGTTAAATCCAAAATCAATAAAAAGATAATAAAAAAATGCATATCAACATTTAATAACTTCATTTGCAATGTTTATAACCAACACAATACTGGAAATAGCCACAAATGCTTATCAATGGGAGAATGGATAAATCACTAATATATATTCATACATTCAAATGCTATACTGCAATAAATATAAGTGGACTAAAATTATGTGTCAACATGGACAAATATCAAAAATAAAATTTTAAGAGGGGGGAAAAGCAAGTTGTGTGGTATCATGTACTAAGTGAAACACTTTATTTTTTTAATTGGAAATTTTATTTTTAATTATTTATTGTATTTTTCCATCACATTTATCTCCCTTATACTCTCCTCCCCATCACAATCATCACACTGTTGTCCATGTCCATGAGTCCTTTTTCCTTTTTTCTCAATCCCTCCACCCTCTAACCCCCTACCCTTATAGCTGTCAGTTGCTCCCTATCTATGAGTCTGTCCCTATTTTGCTTGTTAGTTAAGTTTGTTCATTAGATTGTACATAAGTGGAATCACATGGTATTTGCCTTTCTCTGACTGGCTTATTTCACTTAGCATCCTGTTCTTCAGGTCCATCCATGACGTCACAAAGAATAAAATTTTCTTCTTTTTTATAGCCAACTAATATTCCATTGTGTAAATGACCCATAGTTATTTTATCCACTATCTACTGAGGGACACTTGGGCTGCTTCCATACCTTGGCAATTTTAAGTAACACTGCAACAAACATAGTGGTGCTTATGTTCTTTTGAATTAGTGTTTGGGTCTCTTTGGCTATATTCCCAGAAGTGGGATTGCTGGGTCAAAATGCAGATCCATTTTTCATTTTGGAGGATATCTCCCTTCTGCTTTCCATAGTGGCTGTACCAGTTGGCATTTCCACTAACAATGCAATAGCGTTCCCTTTTCTCTACATCCTCACCGGCACTTGTTTGTTGATTTATTGATGATAGCTCTTCTGATAGGTGTAAGAGGATATCTCATTGCAGTTTTAATTTGCATTTCTCTGACGATTAGTGATGTTGAGCATCTTTTCATATGTCTATTGGCCATCTGTATGTACATACAATGGGATAAATATAGCTTATTCAATAAATGGTGTTGGGAAAATTATACAGGCATGTGCTGAAAAATGAAACTAGACCACCTTCTTACACCACATACAAGAATAAATTCAAAATGGAACGAGCACTTACATATTAGACCCCAAACCATAAAATCCTAGAAAAAACATAGATAGTAAAATCTGAGACATTGCTCATAGCAATATTTTATATGATGTATCTCCCCTGGCAAGGGAAACAAAAGAAAAAATAAATGGGACTATATCAAACTAAAAAGTTTTTGCACAGTAAAGGAGAATATCAACAAAATAAAAACACAACCCACAGAATGGGAGAACATATTTGCTAGTACATCAGAGAAGGGGTTAATATCCAAAATTTATAAAGAACCTACAAAACTCAACACCAAAAAAGAAAAAAAAACCCCAAAATCCAATTAAAAAATGGGCAAAGGACCTGAATAAAACACTTCAAATAAAATAAAAAATGCAGCATATTATATATGGTGAACAGGTGTCTACAAGTTGAATAATTTAGAAATATGGGTGAAAATAGCCCAAGGGAGGGAGAAAGGGTAAATGAGAAAGAGGAGGGCTGTACAGGCAGCTTCAATGGTAACACTGCTATATATCTTCAAAATTATATCTCCAAGAAATATGGCAAAATATTAAGACTGAAGAAACTTGGTAGTGGGCACACAGGTATGTGGCCATTATATTATTTATTTATATTATGTTAGCTCTATACATTTTACATGTTTAAGACATTTTACAAAATTATTTTTTATGTTGGTACCAATCCTTAAAGGGTTTCTTTCTACATGTTACACTCACAATATAAAATATTTAACAGGTTCTATGTAAACACACAAAAATGAGATCTCACTGTATATTTTGATTTAGAAAATTATTTTTTCACCTAACACTATTTCCTGGATATCCTTTCCATATCAATAAATACATGTCTCCCACATCATTTATAAGACCTGGGATGTGTGCTGACACATTGGTTTTTTGGATGTCTTGATTTTTGTCCATAGATGTACAGAAACTCTGGGCAACCATGCAATGAAAGGGACTTGGGGCTTATAAAGCAGGAAGGTAAGTACTTAAGAACATTATTTTTAAAAAATTCAGCTCAAGAATAAGTGAGAAAGATTACTGAAAATAAATGTGAAATAACAAAGAAATCCTGTAAAATCAGTTTGAAGAGTCCTAAAATGAATAAAAGGGAAATATCCAAGGAAATACAATGAAGGCATGCAGAGTATACTGTAAGTCAATGTAAAATACCACGAAGTGAAGAAGAGATGTTGAACTAGATCAGATTATGAACTAAGTACATAAGGAGTAAGAGCAATTTCAGGTAAAGTTAGGTAAAATTACCAAAAGAGCTCAGGTAAACATGTACCTGCCATAAAAACCAAAAGAGAAAAGACAGGCCCTTTATTAAATAAAGAAGTTTAAATTTTCTCTGAAAGAAGAAAAATATTTTAAATTTTGGCATGAGCACATCTGATGGCAAATTTGTGGGAAAGGACATTGCTACCTTGGAATGGAGAAAGAATTGTAAACCCTAGTATCCCTGCATCTTTATTGTGATATAGTCACTAATTATTCCTGGCTCCAGGAATTGCCTCACCACTAACCATCATAGTTGAGAAATCACAGAAGGCTAAAAAGTTGAACCATATCAAATTGAAGATTCAACACTCAGCAATGTGTCATTTCAATGGCATTATTTTGAAATGGCAGAACTAGCGATCATCTTCCATGAACCAACAGTATTATTTTCCACGTTGTTTAAAATAATATTTTTCAGGACTCTTTTGCAAACAATTATTTTACACAATAAATCCTAAATGAAGACTATTCCTACAACAAAGAGGAAAGCAATTAGAATTGAATAATATTTTGCAGATTTAAAATATTAATAGTTAAACACAGATATTATAAATTAATTGTTTTTGGACACTTGTTTTATTCCTTGACATCACTGGCATTTATGTGCTGTCATAAAATTATTATCACTTTTAGCTTAGAATAAAGAGGATGCAGTTGAGGGGAAAGCTACTTGAGGAATAGGAATGAATAACTGACATTCTCACATCATTTAAAACAAAGCCTGCCACCAATTGCCTATAACTCCCTTCCTGCACCATGTGTTGCTGGTTTGGGACCGTAAATGTGACAAGCATAAAGTGAAATGTCAGCCAAATACTACTGGAGTAGGGAAAACCACTATTCATCATACGTCAAGGATTTAAAAATTAATTTTGTGCTTTTTAAAAAGAGGGCTGAAATTTTTAAGGTGGATAATTATTCTTTTCAGACTTGAAGTCAAAACTTAACATTCATTTTACAGCTAACATTAATTACTAAAAGCTTTTGAGGCTCCTGCATGGAAAAGGTTTATAAAAGGAAGGGCGAGAAAGAAGCTTCATTCTTTATTATCACATATTATTCAAATAAAACATTTGAACATTGTTTTAAAAAATTCATTATACTAATACATTATTCAAAAATAAATTCAAGAAGTAACATAAAAGTAAAGTAAAATCTTTTAAACCCATAGAAAAGAAATTTCCTCATTACTTACTGAGGAGACATTAGATTCATTTCCCCATAGAATGAGTCATTCCATCCCTGCCCTCAATTGATGTCTGGCAACCCTACATCTTGGAGGCAAATGTGGGAATCTGGATAGATGATAAAGCCAGAGGCCTAGGGAATTGTCCAAGAAATGCAGGCAAGAGGTCAATTCTGAGGAAGGATTTAGGTGGAAAATTTGTTGGATCATATTTTCTATGGTGGGTAAAGAGAAGAACAGACCAGAATCTCCATAAGATCATCATTTAAATGACCTGCCCTCCAACTTTTGCCTGCAGCCTGTCCCCACCGACTGTGTGCTCCTAGAGGGCAGAATTTGTATCTATATTCCCCATTCTGGCACAATAGAAGGGCTTCCATGAATGTTTGCTACTGAGTACTCAAAAAAAAAAAACAACAACCGAGAGAGAGAGAGAGAGAGAGAGAGAGAGAGAGAGAGAGAGAGAGAGAGAGAGAAGGGCGATAAAAGCCCAAAGCAAGATTTAGAAGATGTGCATAAAGGCGGTTCTTGGTACGATGCTTACAAAGAGTGTAGTGAGAGAAAGGGAGAGGCAGAGAAGATGAGGAGAGAGTAATGAGGTCCAGGAGATGTGTAAGCAGAAACAGAAGTCAGCTAGCAGAACAATGGGAGGAGAGTACTCCAGGAGTAAAAAAGTAGTCAGTAGTGACAAACTGAGTAGAAATGTCAAGGAGAGGGACAAGTGGAAAAATAATCCATTGGGTTTGACCAGATGGACATCAGAAATCCAAGCAGTTCGGGGGATGGCAAGTGTGCTCATGAGATTACAGAGGCTGGAGGAAGGAAACACTAACAGCAATGGAAACTCATTCCCAAAGGACAGGAGGATGATTGGGGGCAAAGTTAAACCTCTTCATCTAATACTTCCTGGAGAGGTAGGATAGAGAAAGATGAGGGCACTGAAGGAGGAAGGAGCTAACATTTGTTGACTTCATTTACCGTGATCGGGTACTAAGCACCCGGTAATGTAAAGCCTTACTGCTCCAAGTATGGTCCACTGAGCAGTGGCGTCCACATTGCCTGGCCACTTGGTAGAAATGCACAATCTAGAGTGCGATCTAGAGAACTAGGCCTCCTGAGTCAGAATCTGCATCTAAGCAGACCCTGGGTGATTCCTGGGCACACTAAAGTTTGAGGAGCACAGGAATGTAATTTTCTTTATTCTTTCATAGCTGAACTCAGCAGCATCACAGGCCCTCAACTTCCCTCTGGTGGAAACCATAAGCTACTTTACATGTATCATTTTCACTTGGGATAGTGTTTTCCAGTTTAAAACAGTCTTTCTGGGGAGAAATATTTGGTTATCAAGATTCCACCTCAGTTAAATGGGACAGTCAATCAGAGTAGTTCTGCCATCTTAAAGTCTCACATTTGTTATTTATTGTTCAGTGAAGAATTGCCCTGAAACTCAGTGGCTTAAAATAACTATCATTTTGTAATAATTCCTGATGATTCTGAGTCAACTGGACAGTGCTAGCCTAGACTGGCTTTACGAATCTCTGTGGTCAGCTGATAGGTGTGGTCAGAGAAATACTTCTCTCTCCTGGGTCTAGGTCTGCAACTGAAGAAATTTCAAGGCCTTACTCAAGTTTGCAAAGTTAAAAAAGAAAAAGAAAAAAAAAGACAATGGGTACAAGAAAATATGGGAGGACATCAACATTTTAATATTTAAAAACATCTCCATAAATTTATAACAACATAAGTTATTTAATACTCACACACTCACCAAAAAAAACTCCCCAAACCTGTAACATAGGTGTTAACAATGAGGAAAGTTCATCTCAGTGCAGTTAAGTAACTTCCCACAGAGTCAGTATGTGCACAGTGGGATCAGAAGAAAAACCTAATCAAGCTTTCCCTTTCTACAGCATTTAAGGAAATATCTAAGGATAAAACACAACAGTTATAATTGTGCTTTTGCCCTCAGCTACGTTCTATTGCTTGGTTTTCTCAAGTACATGCCCACTGCAGTCTCACATGCTCCCTCCCTGATTTTGCCATCCTTCCACTTGGCATCTGACCATCCTGGGGAAATCTATCCTACAAAGAGGGCCAGCCTATCAGAGTTGTGTGATAAGGAGCATTGTTCATTGTCATTTAGAACTTCATTAGTGGGGATCTCTTCCCACTTGGTGTGCAGCAGAGCTGCGAGGTAATTTCAAGAAAACCACAGGAAGTGCACTGTGATGTTGTTCATAATCCAGTCTCACACATATTGAGGATATATCCAGAAGCACTGGTCTCTTTCCTGCTGTTAACATATCCCTAAACAGGCTCTGTGTTTTATGGCTCCTTTGTGTCTTTGGAGATACTGATCTTTCTTTCCTTTCTGTACTATAAGATTCCATGTGCCTATAGAGGTTCTCCAAAATAAACATTCCTCCCACTCTTCCCAATCTAAAGCAGTTTTTGCTATTAAAAAAAAAAAAAAAAAAGAAAAGAAAAGAAAAAGCCAATTACCACAGTTGAAAGGGAAAGTAGCTAAATTTAGACACAAGTTTTGGAGTCGTCTCACCCGCCAGGATTCTGGCATAATTAAAGTTTCCAAACAATTCTGAATTAGTCACATGTGGTAAGACTGAGCTATGTGGCAGGATGCGTGGCAACTGGTAATATGAGCACCACTGGGGTTTACAGCAGGGAGACATCTTCTTCACTAGTTTCTTAAAGGCTTTAAAAGACCTCTGAATTTGAGCTACTCTTTACTATTTTCCAGCCTAGAAAACACAATTATGGAAAGTTTTTAGTTTTAAAAGCCCGTCCTTTTCCAAGCCACTTTGTGAGGAGCAAACTGCCTGCCACCTGTCACATTTCTCTGGTGGCAGGCTGAGAATCTACACAATCATTGCCTGAATCTGCGGTATCACCTTTATATGCCAGCGATCACTGGAAAAGCAGAAGCCCTCTGGAAGGAGCCAAGATATAGTACAGGAAAAATATTTCATTGAGCTGTCTAGAAATAGTATTTTACAGGCTATGGGAGGGAAAAAGGAAACATCTAAAACCCACTACATTTTAAATAAAAGGTGCAAACATTGATGTCTTGTCTTTTCTTTCATTCTTTGGCTGTCTTTAAAAAGATCCTTACTGATTATGGACAAATTCTTCACCACAAGAATGGGAAGAGAGTCAAAGTCCAATTCTCTCCTCCCTTACTCTCTATAAGCTCTCTACGATATACATGTACAGTTTTGTTTTTTGGTTTTTGTTTTTTTTTTTAAATAAATAGGCTCAGTTTTCTTTCCCTTCTTCACAGAACCAATGACACCATGGTGCTTCATCAAGTTTAAGTTCCAGATTTCTGCATACATTTCATAAAAGAAAACTTCTCATTCTTTTTGAAGAACATTTTTTCTTCCCCACATGATGCCTTCTGCCCTGTTTTCACTGCCAACCAGCAAAATGCGATTGCACCACATGGAGAGACAGCACGGGGTGAAGGAGTCAGAATGTTCTGGATTCAAATATGGTTGTACTCCAGGTAAGCACGTGACTTCAGGTGAGAACCTTAACTTTTCCAAGCCTCAGCTTTATTTATAACATAGAACAAATGACATCTGCCTCGAAAGTTGCTTAGAAAAATAAACAAAAGATATCTACCATAGTGCCTGCTACAAAATAGGCACTCAATATTTTGTAGCTATTTTTAATACTATTATATCTTTAAAAAAACAGACACAAAAAGCTATTAATTTTTTCACAGAAGAAACAAAATAAATCTTTAAGCTTGAGGGTAAAGATAAATGGACAAAAAAAGAAATAACAATTTATTGATTAGCACAAACACTTATTCTCTCCTTTTCACATATTAAAACCACTTATATGAAGGAGACCTAATTTGCCTTCAGTCAGCAGGTGACCTGAAGGCCAAACTCTAGGAAATGTTACCCACTTTAAGTTTAGTGTAAGATTTCATTATTTAGGTCAAACATATGAACATTATCATTTCAGTCAAATTATTCTCCGCCCATTCAAATGCATTCCACTTGCATAATTTCAGCCAGGTGGAGAACTGAACAGTCTAGAGAAAATTAAACAAGTACTCAAATGTGCTAGCACACTTTGTGGGACAAAGGAGCTGGGCTAGCAGGAATCACATGCTATCCACACGGATTTTCCCTCAAGTCTGACAGGGGGTGTCTGTAACTGTTTCAGAATAAAGTTTGTTCCAGGTGGAAATGACCAACCTGTCTCCCTCTATTTTGTAGCAGTTCATGCTGCATTTGTTTGTGGTATGTGTCCACCTGAAGCACTGTAATAAGTGAGGAAAATAGAATGAATAGTAATGGAGGCTGAATTAGCCTTAATGAGAAAAACATGAGAATTCTTTTTGTTTTTAGATGAAGCGCTAATATAGAAAATGTGAACCTTCCAGATTGGCTGAGTCATTTGGAAGTTTAGTTATGAAAATGTACACTTTCTTCCTTTCCCAAGGTTTTCATTAAACTCCTCTTTGCCTAATGTAAAAAATAGCAACATTTTATGTTCTTTTCCCAGAAGGGATAACCAGAAAGGTAAAATTGGCAATTAAAAAATTATTCATAATTCAAAAATAACTCTTAGGGTTATTGGTGGAGGATGAGGGAGAGGGGAGAGGAATATAAAACCCAAATTTGCTTTACAGCATCCATTTAAACCATGCATATTCATTAATTTTCTCATTCCCTTATTTTCCTAATATAATTTTCATTTCTACCTTTATCTCATATCTTTTATTCATTTTAATTCTGAACCAAATTATTTATTTATTTTTATCCTCACCTGCGAACATTTTTATTTTTATTTTTTTTCATTGTTCTAAATTTCATTTAGAGAGAGAGGAAGGGAAAGAGAGAGAAACATCTATGTGAGGTTGCCCTATGAACGAGCCTAGACCGGGGATTGTACCTCTTGAACCCAGGATCCAACCCACAACCTACGTATGTGCCTTGACCAGGAATTGAGCCTGTGGCCCTTCAGTTATGGGACAAAGTTCCTACCAACTGAGCCACACTGGCCAGGGCCTGAACCAATTTATTGTATGCCTTCTTTCAGCTTTATAAATTGTACATTCAATGTAAAACTTCCAGTTTCTCATTTAGTCACTTTTGTATAACTTTCTGTCTTTTGCAATCCTTCTTCCCTCACATTCTCTTTCTGAACTCTTATACTAACAAATTCAGGTAAAAAGAGAAGCTTAGGGAATGAGTAAATGGAGAAAGACTATTAGAGAAATGAATAGTGAGAAATTTTAAAGCAGACACAATGGATAAAGAGGTAAGAATATTCCATCGTATTCATGTATCACGACTTTTTATCCACTTATCTATTGATAGGCTCTTGGGTTGCTTCCATATCTTGGCTGTTGTAAATAATGCTGCAATGAATATAGGGTCCATATAGTCTTGTGCATTATTTGGCCATAAAAAAAATGAACTCATCATTTTCAACAGCCCCATTGGACATAGAGGACATTATTTTAAGTGAAATAAGTCAGACAGAGAAAGACAAGTACCATATGATTTCACGTATATTCATTAATTTTCTCATTCCCTTATTTTCCTAATATAATGATCATTTCTCTAAATGGACTCTAAAGAGGAAAATAAACGAACAAACAAAATAGAAACAGACTCAGATACAGAAGCCATTCCATGGGCATAAAGAGGCGAGGTGAGAAAGATGAAGAGACTACAAACTACAAATTGGTAGTTACAAAATAGTCCTGGGGAGGCACAGTGCAGCCTAGGGGGTACAGTCAAGAGCAGTACAATAACCAGGTATGGTTCCAGGTGGGGACTGGAAATATTGGGGGGAGCACTTTGTAAATACGTGATTATCGAACCATAATGGAGTACACCTGAAAAAAATACAAAATAATATTGAATATAAACTGTAATTAAAGATTAAATTTTTAAAAAGTTTTTTAAAAATACATAAGAACAAAAAAGGCCCAGGAAATAGCAAGGATTTAAAAAAGAATGAAAAAACAGGAAAACAGTCAACATGTCTTATTTTAACAGTTCCTGGGTACTCCCCACACTTAGGTTTCCCATTTAGTATGTGCTTTATTTCTTTATACCCATAGAATAGGAAAACAGACAGGGGGACTTAAATGAAGGCACTTAATTCCTTAAAGGGTGACGGGATAAAGGAAATGTCCAAGAATACAAGTATTGGAAATGTTGCTCATTTCCTAATTTCCTCATTCACATTTGCAACTTTTTGTAATAAACATGACCTTTTTTTTGTTTTATGACTTACATTGTGTTTTTCCTGCCTTTATCCCATAGTCATCATTTTCTATGTTCTTATCTCCCTCGCCCTTATACATCAATGTTTCCCATTTCTTATTTCTGAGCTTTCAAGGCAGCCTTTAGAGTCTTAGGCAGCTCCATCAGCTTCCTCTTCCATGCTATCCGTGACTGTCCTTCAATTAATCCACATCAATGTCCTCACCTCAGAGACCAATGTCATTGCTCTCTGAAAATGACCCTGCCTCTAACATCACAGAAAAAACCAGAGGTACTAATCGGGGCTCCCACAAGCTCTCAGTCCCCTCATGAGCAGCTGCTACCTCACTTGCTTTTCCTTTGTCTCAGAGGATCCAGGGTTCTTCACCCAAAACTAACTCCTTCACCAGCACTCCTAATCCCAGTTTTCCCAAGGACCCCGCTCCATCAATTGTTTTTACCCCCATCCCTGTGTTGATCCTACTAGCTTTTGTGATGAAAAAATTTCTTTACCATGGACTGGTCCAGGGATGACCTGACCTGTAAGGAAGGGAAGGGAAAAGACTTAATGAAAAAGAGGTGAAGGTTATATAAATAATAAAGAAAAAGGGCGGGGTAGAGGGGAGACAGAGAGAGGGAGGAACGATCCTAAGGGAGAAGGTAAAGGAAGAGGGAAGTTTGTTCTAAGGAGGATGGGCAGTGAGAAATGAGAGAGTACCAGGGGACTGATACGGATCTGCTTTAACATCATGGAAAAGATGTCAGGAAGACACATTTTTTTCTTTTGGATGTACTTCTTTTTCTGGGTCATAAAACAAACAATTTGTTGGATTGTCAGATATGGCTTCCCTGAAGTTATACTCTTGTGTCTCCCCATCCTTAAAAGAAAAGTAAAAACAAACAAAATTTAAAAAGCTCCCTTGATCCTATTTCCCTCTCTGGCTATATTGCCAAGATTCTGGAAAGATTTCTTTACTCAAGGTCTCTATTTGCTCACCATCATTATACTTTTGAAAAACTAGCTCAAAACAGTCACTATTTATTGAGTGTTTACTACATTCCTGATACCTGAGCTTCATACACATTATTTCTTTAAATCCTTAAATCACAATCCTTGCATTTTTTATTTGGTTAAAGATTCATTTCCTAGGCAAAAGGGCAGACATAGGAGCAGGTCCCTCTTCCTTTAATTTAGTGTCCTCACATCAATATGGCAGAGCCAGCAGACATGAGTATACAAACGCAAATTTTTCTTTTTTAATTATATTTTATTGATTATGATATTGCAGTTTTCCTGATTTTCCCCCTTAGCCCCCCTCCACCCAGCATCCCCCACTCCCTTAGGCAACCCCCAAAACTTTGTTCATGTCCCTGAGTCATACACATGAGTCCTCTGGCCATTCCATTTCCTATGCTGCACTCTTCACCTCCACAGCTATTCTGTAACTACCTATTTGTACTTCTTAATCACCACGCCTCTTTACCCATTCTCCTCCAATCCCCTCCTACCTGGCAACCACCAAAACATTGTGTATCCATGATTCTGTCTCTGTTCTTCTTGCTTGTTTAGTTTGTGTTTTAGATTCAGTTGTTGATAGAGTTGTATTTTTTGCCATTATATTGTTCATGGTTTTGATCTTCTTTTTCTTAAATAAGTCCGTTTAACATTTCATCGAATAATGGTTTGCCGATGATGAACTCCTTTAGTTTTTTCTTGTCTGGGAAGCTCTTTTATCTGCCCTTCAATTCTAAATGATAGCTTTGCTGGGTAGAGCAATATTGGCTGTAGGTCCCTGCTTTTCATGACTTGGAATATTTCTTGCCCATCCCTTCTAGCAAAGTATTTTTTGAGAAATCAGCTGACAGCATTATGGAAACTCCCCTGTAGGTAACTGCTTTTCTTTTGCTGCTTTTAAGATTCTCTATATTTTTAACCTTTGGCATTTTAATTGTGATGTGTCTTGGAGTTGGCCTCTTTG
This sequence comes from Pteronotus mesoamericanus, assembly GCF_021234165.1. NCBI lineage: Eukaryota > Metazoa > Chordata > Mammalia > Chiroptera > Mormoopidae > Pteronotus > Pteronotus mesoamericanus. The sequence goes on along the minus strand of NW_026555245.1, from coordinate 32,719,523 downwards.
TATCCATCTTGTTTGCAACTCTCTGTGCTTCCTGGAATTACCTGTCTACTTCCTTCACCAAATTAGGAAAGTTTTCTTGATGCAAATGTTGGAATACTAGAAGTTGTCCCTGAGGCTCCTTACACTATCCTAGGCTGGTTTTTTGCTTTTTTTTGGGGGGGGGGGTGCGGGGGAAGGCAGGGATTCTTTTTTCTTCTTTCTTCTTGTTCTAATTGTTTTTTTTTGTTTGTTTGTTTTTGCTTCATTAGTTCTGAATCATGGATTTGATTCTCAGCTTCTTTATTTCAATTAGTATGTCCTTATTTCTGACTGAATGTTTTTTATGCTGTTGAGATCCTCCTAAGTTTCTTGAGCATTCTTATAACCAGTGTTCTTAATTTTGCATTTGAAAGATTGCTTATCTCCATTTAGTTTAGTTATTTTTCAGGAGTTTAGATCTGTTCTTTCATCTGGGCTGTGTTTCTTTGTCCCCTCATTTTGGCAGCTTCCCTGTGTTTGTTTCTATGTATTAGGTAGAGCTGCTATGACTCCGTGACTTCGTAGCGTGGCCTAATGTAGTAGGTGTCCCGTAGGGCCCAGTGGCACAGCTTCCCTTATCACCCCAGGCTGGGTACTTGAGATGCGCCCTCAGTACAAAAGCAATATTTATTGCTTCCTCTAACCATTCTTACTCAGAAGAGCATAACCATGAAGAAAATTTATGTCTTTATTCTGACCTTTTCTCCTCCTTTCCTTTCCATTCAAACTGGCCTTGTCCAGCCTAAGAACACAACTGACTCAGCCACCTCACTTTCTCTTACGTGTCCACTCCTTCAGTCATTAAGTCCTCAGGACAGTGAAGTTCTGGTCAGCATCAAATAACCTTAGGAACAAAGCCTCCCTGTTTTAATCAAACAAAAGATAACACCTAGGCCTCAGCTGCATTTCAACTCCAGACCCCAAAAAAGGGGATTGAGCCCATCAACCATCCCCCTGTGAAACCAGACAGAGCAACACTATGGCTGACATAAGGACCAGATGCAACGATCAACTACCCTTTACCCTAGTACAGACCAATCAGTAGAGACCATGACTCTAACTCCCTTAGTCACTATGACCAATGATTTTTCCCCCACATAACCCATCCCTGAGAAGCCATTGGGGCGCTGTGGGTTAGAACAATGCTCAACTGTGACTCCAGGTTTGGCACATTTCCTTATATACACCTTAATTTTCTTTGCTGCAAACTCCTGTTTGCATTTAATTGGGCTTTGATGTGAGCAAGTTCACTAACCCCTTTAGTTTGCTAACAAGAGAAAGAAAAAGGGAGAAAGAAGTTCCTTTTTCCCAGGAAAGACTCATGCTCTCACTTAGGGCACTCGCTGCAGAATGAGTGCCACGATGCTGGTGGGGGCACCCCAGCAGTCTCAGGGTGCTAAGAAATATCTTGTCCACCTTATCTAATGAGCACAGGGATGAAATTCATGGCTAGGATGTCCACAAATAAGGCTGGGAGGGATGCTGAGTATAGATCTCCAAATTCTCCCTTGATTCTGGAAGACCCCCTGTTGGCAGTGTGGGGGTGGCTAATAACAAACAATGGGGACCTAAGAAACAACCTGCAAAATTTCTGACCCCTCTGCGAATCCCACAAAGATAGAGGGAAACCACTTCACACTTAGATACTATTTTGGGAAGAAAAGGAGAGAATATATGAAAAGTTGTAAACTGAGAGGAGATGTCTAGGATACTATAAGGTACATATATAATTCCAAAAGAGTGGAGGACGTATTATCAAGATAAAATAATTTCATAAAACAATGTTATATTTTCTTTGCATGTGTATGCTAAGTTAAAATCTAGAACCCACAGAAAAATGGAAAGTTCTTTGGCCAGTAGTAAGCCTAGACCCAATTCTCAATAAATGACAGCTGAGACAGTTAATTCCAAAGGCATTTTGTGATGTAATAAATAATAACCAATTTGGGGGGAATGAGAGGCTTGACTAAAGGTAATTGAATCCTAAAGTTGGATGGGAAGGGATTCTAGAAATCCAATGTAATCCTCTAATTTTAGAAATCACACACAACAATAAGTTCAGAAGACAAAGGATTCCATGAGGATCATGCAGATAGCCTTAAGGGGTCCCCTTAACTGCTAGGTACACTCTAACTTTAGAAGCTACCACATGCCCCAGCAGGATCTTATTTATTATATGTCCACAACCCAAGCATTGTGAATAAGCAAGTGAGACAGTTCCATAGTTTTTTGCTTTGTCTTATTTTGTGATTTTTTTCTATGGTTATAATTTTATTGTGATTTGTCTCATATTTCAATGTGGAATCAGGAAGTGGTTGTGTGTACAGAAAGCATATATTTAGAGAGCTCCACATGTAACCAAACCCTTCAGTACTGTATTATATATATAATAGATGGGAGCAAGCCTTCCATTGAGAGCCAAACCAAAAAACCTTGATAATAGTGCTTAGTGATTATGTTTTTATAGTGTTGGTGAACACACTTAAATATAGGAAAATGAGACTTGTGAAATTTGGAATTTGAATGTGTGGTAATGGGAAGAGCCCTGGACTAGGGACCTGAAGACCTTGGTTCTAGTTACTGCTATGACTTTGAGCCAGCCTGTATCACCTCTTTTCCCCTGAGATTTTTCTAAGCTTTAAAATATAGACAATTCCTGCTCTGCTTCTCATAAGGTGATCATGGCAATCAAATGAGATACTTTAATGGGCTTTGTAAATGACAAAGAGCTATTTACACATGGGATATTATTATTCCAAAAGAGTCTGAGCCATCGCATGCTATTTATCCTTCTGATTATTCATTACTATCCTTCCTTCGCCTGGTCTCTTCTCTTCTTTGAACTGCAGGGATGACATTTAGTAATTTCCTTGCTGGCACTGCTTAGTCCTGAGAGCTGCTATTTATAAGTCAGTTTCCAGATTATTTTATTTAATGCATTCCCTCTTGTTTTAAATGCTGTATGGCAGATAATCTTATTTTGCTACTTCTAAATTCCCAACTTTTGCTAAGTCAGTCATTGGGCAAGCGCAATTAAAAGATTTGTTACTGAATTTTTAAGTTGCTTTGTTATCCAGGCCTGTTCTTGCATCAATTACAAAATTCCTGTTGTCAGTAATATATAAATAATTTTGCCTATTTTAGCATTACCTGTAATCTCATTCCCTATGTGGTACCTGACGGTGAGGATGGGTCGTGCCTGTCCAGAAATCAGAGCTGAATCCAGAGCCTTTGCGGGGAAGGAACTTAGCTTTATTTATGTAACCTATCTATCCTTCCAATTCTGGGTTTTGTCAAAACTGCAGCTGGCTCCAGAGAGAGATTCTAAACTAGATTAAGATTTGCCTTTCACGGCTTAATGCTCACATGTACTTGTGATTGTGAGACACATTTTCCAAAATTCAGGACATCATACAAAAAAGTTGAGAAATTTTATATGTATTTCATGATTCTAAAACCCTATCTGATATAAATTTATTATCCTTTTGCGTTTAGTAACATATGTTCAAAGAAGTACATCAACCTATTACAATAATAAAATTATTATGCTTTAGCAAACATATTTATAAAATAAGCAAATAAAAATATCCAGTAAACCTAAGAGTAACAACTTAGATAATATCAGATTCCATTAAAAAAAAAAAGACCTCCCTCTTGTGCCTAGTGTGTTCTTAAGGTTTGGCAATATATGCAGTTTGCAATGTGATATAAGTTTCAGATGCCCTCCACCCTTGTTAAAATGCCAGCTTCAGGAGAAAGACACTTGCTGTATAATCATGCTGTATTATTCTAATGATGGAATGCATGATAGCTATGCTGAGTTTTATATCAAAAAGCAAACCTAAATCAAGATCTTTGACCAAGGTCTGTGCAGATACTGCATATAAACATATATGGCTCAAAATACAAAGCATTAGAACATGAATAAAATTTCTATTTATGAATCTGTCTCTATTTTGCCTGTTAGTTCAGTTTGTTCATTAGATTCCACATATAAGTAAAATCATATGGTGCTTGTTTTTCTCTGCCTGGCTTATTTCACTTAGCATAAAGCTCTGGGGGTGGGGGAGGTTAGGGAGTGGAGGACCAAGCCAAAAAAAAAAAAAAAAAAAAAGAAAGAGAAAGAAAAAGGAACTCATGGACACAGACAACAATGTAGTGATTGGCCAGGGGCGGGGGGCAGGGGTTGGTGTCGGTGGAGCTGGAAAAATGTATAAGGGGAATAAATGATAATGGGAAAAATACAATAAAATTTTTTAAATTAAAAAAAAATCTATGAGCACTGAAAAGCCAAGGGCCTTATCTTATCCAAGAAATGTATTGTGGAAAGCAAGAAATTATTTTCCAAATTTAGATATGTTGTTACCCAAGTATAACAAACATAAAAAGAATCAGATATGAAGGTCAACCAAGAACTCCTATAATAAGCTTTTACTCTCTAATGCAATGGCTTCAGTGCAGCATCTGTACCAACCAAACCAGGTACCAATGTCATATACTAATCTTATGACTTAGTAAGCTGGGATTACTGTACCTCGACTTCTGCATCTGAAAATAAAAACAAAGAGCAATATCCTTTGTCTCCATCTATATCCAATTAGAAAACTCTTTCTGGCTCACGTCAGCATTGCAGAGTTCAATGTGAAGGTGCTGTACTCTCTTCGAAACAAACATCCTCTACAAACACACCTCATTTATGTATGAAACATACACACAAACCCCAAAAGAGGAAATATAGCTTAGATAAGTAGTAATGATAATTAAGACAAAGAATATTGCAATTTCTATTATGAATTTTATCAATATGAATATAAGCCTCTATCATTTATTGAGCCCTTTGCATGCTGTGCTAAGTGCTTTACATGGATTATATCATTTAATACAACACTGTGACATAAATACAATTATTAAATCGATTTTACAGCTAAGAAAAGTGAGTTTTAGTGAAGCTAGTTACCTTGCTCAAGATCTCATGCATACTAAGTGGTATTAAGAGTTCAGAACTTTTTCTAAAATGTGAACACTCTTTTAAAAAATACTAAACTTAGAAAATACAATTCCCACAGAAACTACAGTTAATTGATCAGTTTCTAAGTTACCCTGTAACATTACACAGTTTTAGTTCTTCTCACTATCATATTTAGACCTTATTTCTAACCAAAGAACAGTAACTCTGGAATGGAATTGATGCTTGGTGTACAAAGTTAGTCGAGAGGTAAAGTACAAAGAAGACATATCAGTTTGGACTGTTAATTAAATCCTGTTTTATATTTTCCCTGTAAAATTTTGGGCCAAATATAGCATCCTAAGGTCTGAGTAGTAATAATTTTTTTCATTCTACTTGAAGTCTGTAATTTTACTATATATGTATGAAATGATTGTTACTGAAATACCATACAGCATCAAACATATTTAACATTAAGAATTCCTCTTTCCATCCAGAGGCCTGGCCTCAACCCAGAAGGTGGCATGTGGACATGAAGAGCAGCGGCAAACTTTGGAGGCAGCCAATTCTGCACTCTGATCCTGTCTCCACCACCTAAGAGCAGTGAAACACTGGGTAAACCCCTTTGTCTCTTTGAGTCTCAATTTCCTCTTGTATAAAGTGGTAATAATAAAATTTGCCTAAATAAAATACATAGAAATATGGTCACACTGCCACATATGTCATACCTATGTAACAACTGTAAGTTCCGCTGCCCTTTCTCCAAGTCATTGGTCTGCAGGTATTTCAATGAGGACATATTCTAGTACCACAGCACAGCATGGGATTGGGAGGCCCTTTCCATCTTGTTACCACTGAGAGTAGTGCTGCAGTACAGCACTGTGCAATAACATGTGCTCATGGTGACTATCCTGTGGTGTAAATAAAAGATTAACTGATGTTTCATACCTAGGAGCAGGAATGCAGGCAATACATTTTATTTTATTCAAATTATTTATTTATTTATTTTTAGACAGAGGGGAAGGAAGGGAGAAAGAGGGAGAGAAACATCAATGTGTGGTTGCCTCTCACGTACCTCCTACTGGGTACCTGGCCCGCACCCCAGGTATGTGCCCTGACTGGGAATCAAACTGGTGACCCTGTGGTTCACAGGCCGGTGCTCAATCCACTGAGACACATCAGCCAGGGCCATGCATGTAATACATTTTAGAAAGACCACCTCATCTTCTTATCGATGCCCACTGGCCTGCCCACCCATCCATCCATCCATCCACCCACCTAGTGCCTAGATACGAAACCTCGCTCTGCTATTAAACTTGCACCTTTGTCTACAAAAGTGTCTTACTGTTTTTGTGCATCCATTTTTGTACCTGTTCAAAATGGGAATAATAATATAGTGCCCAACTTCTAGGGTTATATTGAGAATTAAGAGCTAATATAGGTAAAGTGCTTAGAACAATCATGATTAGTACCTTATAACTGTTCATTAAATTTTTAATGTTTGAAATAATTATCAGGTATCATGGCTTTCTCAGAATTTCACTGCTAACAAACGGCAGCTCTAGCGACCCAGTAGTTTTTTTCATGCCATCTCCTTATGGGGGAAAAAAATTCCCCCAGAACTCATCTTCTATTATTTAAAAGATCTAGTTATCCAAAAATACTTTAATTCCAATAACTAAATCATTATGGTTCATTATAAGTGCATAAGCATGAACTTCATGCATTCCTGGGGACTCTCTTTTTTAAATGAAACCCTATGTTTATATATTATAACTCAATTATTATATCCCAATTTTTTGGATGTTACCTTTTCAGTTTGTTAGAAATATTTAAATTAGAAGGTTATATTGGCAGGTAAAAAGATTTTTCTGAGTAGAATAGACAGAGGGTTAAGAGGAAAATGTCCAAAACCAAGGGTTGCTGACATGAAGAAATGTCACCCCTTCAATACTCAGTGAATCCAGGGAAAAAGAAATACACTCATCTACACTCGAGTCAGACAAAAGAATGAGTTAATTATTGACTTTCCTATTTTTTTTTCCACTCAGTGGTTGTTGATTTAAAAGACACCATCTGTCAATGTAAACACAGAGGGTGTTTTTGTTTTTGTTTTTTGGAGGAAAAGTACCATACCACCATTAAAACACATGCTAATTATGCAGTGGCACCAACATTCTGAGGAGTTAAAATATGAGAGACCTGTGTCTCAGAGATGAGGAGATAGTCCATGATGGTATGCCGAACGTACATATTATAGAATTATCGTATATGGGACTACTGAGGGGAGAGCGCAGAAACGAGACTTCAGAAGAGCAGAAACATGACGGGACGGGGGGCATGGTGATGACTTCAGTCCGGTACATAAAACCAGCTGACTGAGGTTTGATTTTTTTCCTACCACGAAGAACTTATGCAAACAAACAAATAAAAACAAGAAATCCATATAAATATGAATTCCTTGTTTCTTGCTTGGTTGCATTCAAAGCCACTTCACTCTGGCACCCAAAAATAAAGAGTAGATTATATTATTATTATTATCTCCCAAGAAAGTGCCAAAAAGAAATGACCCTCAAAATACATGGTGATACTCCAAGTCAAGTCCCATTTTCTCTCCCTCAAAGTCTTTTTCCTTTTTCACTTGAAGACGCTCAAACTTTTCTTCAAAGCCTAAACCTTGATTCTGTTGGTCTTTTATTCTAACTGCTGTTTGCATTTGCATACTATTGGAAATTACCACACATCCAAAGAATGCATACAATGTGCAAGTATGATTTGAATAAAGCTTTAGAAATGAACACCTCTGACCCTCCACTTAGACTTACAGCCTTCGCCAAGATGTTCTTCCACTGTACTAAGCTTTGTTTTAATCAACCCATTGCTTTTTGAAAACATACATATGAATGCATTCCTAATTCATATTCCTGCTTTTGAAATTTATATGAATGGAAACATATTTGATTATAGTTTTTTATGACTTGCCTTTTCACTTCAATGTTTTTGTTATATAACTGTTGATAAGCGTTATTACAATATAATTAATTCATTTTGGGGGGCTTTTGTGGTAAATTTTCATTGAATAAATAGGCTCATCTAATCTGCTGCTATTGGACAATTTAGGCTGATTCCAATTTAAACTTATTAAAGAAATTACTGCTGTTGATATTACTGTACACCCGTCCTGGTGGCATATGCCAGTGCCTATCTAGAGAACGTGTCTGGGCAGGTTACTCTGCATCTGATAATTTTCATTATCCGTAGGTTTCGAGAGTCTGTTAACATAGTTTATTGTTTTTGCTTATTATACTTCATGGACACAAACATGGTTTTAGAGATCTGTGGTTGTGAATTCATATTCCTTGTAGATTTCTCTTTAGGAATTCTTGTAAGGTCAGAGATTACACTTTATTATTTGGGAGAAAATTTAGGCTTGTTTCTACCCCTGGGGCATTATCAGCAGAGATCCACTTTAAATTGTCACCTAAGTTTTTATTTGGGGCCCCCTGTTAGTGTTTGTAAGTGGATATTTTAGAGAGAATAATTTTCACCCATTTAATTCAGAGTCGAGGTAAAGACAAGGAAAATTAAGGTCTCTCTTTACCAAATGGTTTCTTCTACTCAGGGCACTGTCATTTGGTGGGTGGGGGTTTCTTGGATTTGTGCAGGAGACTCTACTCCCTCCTTCTCCGCTCTGGCTCTCAGGCTGTGTCTCACCTCCCAGTACATATAGGATGATCAGGACCCAACAGATGGCTCCGGCCTATGCCTTCCTCTCTGGATTAAAGCTTTCTCCTCATTTTTAGCCTCCAAGATTCTTTTAATTCCAGCTCAGGTATGCTTTAAAAATGTAATTTGAGTATTTTAGTATCATTAGGAATTCTATCTAGGATATTTAAACCTCCATGTTATTAGGAACTACAGTTGTTCTATTTTTGGTGGTTGTAATTTTGCTTTTCCTCTTTCTGCGGTTTCCAGAATACACTTCTGCATTCTCTTAATGTTGCTTTTTACAGTTCTTCCCTTCTTCCTTGAAGTTTCCTATGTCATTTGCTCTCGAGCCAAAGCAGCTAGGTATTACTCGGAGGTGTAACATACTACAAAATTGGAGTTATCAACTCTGATTTTCTCCTTCTTCAAACATTAATCAGGAGGACTTGGACACATATTTCCTTACCTGTATCACAGGCTTGCCACAAGTGCCAGAAGATTTTAAGATCATCTGCAGTTAATTGCAGCTGTGTGCCAAGTTCTATGTTAGTAGGTTCATAAGCATTCCTTACTAAAAATATGAGGCATTATCTATTCCTATTTTACAAATGAATAAACCAAACCACAAAAACTTAAGTAATTTAATTTAAAATCACGCAGCTTGAGAGAGGCAAACCAAAAGTGAATGTTAATTTGATTTCTAAGCCCAGGTTCATTCTATGCTGCCTTCAAAAAAATTAATTAATCCCTGTATATGTTGCTTGGCTTCTCACAGGCAAATAAGAAATTGGATTGCCTACAAAACTGAGTTTATGATCGTTTACTTAGGAGAGACCTCAGAAGAATCACAGCAGCTTTCGCCAACGATTTGTGGCAGGGTGCCTAAGGAGTGAGTTGGTGGGAGTGGTGTGATTCCCTTGGTCAAAACCTCATCTCAACGGGAAGGCGGCTGACTTTTCCGAAGAAGATGGCTAGAGCTCCCGTTCAACCAACTGCCTGAGAGTATTCTTGATGGGATGTTCCCATTATCAGTTGCTTTGTCTTCAATATCACTTTCAGGTGGGAGGCTGAAGAGAAGAAGGTTCTGTTATCAACCTAGGCACCCCTGGCTAGCTTGAGTCCTTTTGTTCTCAGTTAGAAAAACGATCTGTTTACTATCCATGCCAGAGATTCTTGAAATGAGGTGAAATGTCAGTATCATGCTTAGTTGGGTTATTTTCCTTTAGCTACTTGGTTGAATTTCTTTGCTCAGATTTATCAACAATTTGGTGGTTTTTATTTAAGTTTTAGTTAGTGATAATGCAATAACTAGGGGCTATTCTAGGTTACATCCAACAATGAACAAACTCTAGTAGTTCTCGGCATTTTGGTAAATTTAGCCAGCGATGCAGGACTCACTTGGATAAGGAAATATTATTTCATCAACTCCCAGGCTGGACTTACCTTGCTGCTCAGACCTAACTAATGAATGGCATTGGAAGAACTCTAATAGCCCAGTCTCCGATTATGGATAATAATTATTGTTCAGGAATCTAATTATTTAGCCTTACACATAGCAAACTTGCCAGTAAAATGCCAACTCCTTAAGAACTAGAACACAAAGCAAGGAACATTTTGCTGTTCAGCATACTTCTGTCCAAATAATTAAAACAAATCCAAGTTGAATATATGGAATGTAAGACGAGTGTACCATGGAAAGAAAAAGTTAATTGCTAGAATTTTCATTTCCTGAGTTGGCCTATGTTCAATCAAACAATTATTGTGCATTACTGCAATAGTAGAAATATTTGAGATTTCTAGAGATTCATAATGTATTTGTTCCAACTTATTAGGCACCTCATCAAGTCTGTAAATTTTTCCCCCCACTACATTCAGAACTGATTTTCATTCTTTCCTATGTTCCAGGGTTAAGTGAGTACAACATTTGCCTGGATCTTAACTCACCTATGCCAACTATAGGTAGGAGAGAATCTATGTGCCCATCAGTGTTGGAATTATCAAAATCTTCTATTTGAATGAAGACTCAGAGTAAGGAATTTCAAATTATAAGTACAGTCGACATCCAGTACCCACTTATCCCTAGATTCTTTGTGCTTGACCACACTTCTACCCCTTTCTTTTTTTGTTTGTAACACAACCTTGACCTAAGAGAATTGCTCCCTCTAGGCACAAGAAGTATTTTATTCTCCCCTTCAGCCCCAAACAGAGGGCCTCTCCTAAGCAAGGGTTGGAAATTGTGCCAAATTGCACATAATTGTGCATGATGAATCTGTAATGCAGGCTAAAACTTGCTGGAAACTCAGCTGAGACCACCAAAATCATTTAGTTGGGTTTGGTTGGAGGCCAATCCTTTATTCACTAAGCTACAAAGTCTCTGGAGCTTTTATTTGCTCTCACACACACATACACAAATATCTGAGTCCAGCACTAGAATCTTTCTCTGCACGAAAACTAAATCAGCTTGATGTTGCTTTTCAGAGTTATGCTCCTTGAGGTATCCTAGGGGATTAAAAATTGGAAAAAAAGAAGTGACTTTGGAGTCTAACACAAACAATTCTAGATGCTGAAAAATTAAATTTCCCTTATTATTTGCTTCAAGGAGCAACACATCATTAAGTTCAAAGTCATTTAAATGGAAGGACCTAAAATATCTCCAACCCCAAAACCTATAATCACAAAAATATTTATGAAAAATAACTTCTAATTTTAAAAGGACTTATGTAAATATTAAATGTAATATTCAATGAAAAAAATTAGTAAAAAATTGAGAATATATCAAGTAAAAAAACATTAAATGGAAATCCACTAACATTTTAATAGTGGTTATTTTGGAAGTGGACTGATTATAGATGATTTCTCTGTTTTTTTTTTCTCTATTTTCCAAATTTTCTAAAGTGACCTTAATATTCTTTATAACAGAAGAATACATTTATTGGAAAAGAACCCTCAATATTTTACAGATGGTTTCATTTTTTCTCATGCCATTCACATACTGCTGTAAAATGTAAACCTGTCGACAGTATGACTTGTGTAGGCCACTAAATCCAGGGGAAAAACAATACCATCTTGTGTTGTATGAAACTCCTGCATTCCAAAGGTCAAAAACACATTGAAGAAGCTTAATTTCATAATTCCAATCACTATTTTTCTGAGGTATGTTTCTGACCAATTGTTAACTCCTCTGATTTACTCAGGTTAAGATTGATTTATTTAATTGGTGGCACAGAAAGCAGAACATGGAAAATTTAAAAATAGATGTTGTATTTTCTTGTCCGTTTTTCTAAGAGCAAATAAAAAGCTTAGGATTATGTCCAAGACTTGCCAGTCACAGAGCATAGAAAGTAGAACCCATTTCCTACCACTCAGATACACATATTAATCAACGGGTGTTAATATAACTTTTTCATGTTAGACGTTAGATTTTTCAAAACATATTCGTAAGGTGTAGTGTTTCTTAATAGCAGTGCTGCTGACATTTGGGTGGGACAATTGTTTGTTTCATGGGATGCCCCACTGCAGTGCTGAGTGTTCCTACTTCTACCCTCTAAATTAGCCAGTGATGTCTTCTCCCCAGTCACTAAAATAATCAGACTCTCTCCACTAATTTTACAGTTGCCTCCCTTTGCCTAGTATTAATACAGAGTTCCTCACTTACTTACCCCAAAACATGAAGTATTAGTAGTTACTATCAACATCATTAGTTTCACCTCACAGAAGAAGAAACTGAGGCCAACAAGTTGAATAATCTTGCTCAGAGTCTTATATGTAGGAAGTGAACAAGACTGGAACCCAGGTTTCTGAATTCCTACAACCCACTACATAGAAACTATGACAAGAATATTAAAATGGGCTTCCTACTTCTTCAACATGTTTTTGTATATCTCCTTGATTATACATCTTCACGTTACTATTATTTCAACCTTGTGTTAAATTCAACTCTGTTCAGTCTGGAGTTAAAACCATGGAGTGAGCTAAGCAGAGGGCAGAGCATGTCCTAGGAAAGCTACACCAGACACATGAGCCATCCCTGGAAGCACAGGGCCTAGGAAACCACAGTCTGGCTTCCCCTCTGTGCGAATAACAGCAACAATAAAAGTTACTATTTATTGAGCACTAATCAATGGCTAGATACTTTCTTAAATGTTCTTATCTCTAACCCTCACAATAATTCTAAAGGATTGATATTATTACAATGAGTGCTCTAGAGATGAGAAATCCAAGGCTCAGAGAAGTTAAGTACCTTTTCAAGGTTATATAACAAGAGTTGAGCCAAGGTATATCCAATGTCAAAGTAGGTTGTGTATAGGGGGTTTGAGGAATATGTTAACCCTGCTAACTGGGGACTTTTGACATATTGCCAGCACGTAAATGAGGAACACCCTTAAAATAGTTAAAACAGTATAAATTATGCTTAGTTCATATAATACATGATCACACCAGCTAAAGTCACAGAAAACATGAAAAAGACCCCAAAACACAATTTTGGCACATTAGCAAGCAAAATGTGCTGTCACTTCCGTGATGAAAACTGTGGGCAGTGGCAAGGACCCCGATTCAAATATCTCTTTGGGAGTAAAGTGCCATCGTTAGTATCATCTTCTGTGTTAAACACTGTCCTACTCTTTGTTGTCCTCGAATGTAGAACTATCTCTGGGAAAAGAAGCACAATTGCTAAGCCATAAATCACCAGCGAATGATTTAATCATGTAACTTTTTTTTTTCTCCTTATTCCCTTTCTTGCTTTACTTTCCCCTTAGCACTTATAACTAACTAACCAACCTCCCAACTAAACTTTTCATCAAAGATTATGGGGAGGCCAAACATTCTTAGGTCAGCATCAGATTCTGGGTGCTGAGGCCTGGAAGAGGTGGGCAATGAAGGAATCAAAAAGGGCTCAAAGGGAAGAAAGGGGCTGTTTCACATATAAAACTCCCTAACAGCTCATCCCAGGCCCAGCCTTATTTTCATACTGGAAAAGTCACTACAACTCAATGTGTGTGTGTATATGGGTATGTATTTCATATAATTGTATATAATTATTATAAAAATGAAATAATGATTGGGTTGAACTTTACCAATTTATATTGATTAAGAGGTCATAGAAATGTAATATACCCTCCCATCTCTGAATATCTGCTTTAGACAATTACAATAATCTGTACTACTCAGCATGTGATACTGGTAAGCAAATTCTTAACGGTCCTGATTGAAAACATGTCCACATAATAACTTGTAAATGAATGTTCATGGTAGCATTTTTTGTAATAGTCAAGACATGGAAACAAATCAAATGTCCATCAAACGATGAATGGAAAAACAAATTGTAGTATATGTATACAATGGAATATTCAGGTATAAAAAGAATGAAATATTGACACATGCTATAACATGGATAAACATTGAAATTATTATGCTAAGTGAAAGAAGCTGGATACTAAAGTCCACATAGTACATGGTTCTATTTAAATGAAATATCCAGAATAGGTCAACCCATAGAGACAGGCTACTAACAGCAGATTAAGAGTTACCAGGGGTGGGGGAGAGGAGGAATTGAGAGTGACTACTTAATAGTCATGAGGTTTCTTTTTGGGGTGATAAAAACATTCCAGAATTAGTTAGTGGTGATGGTAATGCAACATAGTGAATATATTAAAAGCCACTGAATTTCATAGTTTAAAATGGCAGGCATCATTATGTGACTTTTTTATCTCTATAAAAAATTATAAAAGATATATTTTTAATGGTCCAGATTTTCCCACAGCAGGAGCAAAGAAGAGAAAAAACATTGAAGTCAACTATCATTTCCTCCATATTTTATTCTTCAGTATGTGGGAAAAACAGTTCTGAGGTTAACTAGCATTCACTAAGCTCTGCACTGCTTATGTGAGGCACTGCAATGTACCTAATATGTTTCTCATTTAATTCCTATAACCACTCTAAATGTGTTATTTGTAACCTCACCATACAAATGAAAAAAACCTTAACTGATTTGACCAAGGTTATTTGTCTAGTAAATGGCAGAGCTGGGATTTGAACTATGTAGGTCTATTTGGTCCAAAGCCTAATGCCCTCATTAACTGTTCGGTATGGTTTTCTTGGAAAACAGGGTGAGGGGAAGCTTTAGAATGAGCAACAAGGAAGGAAACTGTATTTTTCTTCGGAGTCTAATAGATTGGGGTGAGGAGAGGGTGGGGACTGGGGAGGATTCAGGGGCTGAATGGTAGCAGTGTCATTCTGCTAGAATCACAAACTTAGAGATGAAGGTTGCAAGACTGTAATGACAACTCTTCATTTTTATGTTTTCCTCTTCTACATTATGGGAAAACAAATGAATTGTATATTCTATCTGTAGTTGGTAATAAGTACATTTTGAGCTTTTGTCATCAGATTTGACTACGCTTAGGAACATGTACGTAACTAGAGGATAAAGGCTGATGAAAAAAAAGAGAATTAGGCTCAGGTTCCAAAATATTATCCTTAGGGAAACCTGAAATAGTGAAAAAATCCAGCAATGTCACAGGATCTCGTAGAGCTAACCTCTGTTACAGAATTCCCCAAAGAACTCTCAAAAGCATGTGAGTTATTCTCTGGTCAGGAAAATCCTCACTAGAACTCCCTCCCTCTGGGAGTCCGTGGGGCCCGGGGACTCAACCTTTTCTTTTTCAATTTTCTGCTGAAGTAACATGGAATATGTTAATAATGCTTATACCAAAGGGATTACCAGTTGTTGGACCTCAACATAGTTTTAATTAGTGCTCTTAAACAAAACTTTCATTTTTTGCAACAGGGTTCTTCTGAAATAATTGAAAAAAAAAAATCTTTGCTCTTTGTGGCCCTACTTAGATTTTCAGTCAGAAGCCTCCAAAGGTGAGGTTTCTCATTAGGGCATATACTCCAGGGCCCCTTCTTTAAAATGCATTCCCCTACACATTTCAGACACCCAACACATTTTTCTTAATTTGGATAGAAACTGACCTGGTAGAGTTGGCTTGGGAGAGGGGGCAAGGACAAATTTAAGGTCGCTCAGCTTTGGTAATGGCATTTGATATGTGTCAAAGAGCTCTATGTAATTATTACTAAGAAATTGTTGCAAGAATCACCAGGGCAAATTGTGCTCTGAGAGGTGGATTTTTAAATTCAAAGTACATCTCAACTCAAGTGTTTGCAATGTGAGTACTATGTGAAAACATTTTTGTTTTGTGGAACATGAATAAATGGGCCACAGATATTTCTTTCTCTATTAGGCCAATTAGTAGCTTGCACTAAATTCTTCATCCAGTTAGATCCACTCCTGTTACTTCATCTGTCTGATGCTGGAGCATATTCCTTACCTCTAAACCCTAATATGTGTCAATTTTATCAATTCATTTAACACCTTCTGGAAAGTCGTGCAAATGAATACAGGAGATTTTTTAATGGGAACTATGCAATAAGCAGATGTATGAAATTTTAAATAATAGGTTCTTTTTTAAAATTAGGAACCATTACTTAGTGTAGTTAGGGAAAGAAAGTAAGCTTGTTACAAACAGCCTTTTTACATTTTGATGCTACAAGGTGAATGGACAGTGGAAACTCTAACATTTACTGAATAAGCTAAGGAAGTGTCCCCCTTTATGAAATATTTGTAGATTTATCTAACATAAAGTTGATTTTTGGACACTGTGTAAATATATCAGTGTCTTTTTTTAACTACAGAAATACATCAAAATAGCTTTTGAAACATATTCGCAATTAAATTTGAAGACGGGTTTTATGATTTTTAGGAACCTTTCTTGCTATGGAATGATAACTGAGATGGGGCAGGGACTGGGTGCAGCTGGGCAAAGGGGGAAAAAGGGGGACAATGATAATAGTATAAACATAAACAGTAAAGAAAAAAATACTTCAGATAACTGCATTTTAGTTCGTATTTACGGCGCCACCTGAGAAAGATGGCAAAATGCTACCATGTTACAAACAGACAGCAATCCCTAAGAAGGGAACCAGCAGGGCTCAGGGACCTCTTCAACGGGGGTCTCCTAGGCCAAGGCTCAGCCAGGGATTTCCTAACCTGGTCTTCCTGGAGCTTTGTGGAGCTCAGCACGGGGAGGGCGGCAACAACAAAGTGCTTTGACTCTTTCTCTACTCTAAGTATCTATTTGTAACTCATAATCATATTAGACACATACCACTTCCTACCTTCTACATCTGTGTTGCCTCCTCTTTGTGATCACTTTTTATCTTCCATATTCCTCTTCAAAAATGGAGACAGAAATATTGAAATCTTGAATATTACAATGCAATAATAATCTTATTGTGTTAGTAGAAATTGATTCTCATTTAAAATAGAAAGAAGTAACTGTTCATAACAGCAGTAAAGTTTCTGAACTATCTTTCCATCTGAAGATACAAACTTTCTTATGGACTAGGTGCTTAGCTGTTGTTAAAGAATGTGACTAACAACTTAAGCAAATGTGTATTAAACTACCAGAGATATAGATAAAGATGCATGTATAGCAGTACTTACTTATATTATTGACTCTTATATCTAAAAGTATATCAGTAGATAATCAACTAATTAAAATGTGATACATTCATACAGGGAAACACTATACAACTATTTTAAAAGGTGATGTACATATTTACTTATAACAGGAACAGATGTACAAGATATATTGTGAAGGAGAATTGTGTAGAATATTATTCTATATTAGCAAAAAGAGAAAATCAATCATTATAGGTACATGCATATACAAAAAAAAAACCTCTGGAAAGACATACATAAACCATTAACAGTGATTTCCATTTTCATGAGGTTAGATTATAAGTTTTCCAATATTTCTATATATTTGACTATATCTTCTACATTTTTATGCAATAGGTAATACTATTAAAATCAGGAAGAATAATAGGGCTGTTGGAGGAAAAGGAGATTGAATTTTACACACACAGACACACACACACACACACACACAAAGATGGCAACCACTGGTTTATGCCTTATAACCTGTGAAAACAAAAGCTATGACTGTGACTTTCCATTGCCCCCTGGTGGATCAAGATAAGAATTTTATGGGTGTCCTTACTAGGTAAATTCAACCCATAAAATACTCAAATTTAAAGTCCGATACGTGATAGCTTTACTAACAAAAACATGGCTACCCATTTTCATCCTAACCTAATTTGTTGGATTAAGCCAAGAAACATCCCCTTATCCTCATTTAACAATTACGAATATCCATGAATTTCCCTAAAACTTACGTGAAGCTATCAATCCTGTTCACTTGAGGGTCATTTCCTATAGCAAGCATGTCAGGCCTCCAGATTTGGTCACTGAAGAGAAAGTACACTTGAGTCCAGGCTTAAGGTATATTTTATTTTGGTTTAAATGAGTTAAGAAAAAGTAAATACTTGGAATCATGTTTGGTACATAGCAAGCGCTACATGAGTATTAACTATTACTACTACTATTTTTATCTCTGCAATAAAGAAGTACTGAAAAGGATATCCATGAAATAATATAAATATAGGGGGATATCCACCCCCTATATAAGCAAGCCTGACGTCCTGTGGTCAAAATGGCCACATGGAATGAAATAGTGTTACATCAGAGAAACCCAGAATAAAGGACTTGATTTTCTGGGAGTGCCTGGTGGACACTTCAAGTGAACACTCGAGGGTCAATGCTACTACCATAGAAGAAATAGTAGCTTGCCATATTTTATCTCTCCTTGCATTAAGGACCTATTTTGTGGTTGGTCATAGACTCTAAATATATGTATTTGCATACACACACATACACACACATGCACACAGCCTCTGGAAAACATTCAGAAGAAATAAGATATCCAACACAGGTTGTAAATTGCTAGGGAAGTTAGGTAACTGAGGGATGGGGTGAAACCTGACTTATTTTTTTCTGTATACCCTTTTGTAACTTTTGTTTTTTTACCCTGTTTGTTTATTACTAATCAAAACTAAAATAAACATTTCATGGTTTCCTATGGGAACAAATCAGAAACTATTTAATATGAAGTAGGCTTTTAGATATAGATGGCAAATAGAATAATATATTACTCAAAAGCGAAGGGACTTGGACACTTGCGCATAAAATCATCCTAAGTACTTGGATATAAAGAAAATTTAAACATAATCCCTGACTGAAGAAGTTGGCAGTCCAGAGAGAAGGCAGACACGGTAACAATTATATACCATGTGACAAGGCCTATAATAGAATGTGAGAGTGGTACAGATAAGGAATCACCTGACTTGGCACCTGGATGCTGCTCTCTGTATATTGATCTGTGACATGGGTAGATAGAAGAAATAGAACAATATCCTTACAGAGTATTTATAAACAGTTTCAGAATCTTATAGTATGTACCTTTTGAGCCATTTCTCCCACACAGTAAAACCTGCAATCTCATAAAGTCCACTGTGATTTCCTCTCCCAAACATCTGTTATAATTTTAAAAGAATGCAGTTGGCATCAATCTCTATAGTATGCTATTTGTTTATCTAAAGATGCACTAAAGACAACAACATAGGATGTATAAGTGTATTTTAAAATAAGAATAAAAAGAGAATAAGTCCATTTTATATATTTTGAACTTGAGATTTAAAAAAAAATGTTGGGTCTTGTTTTTTGTTTGTTTGTTTGTTTGTTTTGTTTTGTCCATTCAGCCACTCTACATCTTTTGATTGGGAAGTTTAATCCATTTACATTTATAGTCATTAGTGACAAGGTTATGCTCTTTAACATACGGTTCTAGGAAAATTAAATATCTACATGCAAAAGAATGAAATTGGATCTTTTCCTTACACTATATACAAAAATCAACTACAAAGGAATTAGAGATTTAAATATAGGACCTGAAGCTATAAAATTCCTAGGGGAAAAACATAGGGAAAAAGCTTCATGACATTGGTATTGACAATGATTTTATGGATGTAACACCAAAAGCATACATCATAAATCAAGCCCAAGGAGGTGGGAATACATCAAACTGAAAAGCTGTGCACAGTGTGGGAAACAGTCAACAGAGTGTAAAGTCCACCTATGGAATAGAAGAAAATATTTGCAAACCATATAACTGATAAAAACTTAATCTTCAAGATATACAAGGAAACCCTGCAACTCAATAGTAAAAAAACTAATAGAATTAAAAAATGGGCTAAGGTCTTGAATAGGCACTTCTCTAAGTAAGGCATACATGTGGCCAACTGGTATATGAAAAGATGCTCAATGTCAATGATGATCATAAATATAAATCAAAATCATAATGATATATCACCTCACACCTATCAGGATGACTATTATCCAAAAAAAAAAAATTAATGACAAGTTCTGGCTACAATGTGTAGAAATTGGAGCCCTGGCATATTGTTGATAGGAGTGCAAAATGGTACAGAAATTATGAAAAACTCTATAGATATGCCTCAAAAATGAAAAATAAATTGCCATATGATAAAGCAATCCCACTTCTGGGTATTTTTCTAAAAGAATAAAAATCAAGATCTTGAAGAGATATTAACACTCCCATGTTCATTGCAGCACTATTCAAAATGGCTGAGATATGGAACCAACTTAAAGATGCATCAATGAATGAGTGAATAAGGAAAACATGATATGCACATATAATGGAATAGTCACTATTCCGCTTCAAAAAGAAGGAAATTCTTCAATATGCAACAATATAGATGAAACACAAAGACATGATGCTAAGTGAAATAAGCTAGGTACTGCATGATTCAACTTATATAAAATACCTAAAATGGCCATATTCATACAATCAAAGACAACAAATGACAACAAATTCTGTGAGGCAGCCAAAGTAGTGTAGGGTATCTTTGTCACAAGAAAATCGGAGAGATTGTTTTTAAAGAAAGAAATTTATATGTGCTTTTTTTCTAAAAAAAAAAAACCCAACAATTTATATGTGCTTTTTCCTAAAAAAAGCACATATAAATTATTGCCAGGGGCTAGGGTGGCGGCCGGGGGGGGGGGGGGGGAAATGAGGAGTCACTAATCAGTGAGTGTAAAGTTTCAGTTAAGCCAAATGAGTAAGTTCCAGAGATCTGTTGTACAACATTGCACCTATGGACAATAACAATGTATTGTACACTTAAAAATTTAAGAGGGTAGATCTCATGTTGAGTGTTCTTACTGTAATAATAAACAAAAAGATATTGTTAAACCCTACCAAGTATGTAGGTGCTGGGACAAGAAATTTGTCCATTATTTTTCACAGCTCTCACAGATGCTACAAATACAGGATGATTATAACAACTACATTATCCTTGATATTTGAAACCATTGTTTATGACCCTTAACTACTAAGTGAAGTCAAAAAAAGCACATATAAATTTCTTTCTTTAAGAACAATCTTTCTGATTTTCTTGTGACAAAGATACCCTACACTACTTTGGCTGCCTCACAGAATTTGTTGTCAGGAAGATCAGAAAACATATTTTTAAAGGACAATAAATAGAGCAAATATTTCTCTTCAGAAGGTTTGACTGACCCAGTATGGGCATCAGAAGTCTAGAGCTAGAAAGAGCAGACAAAGAAGAAGGTCAAGTTTCAGCTTTCTGGGAGGTCTGACCTCTGTTTCAGCTAGACCTCTTTCCCTTTTTGGTCTAACTTTATTAAGTATTTATTATTATGTTTTAAACATATAATGGGGAGCAGGCATTATTAAGTGAGCCTTCTCTCATCAAATTTCCCAGTAGAGTCAAACAATGATAAAAAAGTTTTTATTTAGGTGTTTCTCAACTGGTCAAAGATAAGACTAACCATACCTTGAAGTGAATCATTAAAAACTTTAAGAAAACTATCACTATGCAGCTTAAACACCTTTAGCAAGTTGTTTTTAAATATAAATAAAAGCAGTTTGGACCACACACAGATTTTTCTTTTTTGGTCTTTCATCCTGAAAGTTATTTTTCTCTTCTCTCAAGGAACCTGACCTGCTTTAAATCTTCTTCTGCCAGATGATGTAGTGTCTTGCGTCACCTTATTAATCTAGATGCAGGCATTGATTTCCAACCAGAAAATCTGTGTTTAGGCAGGATGCTTATTACTTAATGTCTTTATAGAATTTTAGTTATTTCAAGGAGATGAGGTTACAAATGGATTAATAAGTTTTATCCCATGGATGTGAGGTATGACTTGTTTCTCCATTGCTAAAAGTCACATATAAGAAATTTCATTTCATATATCAATATATATATAATAGTGCTTTGCCAATTCTCCTCAGACAAAATTCTATGAAGTTCTCGCCATCTACTCTCCTTATAGAAAAATTTGAGAATATCACAGACTGTATTTTCGCCTGGAGACTAGTAAAGTTTTCCTGCCAATTCTATAAAAGAGCGAGGTGGAAAACTGTTCTTTCCAATTCACTCGTGTCTCTAATAATGTGAGGTCTCTGTCTGGCCGAAGCAAAAATGTATACCCTCTTCAGGTGAAGGGAAAGTGGAAATTCCAGAATTTACCATTTTGTTATGATGGTTTCCAGTGTGAGATAATTAACGCCAAAACAAACTCTCCAGAGTTTTCTCTATTCTTACAAATCCATATGTGTAATCAAGAACATTCCCAACTTTCCATTCTGGCAAATGTCTTGTATTTCTAGACTTAAACTCCTGGGTTTTCGAAGAAAAAAAGTTTTCTCCCCGCTCCTCTCCTTTATTACTCTACAGCCGATTCACTTGGACACAGGCCTGGGGTGCAGGTTAGAGGGCAAACGGTAAGGATTATCTCCACTTTTTCCCAATAGAGGTTCTTTCTACTTTCTGGTCTTTTCCATTGAGACCAACTCCTCAAAGTATACAATTTCTTATATTTCTTTTCTTTCCTTCTTTCTTCCTTTGCCCTTTGCAGCAGCGGTTCCTTCCACACACTCTTCAGCACCTGAAAGAATAAAGCCATTGTTCCAATGCTCGCAGCCCTGCTTCCACTGCACACGTCTGGTCCACAGCAGCAGCATGAACGGCGTTGTGTGGTTCTTACACACCTGGGGACCAGGTGGGGATGTATCAAAATAAACCAGGAGAGGGGGTGTGTGACGGACCATTTGACACACTAGTTTAAAAACTCTTTGCAAATCTACTCTTTCAACTCTTTGGGGGCATTTTTCCATTTCTAGTTGTGCTAGGGCCCAGGTTGCTGCAGGCTAACACCCACGTTGTGCTTTTCTGTCTTCAGAGGTCTAAGCTCATAGAAAGTTCAAAAGCTTCCCTCAGACTAAATGTGGGCCCAGTGTCCTGGAAGCTCAATGCATCAAGGAGCTGATAGGCAGCAATTCTCTGAGTGAAGTTAACCCAGTGAATGCTCTTGATCTGCAGTAGTGTGTATAGGGCCTGTGCCCCAGGGCAGGCTGACCCAATTTTCTAAAGCTGATAGAGGAAACTGGAAAAGCATACCAAATAGTCACTATCTGCACTTTCCACCAAGGTGAAGGCCTCCTTTGAGGACCTCTTACATGCCAGGTATCTCATGTACATCTTATTAAAACAATACCTTGAGGGTCATCATTCCCATTCAACAAAATAGGTAACCAAGGCTCAGCAAGGGCAAGGGTGCAAGTTCAGCCTTCTAGAAAGACATAGAGATAGGACTTGAATACACAATTTTTGACACCTAGAACTTACGATTTTTCTCATGAACTATATCTACCTATATATTCTAGGCAGTCATTTCAATAAATATATAGAGTTGTGATGGACAAAGTGTGGCTGTCCAAGTTCATCATTCTCTCTGATATGGTCTCATCATTTGTCAAGGTGCCAATGGAGAGAAGACTGATAACCATTCACGTGTGTCTTGTTTACTTGGGACAATTATCAAAGCACAATCACTATGGAGCTGACTCAAGGGACAGACATCCTGCATTCAAATCCTGCCTCTGCCACTGGTAAATGTAGGATTTGACAAATTATTAAACTCTCTGTGCTGGGTTTTCCTCAGCTGTGAAAATAGGTGCAATAGTAATTTTTACTTCATAAGGTTATTAAGAGGATTAAATGAGATAATATATGTACAGATTTAATAGAATGACTGGAAAACAATGCATGCTTAATAAGATGGTTATTACTTTATGGAGCTGTTATTATATATATGTGTGTATATATTTGGCTATAATGTATGTTTTATATAGTTATAAAATAACTATTTTGGTAATTAAATTTAAAATAGCCTTATAGCTATAAAATAATTATTTTATAGTAATTAAACTTAAAATAGCCTTTTACACTTACACAGACTAGCTTCAATGGAAAGAAGACAAATATGTGGGTTCTTACGTTGGCTCTGCAACTCCTGGGCCCCATGATACCAGGCGAGGCAGCCTGCTCTTTCTCAGCTTTTTCATGGGTAAAGTAAGCAGCTGGACTTGGTACCACTTCCAAATCTTTCTAAAGATTCGCAATTTAATGTGTTCATGACCTACAGAATTTAATTACCATGTAGCAAGCATTAAAAATTACATTCATTTGCTCACTTAAATGTCACAAAACATTGCCACTTTATAGGTGACAACAGTGAGGTTTAGAGGTATTAAGCCACTTGCCTGTCATCCTGAGTCCCCAAGTGGCAGCGCTGGAAGCTGGGCTCAGGCTACGCTGACTCCGTGTGCTTCCCCAGCCACTGTGCCCCTCTCCTGAGCTGCTTGGCCAGAGACCCGTTAATAAAAAATAATTACAATGGTCTCTGTTTTAACCATCCAAGTAAGTAAAACTCCATTATAAACAGAAAATACTAAATCAGTTCCCTATTAGCAACAATGGCCATTTTCACTCCTAAAAAGATTAATAAGTGTGAGAAGCTCAATTTAAATCTACAATTGGCCAGAGATTAAACTAACATAGGTCTGTTTTGGAAGGAAGCTTTTAAAAGGCCAGAATTCAACTTTTCAAGTTAACGGGATTCAAGCTTTCAATGCTTTCCTTTCTCCTACCCTTTAACTAAATTCAACTTTGTATTTTTCATCTTGTTTTTGGAGTCTTTCCAGGTCACCTCTGTTAAGAAACACAAGGCCCTTGGCACTGAGCTTTTGGGAACGTGCCCACATCTGCCTCTGAATGTCTGCCTGCCTACCTTTGATGCTGCGTTCAACACCTAACTTAAAACAAAGCAGGGTTTGAAACAAAACGCTAGTCGGAGCACAGTGGGTCCCGCTCACTAATCAGTGGCCTCAGTGATAAATATCATGAACAAAAGGACCTGAAAACCTCCAAATCGTCCAATATTTCAAGGAAGGGCCAACCGATTTTCATCTAGGGAAGGGAAAAGAACAGTGCTACAGAATAGAGGAAGAAAAAAATAAATGATGGTGACAGCTATGCTGATTCATTGGTTTTCTAAAATAATTCTGAAACATTCCAACTGTGTCAGTGTCATGTGGATCCTTCCCAGAGCTAAAGAGATCTCGTTCCTATGCGTATATGTAGTTTTATTTATAATAAGGTTTTCGTTTTGACATGATATTCTGGTTTAAAATGTGAAATTCTTCTTCACTTTAGTTCCTTAGAATCAAATATGTCATTCATCATCTTGGTGGTCCTAGTCAAATGCCCTGGAATTCTCATCCCCATTTTCAATAGTTATGCATCCATCCATATGGTAACAATATTACTGCGACCAAATTCCCGCTACCAGAGACATTAACTAGTTCAATTTCAGCCCCATACCCAGGAACATTTTCTTTTTTCTAAGAAGTAAATTTTAATCTCTATATTATCAGGAGAGAATAAAAGTGTTCATAGCTAATGTAATATGTTATACTGAATGTACCCTGTTGGGGTTGAGGCGGGGGGGAGACAAAAGAGCCTAGAGTGAGTTTCTGTTTCAAATCAGGAGACTCTCTACAAACTTGGAAGAACTGAGTCAAAAAAAAAAAAAAATCACTGCTGCTGAAAAGCAGGCTTCTATAGCAGGGACTCTGTGTGTTTGCCTCTGAACAATAGCTTTCTTATTCTAGAAACCTGAAGGGAGAGTTCTGAGAGAAAAATTTGCTTCTATTGGAAATGATTGGGAGTAAAAGAATGTGTTGGGGTCTGCATTCTGACAGATCATCTCTGATCTAGGGCTCTTTCAGTATTAGGCTGAGCCCCTTAAGTAGCAGGGTTTGGTTGCAGTTCAAGACTCAGGTAGCTTCAGTTCTTTTCCTGTTCTCTTGTCAATTAACTAGATGACTTCAAGATCATCTAAAGCTTTCTGGTCTTCTGCTTCCTCACTCATAACAGAGAGAATCCAAATGGCCAAAATCTAAGCTCACGTTCACTTCTAAAGTTTTTGCTGGATGCAGTTTAATCAAGCAGAACTTTTCTACAGTCTTAGCGAAATCAGAGAGAATAACAGTAGCTGCTATTTCCTAAGTGCTATCTGTTCCTGGACGTCTGTTAGAGTTTCCTATGTGATCTCTAATTCCTCAGTAATCCTCTGAGGTAGATATGGTTCCCGCTGTACAGATGAGAAAACTCTGACTTGCCTAGAATCACTCAGATGTAAGTGGCAGGCCTGGAATGTGAACCCAAACTGCTCAGCTGCAGAGCCGAAGTTCTTTTGCTGACAGACGATGGTCACTGTCCAACCCTCCTCTAAGAGACGCACTGACAGGGTACCGATTATGCTGATACTGGTCATGCCGGGTCCCCACTGGGCTAGCCATATACAATGTCCAGGAATATGAAAACCAAAAATGAGAACAAACTCATCTATGAAGTGGGATAATGATCAGATGACCCCTTTAAATGTAGCAGTTCATATCTGTACTTAGACCTGCATATGGCACATGGTAACAACTACAGAGGTGTTTGTTAAATTAGGTCAAATAAATAAGGAACAGGAGGCTAACAGATGTGTAGTCTTAAAGGGTCAAAGGGGAGATACAGATTGGAGGGGACTGGAAGCTGAGTGGATGAGAGAACAGATCAGGACAAGACATGCGCAATAGAAACAGTGAGAGGACCAGCCCAACTGCCATCAAGCGCTCTGAAGTCCCTAACTTACTAGTTTTTGCTGGACAGATGGTACTTGGTTTGGCCTCCTTGCTTTATTCCTCTTCACTGATTTGGGGTCTCATCTGCTACTTGGGTCTACAGATGGTAAGGGACAAATTCTGCATGCATCCAGTGTGGAACCAGCTTCTCTCACCTCTGAGATGCATGTTCACTAACTTGTGTGTCCTGCTTATTTAAGCAGTGGTCAATACGTCATCTGACCTGTGAATATTCTTGATAGGGACTCAGACCCATATAGAAACCGAGGTCAGGTTGAAGTTGTACACGAGGAAAGCCCAGAACTGTCTTTGGATGATGAAGCTAAACCTCCAGAGATGGGAAAAGAATGTCTGAGTTACCTGGCCACTCTTACCGAGTCCTTCAGAAGCCAGGACCATCCGTGGCTTTGAGCTGAGCGGAGACATGTTCTCCAGGCTTTCAAAGAGGCCGTCCAGAAGAGGACTCTGTCTAAAGAGCTTCCTCCTCAGGGCCCTGGGTTCTGAACTCAGATCAAGTCTTGGATGTTAGTTTTCAAATATGTGGTGTGCTCAGACTTGGCACTTACCACTATTGGTGCAGTTCCCACCCCTACCTCACTGCTGTTCATTTATCCAGACTTATGGATCCACTTTTGTCTTCCCTGGCTTTTACCTTGCTATTCCTATAGCATATGTTAAAGGCCAAATGGAAGTCTGGGGTTCAGCGCTCCCTATTTCTCATCATCCCAGTACTCAACATCGGTCCCTTCATGTCAAATGCCGAAGTTGATTCTATCGTTAACATCAACAAAACCTGTTTGTGAATCTCACATATGCGTCATTCATTTAAAAGACCCCAAATTTAAAAGACATATACAGCCTGACAGCTGTGGCTCAGTTGGTGGTGTGTCATCCCTCGAAGTGAAAGGTCACTGGTTCAATTCGCAGTCAGGGCACATGCCTGGGTTGTGGGTTTGGTCCCCAGTTGGGGCATGTATGAGAGGAAACTGAAGGATGTTTCTCTCTCACATAGATGTTACTCTCCCTTTTGTTCTTCCTCCCCCTCTTTCTAAAAATAAATAAATAATATCTTTAAAAAAAAAGATGTATACAGACATGATCCAGAAGATGTTAATAAAAATAATTAAAACGTTTTAAAACAGTAAACAGAAAAATTAGATTACTCCTTTGAGATTCTAAAGGTTATTAAGAGAAGGATGCATGGAACACACAAAAAATAAATCATTATAGCCTAATATTTTCAGTTGAACAAAAGAACTCCAGTATTTTGAGGAGAAATCCTAAATTTTAGTGATTGAAACATTTTCTACTCTCGTATCAAACACAGTGGGTTCTAGATTGCATAGATACTGTTTAAGACTGTTAGCCAATGTTTCCTTAAAATACATGAAGTAATTCTAGGCAAAAGCTGATGATTTAGTATTCTCTACTGAAGATGAAGAAATAAAGTTGGATTCTAGCAAGAGACACTCTGTGGGGCCTCAGGAGAGGCTTCTATACAGGGAACTACGAACCATGTTTCCCCAAAGAGCAGCCTGGCTTATCATATTCTTAAGAGGTAAAGCTGTTTTAGTAATAGATTGAGCTTGAAGTACCTGAATTAGAGTCAAGGTCTCAATAAATGGAATTTTTAAGCATAAATGCACAAAGATCTTGGGTCAGATCAAGTGCTTTACAGTTCATTACATCTTTTAAGACAAATTCTAAGAAGCTTAAGGATCCCAGATGGTGTTACCTATTTACTACTGTACAGAGCTTTGAAATAAAATTTCATCCCCTCATTCTTTACCCGAACTGTTTACCTGTGGCATAGACATGTGAGAAGGTAAAAATCCAAGGGAGGATTTAGAATTAAGAATGATTTTAGTTCAACTGCACAGACTATCACTGACACAAATATATTCTCTGGGAGTAATCAATCAGGATTATATATTTTCTTGGTTTACCCAGAGAAGCTGATTTTAAGCCAATTTGGCTCCTGCTGGATGAGTGCTTGTAACTGATACTCACTTCATTGATCACTGCTGGGGTTCAGATAGAGGAGCAGGAAACCTCATTTCTAGATATTAGCATGCAAAGGAGAGAAGGAGAAAAAGGAAGGAGGGAAAAAAAAAAGCCTAGGATCAAGTTTGAAAAATGAAAGGAGGAGGAACGTTATTTAAAAGTTTATATGGAGGAAACTTCCTTAAAAGAGAACTGAAATCCATAAGACCTACAAATCCATCTATCCAGCTGATGTACATATTAAAAATATTATTTGGGAAAAAGAATGAAAAATGCTCTTAATTCTAGTAAGAATCTCACTTCCATTAAACTGGAAGTGTAGCTGACTATCTCAGTTCCAGTGACCACATTATAGAAAATAATTGATATGCTAGGAAGAAGTTGAGAGATCAGAAGTGTGGGATGCAATCTTCTTTGAGTCCAATTCTTTTTAAACTTATGATAGAGAATGATGTTAATAATAATTAATTATTATTTAACTCAGTTGATAATTGGATGCAGTACTGGAGGTAGAAAATCCTGAAAAACAGTAGCTCCTTCTCTCAGGCTCAGTCTTCATAGTACTGGATTTTTTATATGTCAAGATGTTGCCAATGGAAATGGGGCTTTTTCACAGTCACAAGAAAAGCACTTCAGGAGACTAATACGTAAGGTCTGGTGGTAAGATTTTTTTTTTTTTTTTTTTTTGGTGGAAATAGAATGCTGCCCCCAGGTTCCCAGTGTTTCATCTCTGACCATCTCACCATGGAAAAAGTTCAACTCTGTTCTCATCAGGCCCAGAAATAGGGCCAGTGTCCAGACATTTTGTGCCATTGGTTCAGTCCAGTCTGCTCTTTGTCACCATCCAGCTAGCGTGTTCTGAATTCCTGGCTGTGCTCTGCATAGCTGTGTGCCCAGGCCCACATGATCTT
Organism: Pteronotus mesoamericanus; assembly: GCF_021234165.1. Taxonomy (NCBI): domain Eukaryota; kingdom Metazoa; phylum Chordata; class Mammalia; order Chiroptera; family Mormoopidae; genus Pteronotus; species Pteronotus mesoamericanus. Next base: position 32,689,956 of record NW_026555245.1, on the reverse strand, counting down.
CCATGGACCCCAGGTAGCTGCTAGGACCACATGGCGAGAAAGAGAGAGAGAGACAGAGACAGAGACAGAGACAGAGACAGAGAAAGGGCAAGCACACACCCTTGTTTGTTATGCTGGGATTATATTATCTCAGTCTTGGGAAGGACCAGGCACTTCTTCAAACTCACCAGTTAATTTACCAATCTTTCACGGGCTTGCCTAACTAATCCATTTCCTAGATCAACTGGGGGGTCCTGTGTCCCTCACCCAATCTGATCCTTTCCCCAGGCCAGGCAGACTGGCCTTTGTGGTTGCCATCTTGACTTCTCACTGTGCATGCCTCATAGCAGAAGTACCTCCCCGTATGCCATCTTAGCTTATACTGGGCAGGTACCTAGCAGAAGAATTTCTCCTACTCTTTTTATTCATCCCCTAGTGATGATCCTTCCTGCTTTCTTCAGGGGATTAGGTCCCTAGGGTGGAGGATGGCCTGGGGAGTGTGTGAACACTGTAACTTCCTAGTGAAGAAGGACCAGTATTGGATTCAACTTCCCAGCTTATTAGGCTTCTTAATATGTGATTCCCTTTTCTTCCTTCCTTTATTAATAATCAGCTAACTATGCTAACAAAGGATTGAGACTATTTTAAGTATTTCAACTTAAAGTAGGTGCGGGCTCAAAAAAATATATCAGCTCACACATTTTCAGAGGTCTCAACCTCTCTAAACATGCACAACCACTTGGGCTAGAGGACAGTTATTCAGGACTGGCAGTGTTTGCTGCCTCCTCAGCCCACAAACCGTAGTCAGGTTTGTTCAAGGTAAAAGGTTAAAAACTTAAAGTATGTAAAATAATTTAGTGAGTTGAAAAGTGATGGTATTGGCTAATAATAAATATTTAAGTTAAAGAGATGCAGCTAGAAGGAGTTAAGCTGCAAAGACAAATGCCCCCTCCCTGGTCCCTTTTGCTATACTATTCTGATTCTTCTCTACCATTCCCATAGCCCTAATGGTCACTACCATTTGAGGTAATATTTGTGAATAGTGTCTGAAACTTACTAAACCAACACAAAAGTAATGAGATAAAAGTTGAAGGAACCAACCTACACACTGTTATAAAAATTATTCAGAGGAAGATCAAAGAAAACAATCCTAATTTTTCCAAGTTGTAATTAGCTTAAGATTTTACTGGGCCTGTGCCTTATCTCCTCTCTTGTTTCCTTGGGGACTACTCTTATGTACACACACTGGAATAAGACTTTTGTAAAAATGGGAGGACTTAAAGTCACAATGGGCAAAGGCAGCAAGGTGGGGCAGCATAGAATTTTACTTACTTCACTATTTTGTTATACAATATGTATTTCACACTAAAGAGTTCAGTACAGAGAGAACACAGCATCATATGGTTTTATGACCCATATTAACTGAACCAAAATGGACATCAACCAAGTGTATACCTTACCTAAGAACCCCTTAATACTGATGTTTTTTTCATTTACCATAATACGTTGCTTTCATGTACACTTAGTTTCAGCTCTTTCTCCCTTTCTGTATTAGTATATCTTGTTCTATACATAAGCAATGGGGGAACATTTATTCATTAAAGTCTATTAAACTACAGAATGAAATTATGCAAAACTATAATAGATTCAGGGTTATTCTGTGATGTGAGAGATGACAGGTTTAACTGACATGCTTTCTAAAATAATGAGAGAAAATATAAAATGTTATTCAGTTTATATTATTCAACTAAGTATTTATTAAATATATAAATCATTTGTTTAAGCACAATGCCAAGATACAAGAAGTGAAAAAGATTATGGAGAATGTGGAAGGCCAAGAAATGCTCTCCAAAGGAAGTCATTTGGACTCTGGAGCCTGAGGGAGGCATGAGAATTGGGAATATGAAAAACATGGGGAAGAGTGTTGCAGAGGCAAAGGGAACAGCATCAACAGAGTCCATTTGGGAGAAACCGAGTGTAACTTCCAAGGGTGGAAAGTCTTTTGGTATCATTGGACCACAGAGCCTGGGAGGAGAGTATTGAGAATGAAAGTGGGGGGATGAGCAGAGACCAACTCATGAGAAGCTTTGCAAATCACGTGAGGAATCTGGATTTAATTTACAGAACAATTTGGAGCTGCTAAAATGTTTGAAATAGGAACTGAAATGCTCAATTTTGTATTTCAGACACATTATCCTGGCTGCAGCGCTGGAATGGACCCTCTGTGCACCAGACTGGTTAGGAGGCTGCAATAGTCAGCCAGCTGAGAGACGGTGGGAGTCCAGCCTGGGGTAATGGCAGCAGAGGTGGTGGGTATGGGGGAAAAAAGGAACAGATTTGAGACACAGGTAAGTAGACTAGATAGAACTTGCTGAATATTTCGGTTATAGCAAACAGGAAAAGGAAGAGGATTTAAAAAAATATGATTTAAGCTTGAGAAGATTATGACTTAAGCTTGGCGTGTCTGAGTCTGGTGTATACCTAGAATGATGAGTCACTAGGACATATGTTTGGATTTATAATTCAGGATCAATATGTGGGTTAAATATATATATATATTCAAGAACAATAAGCACCTAGCTAATAATTAAACCTTTTATGAAATTGACACAAGGAAAATGTGTAGAGTAAGAGGAAAAAGTAGTCTTGGATAGAATCTAAGGAACTCTTCCAGAAATGGGCAAAGAAAAAGTTACTGTGAATAAGATGAGAAGAATGCAACCAGAAAGTCAGAATAAAATCAAGAAATCAGTGGCACTGGGAAGCATATAACTCCCCTGTTTACTTGTCTGTCCTCCAAGATCATTGATATATTTCAAGAAGGAAGTGATCCACAGCATGAAGGGAAGGTGAGTAACATCAGCAGTGACGTGCCCACTGGGTAAATCAACCAGGAGCACTGCTGCCCTGGCTGGGGGGATTTCAGTAATGTGGGAGAGAGGCAATCCAGGTTTCCAAGGGCTGATGACTGACAGGAAGTGGGATAGTGGATACAGTAGGTGAGGACAATTCCCTAAAGATGTTTGATTGTGAAGGCCAGACTCTGGAGCATAAAATGGAGAAGGCTGTGAGGTGAAAGAAGGGATGGCTTTTTAAACAAGGAGTGAGTCTTGAGCATCTTTAAATGTTGATGGGAAGAAGCCAGCAGAGAGTAGAGGTTTAAGGTAAAAGAAAAAAATGGATAATCAGTTACAAGAGGTCTGTGAAGAGGCAGGAAGGAGCCGGGTCCTGAGTGGAGGTAGGAAGCCAGGTGCTGACAGGAGGGAGGGAGGACACAGGCAGAGTAGCAGCGGGTGAACACCCATGAAGGAAATCTGTGGGTTGGCGGTGAGAGACCAAGGGGGTTTCCGGCTGATGGTCATTTTCTCTGTGCTGACAGTGAGGTAAATGAGTTGGGGGTCAATAGTTTGAAGGGATCATAAAAAGAACAAAGTATTCACTGTGGAACACCAGGGAGAAGAAGTCAATGATGGAAAATGACAATATCACTAGGGAGCATTGAGGGCCCAGTTGAGGTAGTCGACCATGCCTTCATAGTGAAAATAATCACATAGTTGTATGACTATTGCTGCTGGGACTCAGTATTCTGAATCATGTTTCCCCTTGCTTCTGCTCCTTCACCTTTGCCCCACTCCCAAAACCACATCAGTCTTGCCCATTCCCACACTTGGAGCTTTTAGAGCCCAGCCCAGGTGGAGTCTACCTTCCCATTTGGCTGGGAAGGAGTTTGGCCACTTCCCAATGTTCAATAATATATGCAGCACTTCCACCACTCTTCGTGATTATGTTTTCAGATGTCTCTCTAAGAAACTGCAGTCGCAGCAAATCACCCAGAGGGAAGTTATTCTATGAATTGCAGTACCAGTGATTAGCACCATACTAAAACTACTTGCTAAGTATATTCGTCTTATAAAACAAAGTTTCTAAACTTTGGCTCATAGTATGGTAGATAAGAGTGAAGTGGACTCTACAATTTGCTGGACAATTCTGATTTTGCTACTTTATAGTAGTGTGACCTTGGCTTAACTATAACCTCGCTATGTCTCAATTTCCTCATCTGTAAAATGTAGGACACTAAGAGAAGAGAAATAATGAGAATAATAACCTCTGCATTAACTCATAAAATACAAGCATAAAAATAAAGGCCTTGAAAAACAGTGCCTCACATACAGTGAGGTTTTTATATAAGTGGTGGTGCTATCTCACCATTATTAGAGTTTCTGCTGCTCCTACACATTCCCCAAAAGATGAGCATCTCTTCAATCACAATCTTCTATTTATTTGTGTATAGATAAAATAGAATTCTAAAACTAGTCCAATATTTGCATTTACTTGCAAGTCTGGTCAAATTATATATATATATATATATATATATATATATATATATATATATATGCGCATTTATTGATTTGTAATGCAGCCATATATATATATGTATATATATATATATATACACACATATATACACATATGGCTGCATTACAAATCACAAATTCTATGATAAAAAAGATGGTATCATCTGCAGAATTTGGTATAAACCACATAGTTCTCCTTTCGAATATTTAACCATGCAGATCATTTCTTGAATATTGTACTGTTTTCCTGACCATTTTAGAGCCAGTTTATTACACTTAAAAAAATTGAAATATCTAAGTATGTTTCTTGAGTAACTTCAATTATCCAGACCATTTGTTTTCCATTTCACCCTAGATCTAGTTATGTGCACAAGGCTGACAGTTCTTTGAGCAGAAAAACTATTGCTTGTGGTAAAAAAAATGTGAAATTACGACTTCCTCCTAAAAGCAAAATGTTTAAACATCATGATTAATCCTTATAAGCTGCTTAAAATTTCCTATAGCCTGTCTTACAAAATAAAACAATCTCTCTCCAAAGACAACTCTAAATTCTTTTCCAGGTCCAGCGACCCAGAACACAAATTCTTTAGGCATCTTACCAGAATGTATTTAAACCCTATAACATAAGTTTTGGTATACGGTTTAAGTAAATTGCTAAATTCCAGTTAATCATGGTATATAAGATGTAATAAAACTTGAACCTGTTTAACATATGAGATTACACCTTAGAGACTTCACATACCCTTCCATTAATACTACGTTGATTAATCTCTCCTATTGACTACACATCTATAGTCAATTTAGTTATTCTTACAGATGCTAAATTCAGGGGACTAGAATTATCTCTTTGTGGAAAAATTTCTATAACTTCCCAAATTTATTCAGGCAAACCTTCCAGTCAACTATCCTATTACTCTATAAAAGTCTGAAGGTACAAAAAAAATCTTTTAAAATATGGCAGTTCATCTAAATACTTTGAAAGTCTAATAGCATGGACATATTTTTAACACCATTTCATAGGGGTATAACATAAATAGTTCAGGTTTTTATTTTTGAAGATTTGTTTTTGGAATACCTTGTTCTAAAATTGGAAAACTATGAGGTTATTTAACAGTGATAGTGAGCTGGAAAATTCTTTTGAATTGGGTCTTACAATGCGTAAAATGTCCAGAATCTGTTCCTTTTATTACAGGGTCATCTGCCCTCAGAAAATTTGGTTATAGTAACCAAACCTACGCAACACTTTTGTATAGATTACTTTTGTTTAGATTAGAACACAATGTGTGGTGACTCCATTATGAGGACTGCATTCCCAGTTTGGAACTCATCAATAACCGCTAGGTGTTCAGTAAATATACTTTAGAACTAGGGCAAAAGGAGTTGAGTATATCTTATTAGAATATTTTCACTGTGCTGTAGTAACCCATAACCCAACAATTTCAGGGACATATTCAATACAAAAATATATAAATATGTACCCCATTTCTCATTAGAAGCAGAGCTCCATGATTAAAAAAATTTCTTCTGTTAAGTCTGCTATGGGAATCACCCCTTTGGTTGTCATTACATTGAGATGCTGACAGATTTTCACAATATGTTACTGAACCTTCAGATTATTGAGGGATTTAAGTTACCAAGATCTTTTATTATATATCATATATGTAATTCTGTAAAATCTATAGATGGTGTTACATGCATGAGGATTTATCTTGGCTAATTAGAAAAATAGAAAATATTCTAAATAAAGAATTGGAGAGGAGAACATTTAGCAGTGGAAGCTTAAAATGCAAACAAAATAAATAAAAAAATAGAAGACCAAAGTAATATAATTCTATTGGATTTCTGTTTCTTCAAGCCTTAGTCTTGTGACTCAAATTGATAATAGAATCTATTTGTTAAACATTATTCTGACTGCCATGTGAATTTAGAAGAAATGCTAAAATTACCCAGACAAAAACTGGTTTATTTAGAAAATGATTTGCAAGTATGTTAAATGTTAAAAAGCCAAAGTGTTGACTGGATATGGACCACTATTAGAACTAAGAACTTCACAGTTACAAACTAGCCAATGATGTAGGGTATAATATCAGAATTAAAGTACAAGCAGCATCACTTTAAACAGGCAGAACAGAAATAAAATTTTCATGATTCATGAACATACAAGGACCAATTCTGTGCCTGTGTGTGCATGTGCATGTATGTACTTGTATGTGCATGTATGTGCATGTGTAACAAGTACTTGTTAAGGAGGTGATAGGTCACCTCTGTTTTGAGGGCTCCCCAACAGAAGGACAAATGCTGCCTGTGTCAGAGGTTTACAACTCAAGCTTAGACAAGGGATGCAATGACACTTCTGGGACCAGGGGCAGATACATTCCCCTCTTTTTCATATATTTTGTTTCATTAAATGCTCACTAACACCCTAAGAAGTAAGTATTCCCTTTTCACAATGATTGGAGATCTTAAGCAAACATGTCCAAGGATTCAAGGAATAATAGATAGCAGAGCTGGATTTGGGAACCTCGGTTGGCTTCATTTCAAAGCATAGGAAATCTCCATTCTATCATAGTGTCTTTCCTGGGTTGGTTATGAACCTAATTGAGTCTCAGAGTTAAGGCCGCCAGTCTAGGATCTGCACAGAGTCTGTATATCCTACTGCATCATTCTGGTCTAACCGAACTAGTTGGAGTCTCAAAGCTATGAATCAAGAATGTCATCTATTATATTAAAATCAATAATGTCTCTAAATACTCACAATAAAATTACCCAAATAGGATTTTTTTTGAATACTAGGCTAAGTTCTGTCTCCTGAATGAATTGTCATCTTTCCTTTTTTCTTATAATGGAAGGTACATATGATGGAAATTTCCAAGGACTTTTTCTGGCCAAATATTGTACTTATTTATACAAATGAAGTTAGAATATCTGGTCCATGTTTCTTTATCTTTTCTCTCTACTCTCATTTCATCAAGTTTATTACATGTCTTTTTTGGAAAGCTGTCTCAAGTTGTTTTTGCAAAAATGGCATGCTATAAATAGATGGCAATGTTTTAAAAAAATCACACCTGAAGCTAATTATAAACCTTAGTAACTAGATCCCTACTTGCTAGATAATTTGTGATGTAAATTTCCTGGCATTCTGTCCATTCATGCACAAGTAATTATATTCTCAGGTGGAGAAAAGAAGGGAAGATAGGGGAAAATAATGTATTATTGAGCTCCTGCTACGTGCCAGCTATGGTTGGGGGCTTCATGTATACAGGTCCAGTAGAAGTAAGGCTCGTTTGAATGTGGTTGGTAGGCTACATGAATGCCTCACGCAAGATGGACAGCAATTTGAATGTTTCACCTAGAATGTCATAGGTGTGCTTGAGTATGATAGCGTCATGTTAAGAATTACATGCTTATGATTTTGTAATAAAAGATTATGTAATTAAAAAAGGGCTTTATTTGTGCCGAACCCTGTATAATCTCATTTTATTCCTCACATTCTCTCAGATGATGTAGGAAACTCAGATACTAATTAAGCTTGTGCAGCTCAGATGTGCCAGTGATGGGATTTTTAATCCAGGTATGTCTGGTTCTTAAGCTGATGCTTCTTTCACTCTGCCAGCAGCTTCCTGACTGTCACAGTGAACTCAGGTATTTCCAGGGGCCATATGGTGTCATGAGCATACAATGTCTTATAGCTTTGCCTATGGGAATAACTGTAGAGGCTCTAATTTGTAATAACTTTGTGTAGTCCTGAGCAAACTCTGCTCATGCTATATGAGATCTGTCCAGAAAAAGTCCAGCCATTCTTAATATAACAAGAATGGTTTCTGTGACATCAGTGTAACCTGGAAGCCAAGGAGAGTGGGCTGGAATGTGCATGTGTGAACAATGATGATGTCACTGTACTTGTCAGTAGGGGCGATAGACACCCTTGAGTGAGCATGTGTACTGTGTAGCCATCACATTCAAAATAACTAAGCAAGTAGAGCAAGAAATCTGCATCAAATTTTGCACTAAGCTATAATGTTCCTCCATGGACACTATTTGGATAATTCAGAAGGCTGCAGGTATGGGGAAGTGGTGATTGGCAGCTTCATCATCACAATGTACCTGCTCATGCATCATGTCTTATGCAGTTTTTTGGCAAAACATCAAATCACCCAGGTGACTCAGTCCCCGTATGGCCCAGATTTGGCACCCTTCTACTTCTGGCTTTTCCCAAAACTAAAGTCACCTTTGAAAAGGAAGAGATTTCAGACCATCAAAGGGATTCAGGAGATGCAACAGGGCAGTCGATGGCAACTGGGAGAACTGTGTGAGGTTAAAATGTGCCTACTTTGAAGGGGACTGAGACATCATTGTCCCATGCACGATGTTTCTTGTATCTTGTATCTTCTTCAATAAATGTCTCTATCTTTTATAGTACATGGCTGGATACCTTCTGGACAGACCTCATATGTCCACATTGCAACAGATATTTTTTTGAAAAAAATAAATTGGGCTCGTACTTATAAAAAAGATAGCAAGAAAGAACAAAATTCAAAATATGGGATAGCATAGGACACACAGGTTTTACTTCCACTCGTTTTTGGGCATCTTCAGAATGAGCATTTCTATTTATAAAGAACACATTCATCCCTAAATATAAAAAACATGAAAGCTTTATAGGGCTCCCATCCTTATCCCCAAATATTGTGTAAAGTGTGTGTTTACACCTACATAGGACACATGTGCTGGACAAAAGCCAATCAAGAGTATAACAGTACAGTGAGGGCTGTGCCTTTTGTAGTTATATAATATATTGACTTTGGGCTTGCGCTAGAGGAATTGTTCCTAGCCTCCAGCTCCTGAATTTACTACAGCTGCCAAACACTTCCAAAACCTCTCAGTCTCAATCCAAGGCCTGGAGAAATTCCACAGCACTGGGAGATCAAGTTTCGCATCAATATTTTGGTGGGCTCCTTGCCAATGCCTTATCAAGGAAAAATATAATTATAGGCGCGACTGCAGCAAGCTGATTCTATAATATTCTCCCCTCCTGTCTCAGCTGCTAAAATATAATGTAATAAAAGTGATATAAGATACTGCATCTGCCCTTTCCATAATTCTATTTTCATTTCAGTTCCATTGCTGGATTGAGGAAGACTCCAGGCCATGCCAGAGCTACTGATGCTTAGCTTCTAAAACTAGCATCTGATTTAGGAAAGTTATAGCTTAAAATAGAACTCATGATAGACCAAAAAATGATGGCAGTAGGGAAGAAAATGTGGTGTCTTGTGGCAAAAGGGGCATTCTTGGTTTTCTTTCTAGGTCTGCTTTAATGGATAGTTCAATTTCTATATCATAGATAAAATTAGCATAGGGGCCTCAATAATTCATTCACATTATTTATGGGTCCATAATGTGGTGCATTATAACACCAAGCCATGGTTCAGAACTAAGTCCTGACATTCACTTAGACAGAGTTATACCATGCATTTACTTATGGCAGATGCAGAGAAAACCATAATTTGATCTGTGGTATCTTAGGAACTGTAAGTTAATACAATGAGGTTAAATGATACTTATAGAGTCATTATTTCTTTTTTATTTTTCCAGTCTTGTTGAGATATAGTTGACACATAACCTTGTATGAGCTTAAGGTATACAATGTGATGATTTGATACTCATATAGATTGCAAAATGATTACCACAATAAGGTCAGTTAACAAATCCATCATCAGAATCATAGACCCAAGTCCAGGTATTTTGCATAGCATCGAAGGCATTTCTACCATTTTGCTTCACCCCAACATACCTCCTTAGTCTCATCTCTCGTTCTTCCCCATGAACATTTTGTTCTATCTAGCCACATTCCTTCTTGCAGTCCCTTCAGATAGCTCCTATGTTCTCATAGCTTTGTCACCTCTTCATGCTGTTTATATTTGATGCACCTCTCCTCCTTTTGCTGCCTATGAGCATGTTCCACCAAAGCCTACCTGTAACTAGACCCTGTCTATGCCATCCCCTACCAAGACTGAACTAATCAGGGTTGACTCCTGAACAACAGTGGGGTTAGGGGAGCAGACCACCCATGCAGTAGAAAATCCATGTATAATTTAAGTCGGCCCTCCGCATGCATGGTTTCCCGACCGCAGACCAAAAACACAGTATTTCTTCCTTCTGTTCATAATCACCTGCCTATTCCCCCTTCTTCCCCTACCTCATTTACATGAACACCTTTGGTTAAAACCATGTTTATCCATCTCTGTATGCTAAATATCTAAAACATCTATTACTGGCGTGTGACTGTTTAATAAATGTTGGCGCTCAATAAATGTTGGTTAATTGGCAATTTTATGAATTTACTTTTAGCAAGGTCATACATTTCTTAAAACAAAGTCCTTAAAAAAGTTTGCTAGAACTACAACTAAGGGTTGTATTTCTTTATAACTGGGGTTCACCTTGTCTGTAGGGAGTCACTAGATGTTGGATTTGGCAGAAAGAGTTCAAATGACAGTTTCACTACTTTCTGCTGTGTGAATTTGGGATAATAGCATACCTCTCTATAAAATGGAAATAATATTTATCTTATAGGAATGTTGTAGGGATAAAATACCTGGCATGCATTTGGTGCTCAACAAATAAACCGATTGGATTTATTCCTGGGATAATAATATCAGGCCTCCACACCCACACAAAAAACAGGACCCCAAGTGGATCGGATGAGAGATATTGGTTTTTAATTGGAAAAACCAAGAAGACCACTGATGGAATGTGGAATACTACACTGGGAAGACACATCTTAGCTGTGGAGCTGTAGTGGAAGGCTGTAAGGCCAGGGGATGGCTGAATAGATGCAGAGAGTGGTAGGACCACAGAGAAGAGAGGAAAGGAAAGAGGGCGGGAGCCTAGAAAAGCTAAGAGTCCTAACACTTAACTCCTGAATATCTCACGAGTCTGAAAATAGGAGCCAGCATTTACTGAAGACTGAACTGTGTCAGGTGGTTTACAAACTCATACTGCAAAACAGGTCCTCAAAAATACCTGCAAAACAGGTATGACTTTCTTCTAAGAGATGAAAAACACTGAGGCTCAAGGCAGTTGCATAATTTGCCCAAGGAGACATGGCTAGTGTGTGGTGATGTCTGAATTCAAACGCAGGAGCCATTCTCTGGAAAGCCAGGCCCCTTGCACCATACCAGGCTGCCTCCTGAGCCAGTGAAATGTTCCATTGCTCCAACTGCCGTCACTATGCATCTCTGTTAACTGACCAAATGACTGCATTCTATTTCTGAGTTAAGGTTTTACACTTAAAAGAGGGGTTTTACTTACATTAAGTGTCATTTCATCATGTGAGAAAGACCAGGCCAGTTACAAATGAGAAAACAGGATTCAGTAATTCTCAGTAATTAAGTGCCTAAGAATTACACGTGATGTATGAGTATTCGCTAAGACACGTTTATATAGTGACACCACTGAACTATAAACTCCAAGATGTCATGGTCTCAGCCTGTCTGCTCACTACCGAGTACCCCCTACCCAGGACCTGGCTTGGAGAACAGAACGCAAAGAACAGGAAGGTTCTAAATGTATATAACTGGGGTTTGACATGTTTATATACATATAAACACAGAAATGAATAAATGAATTAATGATCCACATATTCAAAAGAAAGGCACAAAACTTTGGTTTGGGCCAGAGCCCTTGGGATCACAATTAGATGAGTGTTGCTGATGCAGATGGGCCACTGCTTATTTGAATCAGGGGTTCATTTTGAGACCTTTTAGCATCTTATGAGGAACAGATAAATAAATCCTTAAGTGACAGTGACCTTATAACATTTAAAAGTATAAATCCAACATACTTGCAGCAGACACATTTTAGGAGACTGCATGGGCCACACTCCATTCTCTGGGAACTGGTCTTTCCCGCACTCCCAATACATTTTCTTCCCTGTGTACCCATGAGATTTCTCTTAATAAAGTTAATACGTGAGCAAATTTGAGGAGTTTCTATTACTTGCAAAGAGCTTTAACAATCACCCAGGCTACAATAAAATGTAGGATATAGCTATCAGAGGGAACAGAGGAAGTACTGAAAGTCTAAGGGCATCTACTGACTGGGGACACAGTGCAATTTCTGGGGGGCATCTCTGTGTTCTGTATCCTTCAGTGTTAAGTGACTCTTTCTGAAGTTGTTTCACTAATGATCGAATTAACCCTGGCACACCTTTCCGGAAAATTTACAATTACAGAAATTATTCATTATCCATGTGTTCATCCTGCCAGTGATATTATGTCGACAGTTATTTTAGGCACGAATGATACTAAGGCAAGATGTGGTGCAGTGTAGGGATTAACACATGAGCTTTAGAACCAGACTGCCTATTTTCCTATCTCAGGTCTGCCACGTATACCTTCTGAGAATGTTTCTCATGCCTCAGTTTTCTCATCTGTAAATATGCAGTAGTACCTATATTTCTAGGTTAATAGGAGGACTAAAGGAGTTAACATATGGAAAAGACTTGAAATTTAAAATGACATTTGGTCTATAGTAAGAGCTTAATAAAAGTTGATTATTGTTAAGTCACAATTCATGTCCTCACGGTCATAGGCAAAGAGAGACAAAATAGGAAAATAACTGATTAAAATACATTAGGATCAGAGTTATAGGTAACTTCAGTGGTAGACAGATGCATTCATGAAAGAACTGTAACTCATTATAGTCTGCTGAGAGCACACATATGCTTCCCATGGGAGTGAAAACTCACACAGTGGTTAACTGGCTGAACTGACACCCAAGCAGGCAATTGTTAAACACAAGAGTCAATTCTTCCTAGATATTCAGTTTCCGTTTCAAATTTTACATGATCATCTTAATTAGTGATGATCTTTTGCACATTTATTGATTTGGAACACCTCTTTTACATATGTGTGCTATCATTTGAGTCTTATACTGTTACTTCACTCAAGATTTTCAGTGGGCATCTTTTGTTCTTACAACTAGATTCTAAGTTACTTTAAAACAGGAAAATCATCTTAAATATTTTTGAACTCCCACAATCTAAAGCCATGTGAAAAATACTTGCCGAGTGATTGTTTGAGAAGTCAACTTGATTAGATTGGTAAGAAAGTTATGTTGTTAAGAAAGTTATATATATTTTCTATCATGAATTTTTCTAATTGCATTGAAATACATCTCTTTTCCTTGTCTTCTAATCCAAGGGTCAGGACCTTTTATAATGATTTTTAATGTTAGCCCAAAGACACTCATATCAGTGGACTAGAATACATTTGCCTAAAAAAATGAACAATAAAATAGTGATCAAGAAACAGGAATGTGAAGTATAATTGTTGCCTATCTCTGCTTTATTCTGTGGCTTTGGAAACCCCACACTGCCAGTTGGCTATTTAGTATGTGAATCTATAAAAAACAGGAAGACAACTTCTGACATATATCTCTTACACAGGTTGATTGACTTTCAGTTCTACTGAGGAAAAGAGCCCAGATTCCCTGCTTTGAGTTGGGGGGTTAGCTCCTAAACCCCTAAAATAAAAAGAGGAAGTATGCCCACAGGGTCTGACTCTACATGGGGTCATTCATTAATGGGTCTCTTTGGTTCATTGTTTGGAACAGGTCATTTAAGTCAAGAATAACACAACCGCACTGTGACATCATGCTTAACACCCATAAGACTAACTGTGTTAATGTTTCAGTCAATTTTGTAAAATGCAATACCAGAAGAGCAAAGGTTTTTGCCCATTCAGTTATTACAGAAATAGGAATGTCATTGCTGTTTAGAAAAAACCTGCATATAATTAAAAATGACCTAATGTGAAACTTAGTAAAAATGGAGGATCCATAATTTGAAGTTGTTATCAGTTTTTACTGTTTTCTCTACACTCCAAACCTAATAAAAATTCCTTATTTACTAAACAGACCTTAAATATATAATTTTGTTGACTCGCTTTCCCCCTTTGTATTGGCAAAAATAGGACTTTTGGTAAAAATTGACTGGTCTGGATATTTTGTTCAAGGTTGACTTTGCATTTAAATACAACTGCAAGCAATAGGTCATATTTCACTTAAATAATAACAGGTAGCCCTGTATAATAGAGACATTCTTACATAAACATTGCACAATCGGAAAAATGCATTCTAAAAATAATCAACCGCTATAAAGAGGTCAAGTATTTTGAAAGTAGAGCTCTAATCTGCAAAATAGCCTCAATAGCCTTCACTTATTTACTACCAACATGAAAGGGATAAGTGGAACCCTGTAGGGCCAATGTGTGAAAATGCATTACACAGGAGGAATGTGCTGATACTCTAAGGTTTCTAAACCAATTTTTGATTAACGTGTAAGATGCTTTATTTATATTAAATATCCAATGTACAATAAAATGTATTTTATTAGAGTTAGTAAAATTCAAAGCACACTATGAACTTTTAATTATCTAGCAACCAGTCTCAAATTATTGCCCCTTTTTTTTTGAGGTAGAAAATTACATATAGGAAAAATGCTAACATCTTTAGTGTAAAATTTATTAAGTTCTGATAAAAGAATACACCAATATAAACATTATGATTAATACAAACATTTCTATAACCCCAGAAAAGTCTCTTGTGCCTCCTTCAAGTTAAGCCCTCCTCTTAGAGATAACTACCATTCTAATTTCTAGTACAGTCAATAAGATTTGCCTACTCTTGTACATCATGGTAAGCACTATTTTGAGTCTGAATTCTTTCATTCAAAATAATGCTGAGATTCATCCCTATTGTTGTATGTAATATTGCTTCTTTTTAAAATTGTTAAGTAGTATTTCATAGTAAGAATATATCACCATTTGATTATCCATTCTACTCTTGATGGACATTTCAGAGGACTCCATGTTAGAGAGCTTGGACAAAGCTGGTAGGAACATTCTTATACATATCTTTTGTGGACATTATCATTTCTCTTGGGTAAATACACAGAAGTAGCATCACTGGGTCACAGGGTAGGAGAGTGTTTGATTTTATAAAAAAATGCCCAATCTTTTCCAAAGCGGTTGTACTCATTCACAGTCATCATCAAAGGATGATGATTCTGGTTGCTCTGCATTCTTGTCATCTCTTAGTGTTGTTTAAGTCTTTAATTTTATCCATTTGACTAAGTATGTAGTATACTTTATTATGGTTGTAATTTGTATTTTCCTCAAGAATAATAATGTTGAGACCTTTTTTTGTTTATTGGCCATCTCTATGTCTTCCTCTGTAAAGTGCCAGTTCAAGTCTTTTTTTTGCCTACTTAAAAAACTGATATAAGGCTCGTGTGTGTGTGTGTGTGTGTGTGTGTGTGTGTGTGTAAATGCAAGTATTTCCTCCTGTATGTGGCTTGCTTTTACATTTTCTTAATGGCGTCTTTTAGTGAGGATGAAATTCAAATTTTGATAAAGCATCGTTCATTATTTCTTTTTACATTTAATATTGTTTCTGTCCCCTCTAAGAAATCTTTGTTTACTCCAGGTTAAAGACATTCAAGATTTTCTGCAATGTTCTTAATAGAAGCCTTACATTTTTAGTTTTTTTAAAAAAATATTTATTTTTAGAGAGGAAGGGAGGGAGAAATAGAGGGAGAGAAAGATCAATGTATGGCTGCCTCTTGTGCGCCCCCTACTGGGGAGGCCTGCAACCCAGGCACGTGCCCTGACTGGGAATTGAACTGACAACCCTTTGGTTAGCAGGCCAGTGCTCAATCTACTGAGACATGCCAGCCAGGGCCATTTTTAGCTTTTAAGGTTGTCTATTATCTATTTTTTAATTAAGTTTTGCGCGTAGTGTGAGGTAGTAATCGAGGTTCATTTTTTTCGCATATGTTTATCCAAGTGTTCTAGCATACCTTTTAAAAAGATTTTCCACTGCATTGTCTTGGCAATTTTGTAAAAGTTAATTACATGTAGGTCTATCTCTGGTCTCAATTCTGTTTCATTCATCTATTTGTGTATCTTTATACCAACACCACACTGTCTTTATTGGTGTGGCCTATTATAAGTCTTGAAATCATGTAGTAGGAGTCCTATTTAATCTTTTCCTTCCTTTTCAAATTCTTTTGTCCTTTCTGGGCCTTTAAAAATTTCACAATCAGCCTGTCAATATCTACAAAGAAGCATACTGCAGTTTTAAGTGGAACTGCATTGGATCTACAAGTTTGAACAAAAGTAGGTTTACATTTGTTTGTATGGAAAAATAATACAATAATAAATAAGAATATAAGAATAAACTGTGTTTTGCATACTGACAGATATAAACCTACTTTTGTCCCACCCTGTATAAATCAGTTTGGGGAGAGTTAGCATCTTTAACAATATTGAGTCTTCTGATTCCTGTACATGGCATATCTTTTTGGCTGTATTTGATTTCTCTGAGCAATATGTGTGGTTTTAAGTGTACAAGATATACACATTTTGTTAAATGTATCTCTTATGTAGTTCATATGTTTAGTGCTATTATAGAAATTATTTTTTTAATTTCCATTTTTTGTTACTGGGATATAGAAATGATGCCAGTTTTAGATTTCCTGCAGATGCCATTCTCTTTCTAATTTGCTGAAAGATTTTTTATCTGGAATGAGGCTGTATTCTGTCAAATGCTTTTTATGAATCAATTGAGCTGATTGTATAATTTTTCTCTTTTATTCTATGATTTTGGTGTATTACATTAATTCACTTTAAATGTCTTGCATTACTTGGATAAATTTATCTGCTATTATTGCATTCATCTTTTTGCTAGTTGCTCAATTTGACATGCTAATACATTGTTAGGGAATTTTGCATTGATATTTAGGAGACATATTTATCTGTAATTTCCTTTTCTTATATCTCTTTTTCCAATTTTAGTTTCAAAGTTATCCTGGTCTCAGAGGGAAAAAAGGACTCATGGACATGGACAACAATGTGGTGACTGCTGGGGGGAGGGGCATAGAAGGGGACTAAAGGGTAATGGAAAAAATGTATAATAAAGATTATATTTAAAAAATAGATTTATGCTAGTCTTAAAACAAATTGGGATGTACTCTCTCTTCTATTATCTGAAGAGTTTTTTTGTAATAATGATATGTTTTTCCTTAAATGTGTACTTGATAGTGTTGATAATATCTTATATAGCCTTGTTAATTTGGGGAGAGGTCTATATATTTGATTTTAAAAAACAGTTGAGATTCATATAGTTATCTTTGGGAGAGTCTGCTGCTATCAGAACTGGAACTTCCCCTTTCTCTTGTCTTAGTTTTAAAGTTAGATAAATATTACTGTTATAGACATAGTAGTGATAATGGGATGATTCGATTATTATTTTATATTTAAATAAATTCATTCCAAAGGCCATTACACTGAGGCCATATGAAAGAAATAGAAAATATAAATATAATTGAGAGGGAAATTTCCAAGTGATTATGAATAGAAAGGGCTTAAATCCCAGCTCCATCATTATTGTGTGTGGCCGAAGGCACATTACTTATATTCCCTGATGCTCACTTTCTTTATTTGTAAAGTGTCAATAATAAAATTATTGATATGCATTAAATAAAATTATACTTGTAAAAGCATTCAGCCTAAAGCTTGACATATAATATCCTTTATATAAACATTAGCTGAATCTGAATCAGTTCCAAAATTATGGCCTTAAAATTTTTTAAAAACAAAACAAAACAATCTTGTCTATAGAGAACATGGCCTCTAGAGAATCTCTAGAATAAGAATCTCTGCATCACTTTTTCAAACTATGCATTCCCCTTGGAAAGCTGATATGCCACTGGAGGGAAGAGGCAGCTGCCATCCTTCTATCCTCTGGTCAGGGACCAGTGATTTAGATAAGTTAGGAATGTGTAAGCAGGTTACTAAAAGTGTTTTTTTAAGCAGTGATTCTTCAATGTTTCTCAAATTCAAAGTATATCAAGACCAGCTAAAGGGCTAGTGGTACCATAGATGGTTGGGACTAAACCGAGGTTCTCATTCAGTAGGTGTGGTGCGGTGGCCAATATTTGCATTTCTAACAGGTTCCCAGGTGAAGCTAATATTTCCAGTCCAGGTTGTTGGACCACCCTCTGAGAACTAAACTCTAGAAGTTTCAGAATGAGAAAATAGGTGTGTCCATCCATAAAGCACACTTTGGGGCCATGAAAGCATTGTTAGATATGGGTGAACTATGACCTAGTCTAGCGGCAATAATGTTGAAGAACGTAGAGTGAACTCACCAGTGCAAATGAGCATAACATAAATATTACTAACATTGACCAAATCTCTTGCTACATGTTTTGCACTGTGAGATGTGTTTTACATCCATCACTTCATCTCAACCAACAACTACCCATGAGGTGTCTGTTTTACAGGGAAGGAAACAGAGGCTAACCAAGGCTAAATGACACGTCCAATGTCCAGGGCTTATAAGTGGCAGAGCCAGGCCTTCCCTCTGCTCTACTTCAGGACGCTTCACAAGAAAACAACAGTTCTGCTCACTCTTTCAAAAGCTGCCTGAGCCCTGTTCTCCTGGCCCTTGGATGCAGAGGAAATTCAGACCTAGTGTCTGTCCCCAAGAAGTTTGCTTTCTCACAGGGGAAGCTGGTAAGTGCACAGCACTTACAAATGTTGTGCTAGTTTTGATGGAATTGCTGATTCTGCAGAGGAGGAGACCTGCTGCTTGTACCCTGCCTGAGGCTGGAGGGGTAAGGGAGGGCTGTCCAAGGAGGGGATCAGGCCGGTTGCTGAAGTAATTAGTCTAGGAAAGCAGGGGACTCACAGCCTTCTAACAGGCT
Organism: Pteronotus mesoamericanus; assembly: GCF_021234165.1. NCBI lineage: Eukaryota > Metazoa > Chordata > Mammalia > Chiroptera > Mormoopidae > Pteronotus > Pteronotus mesoamericanus. The sequence continues at coordinate 32,670,855 of NW_026555245.1, read as the reverse complement.
TTCAGCCAAACCCTGGCTACACAGGAGAAATACCTGGGGGGCTTTTAAAAAATACAGATGTTGGTGCTTTCCTTGACTGGTCGACTCAGAATCTCCTGGAGTAGGACAGAGAGATCAGTATTTTTATAAACCTTTCCAAGTGATTCTAACATGCATCCGAAGTTGAGAACCATTACTCTAAGTGATTGCTAAAATAAGTTTGTTAGACATAATGATAATGTAATTCACCTGGGGTGAGTTAACATTATTTTCTAAATTTCTCATGACTGAAATCACCTAGGCACTTTGGGGAAAACAATAGCAAAAACACCTGGGGGCCCCTCCCCTGAAGATCCTGTCTCAGTAGGTCAGGTAAATTTGAGATACAAGATAAATGAATCTCAAAGTGTTGTTCAGGAATGCATCAGCATTGCCTGAGAAACTGTTAAAAATGTGAATTCTTGGGCCCCACCCCAGACACACCGAATCAGAAGTTCTGGGAGTGTGGCCCAGCAATCTGTGTTTTAGAAAGTCCCATGTGATTCTGATGCACAGCAACAATGGGAGAACCACTGGTTAGGGAGCTGTGTCAGGTCAAAGTCTCGGGGTCAGTCTGCATAAAACAAGATCCTTCGCAGTGTCTGTTGCTATCGCCTATATTCTTAATCCCGGATTTTGGTCAAAGGCAGCTGAATGAATCAGTGCCCCTTTTTACTGCTCTGAAGAACATAAGTGCATGCTTTGGTGGGTGGTGGCCAGAAACAGCACATCGCTTATATAAATACCATTAAAAACACCCTTTTCACTAGAGACAAAGCTTTTAGAGGGACTGAAATTTCCTTGCAAAATTTGTATGTGGGGCACTTTCAAGGGACTTTAAGTTGGTGGAGAGGCTATAGTGTGGGGCAGACAAGAGTCAACAGACGTGAATATGGTTTTCAAACTGAGGGTGAAAAATTGGTTCCCCAGTTACAAGTTTTCAGGCTTTGCACAGAAGCCTTATGTTGCTCCAGGAACGTTTAAAGTACCCAGAGGGAGCATCTTGGCATAGCATTTTATGTTATTCATCTGGCTACCTCAGGTGAAACTGTATGCACACTCCAAGCCACTGGCAGGCAGCAGGAATTCAGGTTCAAGTCCAAGGCCAGTGCACAAGGCCACCACTTTGCAGCCATTTCCTGTGACTCCTGACCTCATTTTAATTTTTCTCCTTTTTAAGTCCTCTTAAAACGCAATGATGTGGCAGTTTAATACTTGCCCAACCGAGGATATGAAATCAGCTCATGGACTTTTGCTCAAGCAAATGCCAGGCCGAACACTGTTGAGCTTTTAGACGCACCATGTGGTTTTAATTTCATACACAGAAAGTCATCATCAATCCTGCCCTCCAGAGACTAAAGTGGTCAACACTTCCTGGAACCGCCTATAGGTTAAAGTTCAAATTCCTAAGTTAGTCCTTCAAGACCCTTTAGATGGGAGGTAAACTGTATCACCAACCTCATCTTCAGCACTTCCCTCATTTACACCAAACTCCCATCTGCACACTGCACAAATTCTTATTCTACTAGAATGTGAGCTTCATGGAGCTAGGGCCTGACATCAATTGCTGTTTTGTATTAGCGCATTCAATAAATATGTAATTCTCTGTGCCTTTCTGCATTCAAGTCTGTCCCTGGAACGTACTCTGCACACTCACCCACTTGGTAAATGTCTTCTTGGCCTTTAGGTCATATTTCTAGCCTGCTGTAGGCAGAGGGAGCTCTTTATTGAGCTCTATTATACATGTTCACAATATAACCTCCCCCATGGGACTGCGAGGCTCTGAGGGTAGAGACCAACTCTTTGTTAAAACGGTACCGTCAATGAATGATTCCAGCATGGGATCCCATTAGGAATCTATGGTCTGTGGTATTCCTGGGACTGTAGGAGAATTCTTAAAAGGCTATGGTGTCAGCAATTGTGAGCTGGGGAGACACTGAGGGTTCAGGTCAGCACTGAATAAACATGTGGGAGCTGAGTTTGGTCTGAACTGAAGGGAAAGCCAGGAACTACCACTTTGAAAGCATCCACTATTTCCAGGAATAGTGACAGCTACTGTACTTGTTACCCTGTGTAACTTGATACTCTGATTCAGTAAACATACTGCTATGCTAGTTGATTCCAGCAGCTCTGAAAGAAGAGAATAATAAAACTACCATTCTGGAGAATGATACTTTTTATAGTATACATTTTATTATATATAAAAGAGAAACACTTTCCTGAATCTTTCCTATAAAAGTAATTTACAGTAAAGCTTCACTAATTTAGACTCACGAGAAAGTTATTTTGAATTAATGCAAATATGATTTAAGAATATTTCTAAAACCCATATATGTAATAGAGAGAAGACTATTTTGGAATTATACTATTCATTTTTTAAAAAGATTCATAATTAACATAATGAAGAGTCCTCAAAGACAAAAGTTTAGGCCCTGTGTTGCCAATCTTATCTATATTAGCAGCACCAAATGTATTTGTAAGTAGTTTTTTTCTCTCACAATACATAAGTAATCTGCTTGTATATTGTTTTTCAATTGTGGGTTTTTATAAAAAAAAATCCTTTGCTTCACTGATAGTAAAGGAAATTTGAACTTGTATTCTTTGGGAAGGATTATTAATTCCAAATTTCAGTTGATGTTTCACTGTTTCAGTAGCACCTGACAAACAACCCTGGGCATAGGACAGAGGAAATAATACATTTACAATGTTCAGGGCTCACAAGGTTTTCTATTTTAAAAATGGCATTTTTACAGAACTCTGCTCCTCCAGGCCCCTCGGGACCTGCTGGAGGTGAGAGTGGGAGAGGAGGGCCAACATCCACATCTCCCATCTCACCATCACTTCAAAGAACCCTAGGTTCACGTTCCTGTACAAACAAACTGGGTTCCACGTGAGAACAAGTTTGAACAGAGTGTTCTATAATGGGGAAAACGTTGGAAAGCCAGTTTTACAACAGTGACAGATATGTAGCAGATATCTAGACAGAAAAATAAGAATATTAAACTGAATCATAAATAGGCCCTAAAAGATTTACATCCCCCACAGGTCAAGGTTAAATGCATTTTATTGGTGTGGAGCAATGTGACTGTCTAACAGGGTAGAGAGCTGTGGGGAGTGCGCTGCCACCTCCCTGTGGCTTTCCCCTGGAAGGCCCGCAGAGGAAGGAAGAACCGAGGGGCTACAGGATGAAAGGAAGGCAGATTAGCAGGGGGTGGGGAGGAAAGCAGGAAGCCCAGGTCAAAATTGCCAATGGACTCATGATTATTAAAAAGCAAAGCCTTGCTGTTAAATCCATTAATGGTCATAAAAACGTCACAATTCTCCTCATTAGACAGGATCATTCTTTGTACTCTTTGGTATCAGCAATGTCAGCTATTTCACACCCTCATTTGCCTCTCTGAGTTCTCTTCCTCTCCTGACATTCCCTCTCACTGCTACTCACTAAGTCCCATAGCGCTCCCTTGCGCCCTCAGCTGGACATTTTAGGGAGTGCAGAGAGGTGCTTGTGAAACCTCTCTTACATGTAAAATGTGGTGACCCTGTTAACCAGGTCAGCTGGAGAAACCTGCCTTGGGCCTTGGGTTTGTAAGCTTGAGCAGAACAAACCACTACTGTTTATGCTGAAAAGAGGAACAGACAATGCTCGTAGTTCACAGTGGACCATCCCAGACCGAGGAGGCTCTGGGGTAGCTTGTTAGTAAAAGGAAACCTTTATCATTCCCAGGAGGCGAGAGAAGCTCCGCCTCCTGAGAGGAACGGACGTTTGGGAAAAGATCGCGAAGGTAAGCAATTCAACCTGAGGTGGCCAACTTGGCAACTCTCTCAAAAGAAGACATGGACATATTTTTATCATTGTATATGAATATTCCTTGACTGTTTTCCGGTCCCTTTACATGTCAAACCTGGTTGGTATTCAATATCTATTCTATAACTTTCTTTAAATAAGTGCCTATTATCTACCCAGGTCATGCTAGACACTTTTCTTACTTTATCCTTTTTAATTATTTGAGAATATTTGATGAACGAAGAAGACAAAAGTGTGAGTTTCTATGTATCTTTCCTTATGTATTAAATCACTCTTATTAATTCAACTTTCCATCATGGGAATGGTGTTCAGAGAACTTCATGCCCCAGACATCTTACTAACTTGTGTCTCTCTCCTTAATATACACAACACACACTCAATTACAAAAGTGAAGACCAAAATACAAAAATATTTTGTAAGCTTTTAAAATTAAAAATAAAATTGTCTTGTTTTAGAGAGCATTTTCACATTATAAACCATCCAAGTATAGGGTTTAGAAGATGCTTAAAAAACTAAGCCATCATTAGTTAGTAGTAAGAAATGTGATACAAAGGCATTAAAAGGCAATATGAATAGTTTATTAGAGTATTATATATGCAGTTAACTCTTATCAGCCTCAAGCAAGAAAAAAGGTTTAAATTGTATTAAAATCAAGCAGTAAATATTTATAGTGTACCTGCTGTATGCCTAGCACTCTGTTTAGCACCAGCATTAAGGAGTCTGGACCCTCAAATACTTTACTGTTTTGCTGCAGAGGTAAGACCTAAACATGTGGAAAAAGGAGAAATAGTTCCCTATTCATATATTTAAAGAGGAAACTCATGTAATGAAGGGCTAAGTGGTATGGCTTTCAACATTTTTCCACCCCAGCATACTAGAGGAATATGAAATATTTTTATCAATAACAGCGCATAACCTCAAGACAGCAGGACCTTGATGGGTCTGGGTGGAAACTGTGCTCTTGGAAAAGTATTAATATCTTATTTGGGTAGTGTTATAATTTGAAAATGCTCCACGGGTGATCATATAGCGCCCCCAGCTGGAGGAGCTCTCTCTGCTTTTGCCCAGACTCTACCCTCCACTAATGACGTGGAGAATCTCTGGAATGGCTGAGGTACAACAAGGTTCAGAAAATGGAGAGGTAACATAACATCAAAAGTTTTGACAAACTTTAATGAATGGGACTTCTATTGAACTTTCCAAGATGGTACAGCCTTAAATCTTTGAAAATAAATACCATCTTCCATCTTTTTCCTTTGGAATATATTCTGGGGCCTCAAGATCATATGTATGAACTTTAGGGGACTCGCCAATAGCACAGAACAAGAAACTTTTTTTCAGATATGTGGAATATAAAGCAGTTCATATTGAAATTATATTCATAAGAATAATGTACACACACCATTTAAAAAGACAAAAAGTGCTCAAAGACATAACCAAAACCAACAGTGTCGAGCAGATACTTCCCCTTCATTTTCTTCTCTCCCCAAATAAGGCAACCACTTTTGTTTAGCAAGTTCTTCTGATATTTTCTCTATTTTTAAAATGATATGTGTTTTGTGATCTCCAGAATCATCAAATTAAAATAATATGTATTGGCTTCTGATCATGTTAGAGGAGGAGTTTCTACTTTCTTCCTCTTATTATTCTAATAAACTGTATTTCATCAGTTCTAGGATGCATTGTTTTATACATTTTAATATCTCTGAAACTGATATGTACTTTATAATGAACATGTATCATCTTTTTTTTCACACGTAAAACAGGCACAGAAAATAATAGTGCATTTTACAAGGTGTCTTGGATTGATGAAATAATTTTTGATAGAATCCATTTTCAGTACATTTTTATTATGATTACAAAAGTAGTATTTGCTATGAAACTAGATAGTGACCTGGTGACATTTTTCTTCTATAACTTTCTCCTCCATATTTGAATAATTGCCCAATCTGTTTGTTTGCTTATTTTTAACCTATACCTAATTCATCCCAAATATCTGCAAAATGCCTATCTATTTAATTTTCTACATGGTCCCAAACTTTCAGGTAATCTTTAGTCTAATTTCTGTAAGCTTCCCTCTGGAACCTTGCATACCTGCTCCACTCTAGGCTGAGTGCTCTAGGCTTACTCTTCTGCTCTTATCCTGGGACTTCTCTTTGAATTTGTCTTTAAAACAGTTCTTTCCTTTCTTCTGTATTGGGTTATCTGCTCACTGGATCTCTTGGAGAGATCTAGTTGTTGTGTGTGTGTGTGTGGGGGGAGGGGGGTGGTACGTATACACTAATAACTTCCTAAGTCATTTTTATTTAGAATTTTGAAAGCACTTTTTTCTGTCATCTAGTTTCTAATGTTACTAAGAGAAGTCTGGTATAATTCTGATTCCCAGGTTTCTGAAATACTTTAGAATTGTTCCAATCTCCCTGTTATTTTGAAATATCAACAGGTAGAGGGCTTTGGTGTGGATTTCTTTTACATTTCATGGGTTCCAGGTTTCTGTAACTCTCAGACTCTTCTTGGCCTGGGCCTGTGTCCACAGACCTGTTTCTGCAGCTTCCAGCCTGGGACCCTGGGAGATGCTCACACCAGAGTTGTGCTCCCTCCCCGTAGGTTTGGCAGCCTCGGCATGCAGCCAGTTTTGATGCAAGCTAAGAATTCCAGGTTCGAAAATAATGAGTTCATACCATGACCCCATGATTTTTCTTTTCCAAAGAGCATATGAATATGGAAAGAGTCAGAAATTAACCAGTGTTCTGTCCCTGAAATGCCTCTTCTCATCTGTGCAGTTCAGAACTTCGTAATAATGAAGACTATTAATACTTTTCATACTATTAACACTTTTATCTACTCAGCAGCATTAATTTCCATTCCAGATAATGACAGGAGTTCTTTTTATAGTATTCCCTTAAAATCTAACTTTAGACATAAACTATTAGATGCTTTTACTCAAAACTCATTTTCTCTGTCAATGGAGAAGATATAGATATTGCTGGGAAAAGAAATTAAATGTATACAGTCAAAATGTACTAAAGACACAAAGCAGTGTGGTGGCTCAGAGGCCGGCATTCTAGTCAAATCTCCCGGGCTTGAGTTCTGGCTTTCACACTTACTAGTTTCTGGATCTCATGAAACTTATCTACCTCCTCTAGGCCTCAGTTTCTTCATCTGTCAAATGGTGATAATAATAGTATTTATATCATGCAATGATGGTGAGGACTAAACGAGGTCCGTATGCACAAATGGCAGCTATCACTATTGTCTTTACCTGACACTTACTAAATACATGACTGAGCCAGTTGCTTACCCCTTGTTTATTTTTTATTTTTTTAATTTGGAAAATGAGAATAGTTAGAGTGCTTGTTTCGTAGAGTGATTTGGAAGTCACTCTATGAAGTTTAATGATCATAAAGTGCTTGCTCACTGCCTGAACTTTTATTAAGCACTTAATAAAAGTTAGTTAGTTACACACATGCACATGCACACATATCACTCTCTATTCAAATGTTTTGAGCTGACCTACCCATGTTCAAGATTGTACTTCAGGGTCAAAATTCAGCGCTACGTGCCCCATGGTTATTGCTACTGGCTTCACAGCATTTCCACCCTCTTTTTATTTTAGTAGATAAGACCTCTTTTCTGTAATCTAATCTTTTTTTGGTGTCCCTTTTAATTAAAAAAGAAGAATCTGTTTCTCTTGATTACTCATGGACATTATTTCTTTATTTTGATTCTTTTTGTATTTGACCCTTTTGGTGTTTAGTATCTCCTTTCCTGAATGTAAGTAATGGTTGTTCTTCACGCCTTTACTTCAAATCTAGCCATGTGGGAGTTTTCTTTTTATTCTAATCACCACGCTCACCCCACTTGTTAAGGCCCCTCTGTTCACTCCCCTGGGAACATATCCTTGCATAGAGACCCTGTCCCTGGTTGTAGCAGACTCCAGTTGGGAAACAATGGGTTAGCTGAATGGAGACTAATTCAAACCTGCAGGTCTGTTTTTATGATGCTACTTTATCATCCCATGTTGCAGAAAAAGGTAAAATAGTAAGTGGGGCTGATGATAAATGCTGCCAATAAAACAATAGCATCAAGTCCCCTGCTCCAAAAGGATACCAAATGATCCCCAACAGACTTTCACTGAGATTCAAAGAGTTGCCATTTCTGAAATACTAGGTACAATATTTTTTAACAGAATAAATAGAGCCCAAGAGATAGTAAGTCATTTAAACACTTCTTTCCCTTCCCCTTCAGTTAAGAGGAGCCAACTTAATATATTTTTCTTCCAATTGAGCCCAGGAGACCCTATTCACTACTGGGGGGCTATAAAAGGTATTTGGGAATCTAACCAAGAGCAAAAGACAGATGGCAGTTTACATGGCAATCACAGGTTCATCTCATACATGCTTATTAAGCTTCTGCCCTTTCTCCAGAGCCTTTTGACACACATCCCTTTTGAATTTGACCCCTTTAATTTTCATGTGGCAACTTGCAGCTCATGATGCCTTGGGGCTAGTTATAATAAGTTCATGTTTGAGATTATACATCTGATATTTATAAAAATACAAATGCTCCAGAACTTTCTTCAGGCAGGAAATGACAAATCTTTGGTAAGCTATTTTCAGGACTTAAAAAAAAAAAAAAAAAAAAGGAAAAGAAAAGAAAGGGGATAAAAAGCTGGTGATGAACTAACCATTGAGAGTAAAATGATGTTTCCTTGCTTTATATTGAAACCAGTCCCTCCTAACAAAAATGCCAAAATCCATTATCTATACAATTTAATACTGCGCAGTAAGTTCTTGGCAGTCCCCAGAAATCCGCAGCATTACACAGCACTGCGGTGGGCGGGACATGAGATAACACGGGCTGACTTAATTAGACTTGGTGATGCCGACAAATCGTGACTCTGTAAGTTCCACTTCCTTATTTCTCAACGAATTCCAATTGGAAAATATGATCTCAGGTGCAAACATTTCCTAAACTTTTATGCATACCATAGCTCCTTGTATTATATCAGAGGAGACTGGTGCCACTGGGGGTGGAGGTGGTGGCCTGTGGCAGTTCTGGTGTGTTTTCTTTTAAAAAGTACTCAACTATAGGGTTTGCCAGGAAGCATTATTTTAGCGTCTGAGATACAAAATTCCCCAAAGCAATGGTGCGTTTTAGTGTTAAAAGTACAGATTCCTAACCACATTTACCTTTGCAAGAGTGAGAGCAACAAAGAGGAAGCTTCCATGTGATATCTTGGTCAAGGATGACCTATTGTAAAATGCTCAGTCTTGGCTTTGTGAAGCCAAGCTATTCAGAACCACTATTCATGTGAAAGATTTTAAGTTGATAAAGCATGTGACTAGGAACTATAATTCTTTGTGCTATTACCTTTTTAAAAATTCACAATTTAACTCTTTTTTATCAATTTTTATTTTGAAGATTTTAAATATATAAAAAAGTTGAAAGAATGATACAATATATTAAGATTTTTGGCATATGTAGTTTACCTATATGTACAGAGTGGGGCAATAGCAGGTTTACATTTATGAGTACACAAAGCAGAATTTACTCTTATATTATTATTTATTAACTTTTGCATTATTTTCCATACAAACAACTGTAAACTTACTTTTGCCCATCCTGTATCTGTTTCCATGTATTGAATATACACCAAATACGCATAAGCATGTGTATTCATATTTAATACGTATAAAATACATTAAATACCATTATCACACTAAGGCAATAATGATAATTTCCTAATATCAATTAATATCTAGCCATTTTTAATTTTTCATCATTGTTATCCAAATTGTTTGTTTATAGCTTATTTAGTTGAACCAGAACCCAATCAAAGTTCATATTTTGTATTTGGTTGTTATGTTTCTATAGTTTCTTTTAATTTAGAACAGTCCTCACAGATGTTTTCTTTGTTTGGTTTTTAAAGATCTTGACTTTCTCAAGATGCCAAACGAGTTGTCTTTTAGAATGTTTCACATTTTGAGTAGGTCTGATTGTTTCCTCCCAATAAATATCCTTTAACGTTTTTATTTGCTCAATTTTTTGTCAACTAGACATTAGGTCTAAAGGCTTGTTTAGATGTAAATAAGCATTTTTGGCTGGGATTCCTCACCAGTTATGTAATAACCTTTATATCACATCATTATCAGAAGACACGTAATACCAGGTTGAATCACTATTAGTGGTGCTAAATTTAATCATTTAATTAAGTGATAAAGGACAGATATTTCCATGATAAGTATATTTTCTCCTTTTTATTATATTAAAAATTTGTATCTATTTTGATGTTACTTAATATATTGTATATAAGTCATTATAGATTCATATTGCTCAAGAATTTTTAACCTCAAATGAGCTTGGAGGATATACATGAACTCTTTAAAATTGTTTGTAAAATGTTATGTGTATATATGCTTATGCCTAGGGAAGATAAAATTAATGCAGTTTTCCAAGGGGATGAAGACACAAAAGTAACGTAAGAACAACTAAGTCAAAGTCTTCGTTGTTGAGTAATATTTTTATGTCATTCATTTTGCCTTCTTCTTACCTTGGCAACTCAATGATCCCTACACTGGGAACTTTCAATAAAGATAATGATTTACTGACATGGATTTATGGCCAAATTAATGAACTCCTCACTTTCAGACTATAAAGCCTCATGACCCTTTCTTATTGTGATCATGATATATAGTACAGCACATTGGTTGACATTTTATAAAGACATTTAAAAAGCTTTATTGAAAGAATATGACACACATGCATCAAGGGGAATTAGGGTGTGTGGGTGAATGTCAGGGGAGGAGTGGGACAGGGAGAGTCAGCGAAATATTGTGATCTAAGTTGATCTTGGCACTGCAGGAGAAGGAAGAAGAGGGCAGAAGAAGGGGTAAAAGGAAGAAGAGGATTCCCCCCAAAAACACTTGCTTAGCCTCATCCTACCATTAGTCTTCCATTGGGTCTTATTTTTCCTGTGACTTCATTCTATGAAGTTCTGCCCTTCACAGAATGTGGGAAAAGGGGGTACAGAGCTCAATTCAGATGCCCCTCTGGATCTCACGGACTATTCCTGGGAGGTTTCACTAGAAGGGCCTCAAACATTCCCAGGGCCTCCTCCCTACCCAATAAGTCCAAGATGGGTCAACCCTTCCAACAGCTACCACCAGGCAGAGCTATCACAAGACTATGAGGCTCCTTTGTGGAAATATGAAGAAAGGCAACCCATCTGGGCAGATGAGCAGGACAAAAGTACACACCCCAGGCAGACAGTCCCACTGGCTCCCAGCTTGGTCACCACAGCCTGTCAGGATCTTGGCGCTCTCCACCTTGGTGGTTGGATACAATTACTATTATTTTTAGCATACCAAAAAAAAAAAAAAAAAAAAAAAAGACCACAATCAGTATATTCAGGGAAAAAATTCAGCAGAGAAGTTCCCTTTCCTTCTGTTTTCAATATTAGAGGAAACCTGAAGAATCCAAGTTTATAAACATACTTGGGCTAAGTATCCCACTCCACTAATAAAATGGATTCTTTTTGAACTTTCAGAAAAAACCACTCCACATCAACCTGGGAATCAGACAATTTTTGGCGTGAAATTTCAGGTTGGCAATTACAGGAATTTCATTCATATTGGTTCATTTATCCCCAATAATGCCTCTGTGTTTTATAATGAAAACCTCAGCACAGGAACTTTCCGCCTAAGTCCATGCAGCTGGATGACAACTTAGATTCATTGTTCTGAGTCTGGTAACTGATTTTTCCTATTAGCTTTAAGGAAATATTTTTCCCATTATTTCAAGTTTAGTACAGTTTAATATGGCTATTACAATATATCACCTCCTCTTCCACTCCACCCCCAACCCATTTTGGGCCGATTAGAAGCACCATATTCCTTTTTTAGTACTTGAAAATCCTTCAGCTATATAGTCTATATAAGTAACTCATGCAGTGTCTAGAACTAAGACCCACCCTCTGTGCAGAAGGTAATTCCTCCTGACAATAACTAGTTAAGCAGAAGTTTATTTCCTTCCCTGTATGAACCAGAGCCCATATTACAACCCTGCACAGGGGAAGAGAAACCAAACACCACGTGAGGTTCTCCGTATCCGATTTTCCCCATGATTCTTCATTTGCTCACCGTGGCACCACCTAAGAAAAACTATGAGGTCAGCAGAGTTCATGTCCTTAGCCACAGAGCCCTTTAATGTGTGTCCTCGAGTACTTCCTTCTGAACCAGACACTTGGGGCCCCAGTGCCCTGCGCTGGCCCAGGCAACCTTCTCTTTAAGATGATGACTGCCTGTCTAGTAAATTAACATTTTACAACTAGTCCGTAGTTATTAAATGTGTCTGCCTCCACTAGGGCAGACACTGTAGGCACTCTAGGTTAGGAAACAATAAACCGCAGCCTGTGGACCAAATCCAGCCTGCAGCTTGATTTTTTTAAATAAAGTTTTATTGGAACACTCATTTGTTTACAAACTGCCTGGACTGCTTTCATGCTACAATAACGGGAATGAGTAGCTGTGTCAGAGATAATATCATGTGGCTTGTAAAACCTAAAATATCTACTCTCTGGCCCTTTACAGGAAAAAGAATTATGATCCAACTTGTCTTCTTTTTTTTTTGCATAACCTAGCCATCTGGCATTTTGATACTTACAGCTGATTCCACCCTCACTGGGACATCCTGCCCATTAATATATCTGTGTACCACCTGCCATAACTCAACTCAAAGGAATGATTCCAGTGGTAGAAACTGTAGGCATCCTTGAAGGCTGGTGTGGTAATAAGACTATAATAACCTGCCTGCTTCCTGACCATGCTGTCCTGTGAACCGATCCACCACGGGTATGGTCTGGTTCTAGTTTCTCGGTGTCATTTGCATCCATATTGAATAAGAATCCATTGGATAGTTATTTCCTGTTTTCATCTTTCTTCAGAATGGTAAAGTGGTGAAAATTGGCTCTGGGGTCATCATAACATGAATTCTATTTCAGTCTCTATAATTTTCTTGCTGTGTGACCTTTGGCTGGTTAGTAACCTCTCTGGGCCTCGGTTTGCTCATCCCTAAAGAAAGTGCTTGGTACATAGTTATGCCATGTTTGAGAAAGGATGTGAGAAAAGAAGATAGCACTTTTTTTTACAGAGTTTCTGAGAGATAAAAATAAACTAAGTTAGGAGGGAATGCTTGACACTTATTATTCTCCCAATAAATACACTTTCTCCTCCCAGCTGGTTCTACTCTAATCCTGACACTTCCAATTCCTCAACAACCATGACTGGTCTGGAGTCCCTAAGACTTGCCAGCTACCCTAGTTTCCCATTAACTGCTTTGCTTACAATTTGATTAAACTGCCAAGCACCCTACTTCTTTTAGGGAACTCTAGCCCCCCAAAAGGCAAGCTGTGCTAGATCTCTACTGACTACCTGCAGTTCACCTGCTGTAGCCCTGCCAAGGATCTGAACTTGGTTTGATCTTTTATATAACCAGTGGTTCTTGGGGAGCTGCCTAAAGCTGCTTTTGAGACTGCTCATCTAAATCTTGACCTTTCTTTGTATTAATATCCCATATCAAGTGACCAGTTCCGGCCTTGGGTAATGTTCCAGTGCCTGACACTGGCCTTGCCCAGGCTCTCTATCCAAGCAGACCAAGCCCTGCTTCTGAGTCTCAGCCCTACTGTTCTCTTCTATTTGTTCCAGTTTCCCTGGGCCCACAACTTACCTCACACAGTTCTTACTACTACTTTATGTATGTGATTCTTGAAAGATGGATGTGAGATCTTGTATGATCAATACTTATTGACTGGAAAGAGTAAAGGGACATCCTGTGTGAAGGCACAGAGTTTCAGCTGAAAAGTAAAGACATTCTTAGTATGTAGAGGTTTGTGTATTACTTTATGAGATTCCGTCAGAGATGAAATGTCTGTGTGTCATAGGATGGGGAAGGTTGTCTTTTGGGCTTGATTGTACCAGTAGCAAGTATCCAGCAGACAGATATTCAGTTATGAGTATGAAGACAGGAAGCAGGGGTCCACATAAGCTGCTTATGAAATGGTTTGAGTTCCTTGGGGCTATAATAGATATTTCAAGATAGTAAGTTGATAAGGACAGTTTCTAGGAGCCATATTGGCTGCTGTATATTCACCTAAAACAGTGACTGGCATACCATAGGTGCTTAGTAAATATTTGCCTAGTAAATATACGATGATAGCATAAGGGCCTCTAGTCTGTAAGCTGGTTTGTGGCTGAGGAACCACCTGATATTGAAGGGTCTAGAGTTGTTCACATATAAGTGAAATCAGTTTTAATTTTCTAGAAACTACTACCAATGGGTATAGTGCTCTATTCTGGGTCTTAGAATTTAGTCTCATTCATTTTAGAACTCGAGACTCATTTAGTTCTAAGATCTGTTCTCCTCTTTCTACCTTCCCCGGTACCTCAGCTTGATGACTGGAGTAAATTTGATCTTTCACTCAATTCACAAATCACCTTTCAACCCCAGGCCCATACCACTCTGTACAGTGGAGTACGAAGAAGACACAATACTGCTTGTTGTGGCTTGGTTGTCATCATTTCTAGGACTAACACTGAATGACATAAGTTTTACTTGTCTGGTTGGCTTCTGAATCCTAGCTTTTTTATGGGGTGCATGTGTTAGTTTTGAAGGAGATCCTATTTTCACCCTGTGCTCCACAGGCCCTGTATGAGAAATCCATCTCAGGACTGATCTCTTCCTTACCCTATCCCAAGCCTCCACCAAGATAGGAGAAAGAGGCTCTTGAAAGATGGTTCAATCCCAACCACCTTCTTTGGTGTCTATACGATCTATGGTGAACTCACATAGCCTCAACATATCAAATGGTGAGAATTCAGGCCTCCTCTTGGCTATTGCTTATTACAAGTTTGCCAAGCTTGTTCTTGAAACTATCTTTACACCCCGCACAGCACCAGACAAAGCCAGCCCTCTGGCACAGCAACTTTAAAGGAAGAGATCAACTCTAGTCCCTGACACAATAGGCAAACCAAGCAGATATTCTATGTAAATATTTAGTAAGATTTAATAACCACAAGATACATCACAGAACTAGTGAAGTCACCATTTGCATTATACAGCAAATCAAGTTCATTATAGAAAACAAATATCAGATACAGATAAAATGCAAGAGCAAAATAGCAAGGGGTGATTATCCATAAGTTTGGTCTCTAGAATAACCTTTGATATATGTTCTTTCAGATTTTTTCCAGTGTTACCTATATGAACTTTAAGAAGTGGGAGAGCGTTACAATTATTTTGCTATATTTTGTTGTGTCCTGCTTTACTCATATAATAATATACATCTACTACTCCAGTACCATTACATACACTGACAGCATGATATTTTATTACATAGATACACTGAAAACCCAATTTTTGGACATGGGGTTCCTTCCAATTTCCCACTGTTCTAAATATTCCTTCAGTGAATGTGTCTGTATTTGTAATTTGGGACACAATTCTAATTATTATTTAGGATAATTCCTGGAAGTTCAATAGCTAGATTAAATGGTATTTACAACTTAATGGTTGGATTAAAGGATACACACACATGCATGCGCACGCACACACACACATACACACATGCACACATACATATAATTTTAAGGCTATGGCCAAAAAACTCTTCACAAAGTTTGTCAAAGTCATATACTGTATTCCTAATTACCTACATTCTCACATAAAAGCAGGTATATTTTTTCTTTTTTTTCCCCTGTGTAATGTTATCTAATAATATCAAGGAAAGGATAAGATTGCCTAATTTTACTTCCCTTTAGAGAATAGATATAAGTCCAGCCTCTAGGAACAGGCAGAGTAATAAAGCTGGGCAACTTCTCTAAGTGGAAAACAAGTATACAACTGGACAAAATTATTCAAAAGAGCCATTCAGGTGCTGGAAATAGCCAAAAGCTGGCAACAGTTTGTTATTCATGAAAACCTGTTACTGTATTTGGTTAAGAACTGTGAATTTGTACCCTTCTTACTTGAAAGTGTTCCCATACCCTTCAAGCTTGAGTGGTTAAAAAGCCACAGCTTTACCAATTGAAGATGATAGACTTGAGTTGGGGAAGATGACAGAGCAGCTAGAAATTTAAGAGAATGGGGATTTTACAAGTAGGAGAGTTATTGAAGTGCTGTGATAATGCGTTCTCCACGCATACGTGGCTGACTGCTAAACTATACATGCCTGACAAAAATTCAAATCCTGGAAACACATAAGAATATGCTGTGCCATTAAGTGTGTCCCCAAACCACCTGCAGCTTAGTAACAAGAATGCAAACTTTACTGGCCTGTGTGAGCATAACCTATGCCCAATTATTTCTGGGTGACCACTAATAATTACACAGGTACAAGGAAGATGCTTAGGAAATCACACTAAAAAAGAAGTATGGAAAAAAAAGAAACTAAGCAGAGATAACAACAACTATACACCATGTGGGAGACACATTTCATTTCAGACATATTTCAGTTCAGGTAGTTTAATTACCTATTAAGAAAAGCAATATCACCTATCACCTCCATCCCCCTAATACAAAACAGAATTCAGAATTGCTACAGCATGTCATCTACAATGTCTATGTTCCAATAAGAAATTACTAGATATTCTAAGAAAACATAAAAAAACAATTCATACTCACCAGAAAAAAAAAGAAACCTCAAGAGAAACTGAGTCCAAATTGGTCAATATGTTGGATTTAGCAAAAACTTTAAAGCAGCTATTATAAATATGTTCAAAGACAAAATAAAAATATACTCAAAGAATTAACAAAAAATATGCTATTGCTAAGTAACCACAAAGAATGCCAACAAAGACATAGAAATTATAAAAATAATCTAATAGAAACTTTAAACCTGAACCTAAATGGGCTAAACAATAGATCTGAAAAAAATAGCTATCAGTAAACTTGAAGATACAGCAATAGAAAGTACTCAACTTGAAGAACACAGAGAAGAAATATTAAAGAAAACTGAACATAGACCTGAGGCATTCCAACATGCATGTCATTGGAAAGTTAAAAGGAGAAGAGATATAAAAAGGAGCAGAAAAATATTTGAATAAATGTTTAAAACTTACCAAACTTGTTATAAAATGTTAACTAAGTTAACGAGTTAAATGTCAGTTAATTGGTTAAATCAATATTGACTAAGATGCTCAACAGACCCCAAGAAGAACAAATCAAACAGCAAACACAGCTGGACATCTGAAAGCAAAATTCTGAAAGTAAAAATTATAACACAATTCTTAAAAGCATGTAGGGAAGATGGTACATTATATAAAAGAAACAATGACATAACTAAAGCTTACTCTTCATCAGACATAACAGGAGCCAGAGACATTAGCATTACATATTCAAAGTGCTTAAGAAAAAAAGAACTGTCAGTCAGGGATTCTACAATATATCCATTAAATCCATCCTAGAAAGAGGAAGGTGAAATACATTTTCAGGTAAGAGAATTTGCTATTTGAGGTAATAGCAGACCTATGCTATGAGAAATGTTCAAGGATTTTTTCAAAATGGAAGCAAGTGTCAACAAATTGTTACTCAGAGTCACAGATAAGAAGGAAGAGCATCAGAAATGGCATGTGGGTATGGGTGTGTGTACACATGTATTTGTATATAAATACATATACAGATTGCTTACTTTAATTACTTTAAAATATATTACTGTTTAATAATTATAGCATTGTACTGTTGTGTGTATTACTTATATAGATATAATAAAATAACAAAAATATTACAAAGTGAGGGAAGAGCCACATCGATCCACAGTTCCTGCATTGTAACAGAACTCATTTAATTTCAAGTAGATTATGATAACTGAAAGATTAAATTGTAATTTCTAGACCAACCACAAAAACTAAATCAAAGAAATACAGTTAAAATAGCATACTAAAATATTTGTTTAACAGAAAATAATGACATAAAGGAGGAACAGAAGGACAATAAAAGAGATTAGCAAAATGTCAGGCAACCCTAATCATACCAATAATACCATAAAAATGTGAATTGATTAAACATTCCAGCCAAGAAATAGATATTATTAGACTAGATTTTTATAAAACAAGATCCTAGTACATATGTTGTCTAAAACAGGTGTACTTTAAATATAAAAAAAGATACATTTTAAGTATGGGGAAATACACCATGTAAAGGATAAGCACAAGATAGCTGGAGAGGCTGTCTTAATATCAGACAAAATAAACTTTAAAACTTAAAATATTGGTAGGGGAAAAGAGGAATATTTTATAATAATAAAAATGTCAACTAAACATACCAATTATAAATGTATATACACCTATGTACCAAAAAAATAGAGCTTCAAAACAAATGAAGAAAAAAACAATTGAAAATGAAAATAGATAAAAATCAGCTATTATAGCTGAATATTTTAAGTCTCTATAAGAAATTGTTAGAACAAATAGACAGGAAGTCAATGAAACTACAGAAGAGTTTAAAATTCTATAAACCACTTGACTTAACTGACATTTACAGAAAACTTCAGGTAAAAACAAATAGATATTCTTTTGAAATGGACATGGGACATTCACCATATGCTAGGCCATAAAGTAAGCCTGAATGTATATTTAAAAGAATTGAAATTAAGTTCTCTAATCACAACAGAATTTAATTATAAATAAGTCTGGGAAATTTCCATGTATTCCAATTCAAACTAACCCATGGGGCAAAGAAGAAATAAGAAAATTATTAAATTGACAGAATATAAAACATCAAATCATATTTATGGTATTTATTCGGAAAAAGAAGTGCCTAGGGGGAAGTATATTGCTTAAGTGCTTATATTACAAAATCTTAAGGCATCCAACAAAAACTCACTAGAACTATCAAGCAAATTTAACAAGGTCACAGGATACAAGGTTGATAAATAACTCAACTCTATTTTTACCCAGTAGCAAAGATCAATCTGATAATAAAATTTAAAAATCCATTCATAACACCATTAAACAAAAACACTTAGGAATAAATAACTTAGCAAATCGTGCATAAGCTCTGCACACTGAAATCTATTAATCACTGATGAGATAAATTAAATACCTAAATAAATAGAAAAGTATACCATGTTCATGGATTAGAAGACTCAATACTGTTCAATTCTTGACAAACTGATCTACAGATACAATGTAATCCCAATTAGAATTTCAAGATGCTTTTTTATTCTTATTGTAGAAATGGAATAGTTGGCTCTAAAATTTATATGGAAATTCAGAAGACCAGATTAGCCAAGATAATATTTAAAAAGAACAGAGCCAGGGTACTTGCACTACCTGATTTAAAGATTTATTATAAAATTACTATAATCAAGTCAGTGTGGCTTTATAATAAAAACTTACATATAGATCAGCAAAGTAGAAATTAAGGTAAAAATAGATGTGTGCCTGACTTGATATATGAAATTTTTGTTGAGAAAGAGGCCAAGATAATTTAATGTTGATAGGATAGTCTTTTCAACTAATGCTGCTGAAATAACTGTATGTTTACATGGGGAAAAAAAGTAAACTCCAATCCTTACCTCATATCATAAACATTAACTTGAAATGGAACAGAGACCAAAACCTAATAGCTAAAACTATAAAAGAAAACACACAAAAAAACTTAGAGACCTTGGGTTAGGAAAAGATTTTTTAGAAGAGAAAGATAAATGAAACGTGAAAGAAAAAAATATTTATATACTGTTTTTCAAATTTAAAAAATTTTTCCAATCAAAAAATATCATTCATAAATAAAAAGGCAAACCACATTTTGGGAGAAAATACCTGCTAAACATATTTGACAGAGAACTCTTTTCCAAAATATATACCTCAATAATAAAAACACAAATACTCAATACAAAAGGGAGAAGACAGATTTGAAAAAACTACTTACCCAAGAAAATATACAAATGGCAAATAAGCACAGTGACATATAAGTATATACTCAGTAGAGCAGCTCAAAGTAAGACTGTTGGTGAGCATGTGGAGAAGTTGAAATTCTCACACATTGTTGGTGGAAAGGTAAAATGGCACACCCAACTTGGAACACACTTAGCAGTTCCATATAAAGTTAAACACAAACTTACCATAAGACCCAGCAATCCTACTCGTAGGTAGTTATCCAAGAGAAATGAAAACATTCCTACATAAAGACCTGCATGCAAATATGTACAGAAATGTTATTGATAATAGTCCCCAACTGGAAACAGTGTCAAATGTCCATGACTCATGAGTGGACTAACAAATACTGGTATATCCATACAAAGGGATACTACTCAGCAATAAATAATGAACTATTGATACTTGCAAGGACATGAATGACCCTGAAAAATATCATGCTATGTGAAGTCAGATATAGGTATAAAAATGTAAATATCATTTGATTCTCTTTATTTAAAATTCTAAATTCTTTAAAAGGTAAATCTACAGTGAAAGAAAGATCAGTGGTTGCCTGGGGTTGGGATGGGATAAGCAATGGCCAAGTGGAACAAGAAAAGTTTTTATGGTGATAGAATTGTTCTGAAACTTGATTGTGGTCAGTGGTAGTTGAATGACTACATACATTTACTGAAACTCATAGAACTAATACTTAAAATGGGTTAATTTCATTATATGTAAGTTATACATCAATAAAACTGCAAAGTAAATGGGTATGAAACCATGCAGGAATGCTATGGAGAACAGTTTTTATAAATTGCTAGAAAGTAGGGTGCACGATAATGGGAATAAGTGCCTAAGCTCTCTCTCACCCTCATTTCTTTGCTTTTAACTTAATTCTTAGAGGCAATGACTAAGAGGCCCTTTGAAATTAGTTTTTGCTCTTCTGTAAATACACCTAACGGAAGGGTATTGGTTTCCTTATATAAAATACCAAGTACAAATTCTGCCCAGATGGACAAAAGATGTATTGTCTTCAAACCACTGGGTTGGCTCTCTTTTACTTAATTTTTTTTCTTCAAATATCCAGGTTTAAAAGCAACCAGATGAAGTTTTATGGAATTTTGTAAAAGGAGGGGGAAAAAAGAAGACAACAATGAAGAAATAATGAAAACAACTTTTGCTCATGGGAGGAAACTTTCTGTGCCAACTTTTAGTTCAGAATGATCTTTTATTGGCCAAATTCCAAATTCCTTAACGTACAGGCTTATAATGGAAGTACTGACACAGTCACGAATGTAGCGCTGAAAATAAGATGATAGAATAAATGGCGGGTAAATCTACTTACTATCCTCATGATAGTCTCCTTCCTTTGCAACAATTCAACTCATTTTAGTTTTTGTTGTTATTGCACAATTATAGTAGAAGAGTGGCTGAAAATTACATTTTTCCAAACTCTGTTTTTATGCACTTAGTATGTAATAAAAATTAACCTTGGGGCTAAAATTTTTCAGAGATTTTTTCCCCCCTCTACACTGGCATAAAAAATTTTTTGACATCAAGTACAAACTTTCTTTTTCATTTTGCCCCATTTCTGGTGTCCTAATAAATAACTTAAACATTGCAGAATTTTTTTAAACTACTAGTTCCTTTCATGAAGATATCATCAATTTCTCTAATTGAAAAGAATCTAGCTGAATAACTGTTACTTATTTGTGGGAAAGAAATATTAGCTTCATTTACACATGTGCGCTTTTGTACTCTATATTTCATGCTATATGAAGAATTGGACAACTAAACAACGCTCCATTATTACCATATGTTAAACTGAAGCTTAATGTGTGAAAGGAAAGAGCACTAGATATGTACATTTTTTTAAAATGCTTCAAATAAATCGTGTCTAGAGATAGGGTTAATGATTCAAGTTTTACCATAACTACTTGAAATAATTGCACTAAAATGCATGAAACAGAATCCATTGTTCTTACTTTTGCAATACAAGTGTGAGATACCTTAAACCCTTCACTCAAAGATTCTCCTCCATGGCTTCATCTCAGGCTCACCCTCCAAATTATTTAAGCCTAAATGTAAAATCGTCTTTCAAATTATGATTTGTATGTGTGCACACAAGGGACGTGGCTTACATTGTTGGGAGAAGCATACTTGAGAATTTCCTGAATTTAGTGCATATGAAAATCTCTAAGGACGTTTCTGCACAGTTGACAATGATTAAGATCTGGTATGATAAATGTAGACATTTGATACTCAGCCGTGGAGGATTGATCATTCAGAATTGGGTAACAGGATGTGGAGCCTTCACATTACATTTTGTCCATTGAAACTTAGGTCCCATCTAAGGAACTGATGGGGTTTACCACATGGCTGGCACTGTGGGTGGAATGAATCTGGTTTCAACTTTCAGGTAGGATCAACGCATAAACTTGCCATCCTAATGGTACAGCAATTGACACTCTCACTGGTAGAATAAGATTGATGCCAAGAACTAAATTAGCTAAAAATATGCTCTCAAATTTGTAAGATGACTATAACCAGGGGGCCTGCATAACCAAAATTACTAGTGATGCCCGCACTACTCCTGATCAATTTTCTACTTCTCTACTTATGAATAAATGTCTTAATCTTTGTGGGAAACTAAAAGGCTCAGTAACTGCTATATTCCTTCTGGGATATAAAACAAAAAGTGTTCTACAATGGAGGTCAATATTACAGTGAGGTATATGTCCTGGAACCATTTTTCCCCCCTGCAATCATCTTGCTACAAATAAAAGCAGAAATGTGTCTATTTCTAGTATCTTAATTTTATTCTTTTATAAAGCTCCTCTCTCCCTTCCATTAAGTTACAATTTACAAAAATAACGCCTTTACTCATTAAAAATAATGTAATAAGTGTTCTTACTAAGCAGCTTGTACAACTTTTTAATTGCTATGAGCTCAGAGAAAGAATGACCCTGTTAGTGGTAAGGGAAGCCGTCATGGAGGAGATGAGAATTGAAAGGAAATATGGGCAAGAGAGCAACAGGTAGGTTAAAGCAAGGTGAGCGTCTAGGATGGCCTTAAAGATTTCTCGGAAAACCGTTTTCTGGAATGGGACCGATAGGAATGGGTCAGCATTCACGGAATGTGTGTGCCTTCTGTCTATAAATCCTGCATATGACTCTCAACAGAGGGCTTCACTTGTACAAATCCTAAGGAACAAGTTTACCATTTCACAGTCACCTTTTCTGGGGATGCTTTTATTTACCTCATTATTTGTCAAAGTGGTAGTAGATGCTAGAACAGATATGACCCCCACCAAAAAAAAAATTCATTAAACACAATAAACATTTATGTCTTACTTATGACAGAGACTAATGTAGACGCTCCCAGTTTGGTGGATGCCCCTTTGCCCCGGCCAACCATGTGGGCATTTTGAAACGTAGGCTCTACCCCACCACAGGGCCCACCCCTGTCTAGGGTTTTCGAGTCTCCCTCATTCAGAGCAGGAAAGAGGCCACAGAAAAGACAGATCTGACTCTTCAGCACATCCCAAAATGACAGGTGTCACTTCCACTCATATTTCCTTTCAGTACAACCAGTCACAATGTCATAATTACATGCAAGGAAGCCGGAAAATGTGGTCCCTGGCTGGACAGTTACTTCCACATTATGGAAGGGGAACACTAAACTCTGATGGTCAGCTACTTGCCCCTGATGCCTCTCTTAAAAGTATGTATGTTTTAGGTCATTCCAGCAACAATCATGTATTTTTTGGATAAAAGGCTCAACAAAGCAGTAAGTCAAATGGATGATGATAGAAATATTAAGAAGGCTTACCTAGGAGTCAATCATTCTTTGATTAATACTTATTTCTTAGCTAGCATGCATTCCATTCAATTATCACCCTATAAATATCTTATCAAAGATTTAGCTACCCAACAAAGGCTTTCTGGCTCTAGGGAAGAATAATAAGATAATTCTGTCTTTGTGGATTTTATTATTTCCATTAAACTGTCCCACTGAAAAAGTCCCTTTGGCTTCTTATGGGAAGGACTCTTGTGCAGACAGCACCAGAATAGAAACCTCTCAAAAACTGCTGCTCCAAAATCCTGGTCCTTGAGATTTCACTGTCCAGAGCTAGCAGCACATCCATGAGAAAGGAGCATACACCTGGATAAGCATTTTGAATACACAAACAAAAAAAGATTAAGATGAAGTGGAAACAATCTCTTCTCAAATTTTCTCACTTTGGTACGTGGTAGTACTTACATTTGTTTCAAGCTCTGGGGAAGGTTTAGGGTTTGGCTTTGAATATCACCCAAACAAAACTGCAAGGGCTTGTCCATACTCCTTTACAAGGAAATGGCTCTTTATGGTTTACCACGTTTTCGAATAGCTCAATTATAAAATGAAAAGAGACATTTTTCAAAACCAATTAGTAACCAAGATGACTATGCTCTAATTGTTTCTATCTTTTAAAGGAAAATTATTGCCAAGTTTATCAATAATGAGACCTCATTTATCTGTGCTTAGGAAACCATAATATAGTCTCCTTTTGGTGTTTTTTTTTTTAACTGGAATTTAATTGTCAGATATTTTTATTTGATGTTTTATGTACTTCCATAGAACTCCAAGTTTCAAGTTTCTTTGAAGGACCTATAGAGAGGGTCTCAAGAAATCCATGCAGAGGAATCCTACAATTTCATTCCTTCATTTGGTACATGGTTTTTGAGTTCTTATGACCTGGAGACTCTACGCTCAGGTCTTTGAAAGACACAAAACTGAATTCCTTATCTCAAGAAACTTATAATATATCTGGAGAGGGATGATATTTGTAGGAATAACTGTAAAGCAAATTCTACAAATTTTATTTGGCATGATATCCAATCACATTACCTCATTCTATAGAATGTTTTCAGCAGCACAAAAAAGATTATTTATCATTGTTACATAAATGTTGACCTAAATCATTTTAACACGTATCTAGTTTTCTTTTTCTCCTGTATCTATGTGATAATAGAGATAGCCTAGAAGATACATAATGCTTTATATAGAATCTCAGAACTATAAAAAATATTATACCATTTTGTAGGTGGAAAATCTGGCCATAGCGTCTTCGGAAATTTTAAATGGTACCTCAGGTTTTGCTTATTAAGGGATAGATGTCCATTTTGACAGTTTAACATTCAATTTATATACCACTGGAGAAAAAGAACATAAGAAAATATCCAGTGAACTATAATAAAATTGCCTTGTTTTACAATGTCAAAAGTAGACAAAAGATCTAACCAGCAGAGGAATCAGCGTGTGCTATTTACAGAGAACCGATTTCAGCTTGCTTTCTTTTGAAGTACATACTGACAATGAGCTGGTCTGTCAGCTGAAAAGGTATTTGGTGATTTAGAGAGGACTCAACTGCCCTTCTGTCTTCCTCTTTCTCTCTGGCCAACCCACAGTCCTAGAAGAAAGGAAGAA
Source organism: Pteronotus mesoamericanus (assembly GCF_021234165.1). Lineage (NCBI taxonomy): Eukaryota > Metazoa > Chordata > Mammalia > Chiroptera > Mormoopidae > Pteronotus > Pteronotus mesoamericanus. Next base: position 32,645,652 of record NW_026555245.1, on the reverse strand, counting down.
CACATTCCCCAAGGCCTAGGGAAGTGAATGGAGGCATTGTTAGGCCAGAAAGGAGAAGAATGCTTCACACGTGTACCATAGCCTCCTTCTTAGTGCCCCCTCCTCCTTCTGCCGCAAAATATTTTTAAATGACTAATATCTTACCAAATGACATAAAAGAGCAATTCTGAAATCCTGTCTTGTGTATTTTTGTGGAGCTGCTGTGATTTTGTCATTTAATACTCATTAATTAAATCAAAGTAGAAAGAAACCAGCAAGAGAGGAAAAAGTCAGTAATCTTTGAACTAACAGATACCAAAAAAGTTATTTTGTTCATGAAGTATGGACTTATAATGAGTACAAGTAACAGTGACTCCAGCCCCAAACTCTTAAATATCAGTGACAGAAAATAAGAGATGTCAAAATAAACACAGTAACGAAATGCTCCTAGTAAACTACATTTTTAAGTGTTGAGCAGAATATTCAGCTTCCAAAGCTTATGCTAAAATACATAATTTAATGGGGCAAGTTATGCCAACCGAAGGTTCACACCTCTTTTGGCTTTTTTATTTAATTAAAACATATCTCTCCTATTATATAAATTTTACTTCTCAGAACATTACATAATTTTTAAAAATCTGCATAATTGTTTGTAAAATACAATTTAGAAATTGCTAAACCTAAACGTTTAAAAATAAAAGTTATTCCATAGTTTACTTTGAGAAAGATGAGTAAAATCATGAGAAAGCAGAATTCAGGGTAAAAGACTTCTTAGGAATCTTATTCAATGAGGAATGTGTCAAAGATATGACAAGAAATATCTTGGCTTCTGGACTCAGTGTCTTACTTTTCCAGGATTAATTTTTTTTTTAAAGGGAAGGTAGATAACCTTTGATTTATCAGAAAAAGGCAACAGTACTTAAAATGTATAATTAATTTCCCACTACTTTTCTAAACTTAAAAAACCACCATGCTTAAAAAAAGATGGTTTAGGAATCGAGTTCTTTACATATATTACATTTATAGATTGAATTTTGTCTATCCTTTCTTCAGTTTTTGTAGAGTGCTTGCCCCTTAACTAAGAACTCCTGTGGACCTGAATACAAAGACAGGTTCATTTCTGTAAGCCATGCGCTGAAGCATGGTAATGCACAAATTTTACATTTCCTGCCATTTGTCCTCTCTTCTGGTGGCAAGACAAACATGTTTCTGATAAATTTCTGAGCATGAAAGAACCTGAATTCAATTTGACCACTTGTTAGACTCAGGTCTTCTGTTTACCAGCTCTCTCACCTGCAAGAACTATAAAAGATAAAAGCTCAAAACATTACCTTTTAAATACCATCTGGAACTGAGCTTGGCTGATACCCATACTATGAGGTAAGAAATCACTGCATGGCTGACTATATTGCTTCTAAAAATAGTCCCCAAATGACACTGCACCTAACTTGGCCTTGGGAGCCCAGACATGATTCCAAATAGGTCCAGTGCACTTGGGAAACAAATATTATAATACGAAGTGATATCACAAGGTCCTGCAGGGAAGGCCAGCTAGATGTCATTGCAATTTTTTTTGGCAAAGCACATAGAAGTCAGATCAAGGGAAGTAGTGGCAAGATACCATAACCTGCAGTCCATCTTGTATGTGAGTAAGCTCGTCCCTGATGTGCAAAGTGTCTGCAGGTGAGGAACTGAGAAAAATTCGAGGCAATCTAATAATTCTGATGGTGAGGACCCAGAAGTGGTCATCTCAAGGATCCTGGGCATGGAATGCGATAGCAATGTGGCAAGATGAAGCCTAATCAACTGTGTTTAGCTTGCCTAAAGAAAGGTTTAAGAAAAAAAGGAACCACAGTGAGGTGGAGCATAGATATGAAAAAATTCTAGAGTCAGAGGTTCATCGTGTTTACTCAATCATGGCCATTGGAGTTAATCACTGTGGCCCTGAAGAGAGACCATCGCCACAGTCGAGAAGACGGAAGCAAGTGGTCCTCCCTTTGGGTGACCCCTGAGGGAGAACTGATTCTTCTGTTATGGATTCTTGTTTTGTAAAACCTCAGCAAACTCTGATTCTAATTTCAGCATTCCCAGAGCTCACCCATAGGGAGAGTGACTGGCTCTTCCTTGACAGTTTCTATGACACCAAGAACTTATGAAGTGTCAAGTGTTTTGTTTGTCTTTAAATTTGAATAGATAGCCACATTAATTTCTGTCTCCTTAAATCAGTTTGGTTAGTAAATCCCATTCAGTTCTCCTGGATGATTTGACTCAGATTATGAGACGCAGTCATTTGTGGACCAAGGACCAGACAACAGTCCATGGCGACTTCACTAAAGTCAAACCTGTCCTCTCACTATGCTACCTTTCCCACCAAACCACAATTTAGCCAGGTAAAAGTTGTGCTAGCAAAGAAATACAAATGAGAAAATAATCAATGCTTTCTAGGCAGAAGGCAAGACAATTAGAAGCATGCAATTAGAGATAGCAGTGGCTCCTGCTCTCCTTATCAATTATGTTTCTGGGATATCAATGCCTAATAAAATAATGTGATGAGCCAGGCTGTTCTTTTTTAATTTGAGTGTTTTTAATGATAAAATGAGTGTCTTATTTTTACTTTAAATTTTAATTAGGTTTATTTTAAATTTATATTAGCTTCCTTCAATGTCAAATAAAGGGTCTGGCACAAATAATGCCCCTTTTATTATAAAATCTTTTATTACAAAATCATAAGCATGTAATTCTGTAGCATAATAATATCACACTCAAGCACACCATATGACATTTTAGGTGAAAAGTTCAGATTGCTGTCCATCTTGTGCGAGACATTCATGTACCCTACCAACCACACTCAAGCAGGCCTTTCTTCTGCAAGACCCTGTATATTGCTCTAAAAACATAGTGAGCTCCCTAGTGTCCTTGGTGGTAGCAACCAGGTCTAACCTTCACAGTATGAGTTTCCATTCTGGCTGATGGTTATGGTTCAGGTAACACGATTGGTCCTGTTCTGTATCTGAAAACTTCTAATAACAAGTTGCAATTTAACCTAGTTTTTCCATAATTACATTTTTAAACATTTAAGTGGACTCCTTACCTTTAGAATTGTGCACCATGTATGTGAAAACATTCTATATTATATTATTTCAAAAGGCATTTTTGCAAAAGTTTCTCATTGTTCATATAAATATAATAGCTAGAATATTATTTGTTTTTTAAATAAATGGTAAAAACTCATGTTAGCAGAATGTTAAGTGAATATATCATGTTCACAGAGAATACAAAATTATGTTGAATATTTTACTAGAGCTTAGTTATTCAATCATTCAGTAAATATTTACTAAGAACCTATTAGTGCCAGGGAACAAAATAGTTAAACATCCTTGGTTTCATGTAGTGGGTGAGACAAAAAAGATGAGTAATTAAAATAAATAACATGCTAGTAATAAGTATTCCAGAGAAGAAATGAATAAAATGAATCAGGGAGAGGGATAGAGAGTTTTGTGCTGGGGCCCCAGAGTTAGAACTCAGATGAGATGGTCCGGGCAGGTCACACCAATGTGGGTCTTGAGTAAAGACTTAACATTAATAAGAGAGTAAGGAATGCAGAGAGCTGGCAGCAGAGCATCCAGGAGAAAGGAATGGCAAGAGGAAAGGCCCCAAGGTAGGGCACACCTGGCATGTTCAAGGAGCAGGAGGAAGCCAGCGTGTCTGGAGCCGAAATCATTATCTTTCAAACTGGGTTCCTTGAGCCTTAGAATTCTCAAGTGCTCTTTCTTAGCACTTTTACTAAAAGAGTATTAGAAAATACTACTACTGTCGCTACCACTAATAACAGCATAAACTTTTCTGAGAACTTACTATCAACTAGGCACTAGCTTAAGTATTACTCTGCCCTATTTAAACATTATTACTATTATCAAAACATACTATTACTATAACCACTTAACAGATAGAGAAGCAAAGGCTTGGCAAAATAAACTCACTTGTCCAAGGTCATACAGTGGGTAGTGGGGCCAGAATTTAAATCTAAGGAGCCTGAATCTGAATCCAGAGCCTCGAATTTGAATTAATATCCTATACTTAAGTGTGTGTGTGTGTGTGTGTGTGTGTGTGTGTGTGTATGTATGCGGGCGCGTGCACACTAAAGAGGGGTTTTAAAATTTGCCTACTTCCACTTTTGTATGCCAAGGTCAATTTTGGTATCTATGTTTGCTAATAATCATGAAATAAGCTGTGATAAACATTAAGTCATGTCCATCAATGGATGAACAGATAAAGAAAATGTGTTCTATGCATGCAATGGAATATGATTCAGCCTTTAAAAAGAAAAAAGTTCTGCAATATTCAACAACATGAATGAACTTCGAGGACATTATGCTAAACTGAAGTAAGAAAGTCGCAGAAGGATAAAAGCTGCATGATTCCACTTACAAGGTATCTAAAATAGTTAAAATCATAAAACCAAAGAGTAGAATGGTGGTTGCCAGGGACCAGGGGAAGGTGGAATGATGAGTTACTAATCAATAGGCATAAAGCTTCAGCTATGCAAGAAAAATTCCAGACATCTGCTAAACAACATTGTACCTATAGTCAACAATATAGTGCTCAACTATTTGTCAAAAGGATAGATCTCATGTTAAACGTTCTTACCACAAGATACTTTTTTTTAAAAGTTAGTAAAAAATTTTATCTATTTGAAATAAAGCATTATTAACATTTTTTTTAAAAAACCCAAAACATTGTCACTTACATTAGAAATGGAAATTCCCCATGATAGTCAAGTGTCATACTTTATAATGTCCATCACCTCATTCCTGTTGGCTAAGAAACAGGCAATGTTCAGCTTCCTCAGGCTCCTTGGTAAGGGGACTTCTTAGGCAGTGCTCCTGGCTTTCGACTTACTCCACATCCCATTTGTGGATGGCACTTCCCACCCCTACTGTTTCTCCTTCTGAATGACACACATCTGTAGCTGAAAGTTTTCCTATGTTGAATCAAGGAATTTGGACTTAGTTAGAAATTCAAGTGTTTTAATGAGACTGGCAGATGATCAGATGTTTTAGAAGGATAACTCTAGGGACAAGGTGGAAGATGAACTTGAGTCTGAAGAGAATGGAGCTTAGTGATCAATTTAGAGAAATTGCAGGCAAGTGGTAATAAGATCCTGAAATATAGATGGGGAAGCTTTGGGCTGCCATAACAAAATACTGAAGAGACTTTTAACAACAGATATTTATTTTCTTGCAGTTCTGGGTGCTAGAAGTCCACAATCAAGGTGCCAGCAAATTTGGTTTCTTGTGAGAGCTCTCTTCCTGGCTTGTAGGCGGCTACCACCTCATTGTGTGCTCACATAGAATTTCCTCCATGTGTGCAAGGGGAGAGACACAGAGTTGGCGGGGGGGGCAGTGCGCTTGAGTGGGCACCACTATGGGTCTCTTCTTATAAGGATACTAATCGTATTGGATCAGAGACTCACCTTATGTCCTATTTAATCTCAATTACTTCCTTAGAGGCATCATCTCCAAGACAGCCACACTGGGGTTAGGACTTCAATGTATGAAGTGGGGGTGAGGGAGCACAACCATTCAGTCCATAATAGTAACTGAAAATTTGGTTCTAGAATTTGAGTTCAGGCTGCAATGTGGGATGCCAACATATACATGGGAACTGAACCACTTAGTGTTGATGAGACCACTGAAAACCACTGAAGAAAGAGTAGGGCTGGTAAGTTCTACACCCTCAGGTGATACCACTGTGGAAGAAGCACATGGAAGAAGCAGCAGGAGCCAGTAAATTAGAGTAAGGGGAAAAAAATTAAAAACCCAGAAAGGTAAAGTTACAATCAGGAAAGAGGGATCCTAAAACATTCAAGGAAAGGTTGGTAGGAGACTGAATGATGTTAAAACTCCTCCTCTGAGTAGTATGTGCACTGAGAAGTAGCCATTACATCTGGTTCCAAGTAAGTCATTAGTAACCTGTGTCCCCTTCAGCACAATGTGTGCGGTCATGTCGTTATAGTTTCTTTCCTGAGAAATCATTTACTGAGCTACTCCTGACCCAGCCACGGTGCTGGGGGCACTGATGAAAAAGGTAAACATATTTGCCTTCAAAGATCTTAAGAGAGAAACACCTTGTTTTCTGATACTGAAAAGCTCTGAGCTCCACGTTTTGTGAGTGCTGCCCCAATGCTTGTGCCCAGTCTATTTGGTTTAACTAGTCTGGCACAGCCTAACTCATTAATCAGATGTATAACAGACTGTTACTAATATTTCACTTCCTAGTTCCAAGTTTGCTCTTAACCTGCCCAAATAAAATATTCTTTCAGTATAGATCCCAGGTGTACCCAGGTGGAAAGCTTTCTCTCTATAGTCACCTGCATATTCCATATGGTCTCTCACTCTCCTACCTGCAGAACGTGGCCAGAATCAGCTTGTCTTTTGATCCCACATGCCCTGATGAGCTCCTCTGGGTTTTCTTTCTTCCTCTATGTGAAATATTTTTGGTGGATTTGTTATTTGTGCATCAATATACTGCTCTTGTAGGTGTCAAATGAGAATCTCTGGTTTGTATCAAAGCATCCCATTTCTCCCCTGGTTTTCAGACTCCCTACTATCCCCCTTCCCCAAGCTCCCTTATTTCATCACATAAATCGTCACCTTCAAGAGTAAAAAGAAATTCACTGGCAGTCTACTCTCTGAGTGTGTCTTGTAGAATATGCTTTCTTTGGCCAATACAGGGCTGTAAATTTTTTAAAAATTAGTTTCTAACATTTAAAAGTTGGGATATTTTTACATAAAAATCCAATTTCCATGTTCTTCTGAAAGAATCAGACAGTCTGACCACACTGTGTCTGCAATCCTGCCTGGCAACTATTGGTTAGAGCTGTGGGCACTGCGCCCTTTACAAGGATCCTAGGTGCTGCAGGTCGCCACAGTCTCCACCACTCCCTAATGTCAGGCTCACAGCTACTTTATACTCCATCAGCCACTGCTCCCATTTAGTTTATTACTGATCTCTTAAAACATATGGATTTGTGCCTCTCATTCTGGAAAGATTCATCCAAAGTGATGTTATAGCGTTTGCTAGGCTTTATGTATCATGCAACGCATTAGTCAAATTCTCACTTTTTACAAACCCTGGTATATCTAAAACTACCATATATATTGTAATGGTATCTTTCAAGTCAGATGGAAAAGTCACATATTTTTCTGAGGGTGAGTTTCATAAGTTTTACGTTGGAGATTCATGAATCCATATTTCTTCCATGGAGCATTCACATTGACCCATCAAGGGCAAGCTATTTTTTTTTATTACCCTAAAAAAGGTATTTTTTTCATGCTCTGAGTTCCATTCTTGATTGAGGGTGCTTCCGGAAAACCTATTATGCTTTTGGTAAATGTGGTCAATGTGTATTCTTCTTGGACTGCAGTACAGGCCCTTGGAGAGCCAGGACAGTTCCTGGTCAATTGCAGCCATGTATTGATGAACGGCAGGCTCTGGTCTTCAACGCTCTTAACCCAGCACCTTCCACTGGCAAAGGTTAGGAGGCTGTTCCACCCTAAGTCTCCCCAGAACCAAATATTTACTCAAAAAACATATGTGCCGATTTCTAGAGTAAATAAAGACAGGGAGACGGGGCTATGGCTGAAAGGTCTGAGACTTAGAATTCACATGGCGTGTTCCTAGATGTGTCTCTAGCTTCCTCAGGGATTGCAGGAAAATCACTTAACTTACAAATTGCACGGTCATTCTCAATCTTTGCAAAGCCTTCGACGTGGCATGATGCAAAGGGAATCCCATGACATTCTAAGGATCTTAAAATCTGCCAAGCAGAATAAAGCACAAAAGACTTCTCTCTCAAGCAACCACAGTCGATTTTCCTGAAGAAATTCAAGATAAGGTATGACATCTGTCCTGTGGCCAAATAAATGGGCTTCCCCTCCTCCTGTGTTACTGGACAGGCTGCCACTGCTGTCTCACTTTCTATTCTAGGCAAATGTCAGCTCTCTCTGTCTTCTAGCCCTACTCCCTCATTTAATAAGAAACACATTCTCTTTCTTTAGGATACACACGCGCGCGCATGCACACACAAGGAAGAAGGAAAGAAAAAAACAAAGAGATTTAAGTAGAACAGCAGAATCTCTACCTACATACAACTTGCTAAATATATAGAGCTGAAAATAGTCAGAGCTGAGAGAAAGGAAAAAAAGAAGAGTGTTTTAACAGTAAAGTAAAACCACAACTAATGACTTCAGGAGACAGGAGCTAGGTGGACAAGCAAAGCATTACAGTTTTAAATATATGGGGTTTGGCTTCACCTCCCCAGTAAGTGGCCTGGCACTGATTCAAATAGGCTGGTCTGGCACGCTAGTGCCTCTGAGAGGGACCACACTGGCGGATGGAAACGACCACAAAAGCCACAGAGAAAGTGCAGGCTTCCAAAGGCAACAAGGAAGCAACCAGACTGGCAGCAAAAGCAATGCCAAGGCCCCGGCATCAGCAGGGAGGGGCCAGCCTCACCAAGTTGGATTTTCTCTCTCCTTAAGCTGGGATGAGCAACAGGCAGCCCAACTGCTGGGAGGATGGGCTCTAAGAAAGGAGGTGGCTTGGAGGGTCCTGAACCCAAGGAGCCTAAGAGCTGACAGCAAAGCAGAGAATGCCATGATGGAGGAGGGGCAGGACTTCGCCTTTTGGGGTGCCATATTACAAAAAGCTGAGAGAGTCATGTTTGTGGAATATTTCTGTGTACTAAAAAAAAAGGCAATAATCTTTATGGGCTTCTACCTCTGGAAAACATTTTGCTATACAAACAGTTGTTTTTTTTTGTTTTGTTTTTTTTTTGTTTTTTTTTTAATGGCATTGAAGACTGCCAAATGATTTGATACTTGAAACATTTTTGCTTTGTGCTGCATGAAAGAGTAAGGAATCTAGTTCAGTGGGTGGAAGACTCAGCAGGGGGCTGTAATTGGCCAGTCACCATTTTTAGCATCTGTGGCGATGTCTACACAATGCCAGCATTGCTAGCTGGAAAGCTGAAATGGAATTAAATCTTTTCCCAAGGCTGAACAATACATAATAGCGTGACTATTTGCCCTGAATTGGCTGATTCCTTTGATGGCCTAATTGCCAGCCTCAGTTTTCTCAATTTTAAAATATGGATAAAAACTTATATCCAATATTTCCAGAAGGGGTAGAATGAACAAATTATTTCCAACTCCTTGAATGAGTTCAAAATGCCAAGTAGCTATCGAGGATATCTGTGGTCTCATAATCATGGATTTGATATGCTAATTGTTCATCTTTCCTTTTTTTTTTAAACCAGAGTGGACCAGAATGAATAATAATATTAATAATTTTATCATCACCTCACATATTGTTTTACTTCATTGTACAAAATCATACAGATTAGGTGATACTAGATCCCACTTACTGAAAAAATTAGAGTTTGGCACATTTGGGAACGAGAAAGGGCATGGTACCAGAACCCCAGCAAGGCGAGCAGGGTGTTATAGAGGAGGACTTGGGCAGAAAGGGCTGGACTGTCCCCTCTCGGAGTCCTGTACCCTTGCTACTGGAGCAGTCTGAATTTGTGGTGTTAGCTGAGGAATTTAAATAGAGATGGGTTGCAGGCAGTTTGGCTACTGGGCTTCATATTCTAGCAAGGTTTGGGCTGGGACTATGACTTTGGCAGGCATAGGGATGGTATTTTAAGACATGTGAGGTGATAGAATTGCCTCCGAAGTGAATGTAGAGAGAAGAGGACATAATGCTGAGCCCGGAGAAACATGGAAAACAGAAGCTAGCAATGAAGACAAGAGTAAAAGAGAGGAGGCTCACAGGAAGCCAAGGACAAGGAATATTTTTCAAGAGGGGAGTTATCAACTGTGCTGAACACTCTTGGCAGTTTTGATAAGGACTGACAGGGCTTCACTTAGTGAGGTGAGGGTCGCTGCTGACCTGGGCGACAGTAATTCTATTGGATGATCAGGGGAGAAACCAGGTTAGAATAGGCTAAGGGCTATATAAAAATTAAGCAAGTATAGATGGCAAGTGAAGGTGCCTAGTTATGAAAGAGAAAAGAAGGATGAGAGAATGAGGTAGGTAGGGACCAGGAAAGATTTGCAGGCTTTGCTGGTTTGGTCATTTGAAAGAAACCTTAGTGCACTTAGTGCATTTGAGAGAAAACGTAGTGCTGTGAAGAATCCGGGAGCCAGGAGAGACTGATGATATGGGAAAGAATTACTGGGCCACGGTCCTGTGGAGGGTGTGTGGAGATCCAGGCCATGCAGAAGGTTTTTCTATTTGCCAGGTGTGACCCCTCTCTGGAAGGCAAGAGGCAAGGATGGGCAAAGGAAGGGAAGAGAAGAGAATGCGGTGGAGCTGCAGATGGAAAGCATATTTCACAACCTTCTCCCTGCATTTCCCAATCCCATTCTTCTGCTTAGATATCTGGCGTGGGACTACCTCCTCCACAGTGTTCTGTTTTGTCTCCAGATAATTTTCTTTCTGTCTTACAGATAACTACTCATTTACCTCATTTTGCATAACAGCATACTGCCTTGCCTTTTCATGTAATTTTTTCTCAGGTATACATTATGTCTAGGAAAGGAACTCCTTGCCTTTTTAACAAATCGTGATAAAATATACATAATATATATTTACAATTTTAATTGTCTTGAATTATATAATTCAGTGACATTAAGTACATTCATTCAGTGTTGTGCAACCATCATCACTATCTATTTCCAAAAAGTTTCTTTGCCCAAGACAGAAATTCTGTGCCCACGAAACAGTAACTCCCTTTACCCCTCCTCCACCCGATAACCTCTATTTTACTTCCTGTCTCTCAGAAGTTGGCTACTCTAGGTAGCTCATGTAAGTGGAATCATAATAGTTGTCCTTTCAGATCAAGCTTATTTTACTTAGCATAATCTTTTCAAATTTCATCCATATTATAGCATATATCAGAATTTCATTCCTTTTATTAAATAATATTTCTTCGTGTGCATATACCACATTTTGTCTATTTATCTGTTGATGTTTCCGCCTTTTGATTATTGTGAACATGGATATGGAAGTATCTAACTGAATTGCTGCATTTAGTTCTTTGGGTATACACCTAGGACAGGAACAGCTGGATTCTATGGTAATTCTGTTTAACATTTTGAGAAACTGTTAAACTATTTTCCATAGTAGCTGTACCACTTTATAATCCCACAAGCATTGTATGACTGTTCCAATTTCTGAACATGCTCACCAAAATTTATTTTATCACCATTGTATACTAGTATTTTGGAAAATAACTATAGTAATGAGTATGAAGTGGCATCTCATTGTGGTTTTGGTTTTCATCTCTCTAATGTTGTGCATCGTTTCACGTGCTTATTGCCCATTTGTATAGCCTTCCTTTGAAAAAGATGTCTACTTAAGTCCATTGTCCATATTTGAATTAAGTGGTTTTTTTGTGGAACTCTTTGCCTTTTGCATTATCTTTTTGGAACCTCTTCAGTCCATAGCAAGGTGCTCTTGATAAATGAGAGAATTAGAAAATGATTTTTTCCAAGATGTTATGAAAAAATTCATATATTCAGAAAAGTTGAAACAATTACATTGTGTACATCCCTATATCTAACACCTAGTTCCTATGCTTAATTATTTTATTACATTTGACTTATCTCATACTTATCCATAATCTCTCCAGCTTTCTATCAATAAAGCCTATTTTGTGGGTACATTTCAAAATAAGTTGCAGATATCAAGAAATATTTTTAATGAATAAAAAATGCTGTCTCGGAAAATGTAAAAGTTGGGACAGGAACAGCTGTCTCTGGGACATTTTTTGTACATGTGGTATAAGAGCAGAAGTGGGTTAAAAGTCAGTGGGAGGTTAGCCTCTTTACTTTGAACACGCCTTAGTGAAATTTCTGGGTGAAATGAATCAAAGAAAATATTCCCAGGGAATAGGCAGTGCTGGCAGAGACATGTCACCATCACAGTCCCCCGGCTGTATATTCCTGTGGTTGCTGGGCAACACCACGGGCTCATCTGTGCACACGGATGGAAGCAATGAGTCCTGGGGCCAGAAGTAAAACTGCCTGAGGCTGGTGGCCTTCAGAATCAGCTCTGAGCCTCCCTGCCCCTCCTCTCCCACTGTATTCACTCTCTGGTCCTCCCCACTGGGTTTTAACCCCTTGGAAGTCAGGGACCACGTTCTCTCCATTTATACACCCATCTTGTTTTCATTACATCATCCACCATTTAGAGTAGTGTTTAACACAGAGAAGATCCCCTATGAACTTTTGGAAGTCCCCTCAAATATCTATATACTATACCCTTAGGGCCCATTTGACCTTACACTTGGCTTCCTTTCTTGTACACCTCCTGCCTCTGACGAACTCCTATAAAGCCTGTCTAGATCTCAAGGGCTAAAGTCATTCCTTCTTCTTACAACTAGTCTGTTGACTGTCTAGCATCTTCCATCTTCATCAAACTCCTCATGCTCAGTGAAATCTCCCAGCCTGCATGATGCATTCTGACCTTGCCCCCCTCTCAGCAAAAACCATCCTCCATCCTCAAGGCCATTTATGAATTATCATGGAAACTGGGAAAGTCTGGAAGGGGACAGGACTTTCAGTACAAAGTAAACTGTGCTCAGAGAAGTTTAGTGTCACCAGGGAAAATTTAAGAAATGGAATTTTATGATAAGAGCAAGAGAAATCATAGTGTTTGGTTGGAAGAACATGTTAGCATAAGGAAAAAGAAGGCTGTTAAAGAAAGTGTTACAGTCATCCAGACTTGAAAAATCAGAAACTGGACCCTTTGATGAAGTAAAAGTCAGTGGCATCTGAGAAACAAGTTCACAAGCAGATATAGAAACAGATTATAGTTTTTCCTCAGTTTTGTTGTCAACGACTCTCAGGTCTGAAAAATACGGAACATGGTCAGGCTCTCTGAGGGCCTGCCGGGGATCAAAAAACAGTCAGGGAGTGAGACAGAGTGGGCAGGGAGACAGTGGCATTTTGACAGAATAATGAATTGCATCCAAATAAGTAAGATTTAATAACATCACAAAAAGACAAAGTCTTTATTTTCACCTGTCTTTGGATTTGCAAACATAGATATTTCCTCCAGTGAGGAAACCATGGTATATATGATTAGTTCATATTTCACACCTTTATTCATACATATCCTGTAATGTAAAAGGCCTATTTCTTATTACATAGGAAATGCAAAATGCACCGGGGACTCTCAGAAAAACTCAAAGCTTTGCTAGAAGTTAACATAAGTGGTTGGTCACAGGAGTACAGCCTAAAACACAAAGCCTTCTTTCTGACTCTGCAAAAATTAAGTACTGACATGTGAAACCTGCTGAGAGTTTCATCTGTTTTTATTCTGAAAGCCTCATTCTTTTTGTCTAAGTACGTGCGTACACACATCATTCTGTAAGCTTAAAAATGCTAGCTAACTCGGTCATGCACGGCGCAGGGCAAAGAATGTAGCAGCGCCCCCTGGTGTTCACTGACTCTAGTTACAGTCCACAGATACGCAACTAGATGGTACTTTTCAAGTTCCATCATTAGAATGCCAAAACACCAAACCACCAAAAGCTTGGACTTGTTAACATTACAATTCCAAACCAAACCTCAAAGAAAATGAAGTTTTATTCAAAAAATGAATAGAAGTTAGAAATATGAACTGTCAGTTAAACATTTTAACGACACTTTATAGCAATGATGATCAATGCAATGTCACTTGCACAAACAGTAAGGTTATATTTGGAATACAGGAACAACACGTGCTTATATATAACTCAGGTAACGGTGAGTTTGTTTTTAGAAATTGGGCCCCTGGTGACAGGTGCTAGGATAAGGAAAGCTAATTTAATTCTTGCTCTAAGCAATGTGATAAATTTAGCTTTTTTGTATCAGAGTTAAATTTATTAAAGAGTCAGTCAGTAGGTCTGATCAAACTTTTTCCTTCTTGTCACAGAGCTACTAACATTATATCTTATAAGCAGATTGTTTTTATTTTTAAAATGAGGCGTGCTGATAGGCTGTAAAGTGCTGCTCTCACATTTTTCTTCTTCTTGTACTTTCTCCTTATTGCAAGTCCATTATTCAGAGTGTCAAATGTAGGTCTGTAGACTCAATTTCCTCCCCTATAAAACAGGGTAGATAATAAGTTTTGGTAAGGATGTGCAGTAACTGGAACACTGATACATTGCTGGTGGGAATATAAAGTGGTTTTCCACAGCTACTATGGAAAATAGTTTAACAGTTTCTCAAAATGTTAAACAGCATTACCATAGAACCCAGCCATTCCCCCGCTAGGTGAATCTTTGGATACCCAAAGACCTGAATGTAGAGATTCAGTCAGATACTTCCACATCCATGTTCACAATAGCCAAAAGGTGGATAGACAAATATTCAACAGATGAATAGACAAAATGGTATATGCACACAAGGAAATATTATTTAATTGTAAAAGGAATGAAATTCTGATACATGCTATAATATGGATAACATTTGAAAAGATTATGCTAAGTCAAATAAGCTTGATCTGAAAGGACAAATATTATATGATTCCACTTATATGAGGTACCTAGAGTAGCCAAATTCTGAGAGACAGGAAGTAGAATGGAGTTTACTATGGCAGGGCGAGGGGGAGAAAGGGAATTATGGTTATCGTTATTATATATTATTATTTTGGAAAATAGCTATATTCATGAGTGTGAAGTGGCATCTCATTATGGTTTTGATTTTCACTTCTCTAATGACTAATCACATTGAGCATCCTTTCACGTGCTTATTGCCCATTTACATATCTTTTCTTTAGTAAGTTGTCTACTCAAGTCCATTGCCCATGTTTGAATTGAGTTGTTTTTTGTGGACCTCCTTGCCTTTTGCATTATCTTTTTGGATCCCCTTCAGTCCATAGCAAGGTGCTCTTGATAAATGAAAGAATTGCAAAATGATTTTTTTCCAAAATGTTATGAAAAGATTCATATATTCAGAGAAGTTGAAACAATTACATCGTGAACATCTCTATAACTAACACATAGATTCTATACTTAATATCTCCTCACTTTTGCCTTATGTATACCTATTCATAATCTATCCAGCCTTCTATCCATCAAGCTTATCTTGTGGGTATGTTTCAAAACAAGTTGCAGGTATCAAGAAATAATTTTTAATGAATAAAATACCTGCCTGATAAATTGCACAAGTAAGGTGATACAGGGGTCTGGCTCTCTCAGGGATGGCTCATGTAGATATCATGTAAGAGCAGAAGTAGGTTAAGACACCACTGAAAAAAGCAGACTACCTCTCAACGAATGTGAGCCCTCAAATAATGACAATCATGGTGATAAGGACAAGTAGGAGGAGGCTGACTTACATGTTATCCACTAAGAGTTTTATAGAGGTCATCTTATAAGACCCAGTAATGGAGACATTATTATCTACCCTATTTTATAGGCAATGAAATTCAGTCTAAGGCCATACAGCTCACAGAGTTTGCTGAGATAAGATTCAAACCCAGGAGTGTGACTCTAGAGCTGAATCACTTTGGGATATACTTTCTCTCAAAGGCAATGAACTACACAGTCTATAGGGAAAGGTTATACGGAGAAATCAGCACATGAATTGACGTGCAATGTTGTTGCCAAGGACCCAAGATAAGGATGGTAATGTGTCTGAACGTTGTACATGAACATCAGCCTAGAAAAAGGGGTGCTATTATGCACACTGGCACTTGCCTCATCTACCACCTATGAACTACAGCTGCGGTGCTTCCCCTAACGCTCTGTTGAAGGTGAGATTCCAGTAGAGTGGTAACTTATGGGGAGATCTCTGTGGAAATTTCAGGGCTCCTTCTACCAGCTAATATTTTTTAAAGCATAGCATCAGGTTAATATGAACATCCCAAACAGTGGTTCTGGCTAGAAACAAGGGGCTGCCTGGATCCATGTTAAGACTGGAGCCCTAACTACAGAGAGGCTTGGCAACCTCTAGAAATAGGCAGTTTCTCTGGATTTGCCACAAAACAGCCAGAGATAATGGTCTCCATCATTGAGAATACTCTTGATTTTTCTTTGTAAGCCACCTCTGTTCTTAGAATTTAGAGAGCAATCCATGAAAATTCCTATAATAATAAAGTGAGAGTTCTAGCTCTTATTCCAAAAATAAAATACAGACCTACATTTTATATTATTTTGATAAAATTGGACAGTTAGTTATATTTTTTTAAAATATTGTTATTTTTACTACTAAACTAATATATGGTCATTGCTACCAGTAAACTCATCAAAAGATGGATGTATGAAGGGAAAGTGAGTCATCTTCATTTACCCAGAGTCCCCATTATTCCCCAAGGTAACCAATGGAAATATCCAATGTCGATCCCCTACTCTTTCTCTGTACCATGCAGTCATACACACTCATACACAGACATATGCAAAATCTCCCATTTTGAAAATGAAGCATACTAAACATATTGTTCGGCAACTTGCTTTTCTCACTCATGACTACATTATGAGCATCTTTCCAAGTTGACAGATATTAATAAAATATACATTTTTATTTTTAAAAAATATTTTTTATTTATTTTTAGAGAGTGGGGAATGGAGGGAGGAAGAGGGAGAGAAACGTCAGTATGTGGTTGCCTCTCACCCACACCCAACTGGGGGCCTGGCCTATACCCCAGGCCTGTCCTCTGACTGGGAACCGAGCCGGTGACCCTTTGGTTGGCAGGCTGGCACACAATCCACTGAGCCACACCAGTCAGGGCCTAAAATATACTTTTTAAATAGCTGCACACATGCCGTAGTACAGACATGCCATAAGTAATTGCAACATTTCTTCGTTGGTGAAAATTGATTTTGTTTCCAGTTTATAGTCCTGGAAGACACTGAGGCAACTGACCCATATCACACATCTTTACCTCCTGGTGCTTGCTTTCTAGAGATTCTACAAAGTTGGATGGCTTAGTCAAAGCATACATATACTATAATTTTACTTAATAGTTCACGAGAACTCAAAAATGGTGACAACTGAATCTCCAACCAGAAATGTGTAAGACTTCCAATTTCAAAATATTCTTGCCAGTAATGGATAATTTTACTCTTTATCAATGTGATAGACTTTAAAATAATCTCATTTCTTATTTCATTTCCTTTTCTTCTACAAGGTTAATCATGTTCATGCCTATAGGCTATTTGGATTCTGCATCCATATTCTTTGTCCTTTCTTCTATTGTTACATATATTTTTAATTTTAGAAAGTCTTTTGATAAGGGATATTAGCCCTTTTTCTTTCATATGCATTGAAACTTGTCTCCCAATCTCTCATTTTTCTTTCTTTCTTCTTATAATATATTTTACTATACAATGTAAAAGTCACACAGTCTAATTTTTTGGCTTTATTGTTTCCTGTCTTTCTAGGAAAATAGGAAATATTTAAATTATTTCATATTTTATAATTATACTTTTAATTTATATTGAACTTATTTTGTAAAATGGATTGGCATTTAGTTTTTGTATTCTCTGATTCTGTATACTCGGTTATGTCAGCAATGATATCATGACACCCAATTGTGTCTAGCTGAACCAAACTTTTTACATGGAACTAAAATACCGTCTTTGTCATACGTAACTTCTCACATATGTGTGTGTCCCATTTCTGGACATTTACTGTATTGTACTAACATCTCTGTCTATGCCTGCACCAAATCTATTTGGTTTTTAGTAGCTTTATAGAAACATCTGATATCCTGTAACACAAGTTCCTTCACACTATCCTTCCTCCATCATTTTCTTGGTTCTTTTTACACCCTTTTTTGGGGGAAGGGAGGGACACAGACATAAGAGAAAAACATAGATTGGTTGCCCCCTGTATGCACCCCAACGGGGGATCAAACCTGCAACCTAGGTATGTGCACTGACTGGAAAATGAACCTGCAGCCTTTTGGTGCGTAGGACAATGCTCCCTCCTACCAAGACCCTCGGCCAGGGCTATACTCTTTTTCTTTTATGTGAGGCTTGAAATCATTTATCCACACCCTTCCTACAAACAAAACAAAACCCCAGTTGATGTTCTACTAGAAAATGAATTCAATCTAAACAATTTTTAAAGGATAAGAACATATAATAATCTCCTGTCTTTTAAAAACATGCCATTGATAGAAACTTATGATTTTTGTTTAGAAAACTGTGAGATGTATTTCTTAATGCTCCACGGAGTTTAGAAAGTTACTCGCAAATGTGGAAACATAACTTCCTTCGGGATTCAAAAAACTTTTCTAGTCTAGACGTTCAAAACATTCTTCAGCTCAGGAACACTTTTTTTCTATTATTAATTATTTTTCTGCCCTCTGTCCACCATTTTTTTGTTTCAGAACTTCTCTTATTGCATCTTAAGTCTTTTAGATATATCCTCCAGGTTCCCTATTTGTTTTCTCATGACTTTATTTTGTTTAGGCCTTCACTCCATATGGGGGGATTTCTGCCTCTTGATCATTTACATCGCAAACTCAATTCTCTGCAATAATCAATCCCCTAATCAGGTTATTAGTTTGTTTGTTTTAAAATTTAATTTTGATACCTTGATTACATCTTCCTGACAGTTCTCTGCTCTTTCTTGTTATTGTTAAGGTTTTCTCCTTTTTCTCTCATCAGTTCTACTTCACTGAGACTTCCAGTTCTGACCGTCACACACTGTCAAGATTTCTCTTTAGTGAGTTGTCATTTTTTTCTCTTCTGACCATGGTTTTGTGCTCCTTCAGATCTCACAGGGTTCAAGTATTTAAATTCTCTTGAGCTGTGGCAAACCAGCCAAGGTTGGAAGACAAATACCTTCTTCTCCTATTACCTGTCAGTGAATTGGTTCTCAAACAGGTAACCCTCTGAGGGACATGAAGAACTGCCACTCTAATCCCCAGGCTCCCCAGGGCAGGCAGCTCCCTTTCTATTAGTAAAACCTGGGCATGCTTCTGCCTTCCCGTGGGAGTAGTCACCTCTGGTATTGACAACATGGAAGTGCCTTCCCAGGTCATGTGGAGGAACTGGGTAGATGAGGAGCCTTCTCGAAGTGAGAGAATCTGTAGGCTTCATGGGGCTCAGAAGGTAGTTTCTAAGGCTGATCTTTGTTTTGTCTTGGGAAAGGACACTCTTTTCTTCTGTGTCAGTTTTTTTAAGTGCTCGCTAGCACCAGGAACAACCATGTCTCTACCTCCTTAGTCCCTGCAGATCCCACACCCTCCTAAGCACCCCCTAGCCCCTCCTACAGAGAAAGGAAGGGACCAGCGTTCAATTGTTTCCTCACATGTCCCATTACTGTATTTGAGCAGAGCAAATGGTGAACACTTGTGCTACTCAGGCAGTTATCTTCCAATTATAGAGAAGCTGAGTAATAATTTACATAGGCTAAGCTGGTAACTTTTTCTACTACATGATTATTTCACACTTCTATCTATATACAAAGGGACAGGTGATTGGATACTAAGTATTTAATATAGATAAATCTGGGTATGCCGTTTTATTTGTAAAGAGAATATATTTTTGAGAAGCCTCACAGCACATGACTCTGTCAGGGACTATTTCAGGGATTCCAAGTAGCTCAGCAACTGCCCCTGAGAGAATCCCATCCATGACCATGAATTACATCCTCACTACTTGCTGAGTCTAGGCCAACCTCTCGGCCTAAACTATTCCTTCCAAAGAATATTTCAGGCTAATAGTTTCTGAGGCATGCATTTTGGTTTTGGCTTTTGGTTAAGGGTAACATGAGGAGCCTTGAGACCTATACATCCTTAGGGTTTTCAAGAAATATCATGTTCGATTACTCTTTATTCACAGTGCCTTAGCAATACCACATAAGAATTTCCAGTAAATATAAAATCTTCTAACTAGGCATGAAACATTAGCAGTAGGCCAAAGTAGCCTATTTTTTTTTTCCTGGAAACCTTGTCTTATTTACAGAAAACCTAAAACAAATATGAAAAAAATGTTAAGATATGTTAAATTAGGGATAGGCAGATTGGTGATTGTAATGTTCCTGTCTTTGTTATTCTATAGGTTTAAAGTATTTTGTATTACATTTAAAAGACTGTTATTGACAGAAGTTGTGTCTTTATATAGATTCAGGTAATAAGCTGAGGATCAAGCAGTTAAAAATGCATTTATAAGCTGTTAATTTGTACTCAGCAAGTTTAGAACGTGCATTTGTGATTTGAGCGAACAGGAATTTTTCAGTGTCCTACCTACACTCTATCACCTCTAATTTTTGCTTATGACTCACTCTTCTTACCTCAGGATTAATGAAATGACCACTTAGTTGGCTTCCTGGTTTGTGTCTGAAGGTGAAGGGGGTAAAGTAGGTTCTCCATCCTATTCACAGGCCTCTCGGGGGCTCAAGGACTCTACTCCTTACAGTCCCCAAAGTTCCTCTGAATAGTTCATTATCTCTCAATCCATATTGAAATCACGGCAACAACAATGATAGAAATGTCTGTTTAAGACTGTGTAGATGAAGGTGACACATTCATGATTTTTCCTTGCCCTATCACATAGTACGTTGTTTTCTTTGTTCAAAAAGATGAGAATTACATAACCACGTAGGAAAAAAATGTATACACGTAACACATTCCTACCTTGTTTTTCAATGACAAAGATAGAGATGGAGAAACAGAAGAGAAGAGGGAGCACAGAGGGAGGGAGAGAGAATAAGAACATGAGTCTCTGGAATGACAGGCACACTGATCCAAGCAGGGTTAGGAGACCCCCTACTGGAGGATGTGTTTGCTGCAGCTCAGGAACCTAAAAATGGAGGCAGTCCCGGCGTTGCACTTGCTCTGAAATCTTCTGATTGTGATATTTACATCCCACTGCTTCACTTTTCCTTCTCTTTAATCGAAGAGTTAATTGCCACTTTCTCTTTTTTATACTAAAGGCCATACCTTAATGTACAGATTTAGCATTTTGGAATGTAACACAGAATAGTGTTTTGGAAGCTGCCTGCAGGCTTCTGGATACACGTTGGCTTACTGGTCCGAATACAGCCACCTGGAACAGCCAATGTGGAAGCTGAGATTTTACATAGGACATAATCCATGATCATGCATCTCTGACACCCCGATACTGCCTTCGGAAGGAAGGGACAGGTACATGCCAGCCTCTGCCTCTTCGCTCTTACAGGACAGTTTCTGTGTGCTGCTGCCGCCCTTAGGGAGCAGCGTGAGTACTTGGATTTGCTACTCTTGAAAACACTGAAAGAACAGCATCTAGAGATTTTCAAAGCTGCATCCCTCAGATTTTCTATTCAATTAAACTGAGGCTTACATACAGGAGCATCTTACTTGTAGCCAAAATTCACCCAGCCACTGTGCAAACGGAAAACCTTTGAGATGATCCACCTATAAGACAATCACCTTTGGAATATCTCTCTCTGTCCATAGACAAGAAGAGTAAAATTACTACCTAGTCGGACAGGTCAAGCCATGTTTCTGCATAAAACCGTTCCTTTTTTGCATAAAATACAAATTTTGTACCAAGTCGGCAAGGCCTGTGCTGTTGTTCAGCCACCATTCACTGTCACACTCTGCACCTCACTTGTTCAATTTCCATTTCAGCACTTTACACCAAATAAGTATGAGTCATGCATTATTTTTACCTGTCCTTTCTCCCCCTGTAAAGCGCACATGAGGGAGAGAACTCCGAGACGACTGCTGTGCTCCCAACATCTAGGACAGTAGCACTCAGTATGTATTTGTTGAACAAATGAATGAAATCTGGATAAATAAAAGGCACTTTTTCCTGTTTCTTCAAAACTTAGATAAATAATAAAATATTATATTCTGCTTCTCACTAGGGCACTCTAATAATGCATTTTATAAATGTCATAAATAACTACTTGAGCTATACACGCTATCGTTGCTATTACTAGTTACTATTAATATTGCAACACAGGGGAACTCACACTGTATCTTACCACTTGTGAAGAAAAACTGTGCAATACTCATCTCATGTCTCCGATGCCCCCGTTCCTTACATTTGTTAATACGGCTGTTTTTAGTCTTTTTGTTGTCACGTGTTGTTTTTAGAATCTGATTAAATCTCTAGGATTCTATACCCAGAAAAATACATACACACCTATATTCTCTAGAACATGTGTGGGTTCATGAACTTTCCTAAGCCTACACATAGCTTAGGCAAGACGTTTCTGTTATTGTACTGTCTTGCAGAGTTATCAATCAGGAAGTCTTCTTCCACAACCATATGTTCCTACTGAATTGGTTCTTCCACAACCATATGAACCCACTGAATTGCTCATTCCTTTTCTGGAAGATTTATTTTGATTCTGGTGTGGTTGATGATGCTGGCCGTGGTGGTGGTGGTGCTGCATGTATGTGCGTATGTGTGTGTTCCCAGTAGGATTCGCATATTAAAACATACGGAAAAATAGTGGGGGACCTTGTGTTACATGTCAGTTATGCCACTTGGCAGCTGTCAAACTGCAGGCAAGTAACTTCTCTCTGACTCATTTTCCTTATCTTTAAAAAGAGGAAAATAACATATATGTTAGAGCTCTGTTATAGTGGAAAAAAAGAAGACGTAGGTGAAGTCTCTTTGGTACTGTGTACCTGATGCAGGTAAACACACAGAGAAAGATAACTATTACTATGCTTCCTTTGAGACTATTTTTCTTTTTTCCAATGTTCTCATCTCCCTTTTATTTGGTACACAGGCCAACCTACTAGATGAATATATTTTAAAGGTCATTTTTTACTTCTATATAGTGATACTCATTGACCTTTCAGTGTACCTTTTTCTCTATGACTTTTCTAAAAGTGGAACTAATTCAGAGTTTATTGCAGTTTGCAAAGAATGAAAGATTAAATTGCTGTTGGATTACATGGAGAAATTAACCCAATTATCCTTCAAAATGGCAATGTATTTGTTGCATAACATCAGTATCATTAAACAAGAGTAGAAATTACATTACTCTAAATATACACCAGATGGCTCTAGGGTGACATGGTTATTAAAAAAAAAAAAATTAACGTTCTGATTGTTTATAGCTTCCCCAAGGGCAAAATCTGTGTCTAATCTGTGTCTGTGACTTACCCACAGCAACCAATTGAGGGACACAGGAGTGAAATATAGTTTAATGTATGGTAATAGCAACAATTTGCCATTCTTTTCACAACAAGACTCTGGGTTACTAGTCTAAATAGACTTGAAGATGTCAACATTGAACAAAAAAATGGTGACACCCACATTTCTAAGGTGAGTTCTAATTTATGTCAAAGGACAAGAAAGAAATAAAATTTTGTTTGCAAGTGCTCAATTCAAAGTCTAGCAACTCAGAATGATAAACTTTGCAGCTACTCAAAATGTGGCCCAAGAAAGAACTTTAGACCATATTTTATTTCTTTGTTTTGTTATTTATTCACTAAAAAATTATATATATAAAAATATAATATATAAACAAAAATTTTATATTTACATATTTAAAAATGTTGTGCTCTTATTTGTGCCAGACACTGTTCTAGGTCCTGCAGACTCAGTGGAGAACAGAACAACCATGCTCTGTCCTCAGGAGCTGACGTTGTCTGTGCCCTTGTATGGGAGGGGTAGGAGGAAGAGGGGGTATTAGTGAAGAAAAATGTAGGTTTTGTTTCCTTGTAAATATTCTCTAAGTTCCCTGGAACCCATAAAATGATTACCTGCTGAATTTCTTTAATCTTCCAGCAAAAAGGTAGGAAAGGAAGCATCTTGAGCCTGAGATTTTGGAATTGGTGCTTGGGATCAATTTTGTTTCTTGACTCTTGAAAGTGAAATGAGCTGCTTCTGCGGTCACTACACCAATTCTAAAACAAACCGTTACACAAATACCACAGCTGAGCCTGTGAGGCCCTACTCACTCCTCCCCCTGCCCCCAACCTCCCGAGGGGGACACCAGTTATAACCTGACCCATTTTTTCACATCCTCATAATTCCCAGATTCCTAGTTCTGAACTCCAGTTTATATGTTAACCTAGAGTGCCTTTGGTTGGGTGAGACTCTAGACCTGCGTTGCCCAATAAGGTCGTCATAAGCCACATGTGGCTATGCAGCCCTTGAGATGAGACCAGCCCAGATGGAGATGAGCTGTTAAGCATAACACACACACTGGGTTTCTAAGCTTACTATGACAAAGAAGAATATAAAATATCTCATTAATATGTTTTTATATTGCTTAAATGCTAAAATAATATTTTGAAAAGTAGGTTAAATAAAACCTACTATTAAAATTCATTTCACTTGTTTCTTTTTACTTTTTAAAAACATATCAACTAGAAAATTTTAAATTACATATGTGGCTTGCATTCTATTTCCATTGGACAGCTCTGCACTAAACCCCCCTTAATGATATTTTAGATTTCAGTTTTCCATATGGTTTAAGGCTGTGTGCTTCCCTGGTAGGCACGCCATGATCCAACTCCTGCCGTTCACCCAACCTCAACTTTTCACTCCCACCTTGATGGTCAGGCTTTTTGCCAGACACAAGCTCCATTTCAGAAGTTCTAAATGAAATGCAAATAAAAAGCAATTCATAGCATTATTTTATAATAGTTGTTTGTGACAGTTCAATCCAATGCCATCCTGCAATACACTATGTGGTGCAAGACACCACATAGACTACAAGGAAGAAGACCAGACACAGGTGCAGTTCCTGCCTGCAGTGAGCTTACAGTCTAGTAGAAGGCAAACAGCAAGTGGGCTATGCCAGGGGAGAAAAGGGGAGGCAGGCTTCACAGGAAGGAGCTGGTGACCTTACTGTTACCCATCACCTTAACATCCCCTCTGCTTGTTTGTAGCAGAGAGCTATAATGTAGCACAGGAATTTAGTAGTGAGAGAAAACCCAGATCAGTGAGGAAATCAGGAGAAGTCTCCAGAAAGAAATAATCAATGAGTTCATGTTTAAAAGTTGAGGTGGAAGAATGAAGGAAGAGGCAGGGAGGTGTGAAGAATATTTAGGAAAGAACAAGTAATTGAGTTTGTCTGGAGACGTAGATGGAGATCGTGGACATAAGAACATGAGAACACTAGATCTCGGCCCGAGGGGTTTTACTCACTGTGCTAGGCATTAGTGAACCATCAGCTCTATGCTGTAGGGAGAATAATCAATAATATTGTATGGATGAAGTTAAATGAGAGAGAAGCTAGAAGTGAGGCAGCCAACAGGGAAGTCCTGGAGTAGTCCATGCCAGAGAGGCTGCCCTCCTCCTTTCCACACCCCCGGTGCGTATCACTAGCTAGTCAGGGCACTCTTCCTGGAAAGCACCCTCTGAATTCCGCCCAGGGCAGTGTTGCAGAAAGCTATAAACCGGCACAGGGAAGAAAGTTGCGTTTCTATCTTTCAGTTATCAAAAGTGTTCCCTAAGGTGGTATCAACATTCACAGGGGAGGAAAAACACAAAATCATCTTTGAGGTTGAATGTAATCATCTGGCAACCTAATGGTGGGAGAGACTAGGATTACACAAAGTATTCACACCCGCTGGACTGGGACAATAACGGTGCGACTGACAAAAACAGGAAACTCGGGAAGACTGCGGTCTTCCGTTAAGTTCAAGAATTTGATTTTAGGCATGTTGTATGTGAATCAATGGCGGATAACTTAGGGAGAAAATCTCAGGAAGCCTTGGGATGCGCAGCTGGAGCTGTGATAAGAGGATGGGTTGGAAGGTCCTGATTGAAAAGTCTTCTCCTCAGAAGTCATAGCTGCCGAAGACATGGACTGACAGAGATGAAGAAGTAGGAAGGTCTGAGGAGAAAATTTAGAGCGTGTCTCCATGTGTGTGGCAGGCTGAAGGAGTGAAGGTAGTGTAGCTATGATGACAGAGGTCCAGAGAGAACAAAGCTAATGATGTGCCCTAGAGATTGAAAGGGGGGAATTTTAAGATGAACAAAGTTCTTTGTTTCAAAGGCCAGAATGGCTAGAGATGATAAAAAGATAATCGAATTTGTTCATTGGGGATTGCTGGTAATCTCTGAGAGCATCCTCAGAGTTAGAGATGGTGGGAATAGAAGAAAGTCTACAATGCAATGATTATTAAGAGTGCAAAAGCACTGAGCATAGGTAAGGACAAGAGAAGAAGGAATGCTATTTTTAAAAACATCATAGGAAAGGATGCATTTTGGCTTTTTTAGGCTACAGAAGACTTGAAATGGTATGTTAATAGGCTAAAAGGAAGGCTTTGCTACAAAGAACAAGATTAATGCTAAGTGGAAAACAGTATTATGGATAGAGCAAAACTCAGGAAGCCTAAGAGAATGTAGTCAAGGGTACAAGTGTGGTGAAATTAGGAGAGGCCAGAAAATGGACCCTCTGAGCAAGTAATGAAGAAAGAAGGAAGAATAATGACATAGGAATATTTAACAACTCAGGGAAGGTAAACAACTTATCATCAGTCTCTCCTTAAGTTTGGGAGCCAAGATTCTAGTTCAGACCTGCCTGGCTCTTAACCCCAGGCTCACAGCCATTACCCTAACCCCTTAGGGGTTTGAATGGCATTCCCCCATCATGGAGCCTGGCTGACAGAAATGAATGCTGAGTGTATGAATTAATGAATGCTCAAATCATCATGAGTATAAGTTAATATTGTACAATACTTTAGGTGTAGAAGCTATTGGAAAATGGGCAACATATTCATTAATTACTGGAAACATCATTCTCTAATGGTTTCTCATTTTGGCAACATAAAATGCTGGTTATTGACTCTGGCTCAAGGCCCCAGGCCTACTCAGACTACCAAGTGGAAAGGCCTGAATGAGCACATAGCTATTGGTCAACCAGCACCCTGAACACAACTGAGTCAAGGAACTGTCTGGCAAGCAAAAGCACCTATCTTCACAGAGGCTTCAGTATGGTGAAAGGGCATATTAGTTTATTAAATTTTTTAAGAATGAACATAATATAGAAGTACTGTCTACA
This sequence comes from Pteronotus mesoamericanus, assembly GCF_021234165.1. Classification (NCBI taxonomy): domain Eukaryota; kingdom Metazoa; phylum Chordata; class Mammalia; order Chiroptera; family Mormoopidae; genus Pteronotus; species Pteronotus mesoamericanus. The sequence goes on along the minus strand of NW_026555245.1, from coordinate 32,618,701 downwards.
ATACTAAATAATAATTTAGACTGGAAAAAGGCTCAATTCTACACGTCTATCCTTCACCACTGTATTTACTTTGCCAGCTTGTTTCAATACAGTATTAGTAACTACCCACATTTTCATGCCAATGAAACTGTTATATAGCTCTCAAAGGGAGGATGGTGAAAATAAAGGTTTATGGCTTAAAAAGTATTCTAAATACTGCTTAATTAAAACATTATAGAATAATGGCTTCTCTTCCATTCTTCTCCCAAACATTCCCTATTTACAAATGACATTGGAACATAATATTCTTTCTTTTTTTAAAAAAGGTTTTATTTATTTATTTTAGACAGAGGGAAAGGGAGGGAGAAAGAGAGGGAGAGAAAAAGCAATGTGTAGCTGCCTCTTGTGCGCCCTCCACTGGGGACCTGGCCCGCAACCCGGCATGTGCTCTAACTAGGTAATCAAACCAGTTCACAGGCCAGCAATCAATCCACTGAGCCATACCAGCGAGGGCAAATATTCTTTTATTCATAGTAAAAACAACAAAATTTACTGGTTGTAAAAACATTATGTAGGAGTTATCTCATTAAGCATAAGTAAGAGAGAGTATTTGCAATAATTTTACAGGTAAAATCAGGTAAGTTTAGATGGAGCCAATTCTGTTGCTCCACAATGCACTCTGAATTTGATCTCTTGATGCTTTTAATCTCTTTTGATAAAGTATTTGTCTCTTTGGATAAAGTGTTTCTCTTCTGCACCACTCCCAACCCTATCTCACTTGGTATATAAGAAAGTGAGTTGGAAAAATCCTTACCAACACTAATACCTTACTCTTAATTAGTTTACTAATGCCCATTAGAATTGTTGCATTTTTAATGTGTGCCTAAAAAGAAAAGTTTTGGGAATGACTCTCTAATGGAAATAACTCCTATACCTAAGTTGGGGAGATAACAGAAGATAGAGGCCATATCTGGTCCTCTTAAAATTTATTTTTGGGATCATCACTTACTCCATTATGGTTTAAGGCAGCCTTAACCAATTTTATTGCAGCTGATTGGCTCCCTCTAGAGAACAGACTCATCTATAATATAAAAAAAAATTAACATTATTACCAAGTTATGATCAATGTTCTAAATGTTCCCCTAAATTTAATTGGAACATTCTTCTGCCTCCTTTCTGTTAGAATATTGAGGTTAATTCTTATCTGAAGTTATTATCTCTATTGGGAATTAAAATGTCAGTTGGGGGGGAGTGAGAATGGGTAAAGGGGATCAAATATTTGGTGAATAATGAAGACTAGACTTTTGGTGGTAAGCGCACTACAGTGCTTGTAGACATCAAATTATAATGTTGTATGCCTGCAAATTATATAATGTTATAAGCCATTATTAGCTCAATTTTTAAAAGTCAAATGCGTTAAAGTTTCAAGGAATGAAAAAAATTAACTCCCCAAAAGTGTTCTCTTCTATTTAATTCTATGGGACCTGTTCCGAAACACAAACTAGCTATCAGGAAACGACACTGATAACCTTGATTTACCTGGAACAAATATTTTCCATCACTTGAGGTAATCACAACTTTCCAAATACTTGTTTCTTGCTGAACATATCCAGACTTGGTAATCTCAAGACAACTTTTATGGGCTTTTTGTCCCCTTTTTTACCTGTTTCTCTTCACTAGAGAGTTATATCATTGCTTGTCTTTTACTCCTCCCCTCTTTCTACATTATTAGAGAAGGGATGGAAAAGAAAATTATCAATTTTTTTGTACCTATCCCAAGTCAAGCACTGTGCTGACAAATCTCATCTAACATTCCTAACAATCCTATTCTACCCATGTTTCACAGATGGAGAAATACATCCAGAGAGATTAACAACTAAAGTGCAGAAGCAAGAGATGCGCCCAAGTATGGCTCCAATGCCCAGCTCTTTGCATGGTACTCTGCTGCCTGCGCTAAGGGGCATGGTTCCAAGTGCACAGCCCCTCCCTGCAAAGGTGCTGTGTTACAAATGAGTTACTTACTGCCAGCAATAGAAGATGAAATCACTGCAAGTGTAATGACTGTGTCCTAATTCTTTTTCTTCCCTATTGCAATTACCCCATTTCAAAATTATATGTGAGAATATCGAATATCTGAGAGGATTCACACACAATTTTAAAACTCATTCATTTAACATCTCTTAAAAAAAAAAAACAGTGTGAAATTTATCTCCATGGAGGGCTACAGTCACCATCTCCTAGGTGACTGACTCTAAATTGGAATTGTAAACAAAAAATATTTTCTTCAGAGAAACAATTTAGAACCTAGATGTGAAGTAGTTCTTCAAGGTAGGTGACTGAGGCTTCTTCTTCTGGCCTCTAGAGGGAGGTACAGTGTGAGCAACGGTCCAATCCTACATGCTAACCACTTCCCTCACAGGCTTTAGTGTGCCTGGCTCACAGCCCAGTGCAGAAAAGGTTCAAAGAATAAATGGGGGAAGGAAAAAAACAACGACTTTAGCAGAACAATAACATTTAATCTTGCTTTATCTTAACCAAAGGATGAATCAAATACAAATAAAATAAAAAATACTCATAAAGGAAGAAAATGGTATACCATTAAGTACCGATACTCTCTGCAAAGTGGAATAAAATAAGTTATTGGAATTACAGGATCTTTTCAAACGCAGCAGGGTACAAGGAAAAAAAAAAGAGATTCAGTTGATTACTTAAGTTTTTGTAATACCCTCATTTCATTTATATGACATTGAAGAAGTAAATCAAATATATGTATCTCAGAGGTGGTCTGTATTAGGTTTCAGTACAAGAGGATATTTTAGATTTATTAGATTTATATAGTGATTTTCCTTAAGAGCTCAAAGTGCTTTCTTTACCCATAACATTTATATTAAGAACACCAAACATTTTCCAAAACGCCAAAAGCAACTCAGGTAAACAGCAGACCCCAGAATATGAGAACAGTGAGAAAGTAAGAAGAGAAATGTGGATTCAAATAGATCTAAACATGGCACCATGGAATAAATCAACCCTTACTGCACACGGTGCCCCACGCGTCTGTGAACACCACCACTACCACAGTGTCACTCGTGAGCTGGTACACAGATACTCCAAGCCAGATGACTCTTGTTGGATATGTAGGGATACAAGAAAAATGATGCGATTCCAGGGACGTAAAAGGGCAGGTGGCCCACCGCCCACATTGGAGGGTTTGTAGTCTGCCAAGCAGGACACACCTTCTGACCTGTGACACCTTTTTGGAAACTTGAGGGGTATGAAGTCAAAAATGAACATAAAGTGATATTTGTTTATTATTATGGATCTGCTTCCACTTGGAGATACTGAAATGTTACTAAATATTTTTTAGGCAATTAAAAATGTATAGGCAAGAGTCAGCCTCTGGAAGAAAGAAGAACTATGTGAAGATTCTACCCCTCACATTGGAATAAAATAGGAAAATTTTAACAACATGTAATTATTTCTGTAATTGTAGATGCATAAAAATCTGGAAGTTTTCTGAACCATATCCTTCATGACTATTTAAGATAAGAGATTTATTACATTATGGGAAACTAAATAGCACTGGAATGTCAAGAATATTGATTATTTGCATTGCATTGCATTTTCCAAAAGGATATATAAATGAGCTGTGTTTATCTTCATGGTCCTTTGAAAATATATCAAAACTTTAATTACTGTGCTGCTGAGATAAATTAAATTAATAGATCAAATCTTGGCTGTATGAATAGGTATTGAATTTAGTAGAGAGACTTGTAGCATCTTATCTCTTTTAGCAACCTAAAAATAACAACTGGATGGAATTTCTCCCCAAGTTTTATGAAAAGTGCAAACACATTTTCCATCGTTACCACAGGAAAGGGAAGCAGGTCTGCCTGCTGCTAAGGATTAAATAGCATTGATGTGAATGGTATGTGCCTCTTCATTCAGGGACATTCAGCTGAGTCCTGGAATCTGACATGTACAGATGTAGCTAGGCCCAAGACTGTCAAAACACCACTGATTAATTTGGGATGAAGGTACTGATTATTTGGAATTCAAATAGAAAGGCAACAATCACTAGATGTGGGAGGGCTTCAGAAAGATCATCTCCATTAGAATCTGAAGGGAGATGTGAAAGGCTAGACTTCCAAACATGGAAAGTGGGGGAAAGTACATCTCCCCCATAAATGTACTTTTTGGGTTACTTTTTAGCAATGTGCCCATGAACAAGACATGCTAAAGGGAAAGGGTCAGAGAACTACAAGCTAAGTCTTCCCCAAAGACAGGGAGGAATTCCTAGCAGGAGGATGGTAAAGCCTTCAGGATCTTTGGGTTGGCCTTTCCACCCTCCCCTGGGCTCTGCTGAGCACCTTGGATGAGGCAGAGGACAGCGTCAGCCCCGCCCTTGCAAGACCAGCATCGAGCCCTACTGCCTGGAGCTGACAGATGAGCAGCTGGGCGAGTGACACAACCTCCCAGCCTTGGCGGGTATTTTTCCTCACATGTAAAGTGGAGATATTAATACCACCCAGGTGCTTATTCCAAGGGAAGACCTTAGCCCAATGGCTGGTACTTGATGAGTACTCAATATTCCGTTTATTATTAGAGCTACATAGGTGCAACATGTCAGCTCCAGAACCACATAAAGAAAATCCAAGACAATGAAAATATTCCCCATCTGCAGGGGATAACTTAACAGTGGAGAAACCTGGAAAACACTACCTCAGCTACATGGTCAAGATTATTATAATCAGTGATAATTCTTGTTGGTAGCAGCTCTTCTTGATAGGACGTGATGAAGAAGGCACTTCCCTCTGTGGCCTTCTTCCAAGAACCCCAAACACTAGACAAACCCAAGTTGTATAAACTCTATGGAGTACCAGACTATTCTCCTCAAAACAGTTAAGGTCATTTAAAAAACAAAACAAAACAAACAAACAAAAAAAAAAAACAAGGAAAGTCTGAGAACCTGTCTCAACCAAAGGAACTCAAGGAAACAGAATGTCTAAATATAATGTAGGATCCCAGCTGGGACTCTGAACCAGAAAAAAAAATTAGAAGAAAACTAGTGAAATCTGAATAACTTTAAAATTTAATAATAATAATAAACCAATGTTGGTTCCTTATTCATGACAAATGTACCACAGTAATGGAAGCTGTTAACCATGGGGGAATCTGGGTTTGGGGTATATAAAAGCCATAAATGTAAATGTAAAACTCTTCTAAAATAAAACATTTATTTTAAAATAAGCCCTGTGAAAAATTTGTTCTCAATCGATTGTGGCAACGTAGGTAACGTCTTTAACAGAAGATCAGGAAGTGCAATGATGAAACTGCTCAAGGACAAATCTGTTTCTAAGTCATCCAAAGGCAGACATCTTATAATTGGCTGTATTAAATGAATAAATATACTGCATGTTCTTAAATACTCCTAAAGCAAGCTTAGTTGAATGCGCACCTAGCCAATGCTAGTTTGATTAAATGTTAATCAAATAAAAACAACTGCCAATTTTGGTGGGGTAGAAACAGAGTGGATTTTGGAGCCAGGCAACCTGGGATCCAGGTCTGGGCCCTGGCACTTACATTGTTACCATGTAGGACAGGTTAAGTCGGCCACTCTGATTTTCAGTTTCTCTGTCTATTAAACTGGTTTACTTATCTGCCAAGGTTCTGAGGAGCATTGCATGACATACACACAGTCTCCAGCATTGCAGACACCCAAGAAATGTCAGTTTCCTCCCCTTCTATTTCTATTTTCAGCCACTACCATCCAACCGCCGCTCTGACATCTCTGCTTGGATGTCTTCCAGATATCTCACATTTAACAGGTTTGAAACTAAGCTCCTGATTCATCTTACACCTCCTCACACACTCCTCCTGCCAACACATTTTTCTCCGAAACTTCCCCAATTCAGTAAATGGCACCATCAGCCCACCAGCCACCGGATGCTCCTGCCAGGGAAGCAGGAGTCCTCCTCGGCTCCACCCTTTCTCTCCCTCTCACCCTACACCATCCGATCCTTCAGCAAGTCTTGCCCTTTTTATCTGGGAGATATCCCTCAGACCTGCCCATTTCTCTCCATCTGCCTTGTCACTAGACTATTCCAGGGAATTAGTGCCTTTGCAAGTCTCATTTCCAATTCTGCCTCCCACAATCAATTTTCCAGATATTGACCAGACTACAGCTTTAAAAACATTCACCAGGGCATGTCTTTTCCACTCTTAGCAGATTTCAAGGACTTCTCATTATTTTTGGAATGAAGTCAAACCCAGCAGCCTGGCATATCACCTTTCCTCTCACTGGCCTGCCAGGGCTACGAGGACCTTTCTCAGTCTCCGGAGCCCTTCCCTCTGTTGGGAGTGTTGTTCTCCTAGCACTTCCCACAACCGGCCATGTCCCTGCCTTTCGGGGTCCACAGCTTCTCTCATCATCCCTCCTTATTAGATATCTTATTATATTTTCAAGGCCCATTTTCTCCTCTTTAATTGTTCTGTGATCATTTTTCTGATAGCAGTGTTCACCTTTTATAACGCTTTATCTCTCTGTTTGCTGTCTGCCTGACTTCACAATTTTGTAAGCTTCTAGGGGAAAGAAAATAGTCTTTTAATTCATGAGACAAGCCCTGTGCCTAGAAAACTGCCTGGCATAAAACAGGTGCCTAGCTCATTAAATGAATAAATGAATCACTAAGTAGGATATCTTTCAATTCTCCTGAAAAGAATCATGAAAAGATGGATTCATAGAACAATCCTAATTCTATGTAAATAAATAATATGATACATATAAATAAAAAAGATAAAATTTACTGGAATTTTTATGGCGATTAATTTTTACTGATGGAATTAATTTTTTTACATTTCTGTACTTTTCAATTTCTGTACCATGAATGAGTAAATGCACTGATGATAAGCAATAATTTTTATCTTACACTAAAATATGCAAAATTAATTCGTGATAAAAAGTATAAGGTGTGTTCTGGGTGAGCGAACCTTTTTGTGTGTGCTGTAATCTAAGGAGGCTCTTGTTATTTTATTCTTTAAAATACATGGTTTAGGCAGCCCGAAGTTATTGTTTGAATTTCAGCACTGACCAGCTCTGCGTTGGACAAACAGAAGGCTTGCAGAGTTTCCTTGGATATGAAATAGAGACTACAACAATAATAATAATAATAATAATAAAGGTCTTTCGTGAATTATAAAATACCATAAATTTAGTTGTTACAATCCTTTTCTAGTCTAGCCTGCATTTTACCAAAGCCTTCCAGAAGAGATGAAACATATTCTATTTATAAAATATATTAATATACTGAAATATGAAGAAAGAAGTTTTTCTCTGTAACCAGAGTAGCTATTTTATCAGTCAGTACTATACACTTGAGCAAAATGTTCCTTCTCTGAATAAACAATAATGACACTGCTGTCATGAATTTTCAGAAAGAAAGATAGGTTTTCTGACCCAAACATTTTATTTGGCAAGGTGATTCAGAGTGTAAATAAAAGGAATATGAATGAAACAAACCCTAGAGGTCTGACTACAAATATCTATTCTGTCTAATTCATTCATTCAATCAACAAATATTTAGTAAGCTTCAACTATGCACTAGGCACTTTTCTGGGCCCTACATATAATGGACACACATTACAATTCCATAGGGTAAACAATATAACTGAGTAAATTATACAGATAAATGGGGAAAGAGTAATAAACAGGGAAATATCAAACAGTGAAAGGAGATGGAGAGTTTCCGCCCTGGATAGGAAGCAGCAATTTAAATATGGTGGTCAGAGAGGGTCTTATCAAAAAGGTGACTTACCAAAGAAGATCTGACTTGAGCAAGGGGGCAAACTATGTGGCTATCTGGGGAAGAGGAGTCCAAGGAGAGGCAATAGCAAGTATTAGGGATCAGGCAGGCGTATTAGAAAAATATCAAAGAAATCAGTTGAGTACAGCAGAATGAGCTGAGGAAGAATGGGAGGGAGATAAAAGAGAGAAAACAGGAGACCAGTCCCTATATGGCCCTGCTGCCACTGTTCCAACTTTGGCTTCTACTTTGGGTGAAATAGAGTTGCACAGGGCAACAGGATCTGACTTGTGTTTTGACAACATCTCTCTGTCACACTCTGTTGCTGTACTGAGAACAAGCTTTGGGATCAAAGGTGAGGGTGGAAGCATGGAAACCAGTTAGGAGGCTATTGCCTCCTGGCAAAGGTGACATTGGCTTAGACCAGGGTGCTGGTGGTATGGGTAAAAGTGGCAAGATTTAGGATATATCTTGAAAGTAGAATCTCTAGGATTTGCTGTAGGCCTGGCTAAGAAGAGTCAAAGATGACTTGAAAGTTTTTGTCCTAAGTAACTAGAGGAAGAAGCCACAAACTGGCATGGAGAGAAGGCCCAGAGTTCGGTTGGTTTGGAGATCACAGGGAGGTAGGCAGGCAGGTAGGCAGGTGCGTGTACTGGTCAGGAGTTCAGGGCAGAGATCTGGAGCAGAATGACATTTTAGAAGTCTCAGTGTATTGATCATATTTTGAGTCATGAGAACAGGTGTTATCCGAAAGGCATGAATGTAAATAAAGAAATAATCTGAGTTCTGAGCCCTGGATATGAAAAGGAAAAAGCAAAAGAAAATCCAAAAGAGCTGACAAAGGTAGGAGAAAATCTATGAGAACTGTCATCCTGGAAGCCAAGGGTGAAAGGATTCCAAGGAGGAAGGATTACTGGTGAGCTGGTCAAAGGTGCCACCAGGTCACAGAATACACAGACCTAAAACTGACGATCAGGTTTAAGAGAATGGGGGATCATGGTGACTTCTCAAGGACAGTTGTGGTGGAAAGGTGGGGGTGGGAGACTGACTAAAATGAGAGTAAGAGAGAAAGCGGGGAGGAGAAATGAAAATAGTGAGGATAAAACATGTTTGGAAGGTTTGGTATCAAAGGGTAAAGGGAAGTGGACAAAGGGTAAAGGTAGAATAAGCAATGGTAGTTTCCAAGTAGTTCCCTTGAAGGAAGAGCAACAAAATTGTCTGAAGGTTACAAAAAGACATCAAGGAAGGTAGAGCTGGTGATGGGAAGTCTAGTGTGAGAAAGCTCTGCCCACATCAGGAGTATGAGAAAGGAAGTGGTACATTAAGCAGAGAACTAGTTAAACAAATTGATAAATGGTGTCCAGTTGAATAAGAAAATGCCCCAAAGGAGGAGAGTATTAGACACAAATGTGTATTCCAGATTAATGAGCATCATCAACATGCAAAAATCAACTTGTGTGACATACCATATTAACAGAATGAAAAAATAAAAACCACATGATCATCCCAATAGATGCAGGAAAAGCAGTTGACAAAATTCGCCACCCTTTCATCGTAAAAAAAAAACCTCTCAACAAACTAGCAATAAAAGGAAATTACCTCAATAGATTAGTAAATTTCAGCCTTTCAACTCTCATTTAATACAAAATATATCCCCCATCCCTTGCGGATGAATAGATGTAATTTTAACATCAATTGCCTAAAAATTTATGACAAAAAGCTACCATGAGTTCAGTAATCCTTTTACTTGAATTTGTGTTTTACTAATCACAATACTGTTTGAAGAAAACTAGCCCGTATGTGTTTGAGACATTCTGTATTATTTTTTCAGCCTACAGATAACATTTGGTATGCAGATGGCTCTGAGGATCCCACTCACAATAACTGCTCCTAGATTTTAGGAAGGTAGATTTCGCAGTACATCATCTCTCTTTATTCTCATTTATATGTTCATATATTCATACTCATATATTAATATTTACTGAGCACCAATTATGTGCCAGAACTCTATCCATCTCCATTTTCTCCCTTGGACTCTACATTCAGCCATGTGAGGGAAGTTCCCCAAGTATGATGTTATCTCTCTGGCTTCCAGAACTTTACTCACATTCTTCCTTGGCCCAAGGGGCCCTTTCTCCACTCCTCCCAGTCAGCTTCCAGCTGTCATTTTGGAATCTATGGAAACATCACCAACTCTGGAAAGTTTCATCTAGGATGACAGAACTTGTCCTTGGCATGGAGGAGAGGAATGGGGGTGCAAGCCAACATGAGGCACTGGTCTCTATCATTTCTCCTTCCCAAGCAAGGCCCTGGGAAGGTCCTGCCCTTCTATCTGTCTGTGCCCACAACCAACCTCTCTAGAGTTTCAGATCCACACTATATTAAATCTTAATATCTGGGAGACCTTCCAAAGATGGATGACAATGAAGGATATTGTAAGTACTTTAGGATAAATATAAAGCAGAAGATGAGGTCAAAAGGCTCAAGCTTCCAAAGTTACAAAGTAAATAAGTGCTAAGGATGCAATGTACATCACAGTGGCTATAGATAATAATACTGTATTGTGTATTTTAAATTGCTGAGAGAGTAAATCTCGAAATTATGTGTGGTAATGAATTAACAAGACTTCTTGTGGTGATTAAGATAAACAAATAATGAATCATTATGTTGCACATCTGAAACTAATAATGTGATATGTCAACTATATCTCAATAAAAAATAAATTTATAAAGCAGGTGAGGACTTATGGAAAGGTTGAGTGAAATTGACATTTGTCTAGGAAATTGACACCTGTCTATACTTTGAAGTAAGGATTAAATGAGATGGCACATTTGGAACACTTGCTAAGGACTGGCATCTAGTAAGTATGTCATAAATGATAGCTCTAATGGTAATAACAAGGAGGCCAACCATTACATGCTGGCATGGGAGGCAGTGGATAATTTAATAGAAAAAGGCACATTACCAAGGTAGAAGGAGGGATACATAATCAAAGATGAGTACATAAAACAGACATGGATCTAGAAGCACATAAAGATGACTAAGATTTGCAAAAATGTGCTAAGAACACTCAAAAGCTTTTATTTATTATGCTGAGATCAAGGAAGTAACCCAGTAAGGAGGCAAATGCTTGCTGTTTGAAGCAGATGGTTTAATTTTAAGGCAAACATGGGGAAAAATGGAACTATTCAATTCTAGTTATATATCTGTTTCTTGAGATATAAGAATGGGGGCAGTAGAATTATCATTTATCTGAGAACACAGATTTGAGCAGGATAAGAAGACTTGACCTTTGCCTTTGTGGTATTATGGGTGGGGTGAGGATGGGGATGTGATTTTTTATAAGTAACGGGAGTCTCAGGTTACACCATTTCCTCCTTCTCAAGGCTCTAGAATTCTGTTCCTTCTATGCCTGTGTTCCTAGAGTCTAGCTATCTAGAGTTTGGGCCGCACAGAAGCCATCATCAAACCTTGAGATCTAGAAGACAGTCCTCCTCTTCCACCAGCCAGAAAGTGCTGAAGCCAATATCCTCTCTCTGGGGAAGATGGATTTTGTATTCTTCACCAACATTTTGAATCACTTTTGCATAGAAACATTATTACACAATCCATGGTATTTAGGTGGAACATGACAACTGGATTTTATGTCAGTTGTGTTATTGGTTAGTCATTTGTAAACTGGACTGAAAGAGCTAACTCCTTGCATAATATGCTTCTATAGATAAATGGGAAAATACATTCTGAGTTCCAAGCACCTGATTTTATTCTTTCAGCAACTTAATAAATATGTCTTGAGCACCTTCTATAGGTCAGGCTCAGTGATTTAAAACTGAAGGAAGACATGATATTCTTAAGGAGTTACTAACCACACCTTTTCCTTCCTCATTCTGAAGCAGTTGTGATATAGTATTGTATTACATGCCATATAACTTACTATGGGAATGGAGGAGATGCAGTAATCTGCTACCTAGGGTATTAGAGAAGGTTTTAAAGAAACTTTCAGGCTAAGTCTTTAATAGGCAGCAAAGGACCTAAAGAGTATACCTAAAGGACCTTTAGGTATAAATTCCTGCATGAAAAAGACACAGAGGTTTGAATGTACAGGCATATTTGTTGCCCATTCAGAGGATAGATGGCCACCTTGTGTGGAGTCAGGCCTAGTACATAAGTAAGGTAGGGGCTTAAAAATAACCTGGAACACAGCTTGTTCCCAGGGTAGGGACCATCTCCACACAAGAGACCAGGTGAGCTTACCTCCTGCGAGTTTAAAATCTACAGACAACATAAGAGAAACACTCTAAACATATGTCCACTATAGCATTATCACATGATCTTCTAATAATTTATTATCTGCCTTCTTGTCCTTGTGCTCCTGTTAGGATGAGAAACCATTGAAAGCCAGCAGGTGTCTGTTCCCCTAGGACTCCAGAGTCTTGCATAGAGCCTGGCACATAGTAGGTGTTTGATGAATAATTGCTGAGTTAAAAAATGGATGACAATGAAGAGTACATATGATTCAGGATAGATATAAAACAGATAAGGGATTAGGGAAGATGAGGGAAAATGGTCATTTGTGCTTTGAAGTATGGGTACAGGTTTGTTTTACAAAAAACTTGACAGGTTATGCCTGGGTTTGACTTCCAGGTAAAGAGAGCAACAGTGATGAAAACAAGGAAGCAGCAACAGTGTGTAAAGAACAGTGTGAAATCTAATCAGGCTTGAATTTAACATAGAAGTAGAGATGCATTATAACTTTCATGGGCCCTAGTCACTTTCCCATTTGTGAACTCCTTCCTCCATTAAAATATATTAAAAATTATATTTTATAACTCTGTTGGTATAAAGCTAATATATTCAGGCTGGATTCATAATCATTCATTATTATAATTATATTGATTTTTTTCTTCTGATTTTAAAACTAAAATACAAATATTTTAATAAACTCTTTTTTATTAAAAGAGTTTATTTTTAGAGGGAGAGGAGGGAAGGAGAAGGAGAGGGAGAGAAACATCAACGTGTGGTTGCTGCTCATATGCCTCTCACTGAGGACCTGGTCCACAACGCAGGCATGTGCCCTGACTGGGAATCCAACTTGCGACCCATTGATTCGGAGGCCAGCACTCAGTCCATTGAGCCACACCAGCCAGGGCTATTTTCATAAACTCTTAAAAATATCGTAGGCCCAATGCACTGTGCTTTCTTATGTGGTGGATAAGTTGGCCCCTCGGGTAAATAGATGAGGAGAAGATAAACCTGGAAAGGCAGGGGAAGGCTGGATGGCCACTGCCATGCTAAGGTCCAAAGGAGGCAGGTAAAGGATTCTCAGAAAGGAGTGACATGATCAGAGCCATGAAAAGAAAGGATGGAGGTAAAAATATTGAGAAAGAGATGGGAGGTTCTGGACCAAACGACTAACTAGGATAGGATTATAACCATTAAGAAAGATGTAAAAGACCCTTCATGGGCAGTCAGCCTGAAAAGGATGGACAGAAGAGTTTATGAAGGAGATGTATCCTGAATGAACAGAAGCCTGGCTGGATGGGGAGAAGGGCAGAAGGTCGGAAAATAACTATCATTTAAAACCTGGGTGATCAGAAGAACAGCAAGGCCAGGAGAGGAAAGATAAGAGGATGAGTAGATTTGAGGAATCTGCTATGATACAGGGTATAAATTTATTTCCAAAATCAAAAACGCTATTAATTTATGTTGCCTCAAGAATGACACTTTCTTTAGCTCTGTTGCTACTTGGACTTCTCTGTCACTCTCTTCATGAAATGCAGGCACCACTAAAGAAAACATAGGTATATGCCTATCATACACCAGTTTTTACTCTCAAAACATAAATTTTATAATGAAATCAGTATCTACCTATCTGGGATAATAAGTAAATGCAAAGAGAAGAAGAGAGAGAAGATTGATCAGACATACACAGAACTGAAACATGGTCCTTCAAATCACAAATACATATGTTAACATATAACTCACACAAAATAAGTATCTAGGGATTTCAGTTAAACTATGCAAAATGACAATTATTCCATAAATGATCATATTTAACTTTAACTACTTTGGAGCCAAATTCAACATTTTTTATTCATTAATTATTCTCAGTATTATTAAAAGTGTTTCTGAACAATGTAATATTTCTACCAAACTAATATTCTAGAAACTCAGTAATTAGAATAATTGAGGATCATCTGGATGGGTCATAGTTCAGCAAGTTTTAATGTTTTAGGAAAATGTGATTTTATTTCTTTCAAATACAGAGAATAATTTAAATTGTGCTAACAAGTAATTGCCAAGAAGGTTTTTTAACAAAGATATATCTAAGGGTTAAATATGTACCATTTGCAAACACCAAGTTTCAGAAATGCTCACTTACAGTATTTATTTCTATTATGAAGATATTGGTTAGGACAAGGCACATTTTTGCCTAGCATAATGATATATAAATAATGGTCTAATAGGATCTCCACGATCGAGGTTTCATTTTATGCCTATGCTTCCGCTAAATTACATTAACAACCTGAGCTATAAAAGGTCTTTTCCTTTTCAACCAGGTGGACAGCAATTTCATGTCTCATTTTTTGGGAAGGTATTTTAGGCCACACTCACCATGCAGACCAGGCTGAAAGCAAGAAAAAAACCCTCAAAAGGCTTTTGTGACTCAAAATGCAGAAAGTTCATGGATTTACTCTTCCCACAAAGAGTATTAACTTTTAACTACCTTTACTTCTAACAAGCTTCTTAACCAGGTTTCCCATCCCAAGGCAGTTGAGAGGCAGCAAATGAGTAGTTTATAGGAACTGTTTTATGTATTTGTATAAAGATTAGAAATTTAGAGAAAGCTTTGTGCATGAAGCTATTCATAATGAGGTTTTCACAGCAGTAAGAAAAATTGGGGGAAATTCAACAAAAAGAAAATGGAAAATAAACTGTGGAACACCAATATAACAAATGCTATATTTGTAAAAGTAATTATATGGTAATAGTCCTATGTCACATATTGTTAAATTTTTTTAAAGTAGGTAAAAAGACTGTCAGTATGGTAAAATTTCAAATATACACAGTGTCCAATAGAAGGAATATGACAATGTATAATGAGAAAAATGTATATGCAAATGAGGCAGTAACCAGAGCAGGGACCACTTGTGCCCTAGGCAGCCCAGCCCACTCGGAGATCTGAGAAGTGTATGTCCACTACAAAAAATGATGTAAGGAAGCTGGAGAATTTGAATTAAATATAAAAAGCACTTCTGATCTTCCTGCATAAGAGTCTATTATTGACTTTATTAGTTTTCCACTAACTTATGAATTTTATGATAATTGCTTTCTGGAAAGAACCATGGCTTCAAAAAGGACAGAAGTTCCATTTTCTGGTGTCCTTTCTCAGTTGACAGGGGCTGTGAGAAGTACTCTCCCCTCCTTTTGCTCACCCAAGAGGTCAATGATATGTAACAGGGCATACATAGACCAAAGGATAGGGGAAATCATCAGAGTATAAATTACGATTATCTCTGGGAGGTGGGATTTCAAGCGCAATCTTTCTATTTTTCAAAATAATCAAGTATTCAAAGTCATTATAGGAAAAAGTAAGAAATGTTAATAAAAATATGAAATTATTTTAACTGAATATATGCTAGATTAATCAATAAAATATCATAAAGATATCAGTTAACCATATATTAAATGATAAAGTCCATCCTATGCTAATTCCAGCAGGGTTTTTGTGAAAATTGAGTAGCCATATCTAATCCATTCTAAGCAGTAAAGAGATGAGGCAAGTTAGAGAAAAAATAATACAGCACAACTCAATAAATCTATAGCAATTTAAATAATGTAATATTGGAATAAGTATAAGCTAATAGAGTAATGCAACTAAACAGACGATATGTATATGGAACTGATTTTTGACAGATATAGAATTTCACATCACTGTGGACAAGATGATAAGAAAGTTGGAAATGCATCTTATAAGAGGTAAAATTAAATATTTATATTAAATTGTTCATGAAGTAAATTCTAGCTTAATGGAATATTAAAATGTAAAAATCACTACTTTAAAATTATGGAAGAAAATAAGGAATGCTTTTATGAACCAAAATGGAGACTGTTTTTTTTTAAACAAGACATAAAAGCATAAAACATAATGGAAATGAATGAAAATTGAGTTCATTAAATTCAGAAATATTTGTATCACCAAATGCTACAAAGACAAAAAGAAATAAGCCACCACCTAAAAGAACTATCCTCATGTACAGACAAAATGATTAGTGCCCAGAAAATATAAAGAGTGGATGCAAATCACTAGATAAAGACAACCAACCTAATTTAAAAAATGGACAAAGAGTACAAACAAGCAATCAAAAACACAAATGGAAATGGTCAATAAGTGTACATAAAGATTCCTGACATCACTTGTAATCAAAGAAAGTCTTTATAGTTTCATTTTTCATTTCATATTATTCTGTAACATTTGAACCTTTTTAAAAAACTGCAGGAATGATTAATTTTATCATTAAAAATTATTAAGTAGTCGATATACTTGTGACATAAAAATGCTTACTATAAAAAATTAGCAGCCAAGGGGTGGGGAGTTTAGAGGGTGGAGGAACTAAGCAAAAAGGAAAAAGGACTCATGGACATGGACAACAATGGGGTGACTGCTGGGGGGAGGGGGTATAAGGGGACTAGATGGTAATGGAAAAAATACAATACAATTTTAAAAATTAGCAGCTAAATAGCATGAACTTAATATCCAAAATTTCATGAAATACTTCAATGGTCATTCTGGATAAATTGTGTGCATGTGAATATGAAAAAGGTACTGATATCTGGGAGGACTTTTTGTATTTTCTATAGAATTTGGTATGTCAAAAATGAGAGTAAATATTTTTTTACATAATAGATGGATCTTCAAACTATGATTCAGTTTATGAACAGGACTAATTGTGAGATAGCTGTAGCTGGAGAGATTAAAGAAAAAAGCATTATTTTCCACTTACACTAATCATGCACTTTGAAAATGTCAGGAAAGAGATGAGATTAAACTTTCTTAATTTTTATATTTCTTCAAAATATATTACTTTGCCCAATTCAATTATAACAGCTGATTATGATTTAACTTGCTGGTTGCTAAAAGAGTGTCAAATTCTAGCCATTAGCAATTATGATTCCCTGAAGCTGAGGGTCTCCACATGCTTCTCAGCACTTCATGTGCTTAGGGTACAGGACAAAAAAACATTCCTGTGTATATACAGCAAAGGGAAGCCCTTCCTATGGTGAAGAATTCAGCCATCAGCCACATTTTCTGGAAATCTCACTTTTTCTAGTGAAGCCAGGATCCATCTTGGCTAAGATCATGGTGCACAATGACCAAAGGGTCATGTGCAAACGATTGGGCAAGAGAGCAAGAACTGAATGCCTGTGACCCCAAAGGATATTTAGACATCACCAATCGTGTCCACACATGTCCTTAGAGATAAATGATGGTAAGAAATACAGAGATCAGAGATCAACTAAGTTTTTGAAATGAGAAAGCCATGGGATCCTTCACTGATTCCCTAAAACAGGAAATAAAATATAAGATCCCAAGATTTTTAAAGCAAGAGACAAGGGGAGGGGAGTGAGGGTGGTGCCGCTTCCTTAGAACGTGAAGGAGCATTTGCACGCGAGCAACTCCCTCACCACGAGGAACCATGGTGGCGTCATGGAAGTGATACATGAGCACATCAGGGAGCTACTCTGAGCTTCAGCTTCCTCCTCTAAGCATCACAGCATTGCTATGAAGAACAAATGGTGTACCTATATAATATGTGAAAGCACCCTAATAACTCTCAGGACTGTGGAGCACAGTAACTACCTTTGTAACTTGAAAACATTAGCAAGGTGACAAGAATGCCTCTCAGGGCTGGTATACTGGCACCTCCCCTCTTCTGTTGGGACTCAGATTAAATGTCATTCCTTGGAGAGTCTTCTCTGATCACCCACTTACACTAAGTGTCTGCTATTCTCTACCTGACCTTTTATTTGTTTTTCTGATAGCTCTACCTCAACTCTCAGCAATCTCATGAGATGGCACTGCAGTACTCTCTTTTTACAGGTGAGAAACAGCATCCAAGGAAAGCTGACTCCACACATCTAGTAAGGGATAAAGGCAGGATTTGAAGTGAGCCAGTGTGGCTCCAGCATCCTTGCTCTTAACTCCCATGCTATGCTACATGATCTAGAATTTGATAAAAAACTGAAATGAACAAAAACAAAAATGTTAGTATCTGGACTCATCATTCACCAAGAGGGTGGGATAGAAGGGAGTGAAGGAAGCAGAAACAGAATTAAGAAATGCTTGTGCATTTCTTGAAAGAAAACAAAAGAACTTTTAGAAGGGAGGGCACCCAGGATTTAGCACCTGAGGGCATAAACAGTGTGTTGCTGCTGCGTGCCCCAATCAGTCTGGGGAAGTGCTGGCTTGTCTGGGCTTCACCGTCTTGGCTTTAGAGTCCTAACTGTCAGAGTGAACTCAGTGTTGCTGCCAACCTTCTAACTGGCATGGTGTTTGCTCCTCTTCTGCCTGTGCTAATATCTTCTCCTATTAATACTCTATATGTATTTCTTTTAGAGGCATCCAACACAAACTTAAAAGAATTAGTTGTGATGAAAACTGCCCACCCAATCAACAATTATAACCTGGCAGAGTTTCTAGTTCCAGCTCTACCTGCCAGTTACTTAAAAGGAAATACTATACGACTACACCTCATGCAGTGTTCCCATCTCAGATTAAAGTCAATCTTTTCTTCAAAAGAGGACCCGCCTAAGGGTATATAAGGAACTCTGAAAAGGAACAACCAAAATTGGATCTCATTTTTTCACTTAGTACAAGCCTAGTATTTTTTTTAACGTACATGCATTGAGTATCCTTTTACCAAAGAGATGAACCTTGGTTCAAGTAATCAATTGAATATGTGGGGGGAAATGTATTTAAATATAAATTAGGATGTGTTACCAGGAGTATTAGTGTTATAATAGGAACAATCACAGAACTTTGTCAGAGAATTTTTCCTAGTATATATGAAGGTTTGAGGTCCTAACTGTTCTCATTGTTGACTCTCTCTTACTCAGGAAGAAGAGGAATCACAAGCCCGAACACTCAGGGAATTGACAAAACTGACAAGTGGCCTCTCTCTTGCTCTTGAGACAGCTCTCCCATGTGGACAACTGTGAATCAGAATTCTCTGTGGGGACAGCAGGGGCACCTGCCCCTGCTTTGGGGCCAAGCCTAGTAACTCCTTCTACAGTAACAGGTATTTGCAAAAGCAGGAGCAAAGCAACACACGGGGGCTCTCACACCACAAATCTAAATAGTGCAAAGGTTATAAGTCAAGCTAATAAACTGTTAAAACAAACTGTCTACCTTCTCACCTTAACAAATAAACCTCCAGGACAACAAAATTTAAGAAGGTGCTAAGCTAAGATTTTATTTTAATGAATGATAGTAAGTGAACATCAAAGATGATTAATGTTAATTATAATTTGTGAATGCCTCTTTTGGCAAAAAGGATGCTTCTTTTGATAGGCCAGCAATGTTTAGGAACAACCAAACATTGTTATTTGCAGTTATTTGCATGACTCATAAAATAAACACATAGATAATTTATAGATATTCTATGGTTATGTAATAAAATTTAATTTTCCTTGCCTTCATTTGCGTAAAATAATTATGTTATAGTTAAGATTTTTGCATATTCTTATATGGACAGTAATACTAAATTAGATAATCTTTCTTGAGTCATCATGGTTCTTACATTTTTGTCATTAGTTTTAATTTAGATAAACTTATTTTGCTGAGGCAATATAACTTAGAATTATTAATAAAATTCTTAAAGCAAAACAAATTTTAAAATGATCTATTAGTTTCACATATTACTTTAATGTTCAAACAATGTAATGGAATCACATATGATAATTTTCATTTGTGTAGAAAAACAATATTTTAATATCATAATTCAAACTACCAACTTATATTCAACTTCCATTGTCTTTTAAACAATTTCTAGATCGGTAAAGCATTTAGGATTTCTTCTTTCAAATTTTTTAATGATGAGCTACTATAAATAAAATAAAAAAACAGCAGAATGTTGCTGGATTTGTTAAAATCTTATTTCAATAATGACTACTTCTTGATCTATGGTAGCCAGAAAAAGTATCTACAGAAATTAGTCTCAGGAGTATAGACACATAAATCTTCCCCTTTGTAGTACTTACGACATTACTGGAATGCCATTTTTGTTGATTGTTTCCCAATTTCTTTTTACTTGGTAAAACCATTTTTCTAAAATGTCTTAAAATATTTAAGTCCTTCATCAAGAATCAAACTTTTACATTAATTGGTTTTTATGAAATAAAACTTTTGCAAACATGAATAGCAAGCAATAGTTCACACCAAATGGCCACAAGTAGTATAAAATCAAAATTAGTTTCTGCAAAAGATCATGATTCAGTTTTCATTTATGGATTTTTGTGATGGCACCTAACTATTGTACTGTATTTTTCCTAAATTTAATCTAGATATTTAAATAACACTGAGTTGCACTGTCAGACATCAGGTGCCTAAAAGTGGCTAGAAAGTCAATATTGGTATATATTTCACCAAGATGTTCTATATTTGAACAGATCCAAAAAACATCATACATAATCTCTGAATTTTTCCAAAGATTATCATCACTATGAGCACATTAGAAGATACAACTGCCAATAACAAATACGCTAAGTAATTTCAAATAAGCTACTTGAAAATACATTGTGTTTAACTTTGGAATATATTTTATGATAACATGTAGTACAACTATGGCTTATCATTAATTTCATTTAAAAATTTAACATCTACTTTTTAAAATAATTACTGTTTTGGATTTTTTCTTTCTTTTTATTATTATTTTATTTATTTATTTATTTTTTTTAGAGAGAGAGAGAAATAATGATGTGAGAAAGAAACATCAGTTGGTTGTCTCCCATATATGCTCCAACCTGGGATGGAACTCACAACCTAGGCATGTGCCCTGACCAGGAATTGAACCTGCAACATATTGATGCACAGAACAAAGCCCCAGCCAACAGAGCCACCAAACCAGGACTTAACATCTACTTTGTAAATGATTTTGGGTTGATTGGTGGACATATCAGAGGAACTTGGTTGTTATAATAAGAAAAGGGAAATAGGGTTTGATAATTTGACCATGAAAAATTAGCCTATAGATCATTAAGAGCTAACTATATGTCTTATAACATTATCTAAATATATAAAATAAATTAAAATTTTTAAATTACAGTTAAATTTCCTTGGACCCAGATTCTATCTTTTAGGTCTGTCAAGTACAACCTCTAATCTTAATGTTCCCGTATGTGTTTTCTTTAAAACCTCTAAGTTCCTTTAGATGTAATAAAGATTGTTTTAATTATTACAATTCCAAAAAAATGGACAAAGAATACCCTCATTTTTCTAGTTATACATATGAAGTAGCAGAAAATTAGAAGACACCTTTACGTTTTATTGTCAAACCACTGGATCCAAGAGTTCAAGCCGGAATCTCCTTCCCAGCATCTTGTCAAAGCAAAAGCTTCCCCTCCTGCAAAACTCTGAGGGAAAATAACACTAGAGGGCGCCAGCAATTTGCAACTTAAAGGCTTATCAACTAGCAACACCCAGTGTTTCATCTGACAGACATCAACTCTAATTCAGACACTGACAATGTCCCTTACCACCACAGCTCCAATGAAACAAGATCATGAACCTATATATGCATTTTTCCTTTTTCCTGAACTCAGAAGGAGAAAGAACCAGAATCTCACTAGCTCCAGCAGTCTATCATCCAACTAGGTGAAAAAGATACTAAATAGATTCCAAGGAGAGCAAAGGGGCAATAACAGAGCCTGCAGTTTATAGTTTCTTTCATTTGAGTTGTGCAGCTTAGTCAGCTTTTGGTGCAATGAGAGAGATAGAGAAAGAGAGACAAAGAGACACAGAGAGAGAAAATTACTGCCAAAATGTCAAATACTCATTTACCTTTAAAAACATTTTGCAAATGTCAAGTACTGCGTTATTTAAAGTCAGGCTGAGATGACGTTTCAAAATACTGTTAGCGTACATAGAGAAAATTCCATGATAATAACATCTCTAAGGGCAAGTAATTTGCATTTAGGACCATGAGCCACAAATTCTATAAAAAAAGGCAAAATGGAAATATGACTTTCAGATGTCATTCTTTCTGAATCTTTCAAGTGTTATGGCTGATGTAAAAACTTTTTTTTTTTAATGTTGAAGCATGCCTTGCTGGGTTTCAGCATTCATGGCCTGACTGAGGGGGTCTCGTCCACACCACAAAGCTGATAGGTAAAATATTACTTCTATAACTTTTTCTTGTCTGGCCAATATGAGTTAATCATAAATATACTTGTCAAACAGGATCTATACTAAGTTTAAGATCTTGGTTACACTTGGAATTTAGTCACCTCACACAAGAAACATTGGTCCAGATAGTCAAATCATAATTTCAGAACACAGAAATGTTATCATAAATGTAAAATGTGGTTAACATTATTAATGTTTCTTTATCTTTATCCTAATACTTCCTGCCCAACATCAGATTGATATGATCTACTTATCATTCATCCAATCTCTCAACAATATTCTCTCTTAGGGGGTGAACAATGGCCCATCCTTTTTTTTTTTTTTTTTTTTTTTTTTTTTTTTTTTTTTTTAGCTCCAGGATCTATTTTCAAAAATAAAGAAATAAGAATAATGTCAAAATTGTGGTATATTTTAAGCCTTTACATTTCATAAGTTGAAAGTGTAAAAACACAATACCATGTGATTGTGCTATTTGTGGAAAAATTACAGAACATAAGAAAAATTAACTTAGAGCGCCCTATAAGGCCGTGAGACCAGTAAAAGGACACAGAGCTATGGTTACATAATTAACACCTTTCAGTTCTCTTAGAGTGTCTCTGAGGCTGTGTATAGAACTTTGTAGTTAGTTATGAGATCATTTGAAGCCCTTTGAGCTGGTGAGGGTCGGACCACGGGCCTTCATCCCACCCCCACTGCCATAGTGTTGGGAGACAGGTTTGATTCTTGCCCTCAGAAATGTTGAATTCTTAGCAGGGAGACAACTTGCCCACAGGCGTCTCAGGTAGAAGATTAAGGTGGCCCTGATGCTCTGTCACCACAGAGCAGAACAAGCACCCAAGAGCGAGTCAACATCTTGCAGGGAGAGTCACCTGAGCAGGAACTTGAGAGGAAGAGTAGAAGCTGTCCGCTGATACAACAGGTAGAGAGGTCCCAGGAAACCAGGCGGGCAGGTCCACATGCACAGGCATTTGAATGCACATGGACTACCAGGGAACTGAAGTTAAAGTTAAAAGAGGGTCTTTTTAGCATCAAGTTTAGATATTTGATCTCAGGGTATAGGACGGATGTGTACCTGAATGTTCAGTTTGAAAATCCAGACTGGACATTGGCACATAAAGGGTCAGAAGATCCCCAATCCCTGAACCAGTGGACAAAGTTCAAATAGGATCCTAGAGTGTTTTTTGTTTTGTTTCCTGTTTTTTAAAAAGATAAAAAAGAAAACTTTTGTTTTAGAACAGTGGTTTTCAAAATTCAAATGACTGCCCATTTTGTTTATGAAATCAGTTTTGTAGGCCTTCAAACTGGCATTTTTAGAATGAAATATAGTGGGGGGAAAATAGAAAGAAAATATCTGAGAATATCTCAAATATTAAGGATGTTGTTTTGTGAAATATCTATTTCAGTTTGTGTATGGGGGGGGGGGCATTTTCCCCACTGCCTACATGCAAACTGGCATATGTCCTATGTAGTTACCATGAAAATCACCAACTAACAAAATGAACTAATTATCCATTTTATGTCACTCAAATAGAGCAAAGAGGAAGTAATAGAGTGAAAAGTCAATACTATGCAGTAAAGAGTAATTGGAAGTGTGTTTAAATGAAGGATATCTTTCAATGAAAAATTATATCAGCAAAGCTAAAATTTGCATTTCTTAAAGATCACCAACCTATTATATTAATTAGAATGACTAAGATAGTTAAATTGAATTCAGGAGGGTTATTTAGATTCAAGAATTAAGTTAACCACCGCTGCTCTATAGCTTTATAAAATTAAGTTTCACTTACAAATCTGGACACAGCATTTGAGTAGAGTTTGGTTTTGGTTCCATGGTCTAAATATTTATAATAGGTCTCAAATGAGTGTTCACATACCTCTGAGTTATAGATAGTGATTCAATAACAGAAGGCATTATACTACACATTCCAGCAGTAACATACAATGCATAAATGTGACATATTCAGCAGAACAATAGTGAAGATTCTAATGATGATATAATGCATGATAATAAACCCAAGTGGTTTCTTTCAGTCATCACAATCAAGTCTGTCTGGCATGAATTTTATATGCATTTTTATCTCAAAGATTTTGTTCAATTGTAAGAAAACATAACAAGCATTTCAAAAAGGCCAAAAAAGGAACTTACGCAATGTTCTTATGAGCTTACACAATGCAGATTTGAATTTGCAACATACACAGGCACACACATCTTGGCATAACATAAACCTAAATTATAAGTAGTAAGTAATACTTTCCTTTATACAGCATGTCACAATTCACAAAACATCTTCGAGTACATTGTCTTCCTAACAACCCTAACAATCCATTCACTGTTATCATTCCCATTTTATAGATAATAAAATCAAAGTTAAAAGTCTGGTTTGTGGCCACAGAACTGAAAAGAGGCAAAATTAAAGACAGTCAAGGTCTTCCGTTTCCAATTTTCATGTTTTATTTTCTATATATAACTCACTCAGGTAAAACAAAAATTATTATGATATGCTATCCATTACTGCAATGAAAACAATTCACATGGCCTGGAAAAAGTCCCAGCTCCAGCACTTACTAGCTGTGTGGTCTTACTCATGTTATTTAATATCTCCATGCCTGTTGTACCAACTATGAAGCAGGGATACTAATATCACCTTATCTCATAGCACTGTCATAAGGACTTAAATATTCATGAAGCACTTAAAACAGTGTATGTCACTTAGCAAATAAAAGTAAAAATTCTTCAAATTTCAGCTTAACAAAATTGCACATTGGCTCTTGGGCCTAGTTGATGGCCTGGACACCCGCTCATGGCCATGCATCTGATGACTCATGGGCTGCAGGGGCAACCCCCTCATGTCAATAGGACAGAGCTTCCAGCAGGCATGCCCACACTGTCCGAGGGAATCCTGCCCCCAGGGGTTAGGGAGCTCCCTCCCCTATGTTTCATTGAGCAATTTCATTGGATCCTACTTAGGACTCCGAGAAACACTGCCTCTTCAATCAGTAGCCTCTTTCTAACCTGGAATAATAATTATATATTAAATATTATATTTCGAAAAACAACATCCTTTTATATTTCAATTTATTGTGAAAAACAGAACCTGCTGCTTATTGAGTACCTACTATGTGCAAAACACTGTGCAGTGTTCAGCAACTTTTATACTCCTTACAAAGTATGCATCAGTACCTCCATTTAATAAGTGAGATTCTGAAGAGTTAGTTTATGCAAAGACACAGAGAAAGTGGTAAAAACAATATTCAAATATTCAAATCATTCACAGGTGCTGTCTGATTCCAAAACTTAGGCCCATGACATCACACATCACTTCCTCCTAGAGCAAATTCATGCAATGTTTATTTATCCTACCTTGTTCTATCCTAAGACAAAACCAAATTTATCTTATTTTTGTTTTACTCTATATTGTTTCAAAACAAACTGAGACTTCTTAAACAAACATCTAAACTAAATACAAAAATTTTAAGGGGATGAAAACAGGAAAGAGAAAGTAGAATTCTGGCCAGATAAAAAAAAGTAACGTAAGAAACACATGCTATAAAGGATGTAAAATGACTAGCATAGAACCATGAATTCAACTTCTCAACAGCATCCAAGTTATTTAACTTCTTATCCTCTACTGGGAGAGAATCATGCAATATTAAAGTTATGCACAGCCCCAAGGTGATACATATTTAGGCACATACTAGTTACTGTTGAACAGAGTGCTATTGAACTATTCAAAAACCACCATTAATTAGCCAAACAAACCTGAGTTCTAATCTCAATTTTACCATTAACTAGCTGGATAATTTTAGGCCAGTTACTGAACTTAAGGTTTAGTTCTTTTCACCTGTAAAATAATATTTATTTCACATGGTGACTAAGAGCATTAAATGAGATACCATATTGTAAAGTACACTAACAAAGAACATAATAAAAACTCAGTATTTGATAACTATTTTTATGATCATTCTTCCAATTTCTTATTCCATCTTCTCTGTCCTCCTTATTCTTCTCTTTCCTCTCCCATCTTCTTCCTTTCCCTTTCTTTTACATCCTTTCCCTTCCTGGCTCGTCATCTACAGGATTGATTTCAATTCCATCCAAATGAAGAGATTTCTAGATACTTTAGGGACCAACTTTAAAGAACTACCTAAGACAGCCAAATACTATCTAAGGAAAAGTTGGGGTAAAAATATGTAAATGTGGTTTTTTAAGAAAGGAATTCATATCCTTAACAAAGAATGGGCAAATATATTTTTCATGCCTAAAATATAGAAATATGAGAATGGATAAACTAATATAAAGATAGGCCCTGGTGAACAGGTTATTCTGACAAAACAATGTGGTGCACACAAGGCTAGAATCTTCAGAGTGTTTCTGGAGCACAGAGATGAGAGGGACAATATAAAGTTATAAGGAAATATAATAATTTGAACTCAGTGAAGTCAAAAGAGAACAAAGAAGATGATTTTTATTGAGAGCTTCATTAAAGAGAAGCAGCTTGAGAAAGGAAGGAAGGAAACAGAGAAGAGGAAAGGGGGCAACATAGGACCCACAACTAGCAACCATATGCCTGGACTCCCAGCTCCCTTGGTTCTGTGTCAATCACCTCACAGCTCTGAGAAAGTAAATCACATAGTCTACATGCAAATGCCTTGAATCAAAGAAGACAGAGGTCAAGGACAAAAGTGTGTTCTAAGAAACATGTTTCTGGAGAGAGGTTCCAACTTTTGGCTTGTGCACTGGAACAGTGATCCTTAGGAAACACTAAGATATTATAAGACTAATGCTGGGACATTCCCAAGTAAAAATCTGAGAATCTGGCTTTTGTGAAGAAGGCTCATGATCCCAAATCTCATCAGACTATGATTTAATAAGTGAATACCAGTATTTACTTGCTCCACAACATGTGAGTGAATTGACAAAAGAGAAGAGAACAGAGTATGGGGAGAGTACAGGTTTTGGAACAGGAGAGACCTGGGTTTGTTCTTTCCTTATGGGACCATGACCTCTGTGTGCCTTGGCTTTCTTGAGGTCAGCATAAGAATTAAGCCCAGTAATGGTAAATCACTTAATAGAGATGAAATGTAAGGGACACTAGAACGTTTTATTGAGGCTAACTCAAATCAGAAAGGGAGAACATAAATCCATTACTGTATTTAATTAAAAATAGCAACAAAAGATAAGTTTATTTTGAAAATACAAATTCTGAGAACTGTAAAATCATATCCTAAGAAGTGACTGTGTATTTTTTTCACTTTTTTAAGTTCTGAGATCAATGAAACTGGTAAATCATATTTCTAAGAGCATTACAGTATATATAATTATAACTAATGCTTAAAGTATTTTGATGGCTTTTTAATTGTTTTAAAAAATAATATCAGTGTTTATATACCACCCTAGGCAATAATTCTGTCAGGTCTCATTAACAAAACAGGATTGAGCTTGATCTTTCCTTGGAAGAGAGCCCTGTGACAAGATGCAAGCCAGGTCCACAACTCACGTAGGTGGCTCCAATGTAGATTTGGATCCATTCTCCTCAGCCTGTGGGAACTTACAAAAGATGATTTTGGTATGATGGTACTTGTGGCATTTTGACTGTTGTAATGCCCACTTCTAATCTCAACCCAATCACATTCATTACTCCTCACCAGTGCCACAATATAAAGTGGGCAAAAATGAACAGAGATGTTCTCACAAACTTGTTCTAGAACAAACAAGCTTGAACAGATGGTACTTCTAAAGTTTTATGTTGAATATTTTCCAGGGCAACCAGACTCCTGGCTTTGGCCATCATTTGTTTTACTATAGCCTATTCAGGGGTGCCCAACCTTTTGGCATCTCTGTGCCCTATTTAAAAAAGAGTTGTCTTCGACCACCCATTAAATTCATTGCAACACATAATTACACACACGAAAAAAAGCTCATAATGTTTTACATAAATTTACAATTCTGTGTTGGGCCACATTCACAGCCATCCTGAGGTGTATGCATTGAGCAGGCACAGGTTGGACACCCCTAAAAGATTCCCTTTCCCTTGTGAATTTCTGGGTGAATACAGATACATTATGCTAAGCAATATAAGGCTCCTGGAAAAATCAATCTTTAGATATTCAGGTGGGTCTGCTTGGAAGCAATATGGTATGATGGTGAACAGGAAGTTTTAATAGTCTTGCAGATCTCTGTATGTCTACTTGCTATGCACAGAAGTCACAGGACTTCTCAATTTTCTCAAGTTTATATTGTAGCTGTCACATAAGATTATTTAAGGGATACATGAGAAAATTCCAAAGAGCAGTTGGCCTGCAGTAAACACAAAATAATATTATTAATATTGTTATGTGTCCTAGTAAAATAATATGACTTGATACTTAATGCCCATCTCAAGATGACAGAATTTCAGATTCTCCTGTCTACACCTACAGAGTACTTCAGTAGGTCACACCACTTCTTCCTCCTTCCTGCCAGAATCAGTTCTCAGTGTCTCTTTGGCTAATGTGGCAACCTTGGAGGACACAGAGGTCTTCTTTTCCCTCAACTGTATTTCTAACATGTAAATATAAGACAGTGTCTCCTTTTAGATCAGATTCTTTCACTGACAAGGTTTCAGAAGTTTGTGCTAGGTCTGAGTCACCCATGATCCTGTGGCCTCACCTGCTCTAGACTTACCTTTCAGAATGATCTTTTCCTGTTGATTCTCTATTATTTCATATTTTTCTATCTTATGTAAACTTGTGAGTTTCTTCAAATCATTTGTGAATATATATGTCTGTGCAAAAGTATATAATATGTTTCATTTTCTTGACGGCTCAGCTCTTGGACATCATGTTTTAGGGATTCCCATGCTCAAATTTCTATTCCAATCTAGTATTTATCCTGAGCCTATGCTTTTTTGTACAATTATCTGCCTCCCTTTCTGTATCACCCAAACCCATAATTAAATTGACCCCATATTCTTTAATTATCCTTCAATAGAAGTACTATGTATGTCTTTGTCAAATCAACTTGTCCACCTTTAAAAGGACTTGGTGAGAGCACCAACAGCATTACTTAGTACAGCCTGGAACTCACGTCTGGCAAGAAGCACTGGCAGGTGAATCTAGCATCTCCCCGCTTCTCTTGGCATCATTAGAGGCACCTGGGCTGAGGTGCAGCTGGATGCATTATGATGCCAGGTTTCAGGAGAGGTCCTGAAGCTGAGTTCACTGTCCTTTTTTCATAGGACAAGGATTGGTATGGCCTTTTGAAATTCATGGACTGCTTTGGAACCAAAGGCTGAGCTTAGATATAACCCGGTCAGGGGAGAGCTGACAGTTGGCAGCCCCAGAGCATGGTGTACTAAGAGAGCTGAGTTTCTGCATAACCACTCCTGTTAGGAGGCAGCAACCTTGGTTCCATTTAGCTAATTTCTAGGCATTCTAGAAAGAGCTCTTGGGGTCACTTATCCAACAATCTGTTTATTTCTCTTACCCATCCATTCATCAACCCACTTAACCCACTCAACAGAAGACTGAATGTCTACTCTGTGCTAAAGCACTTGAGCCCAAACCAGACAAGACATAATCCTGGCCTCCAATGAATGCATTCAGCCTTGAAGATGGAAGCATATGTGCAAATGAATAAGGGGACAAAAGTGTTATACGTGCTAGGATAAGGGTATATTTAGGGTGCAGTGAAGGGATAGATGAGGTGTCACCCATTCCAGTGGGAGTCAGGAAAGCCTTAGCCTGCCTCTTGACAAAATGGTAGTATCTGTATGTTGGGCTTGAAGAGAAATTTGGAAGACAAAAAAATATTCTGGTGAGCAGGTGGGCCTAAAGCAATATATAAGTACAATGATGAGGCCACCTTGAAAGATAATTAAAATACTTCAGGGATCATCATTTGTAGACTGGATTCTGGCTCCACTGAAGGTTGAGTGGGTGTATTGAAAGGATATTAACATTAATTGAGTTCTATATGAAGTCTAAATACCACTCCCAAATACAGGATATTTAACATATATTACCTTTAAAACAATTCTCTGAGTTTTATACAGCTTTATCTTTTTTTTGTTCTTTTAAATTGAAGAAACATTTTGGAATTTCTCTTAGTCAAACAGCTTTAATATGTAGAAACAGTATTTTAATCCAGTTCTGTCTGAATCTACATTCATGTTTTTCCTCTATAACTTCATGTTTGTCTGGGAAACACATAGATTTGTATCTATTTCTTTATAACCCACTTTATTTCATTGATTATAATGATCACTGAAAACTACCCAACAATCACAATCATATTCCTGATAATATGGTAACAGCAAATCATACTGAATGATTTTCTTATAAAACATTCTTAGAAAGTATATCAATTTAATGTGTGAGTTTTTTTAAAAAGACAAAATCTACTTTTGCTAAATTAATACATGTCAGGCATTTCTAGGCACTTCTATATTTTCCATAATACATTCTCAAAGCAAGATAGTGATGTATATATTAGTATTCCTGTTTCACAGATGGAGAAACTAAGGGTTATTAGTTTTGACAACATTTCCCAAGGCATAGATGCAATAAGTTGCAAAGCCAAAATTCAAATTGAGCTCTTCAAGATCCCAAACCCCATACAGTTGCATATTACACTATGAGAATAAGACTAGGGCAGAGCAAATTGTTCCTCCTATTAGACTAGTTTTATATATACAGAGCCCTAGGCTATTCCTTTAAATTATTGCTCTTATCTCAACTAAAAATATGAAAAGTTTTTGTGCCCACAGCTCTTTCAAGGAACAAGGTATCATATACTCTGTAGTAGGGAAGGTGGGGCAGAGAAAAAGTGAGGGAGGAATGTCCTTAGGAACCTTCCAAAAATGTCTGGCAAAATCCAAGTTGACCCTTGCTATTAATGAGAGAATATCAGGAGAATACATAAAAACAGCAAAAAAATAAATGATGATGAAAGCAACTTAGCAAAACAAAGCATGCTCCCCTTAATCAGAGATAACTCGACATCATCCAGCACAGTAGACATATTGGAAGGTACATGGCTAAATCGTCAAATTTATTGCTCACGGAAATTCCCAAATGGATACAGTCAAGCATTTCCTTAACAAAGCCAATGTGCTGAATTCATTTCTGGGCCAAATTTTACTCTCCGTGGGAAATCAATTTCTTTCCTCAAATTCCAAAACACTGTTTGATAAACTGTCTATGCTTTTAGTTAAAAAAAAAAATTACATACTAAGTTCTAGTATACCAACACATATAAAATTTCAGAGGGACACAATCAGGAAATTTTCCAGATTAAATATTTCATAGTTTGGTAAAGTTTCTCAGTGTTGAAAAATATCAGCAGAGGTGAAGCCTAAAACTCTAGCATCAGAGAGAGCATTGGTTCTAATTCATGCAAAGTAAGTGGTTCTGAGGGCCATCGTGTTTGTTTCTAGAGAATAAGAGAAATATATTGAAAGAAGACATCATGGCTATTCCTCTTTAATTAGCTCTTCTATTTTATTTTTTTTATTCTATTGCTAGGATCACATGAAGAAGTGGGAAAAGAGGTGTCTGAATATTTTTATATGCATTAAACCTATTAATTTTCAACATAACTCATTTGGAAACTGTGCCTTGAAGCAGTACTACATTGGTTTACATTTATTTATATGCTGCAATGTTTCCTGGAAGAGCAACAGCATGAGAGAGGTGGAAAATATTACCTGAGTGAACAATAACTGTAGCATATCATACGAAGTCAAGGGATGTGTACAATAAGCCATCTTTGCTTCCTCTAAGTTAAACAATAGTTCAGATCAAGAAATGCAGATGGGCTTGTTCTCCTTGGTATAGCTTTCAGGGGGTTTTGATTATTATTCCTTAGGATAGAAAACTTTTCAGCATAAAGTTAACATTTATTATAATATATAAACACTAACCACTATTTCACTGACATCTATGAACTTTTTAAGAGGAAGTAAAGAGATCTTGACCTTGAAGAACTTGAAGTTAAACATACACTAATGTTTTGTAAAAAGATTTAGGAAAAGCATCTCAAAACCACTCATGCACATGTTTTCCATAATCTCAGAGCTCTGCATCCCTGTTACACCAGGTTGCTTTTCCTAAAATTTTATCAAGGAATCCCCAAGGAGGCCCACCTGCTCAGTTTGATTAGCTTTAGTAGCCAGGTTCCTACACTTGAGCTTTAGTACATCTATTCTATTAACATCCCTGAGCTTAGTTTCTCAGAACTCTAACTTCACAAACTCGTCTTTTATGATAAAGCAAAGAATAAAATTACTCACATGCACACCTGAAAATACAAATATACTCACGTTATTAAATTATTTCTTAAGTTATTCACACTCATAGTTCGACTATTTCCCAAGCTGCCTGAATTTATCTGAGCTGACTTGAGAGAGGATGGTGTGGAAAGAGGAATGCAAATCTGGAGAGCTCTCTAACTTCACACAAGATGCAACAGAACGGAAGCTCTATGCTGCAGATGAAAGGCAAAGTCCCTAAGATCTGAGTTTTGTTACAAAACTTGCACCCGGGGCATGTTACATTCAATGCCCTAAAATACACAAACTTACTTGACTGGTCCTAAATAGAAAATTAAAAGTTATATATGAACTGTTTCTTTCCTCCTAAGGTTCAAAAACATGCTTTTAACTTTTTATGGGAAAATGTGAATCAGCTAAAATTGTTTCCAAGAATAAAGACAGACATATATGGAAAAAATCACCCTGTATACACATACAATTAAAAATCTGTTAAACATCTTAACAAATCAACATATGACTTCCATTTCTGCAAAGGAGATAGAAATAACTTAAAAGGGTATTGAGATAAACAAGTTTTCAAATGTGAAGCTAATGTCTTATGCCCACTACAAATAAGGCTTATGGCTCACAGCATTTGCTTGTACATAAATTGTCTTAACGGTGATGGATTTTAAACTATCAAACAAAGATCAACAAGTACCAGCTCTTTGAGATTGTAAAGCCAAAGTAAACACCACTGAGACAAATGTCTCCATGAGAATGCATCCTAACTTCTTCTGAACCATTTTTAAACTTTCAATCATGTGCTTAGAAATAATAGCATGAGACTTTGAGTCAGAAAACTTGTGTTTGTTCCCAGTCCTGCCCTTTGACCCTGGTTCCTCATCCCTAAAATGAGGTTATGATGACCTGTTGCTGAGGTTGTCAGGAGGATGACATGAAATCATGAGAGTGACATTGCCTGGCACACAGCCTGGCACATGGAAGCCCTTTCCAGGGGTACTCTTGATCCTGAGCACCACAGACACGGTAGTGTGGGAACTGAACAGAGACCTCCTGACTTGGGCTTCAGTGTTGTCTGTTCCAACCACAGAAAGGATGATACATAGGCTACTGGTGGGTAGAATTACTTCCATGGTGAAGAGCTAGCGAACTCAAGTATTTTGACTATGTATTTTACTCCTTGATTGATACCAGGGGCTAAACCCTCCTCCCTCTAAAAATAAACAAAAACAACGTACATAATAACAGGTAACTTTTATTGAGTGCTTACTATATGCCAGTCACCATGTTAAGTGTTTGAATTTGTAATTTAATTTAATCCTTGCAATTTACAGGTACTACTGTTAAACAAGGACTAACTGCTTATTAGTCTTCCATGCATTCTTAAATTGGACACTGAAGAAGTAGCAATGTCATTGTTTGGTGAAGCCAATCACTCCTAAGAAGATTAAGCTCATATGTCATCTACTCATTAGTGTCAATCCAATAACACCCCCACTAAGAGAGTCATAGGAAACTTGGCCTTGGCAGGGAGCAAACACAGTACAACAGGGGAACTTGGGTGTATAGGAAGTCTGAGTGGGCAACATGGGATGGGGGGTGGGGTGGGGAAGAGGAAATGTGGAGGACAAGGGAAGTATGGTTTTCCTTTGCCATTTTGGCTCAGGTGCTGGGATTCTAGTTCTATCAACACCATTTTTGTACACAGCCAGGGCTCATGGAAAAAACATGGAGAATGAAGAACACAGAGAGGACAACCGCTGCAGCAGGGACGGCAACATTATTGCTCTTCAGGAACCTCTGATCCCCTTGAACTAGTGCTTACCACCCCTTCAGCATGCCCTATCTACTTGGGTTGGGGGAAGAGGCTAGGTGGAGTGAGAGAGCAAAACATGTCAACATTATTATTGGCTCAAAAAGAGGGACTAGATATGTGTGGGGTCAGAGGGAGAGAACAATGCCTTAGCATGTACACTTGATGCTTTTGTTAAATTTCTATTTGGTTCATCTCCCACTATAATGCCCACTCACTCTTCTGCAAACATTTTAAATCTTTTCTCTAGGGTATCTTCTCTTCTGCCTTTAAATATGTTCAAATCTCTTATTTTAAAGTTATCATCTGACTCTCCCACTCCCTTTCTACCAGGATTTATAGGTTCTCCCCACCCCCACCCTGGCCTAAGTGGGAATATATGATAAAATGAGTGGTTGGCTTTTTTCTTCCCAATCACCTCACCTCTTAGCACCTCCCCCGCCCCCATTACAATTTCACTATTGCTCTGGCTCTCTTCACTAGATTTAGCAATCACATTTTTCCTAGCCAAATCCAATAGCTCTTCGCTGCTATAGTTATGGCGGCTAGTATGATCCATAGCAATAAATAACAACTGAATACTATTTAACATAGCGTATTCAGTAAAAAGGTCATGATAACAAATGGGCATATCTTCCATTCTCATGTTCGTAAGATGATAAAGGTTAAATAAGTGCAAACAGTTTTAATACAAAGACCAAAAGAGTAAGAGGTTGGGAGAAAAGAAGACGGAATATTAGTCCTCCCCCCAAAATCCTATAGGGTGATGGTACAGAGTGAGCTGCTTTCTAAATCCCACCCTGAGGCTTCCCAGACAATGGCAGGGAACTTCTGAAAGCTACTATGCAAGAGGACTGTACAAATAGACAAGCCTGTTCCTTCTTCACTTTTGAGGTATGTGATCAATTGTGACACTGTTGTTTCTTTATTTCTCCAGTAACTCTTCAATTTTGTTGGTCCCTGTTCCTTTCAGTTCCTCACTTTTTTATTTGGACATTATAGCAATATCTGAAACCTAATAGGTAAAAAGAATAGGAGTGGGCGTAGGAGAGGGGAGATGTTCCATTCTAGGCAAGGAAGGTTTTCCCAGCAGCTCTACCACCGTCAAAAGCGCCGTCACATCTCCCGGCTCCATTCCTAACTACTCCTTCCACCCTGCATGTTCAGTGTCCCCCTGCTTTGCCTGCCATGTACTATTTCTACAGGGTGGGGCAAAAGTAGGTTTACAGTTATGAGTACACAAGACACAGGGTTTATTCCTCTCTTATTTATTAATTATTGTATTATTTTCCATACGAACAAGAGTAAGAGTAAGAGTAAGAGTAAGTCTATTCTTGCCAAACCTGTGTATGATCCTTCCCCACTATCCTAACCCACACAGGGTTGGGTGACTATCAATTCCTACTCACATCGCAGTCTATCTTAACCTCACAGCTGGCAGGATCACCCTTGAAAAGCCATTTTGAAACCTAAAACCATTCTCACCTTGACTTGGGAAATCTACAGTGACTGGTGAGTTTCAAATACAATCATGCCATTAGTTTGAATATGCTGGGAATGTGTTCTGAGAGGAATAGAAAGTCTGAACAGCAGCTTTATGCATTTTGCCCAACAAAATCCATGGAAAATGTGATCTGGTACAATGACTCAATGGTCACTGACCCTGCTTTTACTGCAATTTCTTCAGCACATTTTGTCTAAATATTTTATATGTTTTATTTCCCAGTTATAGATAATTTTCATGTATATAACATTAAAATAGGAATTATAGAAATTAGGAATAATCTACTTTTATAGTTTGTGCTTCAT
The DNA here is from genome assembly GCF_021234165.1 of Pteronotus mesoamericanus. NCBI lineage: Eukaryota > Metazoa > Chordata > Mammalia > Chiroptera > Mormoopidae > Pteronotus > Pteronotus mesoamericanus. The sequence continues at coordinate 32,582,641 of NW_026555245.1, read as the reverse complement.
ACAGTGCTCAATAAATGTATATTGAATGAATAAAACTCTTAGAAATGGAGTCATATAAATATTCTCAGTTTTTCAAGCATTACCTCTTTTTTTTAACACACTGCAATGAGTATTTTTGTTTCCACATTTTCTTCTTTATCAAGCCTTCAAAACAGTACTCTAAATATTTCCTTACTCTTGTAAAAATGTAGCATTGTGCGTTAGTGAAGTAATCCATAACTTATACCAAGAAAGGAATTTAGAAATGTCTTCTCCAATCACCATAGGTCACTATCATTTACCATGGAAGAGCATGGAGAATATTATAACTTCTAAAATCTTATTTCTTTTCTCCAAAATCCTTATGAAAATTAAACTGTAAAAGGGTTCAGCAAGCTTAATACTCTACTCAACATTAGATCCATATGGCAGCAAGAATTTCTGGGCACCTCCCCATTGACATGTTCAAGTTGTATTACATTTGATCTGTTAATAATCATAATTCAGTCAACTTGATATTACTTCTTTAGTGCATTTGAAGAAACTGAAATATAAACAGTTCTTGCCCAGATCAGAGAGCAACTCAATTTAGAATTGAGTCTCCTTGATATGCTCCAAGTGGTACCATCAAACAAATCAAGTTTGAGGAAACAGGTTTTATAGGAATACCATCACTGATTTATTAAAATCATGATAAAAGTAGAAAGGTCAGCAACCAAGAATCCAAGTATTCCTGTTAGAAAAGTTAAATAGAATTAATTAATGTTAAGCATGAAGATAGCAAGAAAATAAAATGACCATTAAAAATACACCATTTTCAGGAAAGACTAAACTATCAGTATCAAACATCATGACTCCAATATTCAGTTTACTTCATCACAAGCAGATCTTAATTGCATTTATCATAGGGCCCACTATGTAATTATGACTAAAATAACAATAAATTTTCCGTTGCAAAATCCTAAGAATCCCTTTTATTACTTTCTTCTTTCAAAGCCTCCCTTGAAATGGTGTATTATAACATCAAGAAATGGAAAGAGAATATGAGCATAATAAAATATGTCAGGAAATGGAGTAAGACAAGTTTCTGGAATAATAATCTTCACAAAGCCCTCTAAGAATCGATGCCAGTTACCACAGTTATTTGCAGTGTGAAGTGACATCTTAATAAGCAGTCCTGGAAATTCATGAAAGCTGGGTCTTCGGGCTGGCAAGTGTCTTTTCAGCTGGTAATTAGATTCAAAATAGAAGCCTTCCTGCAGAGCCTTTAAGGAGCTTTTTTCAGCTCAGGGTCCCAGGTAACAGGCCGCTTTCTCCAGGTTGTGGGCCAAACCTGCCAGGCTCCCTCATGAGGTTGGTTTGTGCCTCTGGGGATGGAGGAAAATAGTGGCCTTGTACTAATGCACCCTGCTGCCAGAGAAGCCATCTTTCTCCCAGCGTCTTGTTTGGGACTCCCGTCAAAAAAGTCTCTAGGAGAGAGGCGGGGACTCTGGAGCTCCAAGGCGTATCAACAGAAGCTCCTACTAGCAATTTTCAGAGGGCTCATGGCAGGGAGGGACAAGTTAATTTCTTTTTCTTCTCACCATCATCTGTCAGGCCAGATGACTGCCTGGCGGGCAGCCACCCAGGCAAACTATCAGGGCCTGTCCATAAGCATTCCTCACCGAACCCAGTCCCTAACTGGCACCTTCCAGCAGAAATATATGACCTAAATATTTCTTTTGGCGTCCTCCCCTGTTCCCTTTACCACTGTAAAAACGATTATAAGAGGATAATTTTCATCTGCTTATTTGTAACATCATCCCAGATTTCATGTGGAAATTTGGATTATTTTGACACCTGCAAGCAGGTTAATGAGAAAATGGGAAGGCTCATTTGCTTTCAGGGTGTGTGAGACCAAAACCCACTACTCTGGAACGGCAAAGACATAGCACCACCTCGTGGCAGGTTTTCAGAACTGGTTTTTGTTGGGTTTTTTTTCAGTCCTGTCAAGGAATTTATGAACACTGATGAGAAGAACCAGCAGTTTGTTTAAACCAAAGAAATGGGTTGGGAAAACCGAATAAAGTAAACTTAATTTAAAAATTAACATGCAATAAAAATTCTCTTGGCCTAATTTCAAATGGCAATTGTAATTCTTCATCAGGACCCCCACGATTTATTTAATGAGGCCAAACCTAGGAAAGCTGTTGCTCTACACAGGGCCAGAAACGGAGTTTTAGTTTGTAAATAGCTGAATTTTCTTCCTGTTTGAGCACAATGATTAAAAGCTGGGCTTGAAATCTGGTTGAAATAGCTATTTTAGTTAACAAAATAAAGGATAAAATTTAGGCAAGCATAACAACAACTCTCTGTTTAAAGTTTGAGAGTGTGCTGGTCACAATGACAGTTCCTAATCTCCCTCACTGAAAAGTGGCTTCCATGGAATAAAGTCAGCTTAGATGGATTTTCCATTTAAATGGTCAAGGATTAAAAGGAGTTGGTTGGACAGGCGTAACTCATTCATGTAACATTCCACTTAAAATACACATACACATCATGATATCTTTATGAAAATAAGCTGTCTTCTTAGTCACTGGAATTTGAAAGCAAAAGCTGACACTAAACCATTGTGATTAATATATGACATAGTTGGAAGACTATGCTGCCCTTCGTTCCCCTGAATTTCTGAGCTTCTGTGACTATTGTATCACGTTATGCAATTTGCTGTGCTGGAACCCTCAGAGGTTACTTACACAAAAACATACATTTCATCTGAAACCTGACCAGGCTCATTCCTGTTCTAGATAGATGCATTATGACAACCTTTAATTGGGCAACCTGCCAAAATGCAGCCAGTTTAACAAGCCTGCTTAAATGTGACACATAGACTAATATGCTTATTTGACTTACTTGTTGAGAATGATTTATTGAATAATACTTGATAGAGAGAGAGTACAAAACCTTTCAAAGGGCAGTTCTCAGAGAGTTGAAAAGTCCACAAAACTAGCCTGCATTTAAAAAAGAAAGAAACTTGAGAAGTTAAAAAAAAAACACAAAAAACTTATCTTGCCAAACAGTTCTATAATAGAGTAAAAGCCATGGCTACTTCAGAGAGCCAAAGGAGTTAATTCCTAACAAAACTTAGTTTATATCAGACCTTTACTCTGTATAGTTGCAGGGACCTGTGTGCATGGGGAATGAGAAGGGCATGCATATTTGGAACTATGTCATATCCATTACTTTTTTTATTGATTTATAAAATAAAATGGGGGAAAAACAGGCATTCAATCCTGCCCTCTGGAGTAGTATAAAGACTTCTTAGTTTGCAGGACCGGACTTGATATAAAGACTTGTATTTGATTGGCATCTAAGAAAAATCTTCTATAGACATCACCTGGCCTACTATACAGTAAGCTTAGATCAATTGGGAAGTTTGCTGCTGTGTGAATTAAAATGGCAAAATTTACCTAATAATTATGCTTTGTAAATTAACAAAGTTATATCAAATTAGATTTCAATATAGCCATTCACAGCCATTTCAAGAGCAATTTCCTCTAGGATCTCAATTAGAACAATGTTCTCATGCCCCCCACCCTCCACCTCTGTTGGAGGCAATACAGAGCTCAGCCTGGAACTGTGGAGTGGAACTAATTCCTTCCTCTTAACGCCTGTCTCCAATTAGCTGGTGGGAAATAGAAATGATTTACTTAAGAGACAGCTTTTCCCACTTATTCAAGCCTATTACCATTCTCATCCAAGCATCACTCAGACACTAATTGTCTTGGGAAGCTGTTCTGTGCAGTGTCAAGAGCACAGAGTTGCCAACATCATGACCTAAGCAAGTTATTTAACCTTCTTACACCTCAGTTTCCTCACTTGTCAAATAGGGATCATTTCTGTTTCACACTTTTACTACAAATGTTAAATTTTAAAAATGTGCCCATTAACACTTCGGGTTGCCTGGCTCATAAGTGTTCAATGAATTAATCATTACCATGTAATAGGCAAGTAAATGGATAAACAATTACCAAACAAGGAAATAAAGAAATAATAAAGGGTATGTGCAAGATACAGTGGAAACACCAAGGAGGGTTAAGCCACACATCATCCCTACAGCATCCCTGGCAGTGCATCACCAGAATCCATTAGAATAGCTTTAGCAAAATAACTCACTACCTCATAGGCCAGCTCTAATTATTTCACTATTTTGCTTAAAAATAAATCTTAAAATTCTCTAAAAGTTGGCTTCCATTGACTTTTACTCTATCGTCCTCCTTTTCATCCAGTAAAGCCAACTTTTCGTTTATATTACAGCTATTTGGTAGACAGTTACCATGTACCCAGATACCTTCTCATGGAAGGTCGCTTATATAGTTTATGTTTTCATGTGTCTGTGAGAAAACGTTAAGTGAGAAGCCAAACAGAAAGCCTCTGCAGACTTCCAGTTCCTAACAGCTTTTAAATTCTACAGCAGACTGAGTGCCAATGCCAGCCAAGTCCTGACGACTGCTCCTGCCTGGGGTGAAGGAACCTCAAGGATCCCTGGCTCCGCAGCAAAGAGTACCACAGTCAGTTACAGACTTTTACATGAGGGGTGGGCGTGCGGGGGTGGTAAGAGTGCCAACTACTTACCATCCCTGTTAAAGGGCCTGTGAGCTCTCCTAGATCTTTTTTTCCCTCACAGCTATTGGAATTGTGTTTTGTTCATTCTGTGTTCCCTTGCACCTTGCTCCTAGAATCAATAAATGAATGGCTTTATCGTACATTTTACACACCCCCCAGTACCTACCCAAACCTCATGTTCTGAAATTTCAGTAATACAAGCAATAGATATCACAGAATATATATGACATGTTAAAAATGTATTTATGTGCAGGATAGAGACACTGCCTAATTATACACAATACACACTTATTTCCTTCATAATGACAAAATAAATTATATCTGAGTTAGCAAATGAGGTCCATGGCACTGTAAGAATGATTGTTCCTTTTCCTTTTCTTTATTTTTCCCATCCATCCATCTTTCTTTCTTATTACTATTTAAACCCTTTAAATCTTTAAATAAATAAGTTAAAGAATGAATAATCTCCAATATGAACATATGGACAGGTTCTGTTTAAGCTTTTGTTCTTTGTTTAAAATCTACTGCAGTTTTTCATGGAGTAACGATATTTTAAAAGGGAGTTAGTTAGCTTCAAGACTCAAGGCACAAGAACAAAAACCACGTTTTCCCATCTTCTCTGAGGAATGGACTCCACTAAGAAGAGTTACTAGTTACTAGAAAGAGGATGATGACAAGGGCGTCCTTGTTTACCTAGAACTCGGCAAGAATGAGAAGTTAGGCTGTTGAGTTGCAGCATCACTCCAAGTGTGAATCAATAACTGGGGACATGATATAATAGTTGCTGATGAAAATGCAGTATAGTGACTCAGGAGCACCTTGGCTCTTAAGATATATCTCCTTTTGCTTCTAGGTAAGTAATATCTTTCCATCAAAATATTACAGAGTTGGGTGTGGGATTTAGAGCCAAAAGTCTTTGCTCTCAGTCCTGGTTCCACCATCTACCAGCTATGGGACATTGGGCAGCTCTATCCTTCAATGATCAATAATGCGAGGGTGGGGGTGTACTACACAGCAATGAGCAAGCACTGCTGACACCTGCTAATACCTATCTCCCAGGATGACCAGGAAGATAATATGATTGCATGCGATTGAAGGAAAAGTGATTTATAAATTGCAATATGAAATCCCAAACCCAAATCACATCAAGAGATTCTCATGGACATCATAAACATATTAGATAGCTTTATTTTTTTTTATTAGCACCAGTCACAAAAAGCACTGCAAAGATTTTTTCCTACAAACAGATCTGTTGAGGGGATTGATAGTACATAGTCTGCTTGTATGATAAGAAATATTATTCCCATTTACAATAAGTAAAAAGAAGTCTTGGGCAGGTGACATGGCTAGTATGTACTTGAACCAGAACTAGATAATAGGACTTCAAATTTCTGCAGCATCCAGGGCATTTCCGATATTTACTCACATTACGACTTCCTACTCTAACCCTCACAAGATGCAGCGAAGACCATGAAAAATAACCCTTAAGCATATTTATAAAATGGTTATAAGCTATTCTTTGTTTCCAATTCCAGGTGCTTTCCTGCTCAGAGGCAGAGGCCAGGCTGTTACAAGCTGCATGAAAGTAAGTGATCCTTGAATTTTCAGTGCAAGTATCATTTATAACTCAAAATTCTCACTTAGGACACTACTAGCATTCTGATATTATAAGAAAGGCATGTGTAACCTTTGACCATAAATATTTAGCTATTGTATGATCCTTTCAAATTAATTATAGGATAAATACCAAATTCTCAATTCTAAGATGCAAGGTCAAACACATCTAATGCTAATTCAATAATTATGATTTTTTTTTCAGTTGTATCACATAGATCTCTTCATTCTAGCGCAGACCATACTTTGCCTGATAGATCCACTGCTTGTGGACTCAGTCATAATCATGAACACGATTTATTGTTCAACTATGCTTTGAGAGGTTATACTGGTGACTAAAGCTAGTAGTTTCCATGCTGAATTGGTTTAGACAGCTAAGTGTTTTTCTGAACTTTTATCTTCTGTTTTTACAACATGGTTATCTCCTTGTCCATATTTTCTCTTGTTGTTATCAATACCTGATTCAAGTGGCAATAGCTCTTTTCTATAGTTTAAGAAACCAATGTGTTAATTATTTGTGCTTCATAATAAACTACCACAAACTCAAAGGCTAAAAACAATACACATTTATTACTGCACAGTTTCTATGGACCTGGAGCCTAGATACACCTAGCAGGGTCTTCCACAAGGTGGCAAAGTGCCAGCCAGGGCAGGGTTCTCACTCATGGCTCATTTAGGGAAGGGCCCACTTCTGAGCTTATAGATTGTTAGCAGAATTCATTTCCTGTGTCTTTAGGACTCAGCAGTTTGTCTTTCAAAGCCAAGAGAAAGGAGAGCAAGACTCTCAAGTAAGTTTCCTACCAAGAGGGAGTCAAAATAATGAAATTACAGGAATGACACCCATTCACTTCTACCATATTCTATTGGTCAGAAGCAAGTCAAAGCCTCTGCCCAAAATTTAAGGCCATAAATGCCAGAGGGTGACAATTTGGGGGACAACCCTACAACTTGTCAGCCATGCAAAATAATCCACTTAAAACTGAAAGATGATTAGAGTAATAAACCCAGAACAGGGGCCTTTGTGAATTTGTTATAACTATTTTTATGACTTCAATTTTCATTACTTTCTGAACATTGACTATGTTCTGGATAGTCTGAGTTATTGGATATGTGATTTTTAAATACATGGATGAGTTCTTAAGCCAGAAGTCACAACTTTCAAGGAATAACAATGTCTCCTCTTTCCATTCTTCTCTAGATGGGTTATAAAAATGCTGGTTAATTCACTGTCATTTCTGCATTAAAATAGGCTGCGATTAAGTAGGTTGCGTCTGTCTCTGGCTACTGCTCCATAACTAAAGACTGCCTAACCCCTGGAGCAGGCTAGGACTAAGCATTTTCTATGGAGAAATTCCCATGATGACAGGCAAAGTAAAAATGGACGTCTTCCTTCTTCTCTGCCTCCTGGAGGAGAGGGAGCTTCTCCTCTGAGCCATGTGCTCTTTGACTGCATATAGAATATTTTGATATTGATGTATTTAAAAGAAGTCTTTGTAAAAGCTCTATATAGGAAATACTTCAACAATCCTAGATATACTTGAACAAATTTGGTATGTCCTTCACTATATCCACTGGTCCAGAACTTGTTTAAATTAGTTTCTTCTTCCAAGCATTGAAAGGTCAGCTCCCTATGCCTTCTTTAGCACCATGAGGTTGAGGCGGTAGGTATGATATTTAGTGTGCTTAACTAATTTAGACCAAAGTTGAGCTCAGAATTTAAACTCTTTCTGAGCAGTTATTTAGAGAACAAGAAAGGTATGCAGCAAGTGGAATGAACTTTGGAATTTATTCAAAGGAAATCAAATGCTTGTCACTTCTGTCAGCATTTGTTACATTTAAGAATTGTTTTTTGGATGATGAAATAATCTCTTCCTCCTTTAGACAGCACTGGGAAATAAGGCAACAGGGCAAGTTTGTTCTAGGACCAAATCTTACCTGAAAAACAATAGCTCTTATTTTAAATCACACTTAAAACTTTTTTTTGCCTTAGTAATGGCATTTAATTACCTTGTCCTTGTTACAACTATGTAAAATTTAATTCTGTAGTGCAGATTCAAAAATAATTAAAAGTTTAGCAGTACACGAATTTTCAATATTGCAACTGGAACAATGAAATTATGCCCAAGGTCACCTAACCTGTAAAGAAAGGCTGCGTTATTCATTTTTATATAATTTACTGAATTATTATCACATAAATTAGTATGGTAGAATAATTATTTGAGATATTAACTGTTTTTTTTCCCCTCTGCTCCACAAGAAATGTGGTTTACCATTAACCATAAGTGAGAAATTATCAGACCAGGGCAGAGAACAAAGAAGTTGAATCATTGAGTTCTAAGTTCAAACGTGGAAAAAGGTTAAATATCAATTCTTTGACAGCAGACATGATCTATCACACCATTTCCCCCAATGCACACTTCGCCAAACTGCCTCCAAGTTATAAGAACCTACAGAAGCTGAGGAGGCAGAGCATGGAGAGAATTCAAGATAGACATGTCTAGAAGCTATATGCCCTTCTCACCCACCGAAAGGGTCTTGCTTGGGAAAAAGGAAATGGTGTACCTCTACTTAAAGTTTTATATTTTGGGATCTTAGAGAAGAAAAGACATTGCCCACTTTGTCTTAGTGGAAGGAGATGTCAAGCTTCGGAGAGAAGCCCTTCATGGTGCCCCAATGGCATGGCGCATGGATCTAGCATGAAAGAGATGCCAAACTCTCATGTTCACATAGTCCGCTCTGGTTTCCCTTAGCTTGAGATAGTCTATGGATTCCAGAGGGAGTCAGGGATTATCAAAGAAAGAGGAAATGATGGCCTGTCTGCCAGAATGTGCATGGCTGACAATGCTGGGTCAGATTGACAAGACCTGCGCTGTTCCCACCAGGCATCTGAGGAGTGAGGCTGCTCCTTGGCAGGCAGGTGGCAACAAGGATCTGGAGCCCTGTTATCATTGGCAGGAGGTCCAGGCTGCCTTTTCCTTCACCTTGAGTTTCCTTTTGAGTGACCATAAACTTCGTTCATGCCAAGAACAAGTGGGATCAGTAACACCTTGAGAAGCCAGGTTAGAATGACACAGCTTTCCCCTCCTCTCTGCGGTGGCATTTACGTATGCTTCCTAGAGAACTGGTGGGGGTGGGCTGGGGCTGGCGAGGGGTGTCTGCAACAGACAAGCCATCTGGAAGCCAAACAACTAATGGATTAAATTTACCTGGAAGGAACTAAAGTAACTTCCTGCATCCAGACAAATGGGACAGGAGGTAGGGGAAAACAGAAATTATATTTGATTACAAAAAGGCAGCAAAGTCACTCTTTTTCACATCTGAGTGTGTGACTGACATTTATATCTATCATATTTATGTTTGAGTGGGCAAAATTATGAATTCTGAAACACAAATTTTTAAAAATACTATTTGAAGTGTACAATAACAGTTCTATCTCTCTGGAAATAATGGATATTCATTAAATTTTAAGAAGCCAGGTAGATTCTTACAGTCTTTCCATTAAAACCATACTTTTATTACATCTCTTTTAGAGACTACATGGTCTTCTTTGTGATTTTTTTGGTCTTGCAATGAAAAGGTTTGGACAATTTTTGTTTCAATATTCACCCTACTATAGTCACAGAGCAGATAAAAGTATGGTATCGAATCAGATATACCATAAGTACACAAAAACATCCTATTTTCATGGGTATAAAGCAGAACCCATTTAAAGAGGAAATGTATTCAAATCCTGTGAGTGTAAATTTCTCCAAGTTTTAATGTGTGCCACACAAGTCACGTACATAGATTACATACAGAAGATTCATATACACACATTTTGAAAGAATATTTCTGCCCTAACATATGACTGCCCGAGCTCTGAAATACCTTGAAAAATAAACCCTTCAGATTCACATATATTTTTTAATTATAATAATAAGACTACAATAAATATCTGTAGCCCTAAGTGACCAAAAAATGCAAACAACTTCAATCCCATTTTTAAAAAGATGCTATGCCTGTCCAAAGCAAGCCATATACTTACCAGGACCATATGGGATCATCTGGGGGCGGGGGGGGGGGCGTAATGAAAGAAATTTGTCTTATTGCATCACATTAAGTTTGGCAAAGGAAATATGTGCTTTAAATATCTAAATAAAAATAAGCTTAATTAAGCAGGTTGCCTCTTTCAGCTGTGTGTGTGTGTGTGTGTGTGTGTGTGTGTGTGTGGCTTAATGATTGACATGTTTTCAATTAGTCCATGAAAGCATTTAAGTGTGAATGAATGAGGCAATTTGGGAACAGATGTCCAGTCCTACTTTAGAAAATCACTTGAATAACTATAATCAAACAATTTTAAATTTACATATTTTAAAAATCACAAAATCCATAAAAGATGACCATTTCTTCCAAATCAGAGAGATCACTTTTGATAGCAAGAGAAAGGCTGTAAGTGTAGTGAGCAGCTAGGAGCATGGACTGTGCAGCCAGACCGTCGGAGTCAAAGCCAGGTTCCACTGCTTACAAAGGGTGCGACCTTGACAAGTTAATTAACCAGTCTGTATCTCAGTTTTCTTGTAACATTATCTTGATATTATCTGAAGTGTTTGCTATTATCATCATCATCTCTGCAACCAATTCAGTAGATGATAAATGCTTGCTGCTGTTGTGCTCATTGCCATCACTGTCACCACCAGCCGCTCCATAGTCCGACCAGTTACCCTGCGTTCCCCTTACACTCCAGCATCAGCAGAGGACGGGTGGGGACCAGTTTGCTTTATATTAAAGAACTGCTGGAATATGCTGTGAGAACTTTCACTCACTCTTTTGAACTACCCTCCTTACATTCATGGGAATAAAGTAAAGATTTTTGCATCTTTGTCCTCTCCTCTTAGATTGAAACTTTATTGACTACAGAGCTATTTTCTTTTAAATTGAAATGTAATTCATATACTGTAAAATTCAGCCTTTTATAGTATGCACTTTGATGGTTCATAGTATAGTGTGCAACCATCACTCCTATTTAATTCTAGAACATCACCATCGCCCCTCTCCCTCCGATCTTAAAACCACTGGCAATGAATTTTATATTCAGTATACAAACTTTGGGGATTTAGTTCAATTATTGTTATCACTGCGGGAGAGACTATTAGCTGCTCACTCCAAAATGTATTCCCCTTTTTCCCTTAAAGTAGGTATGTGGCTTCCCAGGATAAAAACTGAATGGCCCAGATACCCCTGAACCTAGGCATGGCTCAGCAGCTAAGGTCTTGCCAATGAACTACTAAAAGACATACTGAGTGACAGCTTCCAGGGAAGCCCTATAAGCCAGCTGATGGGTGCTTTTTTCTTCCTTTCTCGCCTACTGTTTGTCCCTCCATCCATCCCATTGCCAAGAACATGGGTTGTCAGGGCTGGAGCTCTGGTGGCTACTCTGGATCACAAGGGGTCCTTGAGAACAGGAGTCAGAGGCTAGAAAGGAGAAAATGAGAATGAGCCCAGGTCCTTGGAACTTTTCATGATACTGGCTCTGAAATATCTATCTCTGGAAAATTTCTTTCACACAAGAGAGAAACAGAAAGGTCTATGTTTCTGTCATCATTTGGGGAGGTTTCAGTTGCATGCAGTGGACTTCATACTAAATGACTTAACCTTTTAGCCCTGCTCCCATTAGTGCCTTATATTTTGAGTTACCAAGAAGGTGGGGTACTTGAAAAAAGATAAGATCATTTTTTTTTGCTCTCTTGAAGAATTACAGCAAATTGGAGGTCATCACAGAATACCATAGTTTTCAGCAATTTATGTAACTTAGCTTCTTATATATATTTTCTACACCCTCATTCATGAAAATCAATCATCCCCATAGACACTTAGGACACTTGCCTACAGGGCAATTGGTCACACTTTCAAACCAATCTACTAAATTGTAATTTCAAACTGGTGACAAGCAGCCAAGTGAACACGTATATCCACACTTAAATCCATTAAAGATCAATGGAGTGTGCAAAACAATAACTCATGTATAAACCTAATGGCGAACTAAAATAAGGTCCATCCACAATGTGTTCAGCAGTTCCCCTGAACCTGCTTCATATGGAATCAAGTTCAGCCTTCTGAAAAAAAAAAATAAAGTGCTAATTCTGAAAGAATAAGCTATCCTGAAAGGGCTACTTGTACTCTAAATACTCTGCCATTATGCTGGTAAGCGTATATAAAAATAAAAACATTTTTACAGTGAGAATTAAAATGTTCATATTCTAAACTCCTAGAGAGCAAAGATGTAACTCATATCCTCAGGTACTAGCTAGACTAGTGTGTTGAGTATAGTGGGTGCTTAGTAAATGGTTGCTGAGACAAATCAGTATTCTTTAAATGTGTATTATTTTAATCATTTAAGTAAAAAAATAGTTTTTGATCTTGGGAAAATAACTTTCTTTTTTATGTTTTCATTTGTTAGCAGGGGATATCATCATCCTCTTTCTAGGATTAATGAAAAAATACACACACACACACCCCCCACCCCATACAAAGTATCTAAGCAGCACCTGGTACCAAAGAGGTAGACAATAAATGAGAGTTGCTATTCTTCTTAAATCATTGATGATGATGATGATGATGATGATGATGCTGACTAGTCTGCTCAAGAGTCTATGCTGTACACTGGAAAAACAAAGTATAATAAAACATAGTTTTTGCCTGAAAATGTCCAGGGCAGATGGTGTATATGCATAAAAAGATAAGTAAAGATGAAAAGCACAAGAGAAGCCACAACAAATGCACAAAATTCTGGAACAGGATCCCAGAATGAAGTCCTAGTCTGAATTTTTGGCCTGTCTGTACCTCACTGCACCTCCATCCACACCATTATTTGCCTTGTCACCCCGCTTCTTGGTTCCTTCATCATATTCCACATTCTGAGATCTCACAGTTTCCTACTTCTTTTCCCAGACATTCTCTAATATGCCACTATTGGCTCATCACCCTTGCAGGTTGAGATGGACTGTCCACATCTGTGCAGGGTCCTCGGGGCAGCAGGAAAAGGCAGGACGCTGGCCAGATCCCTGAGCAAAGCCAGTGACTGCTACAGGAGTTCAGGGACAAGCTCACCCCAGGACCAGCCTGACGGCAGCCTCATGGAGCCAGTGAGACTTGAGGTGAGTTAATAAAGGGAGGTTTAGAGAAGAGAAAAGGAAGACAAATGCCGGGCAGAAGGGGCCCTGTGACTTGATAATTTCATATGGGAACAAGGTGTGGTCTCAGCAAGCTGGAATGACGAATGTCTAAATGGATATCAGAAACAAGGTTAGAGTTAATTAAGTAGGGGCCAGATTAAGGTGTTCTGACAGTAAACTGTTTGAGAATTGTGATTTTCCAGAAACACCTAATTGGCTTTGACATACAAGTACTCACTGTACAAAGGGCAAAGCGGAGCTTTAGGAATATTATGTTGGTACAGGTCCATATGGAATGAATGGGCAGCCAATTGATGTTTGGGGAGAACTGAAAAAAGAAGGTGAGTCTACTTCGGTAGGAACACCGGACTTCAGAAACACATGTAATTGGTTTTAACATAAAATATAACCCTTAAAATCAAAAAAGTTAATCAACTAGCAACTGTAAGGAATTTGAGTTTCCATTAAATATCTAATTTGAAACAGTACTTTAGGTCTGTAAGATCATCCAGAACATGTTTACTTTAAAGGTCAGGAAAACAAGGCTCAGAAAGTTGTATGACTTGCCTGATGTCTCACAGCCAGGCGGAGACAAAGCCCCCACCTGACAGCGCCGCCCTACCTCCGGCTTCCGGCTCTACAGGTGACCCTTTCACATCCAATCCCACATCTCTAGTTTTGGTAAAACAATTTAATTATATATGAAGATATTTTCTAATTTTCTAAGATATTAACTATTCCAGATATTTATTCTTTCTTTTTAAATAGTCATTTCGCTCTTTGTCAAAGTCAGGATAAAAATCAAACTTAACAAAATAACAGAAAGGAAAATTAAAATGTGATCTTTTTCTAAACTTTCCATTGATGATAATGCTATTACTTTTTAAACTGAACCAAAATATGATATCCTCCTTATTACAAGTTCCTATTAATAAACATTACATAGTATACAGAATTTTAAAATCAACCTTTAAAGATTACATCTACTCAATAATATTATGCTAATAAATAATGTGCTTTGAATGTTTTGCTTCAGTTAGCCAACCCAATTACAATCTCAGTTTAGAGACCTAAAATTCTACCTACTCTGAAATAGCACCTACTCTAAAAAAAGATGTCCATATTAGAAGATTAAAAAAGTAAGTTCTAAGAGGATGTGCTGCCTCATAGGGACATTTGTCCCTGCCTACAAACCCTAATGCCGCATTGCATTTTCTTAAACTCAGGTGACAGAAGTCTGGTGCCAAATGACCTTGGCGACTAGCTAGAGTTGTCAGCAACCACTTTTCCCTAGCCATCTTCAGCTACTGATGGACAGCGCCTCCACGCACAGTGAAGCCATAAATGACCATTAAACATAGGCATTTTAACTCCTCACAGGGGCTGATCGTTTCAGCTCTGCCTTGTAAACAACTAAGGAACTCCTTTGAAAGTTATGTGTCTTCCCACGAGATGAATTAGTTCTTTATATAAAGGACATTTAGTACAAGGAAGCAATAAGTCAATCTTTGGAGCCCCAAATGATTTTTGGAGGGTAATTTTTTTTGACTTTTTATCAAAGTAAAATATGCATAGAGAAAAATGCATGAATCTTAAATCACAGTCTCTAGAGTTAGCTTATGCTTATTAGGAAAGTTTTAAAATTAAGCAGCAAATAGTTCCTCACATTTATAACTTTTACTAAAGATATTTGACATTCATTTTGAAGTATGCTAGTTTACTTTAGGATAACTATAAGTGGAGACTATCTCAGGAATTTAAATGGTAACTTAAAGGAACAAAGTTGGAGTTCATGCCTAGGAAGAATTTGTTTAGTATTGAAATTTCACCATCGCTGAAAAAATTCTCTTTGGGCAGGACCTCACAATGTGAAACCTGAAAATATGCTCAAAAGGAGTCCTAAAATTCCCATATGTTTATTCATATGTTTCTAACTGATGTTAATTTTTTAACAGAATTATATGTTTTGAGAGATTGGTTGACCTTAAAAATATGCTTGCATGAGTGCTACAAGTTTTAATGCTCCACATTTTATTACTTCCAGTGTCTTTTAGATAATTAATCTTGATATCTATTTGTTATTTGGAGTAAATAATAGAATCCTAGCAAATAGAGAATGTCTCATAAACAACAGATAGGAACTGTATAAGCTGTAAGGAAATTAGAACTTGAATGTCTATGAAAATTATATGTCTATGAAAATTATATATTTACTCCTAAAAAAAAAAAAAGAAGAGAAGAACAAAACACTCTCTTAAAGTATAATGGTTTTCTCAGTAAATTCCAAAAGGTCAAGTGTAAAAAAATAGTCCCTCTCCTTAAATACTGAGATTCATCATCCTGACATTATTTACCAGAGTCGCAGTTCATGAACTGATAGGAGACCCCCTGATCATGTGCTCTGTTGTCATTCATTTGACTACTCCTTAATTATACTGTGAGGCAAAAATGTGAAGAATATATATTAAATGTTGGGCATTAAGCTTTGGCACTCTATGCAAGTTCAACCACTGCTAATAAAAATAATCAGCATTTATTATGTGCTGATCATCTGCCAGACATTAACCTGAAAATGTTACCATGCATGTATTAAGAATATTTCAATAATAAAAAGTTCAGTAAATGATAAACTTTTCTGCAATCACTAGCTATTTAAACTATTAACATTTAACCATATTCTTTTTTTTAAAGATAAAGTACTTTAGATATGGTTAGAGTATACTTATGTACATCTCTCCAATCCAGTTTCCCTACTTCTCTGCCTGTCCATCGGCATCCAATATTAAAAAGTTGGAACATATTCTTCTGACCCATTTCCATATTTAGTCATTTTCTGTAAACTATCTACCAACATGTATGTAATATTAATATTGACACAAATGTGCTGTATTATAAAATATCATTTTCACCTCAACATTATATTTTTGAGATATATCTATACTAATGCATGTAGATATAGTAATTTAATTGCTTCTATAATTTATTATATGAATAAACCATAAGTTCATCCATTTACCTATTAATGGCTATTTAAGATTTTCTCTCAACTTGAGGCTATAACATTTAATGCTTCATTGAATATATACATATGGATTAGTGTTTCTCTAGGATATATTCCTAAAGCAAAATTGGTGGGATTTAGGACACGTATATACATAATTAGCTTTATAGACATTGGCAAGTTGTTCTTTAAAGTGGTTGTACCAATTGACGCTAACAGCAACACAGAAGTGTCTCTCATTACCTTTCTTTCTCTCTGACACTGGCCTTGGTCAGTTCTTCTAATTTTTGGCCAATCAGATGGTCATTCAATGCCATATCCTTATTATTTTAATTTGTAAATCCCTAATGACTAATAAGGTTAAACATCTTTAATTAGTCTTAGCCATCTATGTCTGATGACCCATTTTTCCCCACTGGGCTATTTGTCTTTTTAAACATAATTTCTAGGAGCTCTTTAAACAGTGTAGTTCCCCCCGCCCCCGTTATATACATTGCAAATGTTTCCCAGCTGTGTTTTGTATTTTTACTTTGTCCATGGAATTTTTAGACATTAAATGTTTAATGACATATTAAAATTTTAATATAATTTAAAGAATCAATATTTTCCTTTATAAGTTGAACTCTTTATGTCTTAAGAAAACCTTCCCAACTTAGGTTGTAAACAAAGTCTTCTACATTTCCTTCTATATGTTTTAAAGTCATCCTTTTCACATAAAGATTTTCAATTTATCTAGAATTTATTTTTCTTTATAGTGACCATTTACTAAGACAAGTTTTCCTAATTGTAATACTACCTTTGTCATATGTCAAGTTCTCTTCTATATGTGTGTTTTTATAGGTTCTTTATTCATCTATATTAGTCTATTTGTCTATATTCTAAAATCACAGTGTTTAATTCTTATAGTTTCCCAACAAATCTTTATTGGTAGAGCACATCTCCATCTCTTTTCTCTTTCAAAATTATTCTGCTTCTATGGATACATGGATTAATTTGTGGGGAGGTTGGCGTCTTTGTGAAATTATGATTTCCCATTCATGAACATCGTCTGTCTCTTCACTTAAGTCTTTTTTATTCCTTTAGTCAAGATATATCATTTTGCCCTGAGATATTTTTTTATTTGAATTACTCATTGATACCCCATTAAGATTTGGTACCTCTTTTAGACCTACATTCTTATAGTTTTGTTATAATCATGAGTGGGATCTTTCAAAAAATGTATTTCCAATTGATTATTACTACTGCAAAATGGAGCTAATGGGGTTGTTCTGAGAAATTCGTATAAATCCTTTAGTAAGTGCTTGCTGTACATCAGGCCTTCTCTAAGCTTTCTCTGTCCTTTCCCCAGAAAGGAGAAATAATGTAGAGTTTTAGTTTAGGATACCAAAAGATAATCAGAAAATCTAAAGTTATATAAAATATTTATATGCCAAAGTATTTTTAAAAGTAGTTAATGACTGGTAGAGTCATGATACATTAGATAAGACTTACAAACACAAGCAAATTAAAACACATTTAAAATCCTCACAGGGTGACAGACATATTATATATACTTGGTAGGGTGTATTGATTTTTTATTTGTGATATCATATTTTATAACTCAAGTAGCAAATGTACTAGAGACCAAATTTAGTCTTCTGGTCTCAACAGTCCCAAGGAGGAATTCTCCCAAGAAGTAATTTTGGTAGTCAATTCAAGTTTTACCTGTAAGCATGCTACAAAAATCAAAGATTAAATTGAAATGTACTTCCTTTCAAAACACCTGGCTCCTTCAGTACCC
The DNA here is from genome assembly GCF_021234165.1 of Pteronotus mesoamericanus. Classification (NCBI taxonomy): domain Eukaryota; kingdom Metazoa; phylum Chordata; class Mammalia; order Chiroptera; family Mormoopidae; genus Pteronotus; species Pteronotus mesoamericanus. The sequence goes on along the minus strand of NW_026555245.1, from coordinate 32,564,511 downwards.
GCTGCACATTTTTTTCATAAAATCAGTTAATAAAAAGTATAGTGGTCACTAATCAATTAGGCTTTATGAAGCTATCAGCAGCTTTGAGCATGTGTGCTTTTGCAATTAAAAATTAATTCCTTCTTTATTCTACAAACACTTATGAAAAACAAATAGATCAAATTTTTCAGAAAAGGTAATTCTGTCAACAATGTGCTGAATGAATTCAGTTGAGAAGATGCTAATGAGAGAACAAAAGGTAAATCATTCTTCATTAACATAAACATTCTTGACACATTGTTACTTCCTTGTATTTAAGTCCACTGTGTACCCCAATATAGTAGCCAACACAGAAGTATAATTAAGCTAATTAAGTTATTATCTTCAGATGTTATCAGTTACATTCTAATGTTTCCTTTCCCTTGTCAGGGTTGGGGAGGAGGTTAGTGAACACCTTGAAAACATATGGAAATAATTATATTCCATTTTACATAAGTGTATGTGTGTTGATTGAACTAATTTTTCAGTTCACAGAAATAATACTTGCACCAATCTGCCCCTGCCCCCAAAACTGAGGGGGAAAAAAATCAAGTGAAAGCAAAATCTTTCTTAATTAATTGCGTGTTTTGTTTCAGTTGAGGTCCAGAGAATTACTGGCTTGACCTCGAGGACAAACTCTATCTTTTCACACACAATATTTAAACACAGGCATTTCTGAGGATCCGCGCTTGAAAGCTCGCCTCAGTTCCACAAAGGACACTTCTATTTTACCAGTCAGTAAAAGGACCACTCTACCCTCAATTGGAACAAATATTTAAATAACTTTTCTACCAAAGTACCATAGTTGCTAAAATAACTGCTTTGTGAACCACAAAGCTACTGACAAATGAAGTTTGCGCTAATTACATACTGAAGAAAATCCCATTCTGTAATGAATTTTATGTTAATTATTACCCTGATTTTGTATCTGGCTGACAACCAAAAACAACGTGATCTGTTTCTTGACTATTCCAAAAATGAATAACAGCCTTTGACAAACATCCTATTTCTGTGAACAATGTAAATCATATACATGCAGAGTGTCAGGCAATGATTAGAAGTTCAGTTGCCTGCTGTGGATTCTAGACAAATGGCTCACTTAGATTGCTATTCACAATGTGGAGAATGAATAGCATTAGCCCTCTGAGAGGAAGCTAACTAGAAAGTTTCTCTAATGCAATGTAAAAGTTAATTTTTTGCCAAAAGGCCCTAATTAAGTGAGAGCTGAGGAAGTGTCACTTAAAGGTCAAAAATGACCCCTCCCGCAAAATTGAACTTTTAAGTGAGTTTCACAACTAAGTTAGGCTGTTCTATTTTTCAAAACTTATTTGAAAGGGTATAAAGAAGAAATTTTAAAGACCTAAAAAGAGGATAATAATAATTTTACCCAGAAATGTGATAAAATGTTTTCTACAACTGATGCTACTTCTGTCCAAAATGTTATATGTATTGGTGGTAAATTTGTTACTTCCAATCTATAAATTTCCCATAGGCAAACAGCACCAAATTTACATGCTTTACTATTAACCTATACACTGACTTGAAAGGACATCATGGAGATAATCCCCAATATTCTTCCCTCACAAGTCATTAGTACTATTTTAACAATAATACTTGGCATTTAGAAGGATTTTCACATTTTAAAGTTCCTTTTCATGCATAGCCTGTGATGGAATTCTCATAGTGTTTTCAATCTAAAATACTAACAACAGAGCAATAGAGAATAGTCAAGGGGATTTCCTCCACCAACAAACACCCAGCACAACTGAGCATCTATTGTATTCAAGGGCAGGACTAGCTGCCAGAGCGGTGAGAATCAACATGGATCCCCACCTCTTGGAGCAGAGCTACTAATCCAGTAGGAGAGGCAAAATAAGTGCATAAATGTTTAGGATACTAGAGCGGACTTACTTGAAAGCAGATAGAATTGTGCAAACAGATTATGTTGCTCAACTATTTTTCCTCTCTCACCCACCTGCGTTTGCCAAGTGGTGTGTGTGACCTATACCAGGAAGGCTTCTTGGTGATTCTCCCATTCTGCTCAAGAGCCTCCTCCCAACAGAGCAGAAACTCATAAATAAGGGGCACAAAAGGAATTTCCACTTTTCTGGCTATTAATGCAAGTAACAACTCATGTTTAAATTCTTTCCCTTAGACAAATACAGAGATGATGGTGATTCATCTTTCAATGTCTATTTAGAAAATAAAGTTACACTTTAAAAGTTTTATATCCTCTGGCCCGAATGAAGTGCTTGGATTGAGAGACACACCTACCACAGAAATTGTTAGAATTTCACAAACATATTAGGAGGCCGATTTAGCTTCTGGTATTCAGGAAGCTTTGATCTTCCCCCCGCCTCATATTATCTCGTCTAACCCCAGTTCTGACTGTGTTAGTAGGGAATTCCCCTTTCAGGTTTAATGCTTCCACCCACTCAATTACTTATGACCTCAGCAGGTTTCAGGAAATTCAGCAGCATGCACGGTTTTTATTATGATGTAAATCAATGTAATCTCATGTAATAACAATGTTCATGACACCCTTCAATCCTTGCCAAGTGACAAAAATTGTTCTTAGTGGCACCACTATAACAATTCCACTATGTTCATAATTAGTTCATATTATTCAATTTCCTTTATGGTGTAAATTATGTAACAATTAGACTTGCTTATGAAGTTTGAATGTAGTATCCACATAGCAGCACTTTCCAAGTCTTTAAATAAACCAACTTCAAAACGAACTGACATATTTCCGATTTTGCATAACATCAAGTGGGCAAAAATTAAAATATAACTATAAAATACTGTTCACAGAAAGGAGGAATAAAACTTAGGTGGCAATGTGTGTATACCATAGTAAATCACAAAAAAAAGAGCCTTGAATATCAACAAATGTTTAAAAGGTAGGCTCTGCATTTTCAGAGTTTACTGAAAAAAAAAATACACACACACACACACACACATACACACACACATGAAAATTAATTATAGTGCCCTTGGAAATCTTCACCACTGTTCCTGTTCATCCTGGGCACTGGCTCAGAGAAGGATGTGAATGTCCATCACAGAGAGGATGGGAATGACCAAAACAGTAAGAGGTGTTCTGGCCATGGCTGAGAAAGCTAATTTACTCAGTGTCTGGAGGAGAAGTATGAGACAAATATGCAAAAAAACACTTGAGAGAAGACTATAAAGAGGCAGAGTAGAGGTATAAACACAGACACACATGTGTTTGCTTTGAAGGTATTCTAAGGCAGTCTTTTCTGTGATCCAACCATTTCATGGTTGGACAAGAAATCCACTGTCTTGTGAGTACACGTTCTCTAATTACAGTGTGAGTACTTCTGAGCACGAGGTCATCACCATGAAGAGGCACAGAGAGAACGCTCAGAAGTTCCCACCAATCCAATTCTCACAATAAAGTACAAATTACAAATCACAGTTTGATTTGCAAGTAACAGGGACCTGCATCTTGACCTCTGTAGTCAATGATACTGCTTGTTTTTATTTGCAAACTCGTTTTTCTAGACTTTTTTTTTCCTCAAAACCACCGCCAGAGAAACAAACTTTCATAAACTAAATATGACTAACACTTTGAAGTAAAAATATCCACAAAGAAGTTAGGATTGGAAGATGGTCGAATTTCCACTGACCCATAAAACAATTTGGGGTTTATATATAAAGCTCCTTTTTTCTTTACTCATTTAAATCATTACAATTTCATGTTTAGATTTGTGGGCAAAACATCAGTTATTTTAATGTGACTCCTCCACATACTGCCCCAAACAAACTTTAACGCTTGAGGAAGATGTTTGAAGCTTGCCAGACACAGGAAAACTCGGAAAAGTGCCCATACACTCTGCCTACCACCCTATCACTTTGCTTTTCTCTCCTCACAGATATGAGAAAATACCATCCAAACCTCTTCAGAATTGCTCAAACCAACCACCAGCACCAGTCAGAATTAGCAATTCAACTTCCGTGTTTCTAAGAATAAAAAGAAGTGACACTGTACCGGGTCTTCAGTTTTGTGACTATTCAAGAGTTCAGACAGGAAATCTTCATAAAAGTTCTCTCTTCGAACCAGTGGAAATTCCCTCAGGAAAACAAGCCCTTCATTTTGGTCTCCGCATACCTAGAGAGATAAGAAAGCTGAGTTAAGCTTTCAGACAGAGACTGGAGGGAGGGGGCACTGAGGAATTAATGTCTCAGACTTGTAGAAACTTCTTGGATTCATTTCAAGTCTGATTAGGACAATCAAAAACAATGCGTGCAAATACATATTAATGTGAGAGCCACTAAAATATTCTGACATGTGGCTAAGCCTTGGTTGAACGCCAGGAAAGTCCCCAGCTAAGTTGGTGTCTCTTAATTGACTGGTGCACATGTCAAAATTTGGTGATTATAAGTTATCTTTGTGGCCAGGTCCAGTGTGGTCAGGCTCCTAGGCTCATTCCATTGGGCTATCCATCTGCACGTATGTATCCCACAGGGGTCTTGGATCTACAGAGATCTAACCCTAGCCCCACAGATCTGAATCCCACAGACCTGAGCATCTGGTGGATCCTGGTGTCCTTTTAAAAATATAGGATAGGATATCTGGCGTAGGGGAGCTGGCCTGAACCCAGAACTGACTTCCTGAGTCATTCAAGTGCTTTAGAACCAAATGCACTTTAGCTACTCTGGAGGGAGGTATTGGAGAACTTTTATCTAGAGCTTATCACATACCAGGTTCTTTACACATGTTATCTTGCACCAGCCCCAGAAGGTGTCTGTTATTAGCCACACTTTACACATTAGGAACTGGAGGCACAAAGGGTTTCAGGAATTTTCCAAGTTAGTAATTGTTGAAATCAGCACTCAAATACAGGTCTGACTCTAAAACCCTTTTCTTTTCATTATACCACTTTGCTACTGAACTACTCAAACCTTCTCTGGTAGAGGAGAAACTATTAAGTAACTCCCATAAATTCAGGAAATAATCAATTCACCCAGGCTTCCTGTTACCTTTCTGAGCCTTGATGTACTCATCATAAAATGGGAATGATACCAGCATTATTGGATTACTGAGAAAATAGGAGATAACATATATAAAGTACTTAGTGCGTGACTTGCATATGGTAAGTATTCAATAAATAAGAGCCAACATTAACAAAAGCACATTTTTCTAAATTAACAAGTAAAAATCTAAGCTTTTGACATATATGAAATTCTTTGACCATATTTGTAATGGACATTACAAATGGGTATTATATTATCTTCACATTATCTTTATATTGTTTCAACTTTCAAATTTTATACATTTTTAATTGTATACATTTTTTATGGTATTGGTAATATCAGTAACGACTGTGTGGGTGTTCATCACATTAATTTATACCATCTTGAAAGTCTGCAATAGATCATAATAATTAAAATTATTTTAAGTCCTAAGTCTTTCGTAAAGGATTATAATTTTCTTTAACTCCAATATAAGTGGCCTCTGTTGATATACGGTATATTGGTATCATTGTAGTGGACAGAATCTTGGGCCCTTTTACTCCCTACTGTCATATTGGCGAGTCCAGTGTAATCACATGTGCCCTTAAAGGCAGAAATTTCAATGGGGTAAGTGTAGAAAGGAACTCAGAGAGATTCAAAGAATGAGGAGGACTTGACTCACCGCGTCATTTTGGCTTGAAGATGGAGGGGGGCACATGGGAAGTGTGAGAGGAAATGAGGTCTGCCAACAAGTGAGTTTATTGTTTTTGAAAGGACTAATGTATGGTGATTGCTACTGAATCTCACATTTTATGAATCATTTCTCCAGAAATCACAATGGTGGCCAGTTAACTTCAGTCATCCAATGCCAGAGTTCTTAAAAGCTAAAGTCTGAAAAGTAGACTAATAAACTTAGGTGCATTTTCTTTGTGAAAACTTTTGTGCCTGTGGGGAACTTGGTTTGTTGAAGTGATTATAGAAATAGACAGAAATAATTCAAATCTCTTCCAGAAGAGACAGTAAGATGTCAAACATGAGGACTGAATGCTCACTAACCCTCTCAGCAATGGAGGACAATCAGCAAACATTTTGTCCGTTTGGTTTATACTTTAATTCTCAATCATACTGTGTATTTGCTTAAAAAAATTTCTGCCTGTTTGTTTTTCCCAAGAATGTTGACATTTTGTAAGACTCACAATTCTCGCCAAGATACTCAATTTATCAAATACTTTTATGTGACATCACGGCAGAAGTCTTTAATTAAACTAAATCCAATTTAATCCTGAGAACAGATAAGCATGTGAAAGTTAAATGAATGTAATTAAGACCATTGTACCGCATAGATATCTTGTGCATATCTGTTTCTAATTTAATTTCTATCCATGAACACTATTACAAATTAGGCAATTTAAAATACCCAAATTACTTCGGTCACTATTAATTTAGTTTTGAATATCTATATTTTGTGTGTTATAAAAACAATGTGATAATGAAGGAGAGATACCAAGATACATAAATATATAAAAATTATTTTTGTGTGTTTTAAAAATGATTATTTAAATCCACAGTAGGGCATTTATGCATTCATTCTTTTATTCATTACTATGTATAGACATTTACTAAAGTCCTATGACTTATCAAGTGCTTCAGTATAGGACATATTTCTAGATTCACACCAAAAGCCATAATTTTCTCATCATCTTTGGTATACACCTAGAGTAAGTGCATTTCCAAGCCTCCTTTCCAATTAACGTGTTCAAGAGGAAGTGTTAGCTGGTAGAAGTAATGGGTGCTACTACCAGGCCTGGCCCATAGCAATCTCCTACATCCCCTCCCCCAGGCTCTTTTGCCCCCAGGCCTGTCTGGAATGAAGATAGCATCAGGGAGATCCTGGAATCAGTTGTTAGGGTAGAAGAGGTTTCTAATACTGTTAAGTGATCAAGAAGTAACAGTCCACTGTGTTGGAACCATTCTCTATTTTATACACTATTTGTTTCTGTGCTTAAACTACCCTAATTAATACAATGAAAAAATCTAGGTGAGCACAGAATGCTACAGGAATACAGAGCAAGGGTGATTACCTCTCCTGGGAAGAATTAGGAAAGGCTTTAAAGTGGGGTTGAAGTAAGAGTGGGATTTACCAGCTGAACAAGAGGGAGAGGAGTGAGGAAGGGAAAGATTGCTCTTCCAGGGAGAGGTTAACAGCCTGGAAAAAGCATGGAGGCTTGAGGCATCTTGTTTTGTTTGGTGTGCTTCAAGTAGTCTGAAATGGCAAGAGTATGGTGTACATGAGAACAAGTGATGGAATTGAATTTGTATAATGGGCAAAGGCCAGATTGTGTACCATGGTTACTGAAAAACCTAAGCTAGAGCCTTGCTTGGACTTGTGACTTTGGAAGGGTACTCTGGTGGTTCTGAAGAGGTAAGACTAGAGATGATGTGAGCAGTTTTCAGATCACTGAAATTATTCAGATGAAAGCTCATGAAAACCCTAGGGGCTGACAGGGAAGGAAAGGATCATAAAATCTGGTAGACAAAAGAATGTAGGGCATGTCTCAGTTTATGTCTATATTTTCTGCCTGGATTTGAGTGGAAGAGCAAAGTGAACAGCAGTATATTCAACAAAATAGGAAATACAGGAGGAGGGCCATGTGTACTGGTTAGATGGGGAATCTGGTTCCAGAGAAGTAGAGTCCAAACTGCCTTGGGCAGAGAAAGGTGAGTTTCAAGCATAAGAAAAAGGATAGTATCTAGATAATAGGTAAATGTTAACATCACATGGGAAGTACATGATATTTGGCATTAGTATGTTTGCTAAGGGAAAGAAAGGAGTTTGAGAAGATATGAGAGCTGAGATGAGAACCCTGGGAAGCACTAATGTTGAACACATAGCATGGATCCATCTCTAATGGTCTATTTATGCACATAGAACACATTATCAAGAAGAACCCAGACTTACAATGATTTTCACCATTCTTAGTCTTCTCTTTATTGTTTTTCTATGAAAATACATTTATGACAGCATTATATCAAATTTATTCCAGGCAATTAGTTATTTGAGGACAGAGTCCATGGCTCATGGGGCTATCTAATCTCAGTCTCTGAATTCAACTAAATTGCTGACTACAACTTGAAAATTTCCAGGATAATGCAGATTTTAGGAATTCTATTTCCTATGGTCAGACCAGATTTTCTGACTTTTGGTTTGAAAAACATGATTCCTTTACATTTGCTATGTCAAAACTCCCCTTGCAGTTACAGGGTAGTTAGTATATCATAAAAATGAATCAAAACAGGAACCCCATCATTATGTTTTATGGTTTTGTGGTGTTAGTTTTGCAGATAGAAAAGGAAAGCTATGAGAAGTGGTGGAATTTTGTACATGGCCAGTGGCTATGCTAGTGACTAGAGACAGTGTCTCTTAAAAACTCAAAGTCTCTGCTGAGTTGAAACCCAAATATTCACCCATATGAATAGAGCAAGAAACAAATAAATCATTACTGAGACACCTATCTGTTCCTGCAGAATTTGTAGACTCTGAAAGCCTGTACCCAGGAATCATGAAAACTGACATGTGCTAGAATTTGTACCCTGTGTTGAAGATTGCTTCTCCAATTAAAGTCTGATTTCCTGCTGCAACCAGTGACTCCTCTTTTTTTCTTATTGTTCAAATAAATTTGTCTCCATTTCCCTGCCACCACTTTCCCCTGCTCCACCTACCCTCACCTCCCAAAGAACCTACACAGACTGAAAGTAAAGGGATGGAAAAAAATATTCCGAGCAAAGAGACAGGAAAAAAAAAATGCAAGGATAACAATACTTATATCAGACAAAATAGGTTTCAAAACAAAGGCCATATAAAGAGACCCAAAAGGACATTTCATAATACTCAAAAGAATAATCCATCAAGAAGACATAAACATTGTAAACCTGTATGTACCCAACATAGGAGCATCCAAATATATAAGGAAAATATTGGAGGACTTCAAGAAAGATAGACAGCAACACACTGACAGTAGGGGATTTTAACGCCCTGCTGTCAACAAAAGATAGATCTTCCAAACAAAACATCAACAAGGATATTGTAGAACCAAATGATGCATTAGATCAAATAGACTTAACTGACAAATATGGAAACTTTCATCCCAAAGAAGCAAAATACGCATTATTTTCAAATGCACATGGAGCATTTTCAAAGATGGACCAGATGATAGTATACAAAACAAGCCTCAACAAATTTAAGAAAATTGAAATCATAACAAGCATTTTCTCAGACCACAAGGGGTTGATCTAGAAACCAACCTCAAGGAAAAAACTCAAAAACATTAAAACTCATGGAGACTGAATAGCATGCAATTAAACAGCAAATGGGTCAATAGTGAGATCAAAGAAGAAATAAAAAAGTTTCTGGAAACAAATGAGAATTAACATACTACAGTTAAAAACCTAGGGGACACAGTGAAGGCAGTCCTGAGAGGGAAGTTCATAGCAATACAGGCCTACCTAAAAAAGATGGAAACATTTTAAATAAAGGACCTAACCTTATAGCTCCAAGAACTGGAGAAATAACAACAAAGAGCAAGTAAAAGGAAGGAAATAGTCAAGATCAGAGTAGAACTGAATGACACAGAAACTAAAAGAACAATTCAAAGGATCAGCAAATCCAGGAGCCAGTTCATTGAAAAGATAAACAAAATCGACAAGCCTTTAATTAGACTCATCAAGAAAAAAGGGAGAGAACCCAAATGAATATCAGAAATGAAAGAGGAGAAATAACAACTGATACCTCAAAAATACAAAGGATTGTAAGAAATTACTATGAACAATTATATGCCAAGAAATTTGAAAACCTCAATGAAAGTGACAAATTTCTAGAAAAATATAACCTTCCAACACTGAATGAAGAAGAAGCAGAAAGCCTAAACACCAATAACAGCTTGTGAAATTGAAGCAGTAATTGAAAAACTCCGGCACACACAAGCCCTGGACCAGACGGTTTCACAGGAGAATTTTATAAAACATTTAAGGAAGAGCTAATTCCTGTCCTTCTCAGACTATTCCAAAAAAAAAAAAAAAAAAAAAAAATCCAAGAACAGGGAAGACTCCCAAACTCTTTTTATGATGCCGTCATCTGCCTGATCCCAAAACCAGATAAAGACTTTCTGATTGTTGGCACACCAAAGTGCTCCTTAGAGAACCTGCGAATGTAGAAATACCCAATCTCAAAATAGAATCTCATGAGCTCCAGGAGGGCATGGAAGCAATTTATTGTTGTGGTACATGATCTCTCATGGGACGGAAAGATCAGCCAGATAGAGATTTTGGAGAAGGACATAGGTAAATACAGGAAACAAGGGAATATTTCAAGTAACTCTCTATTCTCTACCCCATTATTAGGGAATGGTAGTTTAAAACTGAAACAAAACAAAAGCCACTGAACAGTAAGAAAGCCTTTTGCATTTGGCTTTGGGAGACAGTCAGAACCTCAAACGATGTCTACAATGCACTTAAACTTTTGTCTTCTACTTTACATTTGTTCCCATCATGACTGGGAACCAGCTGTGCCCTCGTTGATTTGACTTTGAGTGGCTTCAGAGAATACTGGTTAGGATTCAGTTCATCTGCTCACAATGAACTTGTTTGGTGAAAGAAAAGAGAAAAATGTCAGAATTTCCTACTTCTTACAATCTTGCTCTATGACGTGTGACTAGAATTTGGAAAGTTAAAATACAAAGAAACTAGTTCATGTTTTGGAATCTTTACCATCATTAAGGAATAGTCATAATTTCTGGAGAAATTGTAATGCTGTTGATGGGAGTGGATTACGGCTGGTGCTTTCAAGCAGCTGTAATGTTCTTATAACTCTGGGTGAGGCGGCCATTTACTGCCAGGCTGGGTGAAAGGGCTGTGGAAATAATAGAAGCTTAAACAAACATGCCCTCAAATTATCAGTTCATTGTTCTTCATTCTTCATTTAGTTTTTCTGTGAAAACTGAAATGTAGCCAAGCTTAGGTCCCCTGGGTAGGATTTAGGTTTCAATATTACTTACAAAGTATAGTGCTGAAAACCACATCGTTATTATTATTATTTTTTTTACTACCAAAGGACTTTGAAAGGTATATTTACGTCCATGTTTTGGTTCATAGTTTACTAAGAATTAAGATAGGAAAACTGTAAATGCTCATGAGACTAGAAAAATAATGTAAACAACTTAAATAACTGGCCACTGTGTTATCTGAATATACACCTACATTTAAGAACCAGTGAAAGTGGAATGATTGATGTCAGGGTTATGAGTTCAAGAGGACAACCAAATATTTATTGAATAAATAGCTGAATAAAAAGTTTTCTTGGAGCCAAAAAAATATCGTTAGCTTCTGTTCTGAGAATCGCCACTAAGTAGTAAGAGGAATGATAACTCACATGGAATCGAAGAGCTCAAATGTAGCCTTGCCATTCAATATCATTATCTTCAGATTCTAAAAATCAAAGTGACTCAGAGACTAAAGGAAGGAGAGAAAATCTGTTTCAATGTGAAAGTATAAGTAATTTCTGGTTTGAAGGAAATTGAGCCAAAGTATCAACATGCCATCACTAGCCCTTAAAGCATCGATATACTAAGCCAAAAATAAAAATAGTCCCAAATGAAATTTTTAAAAAAATATTTAAATTTATTTAAAAATAGATTCTAAATAAAATTAATAAATATGAATATTTTAAACTTTATTAAATGTCCTGACATTTGGTCCAATGATTGATTTTTCCTAATAGTAGTAAATTACATTTCGCAATAAAAAAAAAGGTCTATGTTTTTTGGAAGGAAATTAATCCTGGTAGGGCTATTCTAATGAACCCAAACACTGTGAGAAAACAATAACAAAAACCCAGTCTACTCTCAGTGGCCTCCTTCCCATTAACCCCCATTATCTCTTCCCTAGTTAGAATAGTCTATTACTATGAGATGGGAAACAAGTGAACAGTATTTCAATTGTAAAGGATAGAAAAAATTATGAGCATATAATCTTACCAAAGAAATTTCTTCATTATAATGCAGAAAGGAAAGTATTTCAGAGGTTTATGAGAATAAGGACCAAAATAATATTTAGAAGTTCTCCAGTCTCATAGTCACCAGTCTGAAGAGGCTCAATCAGCTACCATGTGTGAGAATCAGCAGATCTGTCTGCACACATTCACAAATTTATAGAGAGCTAGGAGAAAGATTCTCTGAATTAACTGCTTTCACTATTATTGAAAGGATCCACTCAGACTATCTGCTTGTCTTTGAAAGTATTTTTGGTTGTTGTATTGGTAAGCGACTAAATCTTTTTAGACAGAGAGTCTGTAATACCAATACACCTGTTCATATCTCCAGCGGGCTTGATTCAGCAGGCAAGAACAACAGGGTTCTTGAAGTAGCTTCATGTGTCCCCAGCTAATGGCTGCCAACTATGCACGGTGATTAGCAGTGTTGTCCTCCCTGTAGGAAAGTCTAAATATGATCCCCAAGAAGATCAGTGAGGGTTGTTAATAAAAACATTCTTATAACCATATTTAAGCCACTGACATTTATATACCTGATGTTCAGAGTTTGAAAACATTTCAATATTCCTTTTGTTCTTCAACCAACTTTAATTGCCATTTCTAAGGATTGTAAAGATAATTGCTAAAAGGTTAGAGCAGAAAGAAGTGAGATGGAACATGCTGGTCCAAAATGTTCAGCTGGGCCTCATAATTCTTGGTACAGATGTTCCTGCTTAGTTCAGGTCTGATTTAGAGAAACAGCTATAATATGGTTTGAGGCAAGGTGACCAGATGTAGCAGAATTTAAAGATCTGTCCCAGAATGTCAATGAAAAGAAACTCCATTACCCTAGCAAAATAACCTTTATGAGGGTAGAGGAGGAGTCATGCTTAAAAAATATCTACTTTATCTTTAAAGTAGAGTGACAGGTACCTTGACAAGAAAACGATTCTTTAAAAAAAATAACAAAAATGAAGGAAAATTTTAAAAAATGTAGAGAAGTTTACCCTCACAGAACAATATATAAAGTAGCAAAAGGAATTCCATCAGAATGTAAGCATTGTGTGCAATGTGGGCTTGAACTATAGATAAGCTGTGGCATTTCCATAGTGTATTGTAAACGCGGGCACTGAAATGAAAGGGTTAGGAAGAACTTTAGAGACCACCTTTACCAAGCTCTGGTATTTTCAGATGAGGGAGAACAAAAAATGCCTTCCTAGACAAAGGGTAGAGAAAACATGTGGGTTTTAAGACATCTCTCCTTAGATGACAAAACAGCCAACTAACCCAAGAAAAGCAGCAACTTTACCAAACTATATAGCCAATTCTCTTCTTCCTTATCTTCCTCAAATATTTTAAGACTCATTTTACACCATTCCTGTCAAGAGGTGAACAGAGTTCTAAAGACACTTGACTTCATAAAGTCCCTAACAGTTGTGATTCAGAGCTACACTTAGACAAAGAAACATATGAAACAGAAAACTTGGAATCCTTTGTGCTCTGCTCCTCGATGGATGAGCTCATTATTGTCACATGTTCTAATGACAAGGAGAAACAGAAATGTCCTTTAAATTGCTCACATGTGCACGCACTTTAAATCTAACATGAAACGCTCATTAATGTCAAAAATTAAGGAAGAGTGTTATGCAGTTAGGAAATTTTAAGGTGAAAAAATGGAGGAAGGACATAAAGATGTCCAGGTGCACATGCAGTGGTAGAAATCAACCTTTTTTGATTGTATAGTTGGCAAATGTTTGCGTGGATCCACATTGTCTAAGCTTTTCTAAAGTGAATTGCTTAACTAAAGAGAAGTGGAAATCAGGATACCCCTCATATTCTGAATTAGAACAAAAATTAATTAGGGCAAGAGCCTTCCCATCACCACTGCGTAGTATACATTAGCTCCAGATGTGCCACTGAGCTCTCCCACCACAGGGAGCTTAACCGACACATGGGCCACTCCATCTCCAAGATGCCAAAGAAATGGGAACATCATTGGGACTTTTCTCTCCTCTCTCTGCACTGACGCCTCAGTTAATCCTTCACAGTACTGGGGAACAGTGACCAGAAATGGTGGATGAGAGACAGCTCCTGTTATGGCCCCTTGATTCTCACCAAGACTGCCCATCCCTAGATCTGAAGTCACCCCTCTTCTAGCACATCTCTTCATCCCAACGCTGCAGTGCAGACGTACATCACACATGCGCTCTATGCGGTTGGCTCCATGGTTTTAAACATATAAAAGAGAGTCGAGGCAATAAGTTACATCTTTCTGTGGGCATGTTAACTTTTATTGTTTCACAAACCCTAAAAGTTTCTCTTATTACTGGCTAGAGCTTACCAACATGGAACAATATTTCAAGGAAGAAAAGCTAGAATAGTTTGGACCCATGCAAATTTATTCCCCCTTTTAAAAACATCCAAAGCACTATTCTGTAGCTTAGCTAGTGCTTTAACAGTATAGGCAGTGGAATGCAAACATACGTGAACTCACCATGCTCGCCCCCAACACACATACCCCATGGCCCTGTTTCTGTAAAATGTAAACATAAAAACTTGGGAGAAATGTAATCAGTATCTAAATTTTATATGTAACTTAAAGAATTTCAAATATTTACTCAGTATTTCAAGAAAATGCCCAAGAAGTGGGGAGGTTTATACTTAATGCATAGCTAGCATTCTTAAATGTCCACTCTTTCCTCCTCACCCATTTCTGTCATTCTCTATGTACTTCATACAGATGGAAGCTGGTTCTTTAAGACTTTTTTTTGTCTCACAGCTCCTAAGTTATTTCTCAGATTTGGCCCAAGTATTTCTTGGGGGAAGAAAAGTGGAATGCTGAATATATTTGTGTATTATTACTTTGTTATTCTTTTATATTAATAATAACTTGTTCCTATTAAAGAAGCATGATCTTCATATGAAAATGAAATCACTTTATAGGCACACATGTGTATATGTATATCAATGTGTGAATGTGTATGTGTGTGTTTGTATGTGTAGTGGAAATCCCAACGCGACCCTAAATTGTGAGACCGCGGCATGTTTGATAGGTGACAGGTCTATTTGCATGAGGAGAAAAAGGACCCTCTTGGGAGAGGACTCATGCCAGCTTGGTCTAGTCCCAGAACCTTGGATATCAAAGAAAAATGAGCAATCCTACCCCAGCATAGTGATTATTATTCAGGTTACACTTACTAGGGGATTCTTTAAGTTAAAAAAAAAAAACAGCTATGTGTTAAAACCACTCTATCAGAGCATGAAAGCCTACTTTTCCATTTCACCAGGTAGGAGCTCTGACCCCTTCAGGTGTGAAGCATCAGTGGCATCAACCAGCAAGAGTGCCCAGCACCCAGCTAAAGAGGCTACATGAAGCAACCAAGTAGAGAGTCCACATGAAATAGGAAAAGTCTTAAGAAAATATGCAGCGATACTCAGGTGTTCCAGTGTCCCAACTAAGCCCAGCCTTCTAACTGTCCTTGCTAAGGTACTAGGTATGTGACTAATGTCTTGGACATTATAGCCCGATTAAGCTCCCAGAAATGCAAAATCCCAGCTGATGTCCCATGGAGTAGAATAATCATCTGGTTGAGCTCAGTCAATCCACAATATAATGAGAAGTAATACTAACATAGTTGTTTTTAACCATTAATCTTAGGTTAGTTTATTACAATAGCAATGGGTAATTGAAATACTGTGGTAGCACAGAATGAAAGAGGAAGGGAGAAATTCATCTTCATAGACTATATTTGCTTTCCGAAGCACACAACGGGGGAGAGTTCTTTTTAGGTTGTCCATATTTGTTTAAAAATAGAATTTTAAGATCATCATAGGTGTTAATTTCCAATTGACACTCTTTGGGAAAAATAAAGACCATTCAGTAGGCCCTTCTAATTTTGTGTCTCATGCTATAAATTTCAAGATTGCCTGCTGATGGAATTTTCTTGCATTCTTCATTAATTTTATGTGTAGGGTAGATAACATAAAAATCAGATAATGATGTCACCATATCACAGATGGTACATTTATTAATATTTTTTCTTCCCTGATAGAAATAACTCTAGTTCCTCCAAAAAATTTTAATGCTATACTATACTCTTCTATTTTCTTGTTCACTGTGTTATTCCACATATAATTTTATAGTTATAAATGACATAAATTGATTACTTCTTGGTATAATTACAAATGTAGAGACTTTATCTTTCATTCTGTATTTTAAAAGTCCTCAAAGGCCACTGCCCTTCCACAAACCCTTTGGCAGATAATAATTTGACAGTACTATCTGTGTCTTTGGTCTTCACTTACTCTTCCGTATATTTAACCAAGTACTTTTCAGCCTGAAAATATCACTATTTAAGCGCCATGCATCAGGACCACCTCTGTTTTATTTTCCACTATATCCTGAAATCCTAGCCATGCCTGGCACAGTATTGAGTTCTATAAATATCTGAGTAGTAAATTAATGAAGGCCTTCTTTTAGTTATTAATTTCAGAATTTTTAGAGCTAGAAAGTAGTTTAGAAATCATCCAATCTTTCTCCCTCTAGAGCCCAGAGAGAAGCAGACTGACTTTCCCAAGAATATATATTTAATAAGTGTCAAAACCCAGACTAAAATGTAGATTTCTGAGTGCTAGTTCCGCGCCCTCCCCACCTCATGGCTCCACCGTTCTCTTCCCTGTTTGGGTTGTCTCCTTAAATATTGGCAAGTGCAGGAATCATATAGAATCAAAACTGACTGCAAGCTAATAAACCAGCAGTGAAATGTGGCTAATTTAAATGTGGGCTGCAATTAAAAATGCAGTACAGGAAACAAAGCATATGATAGCTTTCTTCTGCACGCTCAACAGACCATAAACATGGGGTACAGAGTTAATTTCTAGATGCCAAATTTAAGAGAACTAAAAAACCAACAATTCCTAAAGAAAGAATACATAATGGTGACTATCTGGAAAGCATATGACAATCAGCTGTATTAATTAAGAGCATTTTGCCTGACAAAGGGAAGGAGAAGATTTGAGAGCTGTCTTCAAGTACTTGAAGAGAGGCTCTGAGACAGGAAACTTTTTTGCCTAGATCCAGTTCTCCTCACCCCCTTCCTGATGTTCATTTCCTTCCCGCTCACTTGTTCCTTACATTCTGACTTCTGACTTTTCTGCTCTCTCCAAGCTCACCAACATTGCTCTTTCACCCACTTTTCCTTAGTCTTCACCGCTAATGATCACAGGTTCCCTTTAAAAGTCTCTTCCTTTGGTTTCTATAATAATTGGGAATGACTTTAACCTTCTGACCATTCCTTTGTTTTCTCATTTGGTGGCTCATTCTCTGCCTTCCACTCAGTAATCATAGGTGATCCCAGGGCTCTGTCTGTGGGCATCTTCTCTTCTCTCTTTTGTTTCTTGCCCTGGGATTTTGGTTAGGTCTCAGAGAGTCAACCATCACTTCTGAACAGATGATTCCAAACCCATGTATAGAACCATGGCTATGATGTAGCATGTTCTGCACTTCCTGCATCTATACTTTGAACTCTGCCACGCCCTCTGCTTGGAATGTCCTCCTACCATCTCCTTAGACTAAAATTACATCAGTCCTTAAAGGCTACTTCTTTTATGCATCCTCCTCATCCCCTCTAAGCACCTGCTATCCCACTGAATCCAGAGAGGTCCTGCTCTTGTAGTTGAGATATGGAATAATGAGACTAATGTCTTAGCTTAACCCTTCTACTCTGTGATTTGGGTAAATTACTTTAACTGGGACTTGGGTCTTTCATGTGCAAATGGGGGAGAACTTTACTACCTCTTTTACAGGGTTGTGATGATTACCTGGACTAACATAGGAAAAGTGATTTGTAGACTATAAATTGCTATACAAACAAAGCTTGGTAGTATCATTACTACAAGGAGTTTTTTGACAGTATGAGCTAGCAGAGTATGTCCAGTCAAATTAACATTTTCCTCTTGACTGACTCACTTGGCTGGAAAAACATGTGGACATTCCAATATAAACACAATTGGGGAGGGGGTGTAGGAGACACATGTCATAATTTATTGAGATATGAGTCCTGGCACCTCGTTTTTAAACAAAAACAGCATATTATTACTCCTAAAATGGCATGCATTTTCATCTCTCTGTGGTCATTTGGGACCTTGTCTTATATCCTTTACTAGGCTATAAAGATATCAAGGTCTAGGATCCTGACCTATTGATTGACATGTAAGTCCAAGAGCCTTAAATTTAGTATGTATACAATGTTTGTTGAGTTGAGTGAAAATAAATTTGGCACATCTAGTTTTAGGGAAGTGAAATTCAGCCATAACTTATCCTGATAAAATAAATTTTTCAAAAAATTAAATAAGGTGAGTTGAGCATGGAGTTGGCTGCCTGGTAGGTTACAAAGACTCTCAATATAAGCATCCATGTAGGAGCTGAAGAAAGCATTTAGAGGCATTCTGAGAGTCTAACTCTGCAAACCTTCAGATTAATTAGTTAAAACTTGTGCTATTATTTCTGCTGTCATTCCCCACCTTTTCTAGAATACCAGGCATAGATGTCCAGCAATGGGTGGCAACATTTACTTCCCCTATACCACCATTATGCAAAGGTCTTCTAGTCTGTTTTGGGCATCTTTGGAGTGACTTCTAGTTCCTAGGCATCTGAATAATGACCTCTTTGATCATGTATTAATATCACAGATGATGGATAATTCACACATACTTGAATCTATTTATTAAATACATGGACTTGATAATGCAGACACTACCATAATACATTTTCCTTACTCAAAGAATCTGAGTTGAGTGATTTAACACTAACCCTTGAACCCATACTTCATTTCTGGTCAGTTTTTTCTCTTGTTCCCCTCTGGGGCTCCCATTTCTACTAGTCACCATCCCTTCTATGTGAACGTCATTGTCTCCTATTTCACAGAAAAAATTAAGCCTCTTAGATGTGAATACTCTAAAATGACTGTCTTCCCAAAATTACATGTCCCTGTCTCCATGCCCCTGTTAGTCTCATTTATTAACATGTTTTTCCTACTGGCTAAGAAGAGTCTCCTCCACCTATACTCTGAATTCCAACCACTGAAGTCCCTGTAGGGATTGCGTTCCATTAGTTATTACTCTCTCCTCTCCCCTATCCCACACATGTTGTCATTATTTATCACCAATTGACTCTTTCCTCTGTGTGTTCAGAGATATTTAAGGGGGAGAGAGAAGCAAGAAAAACAGAGGGCAAATGAAAGAACAAATATGTCTCTTCTTGACTGCCAAATTCTGACATGGCTCTCTTCCGAATGTCTTTCCCTACCTGGCCTCTCCACCCCCAGATTTGGCCACCTGTCCCCTAGACCACCACAACACTCTTCCCAGTAGTCTTTGTGTTTTTAATCTTATCCTTTCTTCAGTGCAACACCTGCAATTCCAAGCATATTTCTCTCTGGAAGGACATGCTTCACAATTCCTTACTTTCTACACATAGTTCCTCTAATTTTAAAGTCAAGCATGGGTTTCATTACAATATAGGAAGTTTAGGAGGTCTGGGTTGGGGCCTGAGGTCCTGCATTTTTAACATACTCTCTAATGATGCCAATTCTGTGGTCCTGCAACCACACTTTCAGCAGGTTCTACACATTATAATCCAACCTCCTTTTAGAGTCCCACAATGCCTTTTTGATGGTCTTTTAATGACCACTTCAGCCTCTACTCCAGCCTTCTTCTTTTTTGCTTTTAATGCTCCAGCAACAGTGAATGGCTTGGGGCTGTCCAAACACACCATGATCATCTGCTCCTTTATGCCTCTACACTGTCAGTTCTCTCTGCTTTGCATGCCCACCTATAGAAGCCTGTTAGTTAATTCTTACTCAGCTTGACTCTGTCTTGACAAATCTTTCTCCCCACAAGACCATGAGGTCCTTGAGAGAGGAGCCTAGTTCATATTCAAGGTTCTAACCTAGTAGAGTATCCTGGCCCAGAGGCATGAGCCTCCAGTACTTGATCTATTTGTCTACAGCAGAAGCCTCTTAAAATTCCCATTGCTCCTTACATGATTCTTAGTGGAGAACATGTTGGCTAAAAATCATTTAAAAAGCCCCAATGAGATAAGTATGTTAGTTTTCCTCTTAGAGGTTAAAAAAATTATAAAGTGGGAGTAGATGAGGAAAAGATCTACGATATAATATAAACACATACTGCACACAGGGTTAGATCCTATCTTATATTTAATCAACTGGAATTTAGACAAATTTATTGCTAGTAAAAATATTTTCATGTTTTTTCAAATTGCTTCACCAAACTCTTCATTTAAATGTGCCCCTTGAGTATATTACTAAATGTGTTAAATGTGTCACCCATTACAAAATGGATAATAATGACGGATTAGCTAATGAGCCATTTGAAGGTTCTGCTTATTAATTGTCATAGCCTCATTGCCTGGAACCTAATCATCAACTGTTATCAATACCCTGGAAAAAGTTGAAAAAGTAAATATTTTTTTACTTATTAAAAGTAAGTTTCCATAGAACTTCATGACTTTCCTTTCTTGTCTTTCCTAGCAGAATTCATGGATGCTTCCAACATTTTGCTCACTCTTCATAAATGTTGCATATTTTAATTATGTTTTTGCAGATTCCCATTTGACTTAACTTTAGTATCTGATCTTGACTTTAAGAGACATTTTTGTTTTATAACTACCAAATAAATTCCTGAACTTCGTTAATCATTTCTTTTTTCTGTCAGTGAAGTGTGGGTGATTGAATGTTAAATAAACATTCTTTTTCAAATGCAAACTGAAAATAGGATGTTCCATTTGTTTACACTATGTAAACATGAAAAAATGTGAGCTATTTTTCCCCTTTAGTTTCAAAAAGACCACACCCTTCATTTCCAAAACTATATTTTTTAGACTTAAATTCTGTCAGGTTTTCTGTTGTGAAAACATTATATGTTTTGAAGGTTTTTAAGCCTCCATTACATTGATGAAACAGGTTTTGATTTTTTACTACCTTATTTTATTTCAACAAATATTTACTTAGCTTCTTCTGTGTTGTGAGAGCTATGCCAGGTGCTGGAGGGGGTGGACCATGATCTTCATAACCTTACAGTTTAGTAGAAGTAAAGAGAATAGTAGGTGACCATGGAAGGTAGGTGTGTAGTGGTACTTCATTGGTTTTCATTTCCATTTCCTTAAGGTAAAGGAGTAATAACAAAGTGCCCTCCCCACAAAAAAAAAAAATGTCTACTATATGGAGATATGAAGACCATGCCTTACGTCTATATAAAATAATGAATTAGAGTAATTTAAAGGATGATGACATGTGCTCTGAGGACTGCCAAGCACTCATGTTCATTTTCAGGCTTGCTCATGAGTATTCATGGAACCCAATCAATGAGAAGAACAACTTCTAGATAAAAATTTCTTTGATTGCTTTGGTGTTTTAGGACAACCTCATGGATGGGTCAATCAACAAATAGCAACTGAACCTCAATTCTGTGTATAGGCTCTGTGGAAACTCCTATTCCACTTGCTGGGTGGCTGTGAAAATGAGACTATAAAAGGTCAAGTACATCTATTTTGGGGTACCTTCACCTGTGTAAACAGCAGCTAGGAAAAGGGAATTCCCAACAATTATGTACATCCTACAGTAATGCAGATAGACTGGTTGCAACTTGGTCACAAGCAATGAGTGGGTTGATGGAAACCAACATTATGTCCAATAAGTGCTCAAAGATGAGCTATCCCACCTCCTCATCATACTACCTACCATGGTATTCTGATTACTGAATTTTTTTTCCTCCTGATTAAATGAAATACTTTGAAATCTCCTTTTTTATCAACCTCTAGCCATTTTTTTTCAAGATCATTTATTGGATTCCTAACTTAAATCAAAAATTGATCTGAGTGTTATACAATTAGAATCTTTGCAAGTCCTTACAGGTCAGCCAAAACATTTCAGTATTATTACTTTTGTTTTATAGTTAGTGAAACTAAGCTTCAGAAAGGTTCTATACCTTGCATAATAGTATAGCTGGATTTGAATCCAGGAATGTGTTTTCTTGAGATTAAGGCATGATATTCACTTAAATATTCCTGAGCATCTAAATACGTGAAAACACTGCTAGAAGCTGTAAATAATTCAAGGTAAGATCCCCCTGCCCTCAAAGAATTAGAATCTAAAAAGAGAGGGGAAAAGGAGGCATTACCAATTTGTTTTGTATTTGTGCTCAGTCACCATTAAAAGCTACATATTAAATTTTGTTTTAATATACAAGGCATATATCTTATAAGTTGTTTTCAATAATGTAGAAGCATATAGAAAGTATAAAATGAAAGTCTCCTAAAGACTCGAATCCTATATCTTCATTATAAGGGCATACTATCACACTCACTGAAGACCAAAATGTTCAGAAAATATTTTTGATTACATGTTCTGCAGATAGCATATAATAAAAAAAAATTGTTCTCAATGTAATGTATCTACTATTATAGTTTTATATGGAATACATCAACCTACAATATCCCCTGCATTTTACCTATTCAACCTTTCCTCCTTTTCTCCAAAACCCCTGGTAACCTCTGATTTGTCTACCAGTTTTTATAGTTTTGTCTTTTGGAGAATGGCATAAAATTGGAATCGTACAATATTGAGCCTTTTCAGATTGACTTCTTTCACTTAGTAATATGCATTTAAGAATCATCAATATTTTTGCATGGCTTGAGAGCTCATATTTTTTATTGCTAAACTGTTTTCCGTTCAGCTATTGAAGGACTTACCAGTTGCTCCAAGTTTTTAATAATTATGAGTAAAGCTGCTATAAAGAGTCACCTATAGGTTTTTGTGTGGACATAAATTTTCAGGTTGGCTGGGTAAATATCTAGGAACATGATCACTGGATCAAACAGTAAGATTCTGTTAAGTTTTGTAAGAAACTGTCAGTCTTTCAAAATTGCTGTTAATATTTTGTATTCCTACTTGCACAGAATGAGAGTTCCTGTTG
This sequence comes from Pteronotus mesoamericanus, assembly GCF_021234165.1. Classification (NCBI taxonomy): domain Eukaryota; kingdom Metazoa; phylum Chordata; class Mammalia; order Chiroptera; family Mormoopidae; genus Pteronotus; species Pteronotus mesoamericanus. The sequence goes on along the minus strand of NW_026555245.1, from coordinate 32,541,500 downwards.
ATTTGCATCCTCCTCAACAATTGGCAATGTCAGATTCGTGGATTTCAGTCATTCTACTAGGTGTGTAGTTGTAACTTTTTGGTTTTAATTTGCATGTCTCCAATGACAAATAATGTCAAACATTTTTTCATATGCTTATTTTCCATTTGTTTATATTTCCTGTGACTTATCTATTCAGAGCTTTGGCTCATTTATTTGTTTTCTTATTGTTGAGTTTTAAGTGCTTTTTGTATATTTTAGGTTTAAGCCCTTTATCAAATGTAAGTTTAGAAAATATTTTCTCTTAGTTTGTGGCTTGATTTTGGATTCACTTAGCAGTATGTTTTGCAGAGCTGAAGTTTTTATTTTAATAAAACCTAGCTTATCAATGTTTCCTTTTATGGACTATCCTTTCTGTATTATATCTAAAAAGTTTATCACCAAACACAGGTCACATGTAGATTTTCTTGCAAGTTTTAACCTAGAAGTTTATAGTTCTGCATTTTACATTTAGGTCTATGATCCCTTTTAGAGTTAATTTTTGTGATGTCTGTGTCTGAATTCAATTTGCTGCATATGAACATATAATTGTACCAGCTCCATAATTATGCAATTATAGTATCAGTAAAATGAATAGATTGTTGTAGGTTATATGTGGTTATTAATGGAATAAAAAATAAAGCCAGCATGGTGATTAAAATGCGATTGAGCCCGGGCTGGTGTGGCTTAGTGGACTGAGTGCCGGCCAGCAAACCAAGAGGTTGCCTGTTCGATTCCCAGTCAGGGCACATGCCTGGATTGTGGGTCCCAGTGGGGGCGCCGTGTAAAAGACAACCACACATCGATGTTTCTCTTCTTCTCTTTCTCCCACCCTTCCCCTCTTTCTAAAAATAAATAAATAAAATCTTTTAAAAATGCCATTGAGTTTGTAAAGCACAAGGAGACATTAACATGAGCCGTTTACAAGGAAACTGAGGCTCAATAAATATAGCTTTACTGAAGTCAGCCACACATCATCCTTGAGAAACTGAAAAAAAAGAAGGCAGCACTGACTCTGCATAATATATTGTACTTACGGACTATTATTTAAGAAGGCTCAGCTCTTTTGTTACTACTACACTTCATGGTTTCATTTGGCTTCTAGAGTCTTTTTCATCTTCAACAATCCACCTTTAACATACATGTACCACTGAGAGTTGTTTTGCCTCTTTGGTTGTTAGAATAATCAGGATATACCTAAATAACCTAGCACTGTAAACTCTCAGCCAGAATGAGGCTCATGTCATCCCTAACTCGAATAGCGACTCTCGCAGTCTCTGCTGGGACATCCCTGTTGCCATTGGGGTATTTCCCCATGAGGCAGTCTACTGACCTGACAGCTCCAAACACTAGGGGGGAAATATTATCTTCATTATCATGCTGAGTCAGAGTTCATCTTCAGGTACTGCCACCAAAGTCCCATTGTTTCGAAACACAGTGAACATCCTCAGGCCTGGTATCTTGGAAGGAGCACCAACTAAATGAAAGATACTGAGGTACCGGTCTTAGCAGGGCAATTCTGTGACAGGAGTTTTATCCTCATCAGTCTTAATGCATTTAAGACAAAATTTTCAAATCCTTTGCTTCTAAAATAGCTAGTAAATTTGCAAGAATTAGTTTTAAATAAACTAAAAATAAAAAGGAAATAATGGGAAAGCACCTGGGGAGTAAGAAAACAGTAGGAAGGATGAAAATGACATTAAAACAGGAGAGAGAGAGGGTTTAAAGAGCCACCTTTGCCTAAGTTCAGCCATAAAGTGATATATACAATATTATGACATGTTAAGTCACTTCCACAGCCTTGACAGAAACACCATTGTCAAAATTTGTCTTTGTAGTAAGTTTTAGCTCTCAAAAGCCAGAGGAATTCTAGTCTCCGTCTGCTTACAAGATAATAAGAAATTGCCACAAAACACAGATCCAAATAGCACTGTCTTTCCCTAGGGAATGTTTTACTCAGTTGTTAAATGTTCCCACCAGAAACCTTTTCGAAAGTCCTGAAACATTTCATCTACCCCCTCCCCATTTTCCTACAGAAACAAAATTAATTGTTCCCTCAATGGCAGTTCCCTCACTTCTTTTAAAACTTTGTGAAGGAAATGTGGCTTTGTGCAGATTATTTTCATTCCTCTAACATCTATAATGAAAGAGTCTGTTTAATGTATTCATTGAAAGAATTATTTAAGCTCCAGTTCAGCCCTTCATTATTGCTGGGGATAAAAGAAACAAAAGGTGATTTGCACTTGAGAATTTGCAGCATGAAGTGTCTGTTAAACAAAACCAGCAGCAACCATCCTCTTGAGCAGGCACCAGGCATGAACGGGACCCTTCTGCAAAGCACGCACACGCCTACACTTGACCCATGGGTTCTGACAAGAGAGAGGGCCCATATGATTCCATAGGCCAGGGTGACAAAACCCTGGCTTGAAAAAACACAAAAGCACAGGGCAGCTCTGAGATTCGCTGCTAAGCAACATTGTCCTGCTTCCCCAGCCCCTAACACACACCGCCATAAAAAATAAAGCGAAGTGGAAATTACTGAATGTGGGAAAGGAAGATGTACTCAGGATGGACAGAAGCTGCAAACCTGCCCTTTAAAATCCTTCAGTTGAGCCAGTTGATCTGAGCAAGCTCATAATTGCTAAGTCAAGGAGAAGGGGACTTGCTCCCGAGGCCCCAAGGGGTTCCTCTGAGCACGCCCTATAGGTGGAAGACAGATGGCAATCTCAAGTATTAAACTAATGAGTGTGAACTTGTGGCTCTGGCTCCATTCTCCTAGATGGAAGCAGACGGGGTGGTGGTTAAACCCTCTGATGGCCAGCTCGATGGACCGCATCAGTTCTGCTTCACCAAGGCTCAATGCCATCCAGAGTTGAAGTGAAATTGCCATGTGCAGACCATCATCATCCTCATCCCAGCCAGCATTTATTGGGCCCCTGCTGGATTCCAGAACCCAGACTAATGATTCATGGACCTTAGCGCATTTCGTCTTCAAAGTTGTACCAGAAGTAAGCATTACTCACCCAGTTCTATAGATTAGAAAATTGATGCTCAGAAAGTTTAGAGTAAGGGCTGGCTAGGGCAGGATTTGAACTCATGCATATCTTATTCCAAAGTTTGGTGTCTTTCATACTCTTTTACTCTATTGCATGAACACCTGGCCTTGGTCACTTGTTAGGAAGGTGATTTTGTGATGTGACTTTGTTGTGGTTCCCTGAAAAGACTGTGTGGTTTCCTTTATAGAGATGCAGTACAGTGTCATTGGTAAGTTCATAGATTCCAGACCTTGTTTCAATACCAAGCTTGGCCTCTTGCTAGCTGAGGAACTTTGCCTAGTTATTTATCTTCTTTGTGCCTCAGTTTCCTCAGCTGCACCTACTTCATAAGTTGTACATTAGATTGCAATGAATGACTAAATTTGAAGCCATTAGATGGGCACTTGGCACATAGAAGGCACTTATGAAGTGTTTATTCTTATTGTTTACCTTATACAAGTCTGATGAAGAAGGGGCATGTCATAGCAAAGCAGAAAAAATCATTCCTGGTGCTTAGTGCTTTTTGAGAGAGAAGCGTAATGTATTACAAAAAGAAGCACAGACTTTATAGAGAAAGTTGGAAAATACCAGCATTAGCTCTGAGTCCTGCCATGTCATTGTTTTGAAGGTTGGACAGTCCTGAGCTATGCTTGTGGACACAGCCAATCAATTTGGAGCCAGTCAATTGTCTTGCCAATTTATTTTACATTGTTGTTAAAACATCTGTTAGTCAAGAATTATTATACAAGGAGTAGGGAAGAGTTCCCGAGGACAAGAGGTTAAGTAACTTGCTTAGAGGTTAAATCAATAGTTAGACTAAACACAACCCATAATTCCCAGTGCTCAATCACTCCTCTTCCTCTTGAGTCATGCTTCTCTTTTGACCGCATTCCCAGCTATGTTTGAGAACAGCTAGTCAGTCACACTTAAAATTGTGGGGGGAGGGGAAGGGAAGCTTTTTAATAAAAATACACCTGTTGAGCCAGGATGAATCAAAAGCAGCAACTCATGTTAGTTTGTTATTTATTTATCATAATCAAGATAAACATGCATGCAGCCTCACAAATATTACCAGTTTGGCTTTAATTTAGTACTTGTTCTTCCCCTCACCTCCCCTACCTTGATCCCCCAACCAAACAACTGTGATTAAAAATGCTTACACAGAACAGCCTTGAGGATCCTCTCTCCTTTTCTAGGTTATACAGAGAACCATTGCAGGGAAAATGAACTAGGATTGCACTATTTGATAACACACCTGCTCATGAAAAAACTGGTTGTGTCAGCAGCAAGTGGGATAGAAAACAACTCTAGCAGTCTGTGGGGACGAGGGCTGGGCTGTGTCATAAGAGAACACAATAATTCTAGCTTCAGCCTGCAAGACAAAGAGGAGTTACACCTCTAGGGTGGCCATCCCAAGATTTCATCATGGATTTGCTGGATTCCTGCCATGACAGGAAGGGTTCACTATGCCCCAGTTGTTTATACAAACAATGTGATTTATGCTGAATACTTGCTTTCCTTCTGGGACTCTGGAATTCTGGTATGTGCTAGGCAGAAGGAGCCTACATGACCAATCCTCAGTTAAAAATCCTCTGGCGCTGAGTACCTACTGGAAGTCCCTGGCACACAACGTTTCACATTTTCACAGCTTGTTGCTGGACAAATTCAGCTCATCCTGTGCAACTCCATTGGGTGAGAGGACTCTTGGAAGCTTGCCCCTGGCTTCCTCTGGAGTTTGCCGCATGTACATTTTCTCCTTTTTAATTTTACTTGTAATACAGCTGTGGGTATGATCAAATACTGAGTTCTGTGAGTTCTAGCAAATCATCAAATCTGAGAGTGGTCTTGGGAAGGTGCAATACATAGGGTAAAGAAAAAACAAACTTTTTTAAATCTTAGAAACTTCCTGAGTCAACTGTGTTCCTCTTTGGCCTCAGCACTTTTACTTCATATTTTGATCATTTTTGTCCAAGCCTAACTTCCCTGTAAAGTTGTTAACTCCTTAAGAGTAGGCTAGGGCTTGATTCAGCTCTGTGTTACCGAGGCCAGTGCCTTGTACAAAGGGTATACCTGTTAAAAGTTGGTACATGAATAGATAAATGTCACTTAGATACTTATCACAATTACAATGCCTGGTTCAAAATAGTGTATACTTTTATTTGATCTGCTTGAATGTGAGATAATTAGCATCCCCTAAACCCAGAACCCCAAAATTCCATAAGTCTCTGGAGACAGAGGAAGATACAAATGTTTATGATTGGCTGAAGAGCATAAGAAACCAGTAAGAAAGAATCACATGTCAATTTAGAGGAGGAATGCAGGATATATTTTTCAAATTTTCTAATGTAGAATTCAAATTTAAACTTCAGCTCAATCTCAGTGGGCAAAAATTGTGATTTCCTGCATAGAGCTTGTCTTGAGCCATGAAGTTTATATGATTAAGGTATTACCTACACAGCAATTACAAAAGATGACCATATTCATCATTTTGTACCAGGTCTATGTAACATATATTCATTATCTATTAATTCATGACTTTCTGGTCATGTAAAAATTGGACAGGCGGACTCTCATTTCATGGGACTGAATATTTCTCTGTGGATTTTCAAGGGGTTTATCAGAATTGGGAGATTAGCAGAAGGCAACAGAAGAAGTCAACTTCATCTTTATTTGAATCTACTCTCTATTGATGAGTTAGGAAGCTTTCCTCCATCACAATGAAGACATTCTTGATGCTTTTAAATCTTCTGAAAAGTGATGTCATTAGTTTTGCTGTAAGGGAGAAGCGCTGTGTAGAATCAGGTATATATGCCACAGTGCGCTCTCTAATGCCTTGGGAGGGAAAAGAGAGACTCTAATACTAACTGAGGGAAGAGTCTATGGCTTCTGAACCCTGAACACAGAAACCGGGTTGACAGAAGTTTGCCCTTTCAACACTGCATTTAGGTTGAAAATACCATGAAGTCCAAGGTTTGCTGAATCAAACAGTGAGTCAGTTGCTCACAAGACCATAAAATGTTAGAGCATCTTCTCTTGCCCTTTATCTCTTCCAGGTGAGAGAAGAAATGAGATTCATACAGGTAAGGGGATTTCTCCTAAGGTCTCATGGTTTCTTAGTGACAAATATTACAGTAGGATACGTTTCTACAGGTTCCCTGTCTGCCTAATGAACACACAGACTTGTACATGTACTCACACACGTGCATACATACACTCTCTCAACTACACATGCCCCATACTCATGGGGACATATAAAAGGCCCATGGCTATGGTACAAACCATTTGAGGTAAAGTATTAGATCTAAATTTTGGCAATTTGGCCACCCAAGACAAGATCACTTTAAACTAAATAATCTCATTGAAATGCTGGTACTCCAGCAGGAGTTAAGGAAGATGCTGCAAAAAGCACAACTCCACTCTCTTTTTTTCTCTGGGACCCCTAACTGGCTAGCTGTGTCTCTCCAGTGCTCCCTTTTTTTCTTCCAGGTGATACTGAAAACATATAATATGAGAACACTTGTTTTCAAAAAGTCAGTTTTCCATTGGTGGACAAGCACAGCAGAAGCTATGGTCCACATTAGCAGCCAGACACATGGTAGCACACCAGCTTCTTTTTATACTATAGTATTGGAGGTTGCTAGTTGTATTAAAAACTAAACTTTGCGACAGCATGGATGGAACTGGAGAGCATCATGCTAAGTGAAATAAGCCAGGGGGCGAAAGACAAATACCATATGATCTCACCTATAAGTGGAACCTAACCAACAATGCAAAGAAGCAAGGAAAATATGACCAGCAACACTGAAAGGAAAAGAAATCACCAGAGACAAGAAGGAAGGGGGGGGGCAGGGAAAGGGAAGGGAAGGGGAAAATCAAGGATATAGCAAGGACTCATGGACAAAACCAAAGGGGAAGAGCTGAGGGAGGGAAGGTGGGAGGAGGCAAGGGAAAGAGGTCGGGGGAAGGCAGAGACAAATGTATTTAAAAAGTAAATAAATTAATTTAAAAAAAATTGTAAGTAACTTATTTTGCAAAAACAAATAACACAAACTGAAAGCCTCCTCACATTCATTAATCCCTAAATTTAACATGTCCTGCTTTCAGAATATTAGCTGCTAACTACATGGGTAAAGAAGAAATAATCATGGAGGTATCTATCTAGAAAAAATACTTGCAAGTTGTTTTTTTTTTTAACACAAACACAACTTCGTTTTACTTTAAGAAAGTTCTGAAACTATAATAATTACAATTATATAAGTCTCTCCAATTTACAAAGCAACTTGAACATTACCACATTTCATTTACTAGTTTTGACAATACTACCATTAGGCAAGTTTTATCACCCCAACCTTACACAGGAGGAAAACGATATTCAAAAAATTTAAATTGATTGCCTAAGAATATGTAGGCAGCAAGTGGCAGTTAACGGATGTAAGTCGTACTCTAGTATTTCAAAACACAGCCATAGGTTTTGCACGTGAGAACCTCTTGATGTTTGGTCCAGCTGTCCGCCAGGTGATCCTGCCTCAAGAAATCCTCCATCTAACAAGGAAGCACTCCCAGGCTGTATTCACTTGAGTGAGTCCTAGACCAAGGACGCCTCTTTTGCATGTTTCTCTCCCTACATTTGGAAAAAGTTTTTGCTCTCCACTAGTGGAATTCTTAGCACCCTAGAATAAAGTGTTTTAGAATGGGACTTCTGGTTACTAAAGGGTTTAATAACTTCTGTTATTAAATAGATATTGAAACAAAATATAGAACTGTACAACTATAGGCATTCCATCATTTCAAGTGGGAATTCTTTATAATTATTTTTTCTTCCACAGGGTTTTATTTTATACATTGTTTTAGCTTTCTCCAAAGTCATTATATAAACCCCAGTGGAAAAATTCATCTATTGCAGAGCCATAAAGTGTTTTCTTAAAAATTCCATCACCCACTTTATTACTGGAAAGCAACTACAGAAAGACTTACACATTAAGAGATTTAACTTTGACCACTGGGACCAATGGAGCCTGGGCTTTCAATATTAATCTACTAGAAAATATCTAAAAAAATTTTTAAAGATTGCCATGTATTTTTCAAAGATGAATATTAAAGGACCAAGGCTTTGACCATCTTAATTTAACACGAATAAAATGATAAAGAACTACAATTCTCTTTCTATAATTATTATAATTATTTCTATAATAAAATTATTTTTTCACTTGTCTTCAAACTCACATTAATTTATTTCTATTTAAAATGATGGACTTTGCCAATAAAATAGGGGGGGGGGAGCTCCTAGGATTAGATTTATCATCTCCAGCAACAACAGATATTTCTCCTAGAAACCTGGGCTAAGAGCATTGTCAATACCGATCTAGAAATCCCCATTTCACCCTTGACCCTACTTATTTTTTTCTACTTCCTACTCCACCCAATTCATTTTCATTTTCTGCATATGTTTTCTCAGATTGTTGCTTTATCCTCCCCCCTTCTCTCCACACTCACTCATCCTGCCTCAGTTAGAGCCTTTTTCTCTTTTGTCTTTCTTTTATCTTAACTACTGCTTTGCTTCTCCTCCAGCCTCACCTCCTTTAAGCCATTCCACACTTGATCCACAGTGGTCTTTTCCAAATGCAGCCATTATGCTCCAGAACTCATTTAAATATAGCAGTGGTTGGCAGCCAATGCCACAATTTCTCACCTATTGCCACAGCACACACTACAGCTCCAAGCTGCTGCCCAAATACCTGCTTCCTGGCCTTTGGTCTTGCAGCCTCCTGCTTGGAATGCAATCCCTTCCTTCCTTTTTTCCCTACAGAGAGACAATGCGAAGTTCTACCTTAATTTTACCTCTCTGCAAAGCCTTTGCTGACTTCTACACATAGAGCCCGTCCTCTTTGCTGTTGCCTACCTCTGGTTAAAGCACTTTACCTGTACATTCTGGTTCTCTGTTCACAACCTGTCTCTCCTAACATACTATCATGTCAAAAAGAGCGCTTTCAAGTATTCACTTTATATCTCTGATACTGAAAGACCTTTTGAATATGGTGTTTTTAGAGAATATAGCCTCCTTGCCTAAATGCACTTTGCTTACATGTACTGTCTACTCCGGAGCTTCCTGAATGCTGCATTGACGGCCTACACCTGAATTACCTGGGTGTGATTATGAAAATGATTCCCAAGGCCTACATCTTACCTTCTTAATCAGGCTCTCTAAGGGTATCCTTTGGAAATCTTCATTCTTAATAAGCTTCCCAAGTGATTCTGATGTAGCCCAATTAGCAAACCACTGTGCAACTTGATTGGCTGAGTCTTATAAATACTCTTACTACCTTCTTCTATTTCGGTACATAGTATATGACTGACAGGGAAGCAGTGCAGGGCATGGATTATGGCAGAGGTCCCCAACTTCTGGGCTGTGGACGGGCACCCAGTCAGGGCCTCTTAGGAGCTGGGCCACACAGCAGGAGGTGAGCTTGCATGTAACGCATTTGAATTACCCAGAAGGCATCCCCCTACCTGGCCCTGTCTCAGTCCATAGAAAAATTGTCTTCCATGAAACCGGTCTCTGGTGCCAAAAACATCGGGGAGTGCTGGATTATGGAGAAAGAGAGTTTGAATCTTGGCTCTGTACATCCTAGCTATGTGATCTTGGGCAAACAAATGAACTGATCTGTGCCTTTGATTCTCTGTTTTAAATGAGAGAAATGTTGTCTCTCTTAGGGGACTGTTTGTGAGGGTACAGCCCTTAGTGTAGCATCTCCTGAACGGAGGGCACTGCTTATTTGTGAGCTGTGATGACAATACCGGCCCCTCCTTTGGAGGGCAGCACTAGTGTCCATAGTTAGAGAAAGAGTGGAAGCTGTAAGAAAACAAACAAACAGAACATCCTTAACATTGCAATGGACAAACATAATGACCCTTTTGAAATGTATTATTTCATCACACTTTTAGAGATGTGCTAAGTTAACACCAGGTATGGCTGCCCTTGGCTTCTTGCTGAGTGTCACCAGGGCCCCTTTAGCTGAGTGTCTTAGGCTGCTGCTCTCCTGTTGTTTATATGTGTACGAAAGTCCTCCTTATATAAACGAAAGCCCTACATTCTTGATGTGGAACCGATGTAGTAACTGTGCACCTTCTGGCTAGTAAGCACTGCCCTCCTTCCTTCCAGGAATATAGTTCATAGCAAATAAATTTTTTTCAAAAGCATGAAATTTTGAGTAACTGGCATTATATTCCACAATAGTTGCTTTCCTAACAGCCTCACTGTGTAACTTTTCTGTAAAATCTGACAAAGCTGAACACAGTACAAGAGCTGGAAGGGACAAAGGCAGTGATGACGATGGTGAAAGAGGAAGACGAAGAAGGGGGGAGAATGCAAACGGGGGAGGAGGACCATGTTGTCCTCACTCCCAGCTGCCACTGTCCCCTGTCTGTGAGCAAGCATCTCTGCGTAGTGTGCTGTTAAGCTGCAGAAAAGTCAAGTGAAAACACACTAATAACCTGCAGAGAGCCTACACGACATTGTGACATTTAACAGCCTGAATCAAATTGAAATACATCTTAAATTTTTATAAGCAGTGATTAAGTGCTTTGCCTCCTCAGTGGAAAAAAAATCAAGCAAGACGCTGTTAATAAGCAATGCATTCTTTAAACTCTAGTCCATTATTCAAATATCCACTATTCTGTTTTAAAAATATTTTTATTTTTAACCATCTCACTGATAGCTGATAGATATCTGCTCGTACTTATTGCTTTAGTAAGGTTCTCACTAGTGGGCACTACCTTCCTTCCCTTCCTAAAATAAAGTTCCTTAGAAAACAAATTTTTTTCAGAGGCACTTGACATTTTGAATCTGTGGTATTACATTCTGCAATAGTTGTTCTCCCGATAGTGTCGTGAATCTTATTAAGCACTGTATTTGTATTGAAGTTTACCCTAGAAAACTTGATCTGAATATATAATATGTATGAAGTGCCCCAGTATAACAGTTCAGCTGTGCCTTGTCTCCCTTCTGTACTGTTTTATTTTTATCACTGAATCAGAGCAGATTCCATATATGTGGAGTTATCCATGCAGGCCAGATTTAAGTCAGATGTTCATAATCAGCAGTATTGAAATATCTCATTTAACCAGACAATGAACAGAGACAGAATGTGCCCCAGGTGAAAACCAGGTATTCCCGAAGATGACAAGGGGAAAGACAAGAGCAAACACTATTTTTTCCTCTGTCTGGCTGGGTTTTCTCTCTAAGTGAAAAGACTAGTGTAATTGACTAGATGAAATATCAGTGTGAGTGTATATTGACACTGCCTTCCCTACAGTTTTTGGTGTGACTGTGGCATATTTAGTCTTTCTGGTTTTCCTCAACAAGTCTCCCTACGTCGGCTGATGCCCTTGCTGTCATTGCTGAAAGACGTATCTGTCTGCACAACAAGCCCTGCCATTCAGCTTCCTATTTTGAAGATCGAAGTATCATTTCTGATGCTCAGGCTTCATTTCTCTAGTGAATTCATTTCCTTGTATTCTCTAATGGCTTTGGTAAATCTCAGGCTGTTTAATTACTTTAGGGAAAAAGCCACCAAACACACTGACAAGTTTTGAGTACATTACATAGAACAGCACTTCTTCAGTGTCAAAAGTGTGCTTAAATTGAACATCTAGTACTACGGGAAGAATCTGTAATGTCAAACATTAGGATGAATACCACTTAACTCATCTCAACAAATTATATAACTGCACTTTTTACAGGGCCCTTCGAAACATCATACTTTTTCAGCCTCTTTCTTGCAGCAAAGTCAGTCTCTGCTCTCATCCCGCCATTTGTCAATAACCAGAATTGAATCTGAAGCCAAAATAGGATAATGGCTCTGCTCCCAAGACATCAACTTAATGATATTAATAATAAAGTGATACCCATGACATGCAGCAACAGCAAACTTGCCTCTGCAGACATTCAAATAAGTAGCTGCACACTGGGCGTCCTTGTCAATTCTTGCATTCAGAGCATCACACATCTTTACACTAAAAGCTCTCAGGTCATAGGTCTATTTCCTTTCCCTACAGATACTTACTTCCATATGTGGAGTTCCTATTAAATGATCATTATTTCATTGTACCAAATTAGGCTTGCAAAGATATGGTTTAATGGGAGTTTATTTCAAATAATGGCTTGCAAATGTAGGTTGCTTAAAAAATTACACGTCCCGTTTTCATTCCTTAATATTCAACAATGCATCGTTACTACTATTCAATCTTCTCCCAACCCTTTCCAAGGTGCCACCGTGCCCACAAATGCCTTTTTTATTCATCATGAGGACATCATGCATTTGTTGAATAAGATCCAAAGAGATGTAATATTGCATCATGATGAAGGCCAAGCTCTCAATTTTAGTTGACCATTAGAGTTATTTAAGGAACTATTTTTATTTGCTTCTTTTCTTAATATTATCGGTATCTCTTACCCTACTCCCATCATAATCACCCCATATATTCAATTTACAGATTCACAGGTGACTCTGATCCATAAGTAGAGTTGAGAACTCCAGATTAGGGGCTTGAGTTCGAAGGCCACAGTGACCTGGGTTTCAATGCGAGTTCCACGCTTTACAGGTTGTGCCACCTTAAATAAATTACACTGCTTCTGGGTCTCATTCCAGACTAACAGAATAAAAAATTCAAGTGGTGAAGCCTGAACATCAGTAATTTTTAATAGTACCCCAGTTGATTTTAATGAACAGCAAGGACCAAAAATCACTAGTCTAATACTTAGTTGTTGGATTTGTAAAATGGAGATCAATATGAGAATTCAATGAAATACTAGAGGAAAAGGGTGAGCCCAGACCCCTGGCCCATAGTTCAATAATGCTGGTAGTTATTGTTGCTAGGGCAGAAGATGGAGAAGGAGCAGTGACCAGGGCTGGACTGACCGTCTGGAGGGGGAGCAGAGCTGAATGGGGTGGCCCTGCACTGCTGATCTTAGTCATGACTTCACTGCATCTGATGAGGGACCAGCCTCACCGGGCTCTCTGGGATATAATCGGAATGCTGAAATCCCAGTCAAGATCCTGAACCTGTCTTAACCTAATAGGGACACAAAATAAGCAGGTTATAGCCACCAAAAAAAAAAAAAAAAAAAAAAAAAGTGTGTATTTGTGTGTGTGCATGAAGGGGCCACTAACCTGGCCTAGTAGGGGGTATGCAACAAAAATTGTGGGAAATAAGACTGGGTGTGTAGATGAGATACGACTGTGAAGCTCTCAGTTTTTGAGAAGGGGGTGAAAGAAAAAAAGCTGATAAGTAGATTCAGTTTGAAGTAATATAAGGATACATGGGAAGGTGGAGTTGCCAGAGGCAAAGAAGTGAGCAAGAAAGCAGTAATGCAATCTAGGAGTAATGGAATAGAAATAGCGTAACACATGGTTTAGCCCATTTGGGCTCTGGTTACCTTATGTCACCTGTCAAACGAAGGGTTGTGGTAGATGATCTTGAAGAACTCATTTTGCTCTGACATTCTGCGGTGTGTAACATGCCATTTAGAAGTGGATATGAAGATATTGTTTAATGGATAGAGAGCTTCAGTGTGGGACAATGGAAAAGTTGTGGAGATGGGTAGCGCTGATGGTCACATGCACTCATGTATATTTTTACCCAATTACACATAGAGTAGACAGGGAGAAATAAACAAATACATGAGATATTTTAAAAGAAAAATATGGCAGACAGGGTAACTGATAGGATGTAGGTGATAAAGGGGAAAAAAATTGTTTAAAAAGACCATGAGGATTTATGCTGGGTGCCTGGAGATAGTAGTTTTGAAAAATAAGGGGTGAAGTAGAGGTGTCTTATTTGGTGGGGAAAATCATGATTGCAACAGCAGACATTCTGCACTTTAGGGCTGGGAGGACACATGAGGAAAAAACGCCTATTCCTTAGGAGATGAAAATGGGGACCAGGAATGATTCTATAAATTCAGAAATTATCACTGAAGTTACAAAAGGGAAGCCTAGAGTTGAGGTGCTTTATCTTCCTCCTGAAGAACTAACTATATTCAATTGGTCTCCTCTCTTCATTTTTATAAATGAAGAAACCAAGTCTGAGGGAGATGAGCTGGCTCATACAGGTTCAGAGAATAAACTAGGCTTTCCAAAGCCTAGTTTCTTTATTTATTTATTCAGGACTGATCATCCTAGATTTGCTAAGAACATAAACTCCTTAGGAAAGATGATAGAGGAAAAAGATAAGAGGGGTGACACTTACTATATAGAACAGCCACAACAGGGGCCATTGAAAGACAGAAGGAATGAGAAGCCCTGGAGCACGTATAGGAGACTAGCAGAGAGAACTTGAAGAAGAGAGTGATCTTGGATATTCAAAGTGAAAGCTCAGGAATGAGCCTCCTGCCTCCTTTCTACTAACCCTCTAGTCACATGATGCCCACCTACATCACGTGACATTGACCTTCTCCAAAAAGCCTTCACAAAAGATGGCCACACCCCTGCTCAGGTTCCCTCAGCACTCATACAATCTTTACATCAATAATGCTGCATCATGTTCTTGGAGGTGTCAGTTTATTTTAAACAATATTATTCAGAGATCATTTTCCCATAGAAATATTGGTATAATTTTGGGTTTTGTTCCCAGAGAATCCCCAAATGACCTCTACACCATAAAATGTGGGGAGAAAAGTTAAAATAATTTATCAAATCTTTCTTAAGTAACTTAGTGAAAATAAATAAGAGCCCAGAATTGCCAGACGTGAAGATTTATGCCTTAGGTAGGGTGGTGTGGTGGAATGAATATAGGATTTAGAGCCAAATGGGGTCTTTCTCGAGGACAGCAAAGTGCCAAACTAAACTCCCTTTGGAAGGCATTTTCTACCTCTTTGATTGGCTACACACTGGTGACATTAGTTTCTCTGGTTTCTTCACATGCTCATGAGGCTTCCAGGTCACCCAGGTTTTAATGTCTGATAAACTGAGGAAAACCATGAGCCAGAGATGGCAACTACTTTTCAAGAAAGTCCAGAAAAGCTGATGATGGATATAGAGGCTGCCGAACCATAGGGGGACTGCCCTTGCTTGTGCTATCTCTGCTCATGTTCTAAGGTGATGGTAGAGAAACTGATTAGTCATGGCGCCTAAGGGAGCTGGAGAAGACCACTGCCTATTGGAAGAACAATGTTCCCTCAATGGAGGAAAGAAGGAGAAGGGACTAAACAAAGAACATGTATGAATGACCCATGGACGTGGACAACAGGGTGCGGATTGACTGTGGGGGGATGGGTGGAGGAGGGCAAAGGGGGAAAAATTAAGACAACTGTAATAGAATAAACATGATTTAAAAAATTTTTAAAAATAAATTAAAAAAACAAAATATTTAAATAAAAGAAAAATGTTCCATATGTGTGTGGAGGTAATGCTGGGTTTCATATCTTATTTAGTAGTTTGTATTCCTAATTTCTCTGGACACTTTAATAATGTATTTTCCTGCCCATCTAAAACGGTCACTTAACCAGTATCCCTTAAAACCTTGCTAGCTTCTCTCTGTAAACATAAACTGTGAAATAGAACAAAATCATGTAATTAGGTCTATGACAATCTGGACCTTCTTTGGACAACTGAATGATGTTCTGTTCCAGCCCGTGTCAGCCTGATTCTGCCTGGTGGGCACGACGAACGTGTGTATGTGCGCAATCGGTTAGGCTTTTGTGAGAAACAGCAGCATGGCAGCTCGTTAACAAAAATTAAGAAAATAAAAGCTGCAGAATAAGAGCATGCATTAGCGCTTGTAAAATATTACTTTGTTTGCTCTCTTTGAAAACTTTTTTTCTCCATTTCAACAAATGGCCAGAAAGCAAAAGCTGCTTGATGGCCACAGTGCTTCCTGCTCCCCCAGAAGAGGTGGTGCAAGGTAAAGATACCCCAGGTGAGGCAGAAGGGGAGAAGCTGAGCAGGTTACTGCGATGGCAAGAAGTTAGCAGGAGGCTGTAAGTTCCACGGGAGGTGGGCCCTACATTCCTCTCTCTGAGCCAGTGCCCTAAGGCAGGAGGAGGGTGCCAGCACCTTAGGTTCAGGGACACGTTGCCTTGTCAAAGTTAGTTCTCCAATGCATGGGACCTAGAGAGGCCAATGTGGACATACAACGGGGTAACTCAGAGTAATGAGCGTAGACAAGAAACAGTACCTGGAAGTGTTTCCTTATATAAACATTCCTTTCCTCTCTCTGTTTCCATGGGGAACAGGAAAGATTTCTAGACCTCAAATCTGTTCCTGCTGGCTGTGAACCACACACGAGACAATGTCCCTTACTCTAGCCATTTTACAGTTCTGACTCAGGATTTCAGGATCTCAGGGCTGAAAAGGAACTCACAGTCATCCACTCTCTCTTAGAAAAAGCTGGTGTTATATGCAGGACAGATGCTCTTATGATTATGATGCATTTAATATCTTGTTATTTTACTGTAAATATGATTAAGTTAATAAAAATATGAAAGTTTAAAAACATATCTATCCATCCTTATATCTTCTTGCTTATGGGCCCAGCCCTCATCTATGAATTGATCCAAACAAAAGACAAACACCTGCAGGAAAGGGATGGGATTAAAAAGATACTGAGGGAAGACATGTGACCGGGAGAGAAGGCCTCTGTAGGTGTTTTGAGTTTTTCAGGAAACTATTGTCAAGTTCCAGCTTTGCCCTTAGAAAACCACGTGACTGAGAATAACCCCTTGTTCTCCTTTGGACTATAATGTTCTCACCTGTAAAAGCTGTGCCGTGCAAAAAGTCTTCTGAACTCTCCTCCAGCTTTACCCGTCTGTGATTCTGAACCTCACTGCTGTGATAACATGAACTTCCAGGAAACAAGTTTGCTAGCAAGAGGCTTTTACGATTTCACAGTTTAACACCAGTAAGAATTGCATTCAAAATAAAAAATACATTTAGCAGGTGAGCCTTCTGTCTCCTTTAATCATAATATTATGCTAGGCTGACCAGCGTTTATTCTTCCCTGGATATGGAAATAAAACAGATTATAGCACTAGTAAAATAATGTATTATTAAAATAAGAAACTTATGCACATTATTTTTCAAAAAATAATAGGGAGACATAGTTATAATCCTAATGCATTTATATTCTGTCTCATAAAAACTTGTGTAGATCATCTCTATGTTTTTATTGTAATGCATGCAAAATATAGCTGCCTCTTTTTAAAAAATAAATAATTTTATGTACTAGGTATTTTTTTAAATAAGATCCACAAAAGTCTTCCATGGTTACCTTCCTTCTGCTCTTGTTTGTTAAATTTATCTGTATGTTAGGGTTATCCTATGGCCTAAATGCCTATTTTCTTAGTTATTTGCTAGGGCAATATAGGAAAGAGAGATGAAGATTTGGGTTGGGGGGAGGAAAAAGGGTAGGGGAGGGAGAAGAGGGCTGAAGGGGAAGAGGGAGAGATTAAGATCCTTAATTTCTCCCATCCAAGTACTAACCAGGCCCAACCCTGCTTAGCTTCCGAGATCAGATGAGATCAGGCGCGTTCAGGGTGGTATGGCCGTAGACAAGATCCTTAATTTCTGTTGGTAGTTGAATTCCTGAGTTTGTGGAATCCCAGTGATTCCTGATTTCATTAGAGATGGTGATTTATGTATCATGTTCAACATTTTAATTCAAATTCTAGAACTTGAGTGTGTTTCTACCAACACATAAGCTATCCAGGAAAACTATCATTGGTTCTGTGTTTACATATGCAAATTCTATTACTGGAATGGGGAGGAGGGAGCCCATTAATAGCTTAACAGAAAATATAAAGCAATTTCCTGATTTTCCATGACCACATCCTACTAAAATCATAGTCTCATAGAATTCTCTCAAAATGTAAACTCTATTTGAGACTTCATATAGTTAGGTGCATTTCTACCTAACTAAATCTCTCCATGACACAAACAAGTTGATAATTTTGTGTCTAGTCATCTGATAGACCAAAAATTTATATAGAAGTCAGCAATCATCACGCAACTTGTCAGCTCTTAATGAAAACACCTCAAATCCATCATCCATTTAAGCCATAATGTTGCTGCAGGAGCCTCTTCGAAACAAAGGTGAAGGTCCAATCCTACTATACTGAATTGCCCCACTATTGCCATAGAAACATGAGGGAAACACACATAAGGCTCCTGCCCTTTGGGGGAAAAAAGAAAATGAAATGGTGGTGTGCTTAGAGTCTTTTCTTTAAACTGCACTTCTGAGACCACGGAGGGCTTCCTGGTAGCCCTTCCTGTACTCTGTCTACAGCCAAACCAACAGGCCTCTCTCCTTACTCCCCACCCAGTCATGAGGGCACTAACCTTCTCAGTGCTGACAGTGAAGACTCCTTAAGACAAGGATGACAAACTATAAAAACTTTCCACATGCAGCGTGCCAAACATCTAAGCTGGACGTATTCCTTTTCAAGCCCACCAAGCTAGAGGAATATTTTGGCTGTGGTGGAAATGTTTGCATGCTCCTTCTATTAAAGTGTGTGTATTTTCACACAGTCCACAGATTCTGTTTGTTAAAAATTCCTTTTAATTTTTCCTCAATCTACTCCCACTCCATTCACATACACCCACACCCATTTTACATTGCTATTACATCAGAAAATGTTGTCTCGGAAGAAGTACAGTACAATCCATCTGGTGGCCTAGAGAGTGCATCACAAAGTGAAGGAAAATGGCTTTATCACCTGTTTCTTCCTACTTGCAGCATAGGCTTCTTTTCAGGTCTAAAGGGTCTGGCTGTTCCATATGCTTTCCCACTAACTCACCCTGGCACAAAAACCACCACAGCTGCGTCATGTGTAACACATTATTCACAATGATGGTTACACACTGAAGTGCTGTCTTTACGACTCAGAGATGCCTCCCCGCTGGCTGCACTGCATTTTGGTGGACACACAGTTTAGAAGCTCTGCCCTGTCACTCTGCCTTCCCCACCCAGGTTGGCAAAAGTCACACTGCTTGTGATCACGCTGCTGATGATAAACTGAAATTGTTTGTGTAGGAAACTCCCTCTCTCTTCTCACACTGCAACTATTTGTTGCAATTGGGGTTTTCAACACGCTGTTTTTGCATCCACAAGAATCACCATAGCCACGTTTTTTAGAAGATTCAGAGATAACTAATTAAAATCCTTGTTGTTTGGATAACTGCTTAGTACTAGATTTTACCCAAATCATTAGTTTATGCAACCTTCCTCCATTTCTATGTTATTCTGCCAAACTACTGGTGCTTTACATTCTCTGAAATATTATAATAGCAGCTTGAAATTAAATAGTTTTTGTGTCCCCAGGCTCACAATGACATCAGCTGATTTCACTTCCCAAACGTTTATTGAATACCTACTATAATGGGTGGGTACTCTGTTGTGTGTGGTGAACGCAACAATATGTTGGGGAGACAGGCAAGTACACAGATGGCTGCAACACACTGATATGGACGATGCCAGAGGAGCTTGGGAAGCATAGAATGAGATACCACGCCCCATATGGAAAGCTCAAAAGGGATGTCCAGGTAAAAGATGATGCTGGAACTAAATCTTAAAAGGACCTGTCTACAAACAGGTAAGAGGGATGAGAGCAGGGATAAGAGCAGCAATAAGAGGGGTTCATGGGAGATATTCAGGGGTGCTTGATCTGGGTGGTAGTTGCATGAGTATGTTCATTTTGCTTTAATTCATCACAGTTGTGATTTAGGTACTTTTCTGAAAGTATTTTATATGTAAGAAAAACATTTTAAAAAGATCACTGGGGCATCTGATGCAATTTGACACTGATCAGAACCTTATGAGATACTTACAATAATCTTTATTCTGTAGATGAGGCAACTGAGACTCATTCACCACTCAATGAAAATTTTCTAGATGTGGGTGATATATGGGGCTCTGTGATCATGCTCAACTTTTGTGGTGAGCAATTCAGGCAAGGTTCCTGCCAGTGTAAGGTTCACACTCTAACTGCAGTTGAGTAATTTGTCCCACAAGGTCAAACTTTTCATAAAAAGCTGAACCAGATTCAAAACCAACTATGCCAATTCCACAGCCCCTGCTCTCTCTAGCACACTGCTCACAGCCAGATTTAGTCTTTTTCTTATAATCTGTGAAAGCCATTGAAGAGATTTCAG
The DNA here is from genome assembly GCF_021234165.1 of Pteronotus mesoamericanus. Classification (NCBI taxonomy): domain Eukaryota; kingdom Metazoa; phylum Chordata; class Mammalia; order Chiroptera; family Mormoopidae; genus Pteronotus; species Pteronotus mesoamericanus. Next base: position 32,521,303 of record NW_026555245.1, on the reverse strand, counting down.
TAGCAGAGAAAACATGATCACATCTAGAGTTTAGAATAACCACTGGCAACAGTATGGAGAAAATATTTAATATAGAAAAGCCATTACATTTATGGACAATGGATTTTCAACAAAGGTGCCAAGACAATATAATGGGTTAATAACAGTCTTTTCAACAAATAATGTTGGGATAACAGGATAGCCATATGCAAAAGCATGGACTTGGAAGCCTACCTTGTCATATAGAAAATTTAACTCAAATAGATCAAAGAACTAAACCATAAAACTCAGAAGAAAACATATGGGTAAATCTTCATGAGTGTGGATTAGACAATGATTTATTAGATATGACACCATGAGCAAAAGCAACCAAAGAAATAATAAATAAATCACACTCCCATTTGATTTTTTTTTAAACAAGAGATGGAACCTACTCTGAGAATTTGAAACATTTTCCTCTCCAATACCAAACTGGATAAAGAGATTCCTAAGAAAGAAGAAAATTCTATTTCCTACCTGGAGTAGTGTTTTCTGCATTGGATACTAGGAATTACTCATAATATATTCAAAGGAGAAAATATAGAGAAAGAGGCCCAGAAAGCTATTTAAAAAGACTGAACTTTATTTTTGAACTTACCGAAGTGTTTGAACTTACTGAATTGCCTTTTGCATTGCAAAGGCATCAAGTATGCCTTGCCTTAAAATGACTTTACATTTTTTTTCTCTGAAATAAGTTTTGAGCACTCAGAAATTCAATTCGAACAATTACTTTTTTAAAGGTCCTAATTTTATATACATGTCTGTATGTCACCCATGTTATATCACATGTATTAGGCATATGCAACCGGACTTTATCAAAATTCAAAATGTACAAAGGGCACTATCAACATAAAAAGACACTCCATAGAATAGTAGAAAATATTTGCAAATCGTACATTTGATAGGGGTCCAGTATCCATAATATAGTATAAAGAAGTAATACAACCCAACAATTAAAAGACAAATAAAATTCAGCAGAAGATTGGAATCAATATTTTTCCAAAGAAAATATACAAATGGCCAAAAGCACATGAAGAGGCTCAACATTATAAGTCATTAGGAAAATGCAAACCAAAACCACGGTGAGATACCACATCATGCCCAGTAGATTGGCTAAAATCAAAAGGGCAGAAAGTAACAAATCTTGGCAAGAGCATGGAGAAATAGGAACCTTTGTACTGCTGATGAGAATGCAAAATTGGGCAATCACTTTGGAAAACAATTTGGCAGTTTCTTAAAAACTCCCAAAACTTCATGAAGTTTAACATGGAGTTCCTGTAAAGCTGGAGTTTAATACGACATAGTAATTATATTTGTAGGCATAAACACTAAAGAATTAAAAACCTAGACCCATCCAAGACTTGTTCATAGCATTATTTTTTATATATCCAAAAAAGTGAAAATAATCTATATGTCCACAAACTCATGAATGAATGCACAAAATGTGGTCCACCCGTACAATAGTATAGCATTTTTGCATAAAAAAGATTGAAGCATTGATTTGTGGTATAACTTGTATGAACTTGGAAACACATCATGCTAAAGTGAAAGGAACCTGACACAAAAGACCGTATCACACGGTTCTATTAAAATGAAATGTCTAGAATAAGCAAAACTACACAGACAGAAAATAGGTTACCAGTTACTTTGAACTTGGGAGTGGAGAGAAGGGAGAATGACTGTTAATTGGCATGAGATTTCTTTTTGAGTTGATGAAAATGTTCTAAAGAGTTCTAAGAATGGTGATGCTTGCAAACATTGTATGCAAAGGCAGTTTGGCGGTGTCCACAGGGCAAGAAATGGTCACCCCAAAACTCACCACAGTTTTAGAATTAAAAAGAAATACTATCATTTTAGTGTTTTTTCCCACATAGCAGGAGTCTTACACATTTCTTTCTTGTATGATATGAGTATGCAGCGTATAAGTCATCCATATGCTACACATATATGAGGCATACCACAGAAAAAGACTGTAGGGAATAAAGACAGAAGTTATCTCTTTTTCAGTAGTTATCTTTCATTCAGTGGGATTTCAAAGAACTCTTATTTTCCTTATATTTCTCTGGTATTTCTCAAGTGTTCTATGACATGTTTGTATTCCTTTTGTAGTAAGAGAAAAATACATTTTAATGATTTTTTGAACAAGCTGCAGGCTGCATAATTGCTTTTACTTCAAGGCTTCACCTCTGAGACTGACTCTGTAACTTACTGGTGGGTGGGTATTAATGCCAATGGTAACAAGACCAATACAAATTCATTAATACCACAAAAACCAATTAGTTTGAGTTTTTTGTCTGCACAACTGTCATGGTACTTCGAGCTGTCTTATAAAAATGGAATAATTTCAAACACATTGCTGAATTTTATACACAGTCTTGCTCTTTGTATAGAATTGTCTGTATTTGTTTTAGACGAGGGGAAAAGAAAGTCTCTGATGACATTTTGCAAATACCAGTTGATGATTTTCAAAACTATTTCTTTTTCCTAGAGCCAACTGTATTCTTTGGAAGTCTATTCCCATCTGCCATCAATAAAAAACAAAACAAAACAAAAAGGAACTTATCTTAAAACATGGTTGTTTGAAATGTCATTGCAGTACTCCACCTATTTTCTTGTGAAGGAATAAAACAAAAACAAAAACAAAAACACTTTGGTTGACTTCTATGTTCTGGAGGTCCAGACCACATTTCTGTGTAGAGTGTTGTAGCAAAAAAAAAAGAAAGAAAGAAAGAAAGAAAGAAAGAAAATCGAGGTTGAGCAGAGGGGAGAGAGAACAGAGAACTTTAGTATCAGACATTAATTTAATAGGCAATTTTGTTAGCTCCATTCCATTATTAATTTTTAGGATATATTAGGCTTTATTATTGAAAAATTTAAAATATATCCTGTACTGGTGTTTCTCAAATGTAATGTGCATATAAATTATGTGGCACTTTGATTAAAATGTAAATTCTGAATGAGTAAGTCTGGGCAGGGCTAATACTCTGCATTTCTAATATGAGTAAGTTGCATGTACATACATAATGTCATGCATATACAGACAAAATCGTAATGTTCAATGAAGAGTACCTGGATTAGATATGTTTTGCCATTTTATTTTTAATGCAGACTATTCTATGGCTATAGCCTCATTCATAAAAAAAAGGAGATATAAATTCCTCTTAAAAAGTTAAATATGCTGGTAGCAGGCAGTCTCCGGTGATCCCTGCCTCTGCTACCCTCCTGTAGTCCCGTAGCATATTGTAGCAAGATTAGTAAGCGAGCAATAGGATGAAGCGAAACTCCTGCTATGTCATTTCTATGATTATGTTATAAAACACATGGGGCTTCCATCTTGGGCTCTTGTGCATGCTCCCTGGATCACCCACCCTGGGGGAAGCCAGCTGGCATGGTGTAAGCAGTCCACCAGAGAGGCCCACGTGGTGAGGAACTGAGAGCTCCTGCCAACAGCCACATGAGTGAACTTGAAGGGAGATCCCTCAGCTAGTAAAGCTTTCAGACGACTACATTTCCAGCCTACATCTTGGCTGCAACCTTAGAGAAACCCTGATCCAGAATCACCCAGCTACTGCTAGGTTCTTGACCATCAGAAACTGTAGGTTCATGAAAATGTGTTGTTTTAAGCTACCAAGTTGTGGGGTGCATACATGGCAATAACTAACAAACACATGGGCAAAAATGATACACAGAGTTGACAATCCACAGAAAATTGGTGTTTCTAAACTCATAGATTTTTACATTAAAATAGTCAAAAAATCATTAGGAAATTTTTTATGTCCCATGGTTAAAAAAACATGCTGTCTAATGGTTTAGGATGACTTCTCAATCTCTGTCTGTGTCTGTCACTCAGAGAGTAGTGTTGGAAGGAGTTGAGAGGGAGGCCAGCCCCTCATCACACACACATGCCCTGTGTTCCACACCTGGCAAAGTTATCACTGTACATTCTACCAACTCAGCAGCCTGCCTTTCCCCTGTGGGAAACTAAACAGTGATTTAAGTAGTAGGAAGCAGCACTCCACCTTATCTGCAACATATCATGTCAAAGAAGGAAAATCATCTTATGTTCAGGTTACCTAGAAAGGTAAGAACTAATTCTAAGGTAACAATAATAATACCTAGCCTACATCAAAAGTGAGAGCATTATGATGATGATGTTTATTCAGCGGCATGATACCAACTACTTAGCTAAGGTTTACTCTTGGATTGCTGACCCCTTTTTGTATATTAATCCAGTCATTCTCACAAATTCATGAAGTAGGGGTCAGTAGTCATTCCCATTTTACAGATGAAAAAACTGTGGATTAAGTTTCCTCGCTCAAAGTCCCACCACCAGTTAGATGATGGGGCCATTCTGGCTCCAGAGTCCACACTCCTGACCCCTCTGCACTGGCCCTCATAAATACCAAGTATACCTACTGCATTATAAGCATTGATTCAAAAATCAAGGTTAAGTCAAAGTGACATGCTTTTGCTATTTACTCTCTTAGTTAAGAGGGAAGGAGGGAGGGGGGTGGGGAAAAAGAAGGGAAGGGGAAAGCTAAGGAACATATAGCAAGGACTCATGGACAAAACCAAAGGGGAAGAGCTGAGGGAGGGAAGGAGGGAGAGGGCAAGGGAAAGTGGTGGGGGGGAGGCAGAGACAAATATATTTGAAAAAATAAATTAAAGTTAAATTAAAAAAAAAAAAAGAAATGCAGAGATACTAGGTAACTTGGGAATAGTGATGCCTTCAAATCAACTACAATTTTGAATAAAGGTACACGAGTCCAGAGGGGTTTATGAGCAATTACCTTCACTTCATGTCAAACTGACAATGCAGATGACACTGCACTTTTCGAAGTCCCACCTAATCCTAAGTGCTGAGCATAGAAAGATAAAATTGTCCCATCTGCATTTTGAGTTTTTAACAGTTGGCCATGCTGTTTCTGGGTTTATCTTTGTTTCTCTGCCTCTTGGTTCCAAAGTTTTCTGCCTCTCCCCCATTAAAGGTGATCTCAGACTGAAAGCTGGCTGGCTCACTTCTCTAGGCATACCAGTCAGATCATGAATAATGACTGGGCACTTTCGTTTAGGGGTGTTCCTAACAACAGGATTGAGTCCAGCTGCCATGTGTTGCCTAAACTGAACATTCAAACAAGGTACAAAACACTAGATCTGTGTCCTTGGATACTGGTAGCTTTAAGGACTGTTTATTGCTCGACATCTTAATCAAAGTAGAAGGAGGTTTTACCCTGGGTACTATGTTCCCAGTGTACATGTCCTTAGGCAAGGTTAGGATCTGTTCACAGCCATTCTGTCCTTCAATAAGAACCATTGAGTGATCAAGAATTGTTGCCCATCTTCTCCATTTCTGAATAACAGTGATAGCTCTTCTGTATTTTATTCAAGAGACAAATCATCCTTTTTGACTCTCAGAATAGAAAGACAATCTAGGAACCTCATGTAGTGGTAGCAAATCTAGACCTACCTGCTAGATGTTTCTCTAAGAGTTTACTTTTGGGTTTTACATATGATACATTCTTGATGGATTTAATTAAAATTGTGAATGCTATTTTAGGCTGTGTTGTAAATAAGTATACTAAGTGGAAGTTGAAAGAATGTAAAGTTTTAAATAGTCAAGTGTTAAAGCAAAATGCATAGTTAGCACCTGTTTGGAACACTCGCATGGCTCACCATAGGGAAACGGAGAAGCGGGGTAGCCAAGGATGGTTTCATTAGAGAGGCCCAATGTAATACACGTTTTTAAATTCATCCTTTCATTGACTTACTCATCAAGTATTTACTGTGTATGTACTATGTGTCAGACTCTCTTCTAGACATTTAGGGTGTTAGAGTGAATAAAGTAGACAGAGACCACTGCCCCTGAGGAATTACTTTCTAGTCAGAGGAGACAGATGCTAAATGATAAATGTAATAGGTAAATTCTACCATTTGTTAAGTCACAAGTGCCAGGGGGATGGGGGAGAGGAGTCCTATTTTAAATAAGATGGTTAGGGTAAGTCTCATTAAGAAAGTGGCATTTCAGGTAAGATTTAAACGAGGTAGAAGGAATTTTTTGTAGGGATAGCTGAAGGAAGAACTTTGCAGTCAATGAAAACAGCCAATGCAAGGCTCTGAGGTGGGAGTGTGCCTGATGTATGAGACCCAGCATGACCTAGAGTGGCTGAGCAGGGGAGCAACAGGGAGAGCAGTCTGAGAGTATGTAACAGAGGCCATTCAAAGGATTTCCACCTTCCCTCTGAAGGGGCCCTTACTACAGGGTTTTTAGAAGAGCATTCTTACTGGATCACTTTGGCTGCTGTACAGGGAGCGGGGAGAAGGACAGAGAGTATTGGCAGACTATTGCAGCAATTCAAATTGGAGAAGATGGTGATTCAAAATAGGTAGTACATGAGGTAGAACAAGGATTGAGTAGGCTTTAGACATTCTGGAAATAGAGTCAGCACTCGATGCTGCATTAGCTGATGAGTGTGATGAAAAGAGAAATCAAGATGCCACTGAGGTGTCTTGAGGTGCTAGGCTTCAGCAGTTTGAAGAATGGAGTTTTCTTCAATTAAGATGGGGTAGGCTGCAGGTAGGAAGATGGTCATTTTAGATATTTTAAATCTGAAACATCAATTATAAGTCCAAGTGGAACTGAATAGACAGTTGGACACCAGAGTCTGAGGAGAGAAGTCTAGAGTGGAAATAGGGTATTTTAATAAAAATAGCCTATTTTTTGCCACTGGATAAGACATCTACTATGAAAAGTGTACGTCTCCATCTGAGCCATATGACTCCTGGGGAAACCACACTGGATGAAAAGAATTAATTGATAGAGAGACTTCATAACAAAATATAAGGAACATAGTTTCTAAGCCATGTGTCCATCAGATGGACAGATACTTGTGTGAAACAAAAACCCAGTAACCAAGAGGCTTTATATTACAAACACAAATTTTGTTCAAAATAATTAATGTAACTGATGCAAATGAGGTGATTTTGTTCTAGAAAAATGTATGTGTCAAGAGAAAAATGCTGTGCAGAAGCAATTTATATTTTTCCTCTCTCAGTTTCTGCTTTTTACCATTTCTTGAAGTTACTGATTCTCTGAAGGCAATCTGGTAGAACTGTGTAGTACATAAATGGTCCATAAATGTCTATGCTCACAGTTTATGCAGTGGAAATTATTCCTATTTATAATCTTTCAACATGCGCTAGAGTCAAGATCGAAACTGCACAGAGAAGGAAGCCCCCACTCCCTACAAAGTAAGATTATCAATGTCATGTCTCTGATGTCTCCTACAGCACTGGTGTGATGTTGTAGATGGCCAGCTCACCAATATCAAAAAGCAGTTTTATAAGGCACAATGTAGTACAACTAGAATCAAGGAGAAGCTACCATGTGTCAAAGTCATTCTCAGTATTATTAGAGAAAATAAGTTTAGACTCTTGAAAGAAAAAGCTATTACCTTTGCTTTGAGGGAGGGCATGCCTGGTGGCCAAAATCAGGGACTCTAAAGCCAGACTCTCTAAGGCTAAGTCCCAGCTCAGTACTAGCTGTGTGACCATGAGCAAGCTCCCTAACCTCTCTGGGCCCTATCACCATTGCCTGTAAAATGAAGATAATCACAGTACCCACCTCATAAGGGTTATCAAGAATATTAAATGAAACAATATTAATAAAGTCATTTAAAAAGTTCCTGGAAAATAGTAAACCTTATAGAAGTTTTTGGTAAATACATAAGTAAAATGCTTATTTTTCTTTTTGAAAGTGTACCTCCTTCTGCTTACCTCTGCCATTGGTGCATGTTTTTCATATTTTTTTATAGCTTTTCAGAAACTGCCAGCAGCAGTTACATACTTTTGAATTTTATTCCCATAATTGTAGACTCGTCCTTCTCTACAACTCATCTCTGAGGAAGTTTCTGAGGCATGCCGGTCCTCTGCCTGCCTTCCAGAAATTGCCTGCAGCACGCCTGGTGGGGTTCCAAGTTCTCCACAGTCAGCCAAGTAAGGTTTAGTGTTATTTTTCATCACCTTGACGTCAGTGAGAAATATCACTAAATTAATGCAAAAAAGATGTTCAATAGGATTTCATGAATAACTCAAAGCCCACTGCAAATACAGGATTGTCTGTGATGTTTTGAATTGATGGAAATCTGTCCAGGGATTTCCAGCAATTCATAAACCAATTTCAGCTGACCGATTTAAAGCTTCATTTTGTAAAATCTGGCGAGTCAGAATGAAAGTATAGTCTCTTCCAGGCAAACACCCCAAATTGATTCAATTATCATTGACAACTAATGAATTCACTGTAGGTATCAGCAAAAGTCCCATACGGACAAAGCTGACCACAGCAGCTTGTGTCCAAACACTTCTGACTTACCTTCAAACATGACTGAGGAAAGAATTGTCTCCACCTCATTAGGCCTGCCTACACTGATTTCTAACTCCCTCAGTCCCTTCAGCCTTCACCACTGTCTTTGGACATGCTTGACAAATGACATGTGCAAAAGTCATTTCACTTGTACTCTAAGCTTGAGAACTTTCTCCCACATGTTTCTTGTAGGCTGCCAATATCCATCAGCAAGGGATTTAACATGAATCTTCTTTGTATTCTTGATATTTTGAGCTCCAGAGTCTGATGTAACACTTTTATTTCTCCACATATGAGCAACATCAATGCAAAAAAAAAAATGGGGTCTTCAAAATAATAATTGTAAGAATATTCTTTATGGAAGGATCTTCAATTTTCATATTTTACTGTGTTTTTCACTCAGGTTTTTCCTTTTCTTCCTCGCCCCTTCCTTCATTTTTAGCATCCCTGCTGTTTAAGACTTGCTCATTCTGATATCAGGGTAGGTAGCTCCAGCCTCCAGAAAGTTTGGCTCCCTTTTAATTTCCTCCTTCAATAGCTGCAGCACAAACTTACCAGGGCAAACTCATTCTTTAGAATCGAATGCTCTAGGGAGAATAATTCAGTTGAATGACTAACCTGCATATTTCATTAAAACTGCTGTCACTGTTGACTTTTTTCAATGTGAAATAAAATGAATATTTCTTAGCCTTCTTGCAACTTCATCTCTCAGTGGCATGTGACCCAAGTAAAGCCTTCTCCTTTTCAAGCGCCTAAGATTCCAGTTTTCCCTGGTATTTCTCTTACCTCTCTTGGTGCTCCTTATTTGTCTTAATTGATCTCAAGCTCCTACTTCATTTCCTGGAGTTATGACACTTCTTTTCTTTCTCAGTTCACTGAACTGAGCAACTCCAGCTCCATTACTCACTAGCTGTGTGACTTTGAAGAAGTTATTTAGCTTCTTTGTGCCTAAGTTTTCTCATCTACAAAGTGGGATCTACCTCATAAGGTTGTTCAGTTAGATACTAAGTTAAAATTTAGTATCTTAATCTTGAAGTACAGTTATAAACAGTTAAGTAGAGCCACTTAATATTAATGTTAAGTCTTTAGTATTAAGTATACTTAATAGTTGGAGTTAATATTTATATATAACTCAAATAGGTAATTGATATATAGTAAGCACTGTTAAAGTGTTTAATTTTTTTTCATTAAATCCCATGGCTTCTAATTATCACCCAAGTGCTGATGACTCTCCAGATCTACATTTTCAGCCAGATCTTTCTCTAAAACCTAGACAGTCTCACATGAAGGCTCCATGAATACTTTAAGATTCATCAGCCCTCATAATCATATCTTCTTACCTGCTCATAATCATATCTTCTTACCTGCTCTATCTCAAGATTTGTCATCATCCAATTGCCCATGACAGGACATAGTCCTTGGTTATATTTTCTGCCTCATTCTAAACATCTCACCATCAATGCTATTAATTCCCTTTCCTTGACTTATATGGACTCCATCCTGGTATTTCTAATCTTTCCCAACCCCATTTATTCTCCTCACTGCAGAGGAGAGAACTTAAGGGTTTTCTTTTTAAGATTTCTTTCTAATCAGATGTTGCCCTCCATGAAAATTCTTCCATGATGCCCTACCTCAACCATCGTTTTCCAGTGAGATCCCAAGTGCCTTAGTATGGTCTACCATGTCTTCCTGCTTGATCTATTTATTGTCCATCATCTCTATTTTTTCAGCAAACATTCACCTTCTACAATCCAATGATATCTAAAAAATGACTTTTCATTTCCCAAGTATACCAAAATTGCCCAGAACTCAGTACACACTATCCCAGTTCCTAATCCCCAAAATTTTCAAGTTATCCTTTTAGAGTTGTTTGGTAGACAAGCTATGAACTGGACATTAGACCAAGTGTGATTCAATACTCTTCAAAACCCCATAGTTTTTCCCCTGTCAAAGAAGGATCATTGAGTCAACAAATAAATGTTAAGCTCTTATGTGCCAGACCTGTGCTGGACTCTAGGTATAAAGTACTGAGTAGAAGGCGCCCCTGGCTTTGTAAAGTTTATACTGTAGGGGGAATGTTGACATGTTGACTTTGAGCTAGTAAATACCCCACCAGTCTTTACTGAAAGAAATAACTAGTCTATGTTCTGCTACTGCCTCTTCCTACTGTATATACTTGTTATAGCTCATATCACTATAATGCAACTCCTGGTTTTTTGTGTGTTTTAGATTTGTCCCCAAAACAAACAATAGGACAAGGACTTGAGTGCAGAAGGTTTCTTTAGTGGGGGACTTCAGGAAGCACAGGTGAAGGGAATTAAGACAAGGGATGAAGTACAATAAGGACTCTGTTAATGAGTAGATGGCTGCTATGGGAAATCCCCTGTGACTCCTTCTCTGAGAAACTGTGTGGAACATACCTTAGAATCATTGTACCAAATGGAATGAGAACTGATGCACCTCATCTCTATTAATACAGTGTGGCCCCTTGGAAAAATTAACTTTATTGCATTTCTGGGTTGCACTTGCATGTGGGTCATTTCAGGTGGGCCAAGGCAACAATGGGTGGGACCTCAATAACATCTACTACACTGTCCAGTTTCCCTACCAACCTGAGTAACCAAGGAAGTATACATTACCCGTCTGCCTATTCAAAGGGCTTATCAGAGTGTCCAGGGCATTGTGGCCACTCGATAAGTGTAGTTAATGAATAGAAAAATCTCCACCACATCAGCATGATAAAATACATACTTTCATCAGATTTCTGTGGCTTGGTAACACTGAAGGCTAACTAAGGGTACAGGTAAGGAAAAAGATTTCTTGGTGAAATACAAGATATGAAACCCACTGATTATATGCCTGAAAAGATTTTTTTCTTTTCTTTTCTTTTTTTCCTTTCTTTTCCTTTCTTTTCTTTTCCTTTCCCTTTCCTCTCTTTCTTTTCCTTCTTCCTTCCTTTTCTTTCTTTCTCTTTCTTTTTCTTTCTTTCTTTCTTTCTTTCTCTCTTTCTCTCTCTCTCTTTCTTTCTCTCTCTCTTTCTTTCTTTCTTTTCTTTCAACCACTTGACTACTGTTACAGATTGAATATTTGTGCATTGCCCCCCTCTGAGTGATATGTTGGAGCTCCAACCCCCACAAAGTGACTATATTTGGAGAGAGCACCTTTGTGGAGGTAATTATGGCTAAATGAGGTTGTGGGCTCTGATCCAATAGGACTAATGTCCTTATAAGATGAGATGCCAGAGAGCTTGCACTGACTATCTCTCCACCAATTGAGGACACAGTGAGTAGGCAGAAGTCTGCAAGCCAGGAAAGGATTAGAGACCAATCCTGTCATATCTTGAGTTTGGACTTTCCAGGCTCCAGATTTGTGAGGAATATATTTCTGTTGTTTAAGCCACCAGTGTGAGGTATTTTGGTATGGCAGCCCAACACAACTACAACAATCACATTTGAAAAGATTCATGCTACTGGGTGAGGCAGGCTCACCAATGACATCAGGAAAGAATTAAAAGTTTTATGTTGATTTGTCTAGAAATACTCAAATGTATCCTTCAGATTTTTAAATCTATCTTGAGATCTTATGGATAAATATTTGTTGACAATGATGGTGATAGGCTTTGCGCCGTTTGCTTTCTTGGCATAAGTAACTTCCCATTTCATAGGCGCATACAATAAGCACATAAAATAGTTAAAAAGTCTTCTTGAACATCAAATAACTCTTACTAAACATACTGATGAGTTAAGTGTAAATAAATGAGAAACACATGGATAACATTTTCCTTAAAAAACATAAAGCTTTAGACATTAAGTGAAAAAGAGACTGACAAAACACATCTGGGGTTTTGCCCACTGTAAAATTATTTTTAGTTTTGGATATTAAAACAAATTACAATTCAGTGTGTCTAACTTGAATATAAGCTCTTGGTTTATAAAATAATGCTTGTCACATAATGATAGGGAAGATAGTATCGATAGACAGTTATGAGAATTCAACCTTGACCTAGGAAAGAGAAAATTCCTCATATGAATTTAAAAGCAGAAAGGTCAATTTTCTTGATGTTATTTTTAGCAAGGAAAGTT